>NC_088237.1:5198300-6398300 GCF_036934945.1 Oncorhynchus masou masou | reverse complement strand
TGTTGCCAAAAAAGTGGGATTTGGCATTGGTGATCTGTTGCATTTCTGTGTGCAGAATATAAAATTGACAGTTTGAAAGAATATCTGGGGCTTTTGATCCAGTCTTACTGTGTACCTGACCACTCTCTTGTTAATAACTTGTTTGTAATAAGAGATGTTTTAGATATTTGTAAACTGTCTGATGTGAATGTGTGTTTACTTTCTTTGGATCAGGAGAAGGCTTTTTACCATGTGGACCATCAGTACTTGTTTAAAACAATGAAAGCCTTTGGGTTTGGGGATGTTTTTTGTCTTGGATGATGGTCTTGGATGATAACCCCAGGTGGTGAGGGTGAGGGTGAGGGCAACACACCTGCGAAGCGGATCCTCATCACTGGAGCTCCACAAGTGTGCGTGCTCAGTCCCCTCCTGTACTCCCTGTTTACCCACGACTGCATGGCCAGGCACGACTCCAACACCTTCATAAAGTTTGCAGACGACACTACAGTGGTAGGCCTGATCACAGACAATGACGAGGCAGCCTATAGGGAGCAGGTCAGAGACCTGGTGCCAGAATAACAACCTATCCCTCAGCTTAGCCAAGTCTAAGGAGATGATTGTGGACTACAGGAAAAGGAGGACCAAGCACGCCCCCATTCTCATCGACGGGGCTGTAGTGGAGCAGGTTGGCGTGGATCCTGAGATCTTCAAAAGGTTTTACAGCTGCAACCCTCTGAGAGAACTGGTTGCACCACTGCCTGGTACAGCAATTGCACAGCCTCTGACAGCAAGGCACCACAGAGGGTAGTGTGTACATCACTGGGGCTAAGTTGCCTGCCATCCAGGACCTCTACGCCAGGCGCTGTCAGAAGAAGGCCCTAAAATTTTTGAAAGACCAGTCATAGACTGTTCTCTCTACTACTGCGTGGCAAGCGGTACAGGAGTGCCAAGTCTAGGACAAAAAGGCTTCTCAACAGTTTTTACCCTGACTCCTGAACAGGTAATCAAATGGCTACCTGGACTATTTGCATTGTGTGCCTCCCCCAATCCCTCCCCCAAACCCTTTTTTTATTCTGCTGCTACTCTCTGTTTATCATATATGCATAGTCACTTTAACTACATACTACCTCAATTGGGCCGACCAACCAGTGCTCCAGCACATTGGCTAACTGGGCTATCTGCATTGTGTCCCGCCACCCACCACCCGCCAATCCCTCTTTTACCTTACTGCTACTCTCTGTTCATCATATATGCATAGTCACTTTAACCATATCTACATGTACATACTACCTCAATCAGACTGACTAACCGGTGTTTGTATGTAGCCTCGCTACCTTTATAGCCTCGCTACTGTATATAGCCTGTCTTTTTACTGTTGCTTTATTTCTTTACTTACCTATTGTTCACCTAACTCCTTTTTTCACTATTGGTTAGAGCCTGTAAGTAAGCATTTCACTGTTCACCTGTTTGTATTCGGCGCATGTGATAAATAAACTTTGATTTGATTTGATTTGATCCGCCCCTCTTTTTCAATTTTCCCCTAAAACTGCCTGAAAGGAATGTAGGATAATATAACACCATAGATCTGGTAAAAGATAATACAAAGAAAAAAACAACTGTTCTTTTGAATTTTTTGTACCATCATCTTTGAAATGCAAGAGAAAGGCCATGATGTATTATTCCAGCCCAGATGCAATTTAAATTTTTTGCCACCAGATGGCAGCAGTGTATGTGCAACGTTTTAGACTGATCCAATGAACCATTGCATTTCTGTTCAAACTGTTGTATATAGACTGCCCAAATGTGCTTAATGTGTTTATGAATAACTTTTTATGTTCAAAATTGTGCACTCTCCTCAAACAATAGCATGGTTATCTTTCACTGTAAAAGCTACTGTAAATTGGACAGTGCAGTTAGATTAACAAGAATTGAAGCTTTCTGACAATATCAGATATGTCTATGTTCTGGGAAATGTTCTTGTTACTTACAACCTCTTGCTAATCGCATTAGCCTACGTTAGTTCAACCGTCCCTGTAGACGGGACACCGATCCCAAAGAAGTTTTAAGAGCGAGGCTTACTGTTTTTTCTGTACCAGGGGTAATGAAGAGTCCCACGATAGCACTGTCTGCGTATGCAGATGACGTGACAGATTTTATTACAGGAGATGAGGATGTTAAGGTTCTCTCAAACGCTTTAAAGGTGTATGATGGGGCCTCCTCAGCTAGAATCAATTGGAAAAAGAGCAAATCGCTGTGGGCAGGTCAGCTTCAGACGGGGTCCGCTCCACAGTTAACAGGGGGGATTCAGTGGGGCAGAGATGGGAGGAAGAGTTTGGGGGGGTTTTCTAGTCTCCAATGTCTTTATAGGGGAAGTGTGCTGGTAGCCAATAATCTAGCTTCCTCTACCCTGTAGCACACACTAATGATTTCACAGCTACCTGGGGGTCAGATACAAGAGCTTCAGAGGACCCTTGTCAATTTATTCTGCTCTGGACAACATTGGATTAAATCAGGGCAAGGCCTGGTGGACATTTCTTCCAGGATCATGGCTTCAAGCTGCCCAGAGACTGTTGTACAGTGACGGTTCTAGCTAGGTTGACATAGCCTATACATTGGTGAGGAGAGCGAGCTGTTTGGGCTTAGACAAGCATATTTTCCTCTTAAAGCTAGAGGGGGTGATTTGTCTGACCTGACCTTATTTTATGAGTCTGTTATGCATGCTTGGAGAGATTTTGTCATGTCCCGTAAGGCCGGCACGCTACCAGGGATGTGGTTTTTTGAAGAACCTCTTTTTTACACTGCCATCCAGTCCCGTGCTATGTTTTCAGCCAGCCTACGTTCATGCCTGTTTGGTGTGGGGTGTATCATCTGATGCGGAGCAGAAGCAGATCGTTGGAGGAGCTGGGAGAAAAAGCCTACTGAGGAAGGTCTTAGCTGACGTCTGCAGTTCCTTTCCAGTACTTCATCTGCATTAGGTGACAAATGCTTCCAGTTCTGATAGGTGGACGGAGGGGCTGGATTATGTGTTTCCTGCACTGAATGTTAGTGCTGAGGCGGGGTGATACAAGGAGGAAGTGGGGATGCTGCTTTCCTTCGATACCCCAGAGCTAGGAGAATTCAAGTCAGTGGGAAAGAAGGCCATGTATAAAATCTCTGTAAAAGTGTCCCTTGCTTCTTCCCTGGAAGGGGTCAAATCGAGGTGGGTGGATGTGTTTGGTCCAGGTGCCTCCCCAAGAGGCTGTTGGTGGTCTTTATATAAACTGCCTATTGAAAAGATGACAGCTGACCTCCAATGGAGGAGAATACATGGAGCCATAGCCACCAATATACATCTAGTACACTTGGATCCAACTGTTGAGGAAGGGTGTCCATTCTGTGCTGAGTCTAAAACTCTGGCACATCTGTTCTTACAGTGTCCCAGGTTGGTCGGGATGATTGACCTGATCACTACTTGGTTCTCAGCTCTGGGAGAGGTTCTCTTCACAACAGTTTATATTTTGGCTAAAGTACAGGTTTAGTCGAAGGGGTGTAGTTCTCTTGCTTAACTTCGTGTCAGGGGCAGCAAAATTAGCTATATAAGATACAAAAGAACAGTATTTGGGGACAGGGGTCTGTGGATGTGGTGAGAATTATGGAGGGGATGTTGGCAGCGAGACTGAAGGGTGAGTTTGCCTAATACAAAATGGCTAACAACATTGATCTGTTTATGAGTGTATGGGGTATTCAGAGGCTGTTGTGTTTAGTTACTGTGGAGGAAGATTTGTTGTTTTGAATTGATGTGTAACCATGGTTTAGTTCGAGTGTTGATTGTGTTATGGGTTCCCAGACCCAATAAAGGTTATTTAAATCTCTCTCTCTCTCAAGCAAATTCAAAAGCAGACAGTGTTAATCAGTACACCTAGTTAAGTGACCCCCAACAACACTGTATGGATGACTAAACAGACTAAATATGATTAAAAAGTAGAGGAATTCACCATAAAATGCAGCCGATGAATCCACACACACATACCCAGGGACATAAGCACACACACACACACACACACACACACACACACACACACACACACACACACACACACACACACACACACACACACACACACACACACACACACACACACACACACACACACACACACACACACAGCACTCGCTGTGTTAACCTTAACCCTGTAATAACAGCTTAAAGTGGAACTCAACTAAACTGTCATGGAACGCGTTTCAAATGCTTTGAAATCTTTCAAATGGGTCACAATAAATCTAATTTGAGTTTTTGAGTGAACTATGGAAGCATATTCAATTATTTAATGTCTGAGCATTGTTAATTGTTTTATAAAAGCCAATCAGTTTTCTCCAAAAATTCCAGTTTATTATTTTTTTATTACTCGTATTAAAATAATTCCTGAAAAAAGGGGGACGCCTGCAAGCTGAAGATCACCATCCCAACCGTGAAGCACAGGGGTGGCAGCATCATGTTGTGGGGGTGCTTTGCTGCAGGAGTGACTGGTGCACTTCACAAAATAGATGGCATCGTGAGGATGGAAAATTATGTGGATTTATTGACGCAACATCTCAAGACATCGGTCAGGAAGTTAAAGCATACTTCCAAAGTTGTGGCAAAATGGCTTAAGGACAACAAAGTCAAGGTTTTGGAGTGGCCATCACAAAGCCTTGACCTCAATTCCATATAAACATTGTGGGCAGATCTGAAAAAGCGTGTGCAAACAAGGAGGCCTACAAACCTCATTCAGTTACACCAGCTCTGTCAGGAGAAATGGGCCAAATTTCACCCAATTTATTGTGGGAAGCTTGTGGAAGGCTAAAAAACATTTGACTAAAGTTAAACAATTTCAAGGCAATGCTACCAAATTCTAATTGAGTGTATGTAGACTTCTGACCCACTGGGAATGTGATGAAAAAAATAAAAGCTGAAAGAAATCATTCTCTCTACTATTATTCTGACATTTCACATTCTTAAAAATAAAGTGGTGATCCCAACTGACCTAAAACAGGGTATTTTTACTAGGATTAAACGTCAGGAATTGTGAAAAAAATGAGTTTAAATGTATTTGGCTAAGGTGTATGTAAACTTCCGAATTCAACTGTATATCAACTATTTTATATAGCACATTCAATTTGAGTGGATAAATATGTTTTGCAAAGCAGTTCCAGTTTTAAGGAGACCTCATCAGTGAGGACAATAGGCACACCAGTGAGCAATAATATATAATATAGAGAGAGTTTGCGACTATAAGGTTCCATCTGCAAAAAGAGGATTCTGAGAAGCATTGGGTTTGAATGGTGTCAGCAATTTCTATCTTTTGAAATAAAGGCCTAGCTGGTATTTAGAGTACTATATAGGTTGAGAACATTGAACAGAACAATATTTTGACAATAATCCACATAGACACTTTTACGTATGTGTGACCCCGGGAATCAAAACCACAATCCTGCTGTTGCAAGCGTTATGCTCTACCAACTGAGCCATACAGTTGCAAGCCCACCCCCCCTCCCACGCATCCCATTGTCTTGTGTCTGAGTAGTTAAGACACAAAAACTTGGCCTCGATGTCCCCCTTGCTCCCGACGCCACTCATCTCTTCTTCTGATTGGCTGTTGGAGAGAGAAGTGGAAAGTGACCACATTACTTCCTGCCATGTCAGCACCGGGCATGTCCAATGTAGCATGTGTGTGTTAGAACTCACAAAGCAGTAGCTCTCCTCAAACAAACACACACACACACACACACACACACACACACACACACACACACACACACACACACACACACACACACACACACACACACACACACACACACACACACACACACACACACACACACACACACACACACACACACACACACACACACACACTCGCAGGAGCCAAGGGAGCAATAAGGCACAATTGAAGGAAAAGCTTGACTATTTATAGCACTGTAGAATATTTATATGGTTATTGTGTTTATTTTTTACTATTCTATTATTAGTTGAGTGGATTTAGAAATTCTAGTGCTTTTTTTGGTTGATTGTTGTGGGTAGAGCTATTTATGAACAGGACTAACAATTACACAAGGCCTCGTGATTAAGATCACTTTATTGGTGAATTGCACACAAGGTTCAACAGAATCGTTCATTTTACCCCAACCCCTCCAAAGTACACATTTAGAGGTTTTTTGAGAGGTGCTGTGGGCTGCCACACTGGAACCGTTGTTGAAGTGCCTTGCTCAAAGGCACAACAGGAGGCAGTGGCATCTAGGATTTGATGCCAGCAACCCTCTGGCTCACCTCTGTAACCGCTAGCCGACCTGCCAACTTTTAGAAAGAGATAAGTGGGCTGTAGGCGCTTTGCTTCTCTCTTTCTACATGAGATCTACTGTTTATTTTTACACTAGCCATACTTTTTAAATTTGCTCTCCATTATATAATGTTTAGTTATTGTATTTCAGGGCAGGTATGTTGTTTTGTCTGTCTGTCTGTCTGTCTGTCTGTCTGTCTGTCTGTCTGTCTGTCTGTCTGTCTGTCTGTCTGTCTGTCTGTCTGTCTGTCTGTCTGTCTGTCTGTCTTCCCCTCTTTATCTCCCTGACCGTCTCAGTCCTTGTTTTTCTGTCGCTTTCTCTCTCTGTGTCTCCCTCTGTTTCTCTCTCTGTCTCTCTCTCTCTTTCTTAGATTGTCAACATTATTGTTCCACAGTGATTACATAGACCTTTATTATCTTTTTTCAGATCCCTATATTTTCTGCCCAAAATAGACGACCACACAGTCCAAATGGTGTATTTATGTGCAAATTGTCACTCTGCATGAGCGGAGAAGTGCTTATTATGGATCTACAATGCTCATTTGAAATGATTGTATATCACAAATCCAATGTGAATCACTGTCCCCTTGTCTCCGGGTCCATGCAATCCGGGTTCCTTTGGACATCCCTACCTCATTGAAGTTCAATTGTAAAATGGTTAAGGTAAGGGTTAAGTTTGATGTTAAGGTTAGTTAAGGTTTATGGTTATATTTAAGGTTTGGGTGAGGGTAGTGGTTAACTTTATTTAGGGTTTTAGGTAGGGACGTCCCAAAGATTCCAGATAGCACTAACCCGTGTCTCCTTCTCTGGGCACTATTTTAACAAACCTAACACAATGGTACATCTTAGCTCTGGTAGTAGGGCTATAGATCCGGGAGTGTGTGCAAAATATTTTTGTAATTTCCACTGCGGGAATGGTGTTGCGAATGGGTTGGCTGCCCATCATTATGCACACCTGTCAGGGTAGGTAACAACACAAAGAAGCTGATCGTAGACAACAGAAAAAGGAGGGACGAACACGCCCCCATTCACATCAACAGGGCTGTAGTGGAGCGGGTCGAGAGTCTCAAGTTTCTTGGCGTCCAACAAACCACCATGGTCCAAACACACCAAAACAGTGGTGAAGAGGGCACAACATCACCTTTCCCCCTCGGGAGACTGAAAAGATGCCAAGTCTACGTTCAAAAGGCTCCTTAACAGCTTCTACCGCCAAGCCATAAGACTGCTGAACAATTCATCAACTGGCCACGTGGACTATTTACATTGACACCCCTCCTTTGTTTTTAAACTGCTGCTACTCGCTGTTTACTATCTATGCATAGTCACTTTATCCCTACCGACATGTACAAATTACCTTGACCAACCTGTACCCCGCCCATTGACTCGGTACCGGTACCCGCTTCATATAGCCTCATTATTGTTATTTTATTGTGTTACTTTAAAAAAAATATTAGATTATTTATTCAATGTTTTGTTAACTCTATTTCCTGAATGGCATTGTTGGTTAAGGGCTTGTAAGTAAGCATTTCATTCTAAGGAGCCTGCCGAGCCAACCTGTCGTATTCGTTGCATGTGACAAATGACATTTGATTTATTTGATTTGATTTGAATTGAATCCGGAATCACAGAATATTCTCTTCCTAGTCCATTTTGGATTGATACAATTTATGAAATAGCATAGGCTACAGTAATGGGTAATAGCAAGAGTAAAAAAAAACATCCAGTGTTTGCTCAATATGTTTGGAGTGTTGACAGTCAACATTGTTGTAATTGGATTCAACGAGTATAGGCCTTTACGCATCGCACTTCTCTTCAAATAGAAAGAAATACTAGGTTCCTGAAAATTGTATTGTGTGTGTGAGGTTCTCAATAAGCATATAGTCTATAAGGCTACTGTTGATTTGGCCTATGTGAATAGTTCCAACAGTGAAGCAATATCTAACAAGTAATATCTAACAATTTCACAACAAATACCTAATACACACAAATCTAAGTAAAGGAATGGAATTAAGAATATATAAATATATGGACGAGCAATGTCAGAGTGGCATAGACTAAGATACAGTAGATAGTATACAATACAGTATATACATATGAAATGAGTAATGGAACATATGTAATCATTATAAAAGTGACTAGTGATCCATTTGTTAGATTTCAAGTCTGTATGTAGGCAGCAGCCTCTCTGTGTTAGTGATGGCTATTTAAAAGTCTGATGGCCTTGAGAAATAAGCTGTTTTTTCAGTCTCTCTTTCCCTGCTTTGATGCACCTGTACTGAGCTCACCTTCGAAATGATAGCGGAGTGAACAGGCAGTGGCTCGGGTGGTTGTTGTCCTTGCTGTTGAACCAGATGTTATTATAGTAGGGTAAGAATAGCCTATAAGGGCTTGTTTTTTTATGAAATGAAACAGAAAGCAAGCAATTGTTACAGGAAGGAAACACATTCATAAACACCATTGTCACTGGATCATCTCATGTCTCATTCCAAGATGGGCATATATTCCACATGGAGAGGTTTTTACTCTCATCCAAAATAATAACAGGAGTTGGCTAAAATAATGTACAATAGCCTACATATATAAAAAGGGCATGATCCCAAACGTGATCTTTTATTAAATCTTTGGTGATTAAAATGTATTTCAAAGCAGGCTCACGAGCCAAACCCTTTATGATAGTCTCGACTACTTGATGATAGTTTTGACTACAAAAACTACCTTCACTGAGAGGAGATGAGGCTATGTTTTGTTTTTAATTAAATGACACAAAATTGTAAAAAGCATTTGGTTTGTATGTTTTTAAGTACTTAGGTTTATGGGCTCAAAAACCACATATTTCTTGTTCCATGTGGCACTGTGCTTCATGACTCCATAGGCTGCACTTCCGCTGTCAAAATACATGCTATCACCAACCGCCATCTTAGGGCTGAGTGTCTCGGGCTCTGCACACTCTTAGATTGCATCCTACCTGGCAGGTCGCTTTTCCCAGGTGACGTGGAGATGATCTGTGTTTACACCATGTACTCTCATGACAGGTATCCCCCAAGGACTCGATGCTCGGCCTTCACTTGACTCCGTCATATCCTCACAGGGCCTCTGCTATCATTGCTATGCGGATGACACTCAGCAACTTTTCTCCTTCCACCCTTTTGACACCCAGGTGTCGACACTTATCACTGAGTGCCTGGCAGATATCTCAGTTTGGATGTTGGCCCACCAACTCAAGCTCAACCTTGACAGGATGGAGCGCCTCTTCCTCACAGGGAAGGCCTGCCCGCTCAAAAACCTCTCCATCACAGTTAACTCCACGGTGTCCCCCTCCAAGAGTGCAAAGAACCTTGGCATGACCCTCGTTTTCTTCAAACATCAAAGCAGTGACTCGCTCCTGCAGGTTCATGCTCTGCAACATCGGAAGAGTATGACACTACCTCACACAGGAAGCGGCACAGGTCCTAATCCAGGCACTTGTCATCTCCATTCTGAACTACTGCAACTCGCTGTTGGCTGGGTTCCCCACTTGTGTCATCAAACCCCTGCAACTTATATAGAATACTGCTGCCTGCCTGGTGTTCAACCTTTCCAAGTTCTCCCATGTCACGCCACTCCTCTGCATACTCCACTGGCTTCCAGTCGAACCTCGCATCTACTGTACTACAAGACCATGGTATTTGCCTACAGAGCAGCAAGATGAACTGCCCCTCCCTACCATCAGGCTATGCTCAAACCTAGCACTCCGTCCTACCACCTCTGGTCTCATGGCCCTCCCACTTAGCTCTCACTCAGTCTAGTCCAAGCTCCTCTCTGTTCTGACACCCCAATGGTGGAACCAGCTTCCCCCTGAAGCTAGGACAGCAGAGTCCCTGCCCATCTTCCAAAAACATCTGAAATCCTACATCTTCAAGGAGTATTTTAAATCATCCCACATAATCCCCCCCCACACCACTTCCTCACCTCCGACCCCCCCCCCCACCCTAACTGTGAGTCACTCTAGATAAGAGTGTCTGCTAAATGCAAAATGTTTAATGTTACCGCTAATAAGACCAGCTTTTGATTGGTCTTAAATATTCACACCAGCACTGCCTAAAATTGGTACCTTGGCACACGTTTTTAGGACACACCTCAGATATTGCCACCCCTCCCACCTGAGCGCAAGGTAGAGGGGTGCTGGCTTTAACAGGTCGAAATTGCAAGCGAGCGTGCATTTGACAATTGCCCTGGCTTAATGTCAGATGAAAGCAGAGCTCTCTCTCTCTACTCTGAAAACATACTACATTCTTAAAGAAAATCATTTACTTTTTACTCCATACATTTTCCCTGACACGCAACAGTACTCGTTACATTTTGAATGCTTAGCAGGAAAGGGAAATGGTCCAATTCACATACTTACTGTATCAACACCGCTTTTTATATCTACTGCCTCTCATCTAAACACAAACTGGTCTGGTTTGCTTAATATAAGGAATTTGAAATGATTTATTTCTAACCATTTCGTACCGTTCAGCTCATGCTGTCGGTCACGCTGGTCTAATGTGAATCTTGTTAGGAGTCCTTTACAAGCACTCACAATGTCTGTGCTCATGTGAGCGTGGTTACTGACATGGTAAAACTTTAATACAAAAAAACAATTCTCATTTAGAAGGCCAAGATCACATCTAATCTTCTCACAAATAGTTTCATATTTAATCATATAACATCCACAACATTTGGATGTAAACCTGACAACTGGGAAATATACACCTTCAGAGATACAGTTATGTTGTTATACCATCCTTAATGAGACCCAAAAACAAAAACTGTTCTGACATTATTATTCTTTATGTACCCATGGACCCTTCCAACAGTTTGGATTACATAAATATTGTTTCTTTATCCAACCTTGGATGTCACAGTACTACAAAATCTCTCTCTGTTGTAGCAAATAGATTTTTATCTTCCATTTATGAAGAGTGGGAGAGAGTGTTCCTACAGGTATTTACGACCGTCATAAAACAGCCAACTTCACCCCTATCCAACTCTGCAGGAGAGAGAGAGAGAGAGAGAGAGAGAGAGAGAGAGAGAGAGAGAGAGAGAGCGCTGTAGAGCGGACCCACCGTAACCTGATCCTTCAGATCGTCACAGGAGAGTCATGACAGTATCTTTACTTTTACTTAAGTATGATAATTGAGTACTTTTCCCACCACTACCCACCACTGATCTCTAGGAATTTAACCCCCCGTTTGGTTTACATTCCTTTCCAGTGAGCCACATACACTGAGTGTACAAAACACCTTCCTAATATTAAGTTGCACCCACTTTTGCCCTCAGTACAGCCTCAATTTGCTGGTGCATGGACTCTACAAAATATGGAAAGCATTCCACAGGGATGCTTGCACATGCTGACCCCAATGCTTCCCACAGTTGTTTCAAGTTGGCTGGATTTATTTTGGGTGGTACACACGGGAAACAATTCTTTATACACAAGCCAAACTGTTGAGCGCGAAAAACCCAGCACTATTGCGCTTCTTGACACACTCAAATTGGTATGCCCTGGAACCTACTACTATATCCCGTTCAAAGGCGCTTAAATAGTTTGTCTTGCCCATTCACTCTTTGAATGGCACACACACAATCCATATCTCAAGTGTCTCAAGGCTTCAAAATCATTCTTTAACCCGTCCCCTCCCCTTTATCTTCACTGACTGAAGTGGTGACATCAATAAGGGAAATAGCTTTCACCTGGATTCACCTGGTTAGTCTATGTCATGGAAAGAGTTCCTAATGTTTTGTATAGTCAGTGCATATCTCAGGACCCGTCTAGGTTTAAATAAAATGTGTTTTCTTTAAAGTACTCTGTAGCTGCTCTTAATAGAGTTCACCTGGCACAATGGAACCAAAAGTGCAAACTCTATTTCCAAACTGGCCCTCCAGGGAGGCTCAAACAGACTGTCAAAATATTTGTACGAATGCAAATGCTATTTGAATCCAGCTCTGCTACATATCTCAGCTCTATGGTTGTGCTACCACTGAGAGGTCTGTGCGATATGTCAGTGACCACATCATTAGTGGTGACTGATGAGGAGTCAAGCTGATTAACAGCAAGGAATGAATGAGATGTAAAGAGATTTTGCAGTCTGGTCTGGAGCTTGGTGTGTTAGAACACTAATCAACGTGTGTTTGTGTTCCAGGGAGAGAAAGAGAGAGACAGGACTGGTAGGAGATGGTAGACAGAACCCAACACTTTGTCTCAAGACACCGATTTTCACGTGTGACCTCACAAGCCACCGCCATCTGACGTGTGACTCTATAAGGGCAATGCTTACATGATAATCCCAAATTTGGTCAACATCAACTTGGTTCCTGGATCCTTTCACAGCATTATATGGCTGCGTTGAGACAATGACTTATCAATGACCCAAGACCAGCTAATTTCATCCTTACCACTGTGTCACTCAGTTGTCATAATGCTTCAGCAAATGTACATTATCCCAGGGGATTAATTCATGTCCCTCTTACTGCCCTGAATGCCTCTGCTGATCCCACAGCTATTGTAAGTAGTAATCATGTGCTTATGAGTAAGAGTGATACTGTTAGCACCAAGGCATTATTTCCTAGCAAGAAGTCCACTGTGTGCAGATCACCATGCACTAACATAAATAATATGAGCATGTCTACCTCTGCTAAGCTTCCCAGTAAAGCAATAAAAACAATCAAGCGTCCCAGAAAAGTGTTAAAAAAATAGCCCACGTTAACATATGTAGCTTATGAAACAAGGTTCATGAAATCAATACATTTTTAGTAACAGATGACATTCATATTCTAACAATCTCTGAAACTCACTTAGATAATACCTTTGATGATAACTTCAGCATCGTAGTTGGAGTCCAAGACACCTACAGCACCAGATGTCACAGGAAGGCCAAAAAGATTAGCAAGGACTTCAACATCCGAGCCACGGCCTGTTCACCCTGATATCATCCAGAAGGCGAGGTCAGTATACGTGCATCAAAACTGGGATCGAGAGACTGTAAAACAGCTTCTATCCTAAGGCCATCAGACTGTTAAATAGCCATCACTAGCCGGCTTCCACCTGGTTACGCAACCATGCACCTTAGAGGCTGCTGCCCTATACACATAGGCTTGGAATCACTGGCCACTTCAATAATGGAACACTAGTCACTTTAATTCTCAGTTCACTGGTCACGGTGGCAACACCCACCCGTAGCACGCGCTCCAGCAGGTGTATCTCACTGATCATCCCTAAAGCCAACACCTCATTTGGCCGCCTTTCGTTCCAGTTCTCTGCTGCCTGTGACTGGAACGAATTGCAAAAATCGCTGAAGTTGGAGACTTTTATCTCCCTCACAAACTTCAAACATCTGCTATCTGAGCAGCTAACCAATCGCTGCAGCTGTACATAGTCTTATCGGTAAATAGCCCACCCAATTTTACCTACCTCATCCCCATACTGTTTTTATTTATTTACTTTTCTGCTCTTTTGCACACCAATATCTCTACCTGTACATGACCATCTGATCATTTATCACTCCAGTGTTAATCTGCAAAATTGTAATTATTTGCCTACCTCCTCATGCCTTTGGCACACAATGTATATAGACTCTTTTTTTCTACTGTGTTATTGACTTGTTTACTCCATGTGTAACTCTGTGTTGTCTGTTCTCACTGCTATGCTTTATCTTGGCCAGGTCGCAGTTGCAAATGAGAACTTGTTCTCAACTAGCCTACCTGGTTAAATAAAGGTGAATTTTTTTAAATGTTTAAATAATGTTTACATACTGCTTTACTCATCTTATGTATATACTGCATTCTATTCTACTGTATTTTAGTCAATGCCACTCCGGCATTGCTCAATCTAATATTTATATGTTTTTTCATTCCATTCTTTTACTTTTAGATTTGTGTTTATTTTTGTGAATAATTTTAAGTACTACTGCACTGTTGGAGCTAGGAACACAAGCATTTCGCTACACCCACAATAAAATCTGCTAAACATTTGATTTGATTTGATTTTGATACAGTGGCAGCAATACATGAAAATACAGAAATGCCAAAGGTGGCGGTGTAGCCGTTTATATTCAAAACCACATTCCTGTAAACCTTAGAGAGGATCTCATGTTAAATACTGCTGAAGTAATATGGCTCACCTAAAGCCAATTCTGGTGGGAAGCTGCTATAGACCACCAAGTGCTAACAGTCAGTATCTGGATACCATGTGTGAAATGCTGTGATAGTGTTTGTGACATCAACAGAGAGGTATATTTTCTGGGTGATTTAAATATTGACTGGTTTCATCAGGCTGGCCACTCAAAAAAAAACTGTTAAAAACTGTAACTAGTGCCTGCAACTAGGTTCAGGTATTCAGTCAACCTACCAGGGTAGTTACAAACAGCACAGAAATGAAATCATCAACATGTATGGATCACATCTTTACTTATGCTGCATAAATTTGCTTTAAAACAGTAAACAAATCCATTGGATGTAGTGATCACAATATAGCAGCCATATAATGACAATTTATCATTAACACTAAAGTGATAGATGAGCAGATGATGATGTGCAAGTAGAGATACTGGGGTGTAATAGAGGAAAAAATAAAAAAATAAAAAAATAACAATATGGGGATGAGGTAGTTGGGTGTGCTATTTACAGATGGGCTATGTACAGGTACAGTGACTAGTAAGCTGTTCTGACAGCTGATTCTTAAAGTTAGAGAGGGAGATATAAGTCTCCAGGTTCAGTGATTTTTGCAATTTGTTCCAGTCATTGGCAGCAGAGAACTGGCAGGAAAGGCGGCCAAAGGAGGTGTTGGCTTTGGGGATAACCAGTGAAATATTCCTGCTGGAGTGCGTGCTATGGGTGGGTGTTGCTATGGTGACCAGTGAGCTGAGATAAGGTGAGGCTTTATCTAACAAAGACTTGACCTGGAGCCAGTGGGTTTGGCAATGAATACTTAGTGAGGGCCAGCCAACAAGAGCATACAGGTTGCAGCGGTGGGTAGTATATGGGACTTGGTGACAAAAAGGATGGCACTGTGATAGACTACATCCAAGCCGATACAATATTTCATTTTAGATTGGAGATGGTGAATGTGAGTCTGGAAGGAGAGTTTACAGTCTAACCAGAAACCTAGGTATTTGTCGTTGTCCACATATTCTAAGTCAGAACAGAGTAGTGATGCTAGTCGGGCGGGTGGGTGCAGGCAGCGATCGGTTGAAGAGCATGCATTTAGTTTTACTAGCATTAAAAAGCAGTCGGAGGCCAAGGTAGGAGTGTTGTATGGCAGTGAAGCTTGTTTGGAGGTTTGTTAACACAATGTCCAAAGAAGGTATACAGAATGGTGTTGTCTGCGTAGAGGTGGATCAGAGAGTCACCAGCAGCAAGAGCGACATCATTGATATATACCAAGAAAAGAGTCAGCCCGAGAGCCCGAGTGTCAGGCCAGGTCAATGAAGACGGCTGCACAGTATTGTCTTTTATCGATGGTGGTTATGATATCGTTTAGGGCCTTGAGCGTGACTGAGGTGCATCCATGACCAGCTCGGAAACCAGATTGCACGGAGAAGGTACGGTGGGATTCGAAATTGTCGGTCATCTGTTTGTTAACTTGGCTTTCAAATACTTTAGAAAGGCAAGGCAAGATGGATATAGGTCTATATATAGGTCTAGAGTGTCTCCCCCTTTGAAGAGGGGGATGACTGTGGCAGCTTTCCAATCTTTGGGGATCTCAATGATACAAAAGAGAGGTTGAACAGGCTAGTAATAGGGGTTACTTCGGCAGATAATTTTAGAAAGAGAGGGTTCAGATTGTCTAGCCCAGCTGATTTGTAGGGATCCAGATTTTGCAGCATCTCTTCAGAACATCAACTGTCTGGATTTGGGTGAAGGAGAAGCGGGTTGGCCTTGGGCAAGTTTCTGTGGGGGGCGCATTGTTTTTGGTCGGGGTAGGGGAAGGCAGGTCGAAAGCATGGCCAGCCGTAGAAAAATGCTTTTTGAAAATATCGATAATCTTAGATTTATCGGTGGTGATAGTGTTTCCTAGCCTCAGTGCAGTGGGCAGCTGGGAGGAGGTGCTCTTATTCTCCATGGACTTTACAGGGTCCCATAACTTTTTGGAATTAGTGCTACAGGAAGCAAATTTCTGTTTGAAAAAGCTAGCCTCAGCTTTCTTACCTGACTGTGTATATTGGTTCCTGACTTCCCTGAAAGTTGCATTTCGTGGGGGCTAATCGATGCTAATGCAGTCCACCACAGGATGTTTTTGTGCTGGTCAAGGGCAGTCAAGTCTAGGGTGAACCAATAGTGACTGTATATCGGTTCTTAGTTCAACATTTTTTTGTATGGGGCATGCTTATTTAAGATGGTGAGGAAAGCACTTTTAAAGAGCAACCAAGCATCCTCTACTGACGGGATGAGGTCAATATCCTTCCAGGATACTCTGGACAGGTTGATTAGAAAGGCCTGCACGTCGATGTACAAACTCTGAAGATAGATGCGGGCCAATCATTTCACATATGGTGTCCAGGGCATAGCTGGGGGTTGAGGGGGGTCTTTAACAAGTGGCAACGGTGAGAGACTTATTTCTGGAAAGGTGTATTTTTAGAAGTAGAAGATCAAACTGTTTGGGCATGGACCTCGATAGTAAGACAGAACTCTGCAGGCTATCTCTGCAGTAGATTGCATCTCCGCATACTTTGGCAGTTCTATCATGTTGGAAAATGTTGTCGTTAAGGTGCATTACCACCACCAACTGGACTGGAGTGTGGACCTCAGTTCATCACCCATGTGAGTATATGCCCCTAAAAACCAAGGAGGAGATGGGAGAGTCTAGTTCCAAGATGCTTCTAAACAGCTTCTAACCCCAGGCAATAAAACTTCTGAACAGCTAATCAAATGGCTACCTAGACTATTTGCACCCCAACCCTGATGCTACTCTCTGTTGGCATCTATGCATAGCCACTGTATTAACCCTACATGTACATAATTACCTCAACCCGCACATTGACTCATTGACTCTGTACCAACAGCCCCTGTATATCAAATCAAATCAAATGTATTTATAAAGCCCTTCTTACATCAGCTAATATCTCAAGGTGCTGTACAGAAACCCAGCCTAAAACCCCAAACAGCAAGCAATGCAGGTGTAGAAGCACGTTGGCTAGGAAAAACTCCCTAGAAAGGCCAGAACCTAGGAAGAAATTTAGAGGAACCAGGCTATGAGGGGTGGCCAGTCCTCTTCTGGCTGTGCCGAGTGGAGATTATAACAGAACATGGCCAAGATGTTCAAAATGTTCATAGATGACCAGCAGGGTCAAATAATTATAATCACAGTGGTTGTCGAGGGTGCAACAAGTCAGCACCTCAGGAGTAAATGTCAGTTGGCTTTTCATAGCCAATCATTCAGAGTATCTCTACCGCTCCTGCTGTCTCGAGAGAGTTAAAAACAGCAGCTCTGGGATAGGTAGCATGTCCTGTGAACAGGTCAGGGTTCCATAGCCGCAGGCAGAACAGTTATATAGCCCAGCTATTGTTATTTACTGCTGCTCTTTAATTATTTTGTTTTTCTTTCTTCTCTTGCTTTGAATTATTATTTTTTTGGTATTTTCTTAAAACTGCATTGTTGTTTAAAAGGGCTTGGAAGTATTTCACTGTAAGGTCTACATCTGTTGTAATCGGGAGAATGTGACCAATAACATTTGATTAGATTTGATTTGAGAGGCGGAAATTGCAGCGCGTCAGGTGTCACAGATTATCCTGTCTGAAGATGGCGCCGACAGAGAGCGCTGCCTCGTTTCTAGTCCTTAGGAAACTTTGCAGTATTTTGTTTTTTAATGTATTATTTATTTCATTGTTAGCCCAGAATATCTTAAGTGTAATTACAGACAACGAGGAAGAACTTTTGGATATCAGAGCGATGTCAACTTACCATCACTACGACCAGGAATACAACTTTCCCGAAGCAGATCCTTTGTCCGTACCACCCAGGGCATTTGAACTGATTCCAGAGGCTGACCCAAAACATCGGTGCCTGAGCGGTCTTCTGGTCAGACTTCGGAGGTGCGCACACCACCCACAGCTTTCAAGCATTTCACTACACACGCAATAACATCTGCTAACCATGTGTATGTGAACAATAACATTTGATTTGAAATAATAAGTTATATTTTAGCACCTGGCTACGCAGAGATGAGTGTGGGTGCAATGATTGGATAACATGTATGTGTACATTTATGTTGCAACGCCTGCGCACGTGACGCAAGCGGTGTGGTCAGAATGTTACTCCTATTGGCTATGCAAATTGTTTCATATTCTTTTCTGTGTATTTGGAGCAGAAAATAAAATATTCCAAATGGGTCGTTTTGTTGCTTACAGTCACGGCTCACAGACACACATGTAGCCCTGCTGTGTAGAAGAGGAAAAAATTCAGAGCTAATAAAGTTGTAACTCGTTCAAACATAGAAGCGATTATCCAAACGTTGCAAAGAAACACACCGAAACCTCTTTCCAGGAACTCCGGAACCCTGATTCGTTCCATGTTTAATGCTAGGTCATTGGACACCACCTGTGAGGAGTCAACAGCCTGGATGAAAGCGATGAAAGGGAGCGAGGGGGAGAGGGGGCCATGGCAAGACTAGACTGTAGCGTGTCGGACCCCCCCCCCGGGCCACTCTCTGCTATTGTTTTGACTAAGAGGCTATGGTCACGTGTGCGCCGCTGTATTATGTCTGGGTGTCTTGGAATTTAGGTCACTCTAGAGACCTCTCTCTCCTCCCCTCTTCACTCCCTCCCTTCCCCTGTCTGCTCTCTTCTCTCTTTTGAGCTGGCTCTCACTGAGACCTCTCCCTCCTCTCTCTCCTTTCAGCTTCTCTGTCTATTTCTCTCCCCTCTCTCTCTCTCTCCCTTTCTCTACCTTCTCCCACCCCCTTCTTCTCTTCTTCTGACAAACTCTGCTCTTTAATCCTGTGTCTTGTGGCACTGTGCTCTTTCATTCCTGGGTTAGCTAGCTGTCTAGATCAATGTGTCCCTGTCTCTGTCTACGTTCCAAATGACAGCCTATTCCATATTGGACCTGATCAAAAGTAGTGCACTATAAATGGAATAGGGTGCCATTTGGGAAGGATCCCTGTCTCTGTCTATTGTCGCTATCCGCTAGCTGCTGTTGCAAATGCCAGGCGTTTATCAGAGCTAAACAGCTGCTGCCTCCCTACTTCTCTGGGCACTGGAAGAGACTCTATGAGAGATACACACATATATAGACACGATTGTAGGAGAGCTGGGAGATACAGGCAAACTCATCTGGCGCAGTTGACTGTTTAGTAAGATTTTTGGGGGGTAGAGATACAGACAGACTCAGTTGACTGTCTAGATTCAAAGTCTGACAAGTGAGCAAATTATCTTGATGACCTCAGATATGGGAAGTCAAAGCAAACAATCAAATACTCAACATTATGATGGTATAGCCTTATTATGTCTGGTTACATCAGCAGGATATTAAAATAACTGACAAAGAGGTGAAGGCTAAGCTAAACATGTCATAGTTGGAATGTTGTGCATAAACAATGGGATTACTTACAGTACCACTCAACTTCCACTGAGGACTCATACCTTAGTACGCTAGTTATAAACAATATAGTTATAAACAATGTGAAGCCCTAACGTGATGGTGTTGTGTTTGTAATTCCCTGATGCAACACAGGCATCTGACAGGGCTGTTCCATCTGTCTTTATCGCTCTGCCTCATATAAGAACTGCCTGCTAATCAACCTTGAAGTCAATTTTATGGTTTTATTGAACAGATACTTAATGAGAGGAAATTACACTCCTTTATCTTCTTAACATAATTACCTATCCTCTAACCTATAGTGGATAGACTATGTAAACATAAACCATCTGACTATTTTGCTAAATATTTTAGTTCTGGGTTAACCAAGATTACCTATCCGCTGACACCAGATACTCTCTGTCAGTGTAACGCACTTTAGGCATAGTGGGTGTGGAGTCAGGCGCAGGAAGCAGAAGGTACAGAACAGTGTTTTATTCCGGCACAGAGTAAAATGGTCACGCCAATACCGGGTGCACATACAAGACCGCCCCAAAACCAAGACCCAACCAGTCCGGAGGAAAAACAAAGGGAAACACACTACCACAAACATACACAGAGGAAAAATAAGCCCTCACAAAGAGCAGGCGGGCCTGACTGGCTTAAATAGCCCATCTAAAAACCTAAACAAGAAACAGGTGTAACCAATAAGACAAAACCAACAGAAGAGGGAAAAGGGATCGGTGGCAGCTAGGAGACCGGTGATGACGACCGCCGAGCGCCGCCCGAACAGGAAGAGGACCCACCTCCGGTGGGAGTCGTGACAGCCAGCCCTCATATAGCATGCCTAGTCAGCTCAACTATACAGAAGCCTTCACTAATCAGTTGTTATCTCACACACAGGGCAGCATGTAATTTGGCTATAACAGGGGTGTCAAACTAATTTTGGCCAGGGGGGCACATACGGTCTTTAATGAGGTCTGGGAGGCCACACTGAAAGTTGATTATATTTCCTCGCTGTCATAATTTTCCAAAAATGATCCGTTATCCATCGTTTTTGGAACTTTTGATGCTCCCTGACTGTTTAGCTAATGCCTGTGGACGTTTGTTTCTTCTGCGTAATGAGTCTGGATCTGAGTACATCCACAACAATTTCTAGAAAGAAAAAACATTCTTACCGTTCTGATTGGTCCCAGAAACCGATGGGTTGGGCCAGAGCCATTCATCAATGGCTTTGCTACTCTGATTGTGTCACGCTCTGTCCTTAGAGAGCCGTTTTATATCTCTATTTGGTGAGGTCAGGGTGTGAGGTGGGGTGGGCATTCTATGTTTTGTATTTCTTTGGTTTTGGCCAAGTGTGGTTCCCAATCAGAGGCAGCTGTCTATCATTGTCTCTGATTGGGAATCATACTTATGAAGCCTCTTTTCCCACTTATGTTGTGGAATCTTGTTTTTTGTAAGCTCTGTGAAGCCGGCAGAAAGTGACGTTCATTATTCCTTTTGTTGTTTTTGTTTGGTGTTCTGAGTATTAAAGATCATGAATACATACCACGCTGCACCTTGGTCTACTTCTTCAGACGAACTTTACAGATTGGTAAAATATGATCCAATCGCTGGTTAATTGGTTTTGTACAAAACCCCTCATTTTAAGGTCACCACAAATTAGAGGCAGCCCGTCTATTAGGGCTTCAAGGTCGGTGCCCCACTTGTGATTGGTTGAAAAAGTTCCCATAAAATTGCGGTAAATTTGTACATTTTCATGTTTCAAAAATATATTGTTCAAAACAAGCTGTTCAGTTACTTACTACTCTGCCCATCAATGACTGCCAAAAGCAGCAGCTCCACTTCTGTGGGTGCATAGGCAGTGTGAACAGTGCTTGAATTGTTTTGCCAACTATTTGCTATGAGGGGTAATTGCCCCAATGAAATCGTAGGATTTCATAGCATAAATTGCAACAGCACAAATAAATGGACCATCCTTGGGCACTCAAATGTGCATCCATTCAGTCAAAACTTCTGGGTCTGCTCTAGTCTTCCTCCCAATCTAATTCTCTCGCCGACCATACAGTTTACTTCTACACGTGAGACTCAGGTGCAGTTGGCGCTAAAGACAAATAAAATTGTAATGAACTTGTAAATAATCATTATATTCATGCGAGCCTGGGACCTGATAAAATGCATCCAACAAGAGTCGACGGACATAGGGATACATCAACTAGAACCTTCTCTATGCGGATCTGTGATTGTTTCCCCCATGTTGTTCATCAGGTTCTACTTTAGGGGGACATGGCGACATGTTGTGTGGACTAAAACAGCATTAAAACCGGGTGTATCACAAAGCATGACCAAAGGAATTAGCCAGCTACAGTAATTTTAAGAAACATTGAGAAATAGTTTGGTCGATTTTTTTGGGTAGCTTGCTAGCTAGTTAGCTGGTAGCTTGCTAGCTAGTTAACGCCCCTGCCAATTTCAAGTCTTTCTGGACTAATATCTTACTATCTCGGAAATATGAAGTTATTTCAGAATGAAACTGGCTTGCACATCATGCTTTGTGACATTATGTTAGCTAGTTATCCCCAGTTAGATAATGTGTTTTTCACTTATGCATGCTTGTTGAGTTCTCCCCGGTGCACTCATTTGCTTGTGACATGAGCTGGCTGCTCTTTCTAAATACTATAATCTAATCTGTTTATAACAGTGGCAGCATGTGCAGCAGTGGTCATTCCGTTTTTGCAAAAGTTAAATAAGTGTATTTATGCTGTTGTTCAAATGCACAGATCACTTTATATATATTCTAAAAGAAACTACTGGAAGTTAAAAAGTTTCTTAAAAAGTTTCTTAAAAAGGCATCAAATTTCTGTCATGCTGCTTTGTTGACAACTCCAACCACCTTGGGCCCTGGATACTCAGTCAGTCAGTGGCTGCCACAAATGACTTCAACGAAGACTGAATTATGTAGTGAACGATAGAGCAGCGGAATAATTCATTATTGAGTCGTCAAGCAAAGTCCACCCCCCCTCCCCCGAAAAAACAAAAACATAATGTACATGCAGTATTAAAAAGAAAATGTCATAGTCAAACCACTGTTGGGCCGTATGTTTGATACCCCTGGGTTAAAATGACACTCATATATCATGGAGACTAGTGCAGCCAGAACACTGCACTGTTGCTGCAGGGCTGGACACACACACACACACACACACACACACACACACACACACACACACACACACACACACACACACACACACACACACACACACACACACACACACACACACACACACACACACACACACACACACACACACACACACACACACACACACACACACACACACACACACGTGTACACACACAGTCAAACAGTAGAGCAGAGGCACCCAGCTGAGAGTAACATTCCAGAGAGCACCCAGATAGACACCCATGACACATAGCTACAGTTCCTCTCACAGCTCAAACACATCTCCATCCCACAGCTACAGGACATCAAGGTGCATTCACAATCACTACTAAGGACTGGAGCCTCTCATATGTCTGTCCTGTCTGTACTGGTGGCCAGCACTGATGTGCTTGTGTGTGCGCACTTGTTCGTGTTCGTCTGTCTGTGTGTGTGTATGTGTGCGTGCGTGCGTAGATGAGTGAAGGGTTGCGGGTAAATGAAAGAAGTGGGCTGTGACTGTCACAATGCGTCTCCCTTCCCAGGGGACCGTTACAGAGATCACAGCTGGGGGGGCGCATGGATGTTCTGTCCCTGTCCTGTAGGACATTTGCACACACACACACACATGCAGAGACATGCAATTACTCCTCTCCACAGTTTAACAGCACACAGGCAGGATGTCACCGTGAGCTGGATTTGTAGAGGACTGTGTTTCATTGTCAACATTCTGTTAGGGATAGGAATGAATTGCTCACATGAACAGGTTAGGAAATAGAGTGTTGAGTAGAATAGCCTAGGGTGGGGTCATTAGGTTTGCTTGTCATATGGCTGTGGTATGTTGAATCACTCTGGTAAATTTATTCAGAATGATTTGGCTACACCAAACCTGATGCCGAATTCCTTATTGTTTAGAGAGGATAAAAACATGTATTGCGCACTGATCGCGATTGTAATCCGGGACATTCATTGTATTGTAAACATAATGGATTGGTATACAACGACTGAGGTCAGTTGGTTAATGACGATTACAAAGGAGAGTGTTGGGGTTGGAATGGGAGGTGGGATGGGGATGATTGACAGAACAGTGTCAGATGGGAGGCTGACGAGCGGGAGGGGCGGGGGAAGTGGGTTGTGGTACCTCAGAGGTTTGGGGTAGGGTGGAAAGATGGGGCGGGGCATGAGATAGGAGGGGGGCTTATGTACCGTCACCACCACAGGGCTCAGCGGGAAAGGGGGCCAAGGGAATGGAGGGGGGGGTTAAGATAGGAGGGGCACCGAATTCAGTCAGTGCACTATCAAGATCTGGCAGCTCTGGCAGCTTGTCAAGAAGACTTCACACACTTGTCAATCAAACTGTCCTTCAGTGAATAAGCAATTCATCATTTGCATCCACAAGCAATCAACAACAGAGGAGAACTGTGTGTGTGTGTGTGTGTGTGTGAGATAACAATGACCTCGATTCCCGGTAGAGTTCCTAGCTATAGCGGTAGCTATAACCACAGGATTATCTCCTAATAAGTCATGGAGTTATGGAAATGACCGTTAGCTAATCACAACTAAGCTGAAGAGCATCTGTGAACCCTTCTTCTTGGGGTACTTCCATTCTCCTTCCATTCTTCACTAAGAGAGGCTGCATATCCTCTAGATCTGGGTCCTTTGGTTTGGGTACATCGACTGGATATCTAGCCTCTCGTATTGGAGCTGGGATCATTGTCTTCACTTGTTGGCTATCTAATGATGTTTGGGGATTCCCTTTTCTTGCAAGAGAAGTGTGTATCTGCTTGTAGATCCAGTGTGTTTGGTAATTTCATGCATGTCGTGTTGGTTGGAATGTGAGATTGTGATAGTGAACGTTCCTCTTTGAGCATTTGTTTCCCAGAGACTGGAGGGAACATTGTCCTCAAGTATCAGCTGATGATCATCCTTATTGTTCAGGTTGGTGACCTATAGCACAATACATGTGGGCGGCAAGTAGCCTAGTGGTTACAGTATTGGGCCAGTAACCAAAAGGTTGCTGGATCAAATCCCTGAGCTGAGAAGGTCAAAATCTGTCGTTCTGCCCATGAACAAGGTGGTAGGCCGTCATTGTAAATAAGAATTTGTTCTTAACTGACTTTCCTAGTTAAATAAAACGTCATGCCCACTTACATCATTGGATTCTAATATTATTCTTTTAAATAACATTTCATGTTTCAACCAGTTTCAAGTTTTATTTGTCACATGTACAAATAAAGTGACATGCAAGCTCTTACCAACAAATACAAAAACCAAGAGAAATAAGAACTATGAAAGGAGAATGTAAGCTCAGGGTCAGTTCCAGTACCAAATGTACAATGTGCAGGGATACTGGAGAAGTTGAGGTAGATAAAGTATCTTCAGAAAGTATTCACACCCATTACTTTTTCTGCATTTTGTTGTGTTACAGCATGAATTTAAAATAGATTAAAATTAGATTTTATGTCTCTGGTCTACACACAATACCCCATGACGTCAAAGTGGAATAATTTTTTCAGAATATTTTACAAATTAATTTCTACTGAAAAGCTCAATGTCTTGAGTCAATAAGAATTCAACCCCTTTGTTATGGCAAGCATAAATATATTAAGGAGTAATAATTTGCTTAACAAGTCACATAATACATTAATTGGCATGGACTTATGTATAGATGAAAATGTATCCAAAAACTAATGTAAGTCGCTTTTAAATGACTAAAATGTAAATGACGTTGTATGCAATAATAGTGTTTAACATGATTTTTGAATGACTACCTCATCTCTGTACCTCGTACATACAATTATCTGTAAGGTCCCTCAGTCGAGCAGTGGACTCAACCACAGACACCAGGGAGGTTTTCGAATGCCTTGCAAAGAAGGGCACCTTTCCCTTTGAGCTTGGTGAAGTTATTAACTAGCCTTTGGATGGTGTCGCAGCTATCAATGAGGAATCGGGCCAGAAGCGGCCCTCTTCCAGAGGGCCAGAACTGATTGAATCGGCCCGGAATCAGGTGTATGACTCGGCCCCGGAATCAAAATGAATGACTGCCCAAGTACATCAGACCATTTCCGTCTACCGGTATCCCCCCAGAAGCGGCTCAAAGCTAATATAAATAAATGTATACAAAATGACCCGGTTTAGTCATTTTAAATATTACTATTATTCATTTTATCCATACAAATTATACCCATCCACAAAAAAGCATTTTGCTTCAGAGGAAACACCATACACCTTGTGACAGTGTCAGTGCCTGGCCAGTCACAGGAATCGCTACAGCGCGATGGGACAAGGACATCCCAGCCAGCCAAACCCTCCCCTAACTCAGATGACGCTGGGCCAATTGTGCATCGTCTCCCGGGCACAGCCGGCACAGGTCTCGAACAGTTATCTGTAGCAACGCTTTTTGCACTGCAATGCAGTGTCTAAGAACGCTGAGCCACTCGGTGTCACTGATGTCGTTGGTTGAATTAATGGACCAAGGCGCAGCGTTCATAGAGTTCCACATGTTTATTGGATGAAACTCACAGAAAGCAATAAAGCGCAAAATGAAACGTGAAACTAACGTAGTGCTCGCAGGTAACTAGACATAGACAAGATCCCACAACATCCCAGTGGGAAAAGGCTGCCTAAATATGATCCCCAATCAGAGACAACGATAGACAGCTGCCTCTGATTGGGAACCATACCAGGCCAACATAGAAATTAAAAAACTAGACTACCCACCCTAATCACACCCTGACCTAACAAAATATAGAATAAAAAGGACCTGTGGAGACACGGTACGTAGAACCGGCACACATTGTACCGGAACGGTGAAACACACCTCAGGGCGAGTGCGTGGAGGAGTCACAGGACGTACCGGACTGGGGAGGCGCACTGGAAGCCAGATGCATGAAACTGGTAAATATGACACCGGACTGGTGTCACGCTCCTCAGCACGCCCGCTCTGCAGCGCTCTCAATGCCAACACCTCTCTCCGGAATCTTTCGTTGACTTCCTCACTCGACTCCCTGACTGGCTCTAGTTCACCCCTCGGCTCTGCCGACCACTCCGTGTGCCACCCCCCCAAAAAATGTAGGGCTGTCTTTTGGGCTTGCGTCCTGGCCGCGAACCCTGGCGTCGTCGTTGGTCCTCCCTCTCAGCTTCCGCCTGTTTCCATAGCAGGCTTTTGTCTCCTGCCATTATTTCCTCCCAAGTCCAGGATGTCCTCTGCTCCTGGCTTTCCTCCCAGGCTCAGGATCCCTGCTCCTCCTGGGCACACTGCTTGGTCCGTTGGTGGTGGGATCTTTTGTCACGATCGTTGGTTGAATTAATGGACCAAGGCATGCATAGAGTTCCACATGCTTATTGGATGAAACTCTCAGAAAGCAATGAAGCGAAACCGAAACGTGAAACTAATGTAGTGCTCGCAGGCAACTAGAGATAGACAATATCCCACAACAACTCAGTGGGAAAAGGCTCCGTAAATATGATCCCCAATCAGAAACAACGATAGACAGCAGCCTCTGATTGGGAACCATACCAGGCTAACATAGAAATGAAAAAAACTAGACTACCCACCCTAATCACACCCTGACCTAACAAAAATATAGAATAAAAAGGATCGAAGGTCAGGGCGTGACACTCGGGAGTTAATGCTTATCAATTGCCTTGCACCAAGTATCAAAATACTAAAATACTACACAGGGCTCTTAAAGAATTTCATTTAAATGTAAATTGTATTTTTTGATCATAGAAACAATGAGAAAATATGGAAGAAAAAAATTATGAAAAGTTAATTAAACAAAGCAGCCCACGTAAAACGTTTTAATTCTTTTTAGAATAATATAACAAAATGTGGAAAAAGTCAAGGGGTCTGAATTCTTCCCGAGGGCAATTATTGCATTGCATTTGCCATTTACCTTTGGTGAGCTTAAAGCAGTGATATTCAAAGTCGGGAATTGGAGTGACGTCGCCAAAATATACAAGAAAAATTCAAGGGTTCCTTATTAATATACAAACGTTTTTGAGAAAGATCATTTGAAAAATAAAATTGAGTAATTGAGTGATTGAGTAAATGCATTTATTGGATTATTTTCATTGTGATAACAGAAGTAAATGTAACGAATTGAAGGTAATTTGTTGATGTAAAAATTTACACATTTTAAGGTTGCATCATTACATTTGGTGTGGCGTTGGGTAACCCAGCCGGACCCCCGCAGAAAAAAATTGAATTCCATAAATATGATTGGTTTCCAAATTTTTTATGAATAAACTTTGGTATTCTGTATTTTTTTTTACCATAAATCATTGTTGTTCCATCTAGGCCCATCATCAAATCAAATTTTATTGGTCACATACAGATATTAGGCTGATGTTATTGCTGTGTAGCGAAATACTTGTGTTCCTAGCTCCAACAGTGCAGTAGTACAGTGGCCTGCGAAAGTGTTCACCCCCTTCACATTTTTCCTATTTTGTTGCCTTACAATCTGGAATTAAAATCAAGATTTTTTGGGAGGTTGTATCATATGCCTTGTATACATTTGTTTAGGGTAGTTGTTTTCATTGTTTTATATTACTTCAGAGCCCCGAGCCCCACTCAACATGCCTCAGATCCCTCATTTGTCCCACCTCCCATACATGGGGTGACATCACCTAGCATAACTCGTGCTTCCAGAGATGCAACCTCTCTTGTTGTCACTCAATGCCTAGGTTTACCTCCACTTTACCCGCACCCTACCATACCCCTGTCTGTACATTATGCCCTGAATCTATTCTACCACACCCAGAAATCTGCTCCTTTTATTCTCTGTCCCCAATGCACTAGACAACCAGTTTTGAAAGCCTTTAGCCGTACCCTCATCATACTTCTCCTCTGTTCCTCAGGTGATGGAGAGGTTAACACAGGCCCTGTGTGCCCCTAGGTGCTCTCATTTGCTGACTTCTTTAACCGTAAAAGCCTTGGTTTCATGCATGTTAACATCAAAAGCCTCCTCCTTCAGTTTGTTTTACTTACAGCTTTAGCACACTCCGTCAACGTTGATGTCCTTGCCGTGTCTGAATCCTGGCTTTGGAAGGCCACCAAAAATTTCCATCCCCAACATTTTCCATCAAGATAGAACTGCCAAAGGGGGAGGAGTTAGCCCACAATGTTATGTCATACTTTCCAGGTCTGTGCCCAAACAGTTCGAGCTTCTAATTTTAAAAATGAATCTCTCCAGAAATAAGCCTCTCACTGTTGCCACCTGTTATAGACCCCCCTCAGATCCCAGCTGTGCCCTGGACAACATATGATAATTGATTGCCTCCCATCTATCTTCAGAGTTCGTTCTGTTAAGTGACCTAAACTGGGATATGTTTAACACGCCGGCCATCCTACAATCTCACACAAATCATCAAGGAACCCACCATGTACAACCCTAAATGCGTACACATGGGCACCCTCATAGATATTATCCTGACCAACTTATCCAACTTATTATACTGACCAACTTTCCCCCCAAATCTACCTCTCAGCATCTGTGGTCAAATGACCACTCCCCATCACTCTCAAACGCTCCCTAAAACACTTCTGCGAGCAGGCCTTTCTAATTGACCTGGCCCGGGTATCCTGAGGATGCCTGATTGTTCTTTAAAACTTCTTTGGGTTAGGGGGCACTATTTTCACGTCCGGATGAAAAGCGTGCCCAGAGTAAACTTCCAGCTACTCAGGACCAGATGCTAGGATATGCATAATATTGGTAGATCTGGGTAGAAAACACTCTGAAGTTTCTAAAACTGTTTGAATGATGCCTGTGAGTATAACATAACTCTTATGGCAGGCAAAAACATGAGAAGAAATACAACCAGGAAGTGGGAAATCTGAGGTTTGTAGGTTTTCAAGTCTTAGCCTGCCTATCCAATATACAGTGTCTGTGGGGTAATATTGTGCTTCCTAAGGCTTCCACTAGATGTCAACAGTCTTTAGAACCTTGTTTCAGGCTTCTACTGTGAAGTGGGAGAGAATGAGAGCTGATTGAGTCATGAGTCTGCCAGAAGGCCATGTGCTCAGTCAGGCCCACGTCCGTGAGAGTTAGCTCCGTTCCCTTTAATTTCTAAAGACAAAGGAATTCTCAGGTTGAAACATTATTGAAGATTTATGATAAAAATATCCTAAAAATGCATTATATACATCGTTTGACAGGTTTCTACGAACTTTAATATAACTTTTGTTGACTTTGTCTGGACCTAGTGCCTGCGCATTTGGACATAAATTATGGACTTTATTGAACAAAACTAACATTTATTGTGGAACTGGGATTCCTGTGAGTAGATTCTGATGAAGATCATCAAAGGTAAGTGAATATTTATAATGCTATTTCTGACTTTTCTTGACTCCATAACATGGCGGGTATCTGTATTAATTGTTTTGGTCTCTGAGCGCTGTACTCAGATTATTCCATGGTGTGATTTGTCCGTGAAGTTTTTTGAAATCTGACACAGCGGTTGCATTAAGGAGAAGTATATATTTAATTCCATGCATAACAATGGTATTTTCATCAACATTTATAATGAGTATTTCTGTAAATTGACGTAGCTCTCTGCACTTTTACCGGATGTTTTGGAGGCAAAAGATAACAACGTGCCAATGTAAACAAAGCTTTTTGGATATAAATATGAACCTTATCGAACAAAACATACATGTACTGTGTAACATGAAGTCCTATGAGTGCCATCTGATGAAGATCATCAAAGGTTAGTGATTTATTTTATCTCTGTTTCTGCTGTTTGTGACTCCTCTCTTTGGCTGTGTTATTTTGTGACTAGGTACTGACCTAACATAATCGCATAGTATGCTTTTGTCGTAAAGCCTTTTTGAAATTGGACACTGTGATGGTTTATCTTTAAAATGGTGTATAATACATGTTTGTTTGAGGAATTGTAATTATGAGATTTCTGTTTGAATTTGGCGCCCTGCATTTTCACTGGATGTTGGTCAGGTGGGACTTTAGCGTCCCACGTACCCTAGAGAGGTTAAAAGTATTTTCCTCACCATCTTAAATAAGAATGCCCCTTTCAAGAAATGTAGAACTAAGAACAGATATAGCCCTTGGTTCACTCCAGACCTGACTGCCCTCGATCAGCACAAAAACATCCTGTGGCAAACTGCACTAGCATCAAATAGTCCCCACGATTTGCAACTTTTCAGGGAAGTCAGGAACCAATACATACAGTCAGTTAGGTAAGCAAAGGCTAGCTTTTTCAAACAGAAATTTGCATCTTGTATCTCTAACTCAAAAACGTTCTGGGACACTGTAAAGCCCATGGAGAATAAGAGCACCTCCTCCCAGCTGCCCACTGCACTGAGGCTAGGAAACTCTGTCACCAATGATGAATCCACGATAATCGAGAATTTCAATAACTATTTAACTATGGCTGGCCATGCTTTCCTCCTGGCTACCCGAACCCCGGCCAACAGCTCCGCACCCCAGACAGCTACTTGCCCAAGCCTCAAAAGCTTCTGCTTCATCCAAATCCAGATAGAAAATGTTCTGAAAGAACTGCAAACCCTGGACCCGTACAAATCTGCTGGGCTAGACAATCTGGACCCTCTCTTTCTAAAATGATCTGCCGAAATTGTTGCAACCCATATTACTAGCCTGTTCAACCTCTCTTTCATATCGTCTGAGATTCCTAAGATTGGAAATCTGCCGCGGTCATCCCCCTCTTCAAAAGGGGTGACACTCTAGACCCAAACTGTTACAGACCTATATCCATTCCGCCTTGCCTTTCTAAAGTCTTTGAAAGTCAAGTCAACAAACAGATCACTGACCATTTCGAATTCCACCGTACCTGCTCCGCTGTGCAATCTGGTTTCCGAGCTGGTCATGGGTGCACTACAGCCATGCTGAAGGTACTAAACGATATCATAACCGCCATCGATAAAAGACAGTACCGTGCAGCCATCTTCATTGACCTGGCCAAGGCTTTCGACTCTGTCAATCACCGAATTCTTATCTGCAGACTCAACAGCCTTGGTTTCTCAAATGACTGCCTCACCTAGTTCAACAACTACTTCTAAGATAGAGTTCATTGTGTCAAATCGGATGGCCTGTTGTACAGACCTCTGACAGTCTCTATGGGGGTACCACAGGGTTCAGTTCTCGGGCCGACTCTTTTCTCTGTATATATCAATGATGTCGCTTTTGCTGCGGGTGATTCCTTGATCCACCTCTATGCAGACGACACCATTCCGTATACATCTGGCCCTTCTTTTGGACACTGTTGTAACAAACCTCCAAACAAGATTCACTGCCATTCAACACTCCTTCATGGCCTCCAACTGCTCTTAAACGCTATTAAAACAAAATGCATGCTCTTCAACCGATCGCCGCCCGCACCCGACCTGCCCGACTAGCATCACTACTCTGGGCGGTTCTGACTTAGAATATGTGGACAACTACAAATACCTAGGTGTCTGGCTAGACTGTACACTCTCCTTCCTATTTCACAAAAAAAGCCTCCTTCACTTACGCTGCTAAACATACTCGTAAAACTGACTTTCCTACCGATTCTTGACTTTGGCGACTTCATTACAAAATAGCCTGTATGCGCTCGTCGGCTGGCCCTTGCTACATATTCCAGACCCACTGGCTCCAGGTCACCTATAAGTCTTTGCTAGGTAAAGCTCTGCCTTATCTCAGCTCACTGGTCACCATAACAACACCCACCCGTAGCACGTGCTCCAGCAGGTATATCTCACTGGTCATCTCCAAAGCCAACCCCTCTTTGGCCACCTTTCTTTCCAGTTCTCTGTTTCCAATGATTGGAATGAATTGCAAAAATCGCTGAAGTTGGAGACTTATATCTCCCTCACTAACTTTAAGCATCAGCTATCTGAGCAGCTTACCGATCGCTGCAGCTGTACATAGCCCATCTGTAAACTACCTACCTCATCGCCATATTGTTTTTATTTACTATTTTTGCTCTTTTGCACACCAGTATTTGTACTTGTACATCATCATCTGCACATCTATCACTTCAGTGTTAATTTGCTAAATTGCAATTACTTCTCTAATATGGCCTATGTATTTACTTACCTCCTTACTCCATTTGCACACACTGTATAGATTTTCTATTGTGTTATTGACTGTATTTTTGTTTAACCTATGTGTAACTCTGTGTTGTTTTTTTGTCGCACTGCTTTGCTTTATCTTGGCCAGGTCGCAGTTGTAAATGAGAACTTGTTCTGAACTGGCCTACCTGGTTAAATAAAGAAAAATAAAACAAAAAAGCATTTGATTTACACAACATGCCTACCACTTTGAAACTGCAAAATATGTTTTATTGTGAAACAAACAAGAGATATTACAACAACAAAAAACAGAACCTTTGAGTGGTTAACTATTCACCCCCCAAAGCCAATACTTTGTAGAGCCACCTTTTGCACCTTTTGCAGCAATTACAGCTGCAAATCTCTTGTGGTATGTCTCTTGGCACATCTTGCCACTTGGATTTTTTTCCCATTCAAGGCAAAACTGATCCAGCTCCTTCAAGATGGATGGGTTCCGCTGGTGTACAGCAATGTTTAAGTCATACCACAGATTCTCAATTGGATTGAGGTCTGGGCTTTGAGTAGGCCATTCCAAGACATTTAGTGTGTTGCTTTACCAGTATGCTTAGGGTCATTATCCTGCTGGAAGGTGTACCTCCGTCCCAGTCTCAAATCTCTGGAAGACTGAAACAGCTTTCCCTCACAGACTTGCCTTTATTTAGTGCCATCCCATCATTCCTTCAATTCTGACCAGTTTCCCAGTCCCTACCGATGGAAAAACATCCCCACAACATGATGCTGCCACCACCATGCTTCACTGTGGAGATGGTGTCCTCGGGGTGATGAGAAGTTTTGAGTTTACGCCCGACAGCTTTTTCTTTGATGGCCAAAATGCTACAATTCTGACCAGAGTCCCTTCTTCCATAAGTTTGGGGAGTCTCCCACATGCCTTTTGGCGAACACCAAATGTGTTTGCTTATTTTTTTCTTCAAGCAATGCCTTTTTTTCTGGCCACTCTTCCATAATGCCCAGCTCTGTGGAGTGTACAGCTTAGTGGTCCTATGGACAGATACTCCAATCTCTGCTGTGGAGCTTTGCAGCTCCTTGAGGGTTATCTTTGGTCTCTTTGTTGCCTCTCTGATTAATGCTGTCCTTGCCCTGGTTTGTGAGTTTTGGTGGGCATCCCTCTCTTGGCAGGTTTCTTGTGGTGGCATATTCTTTCAATTTTTAATAATGGATTTAATGGTGCTGAGTGAGATGTTCAAAGTTTGGGATATTGTTTTATTACCAAACCCTAATCTGTACTTCTCCACAACGTTGTCCCTGACCTGTTTGGAGAGCTCCTTGGTCTTCATGGTGCCACTTGCTTGGTGGTGCCCTTTGCTTAGTCGTGTTTCAGACTCTGTGGCCCTTCAGAACAGGTGTATACATACTGACATCATTTGACAGATCATGTGACACTTAAATAAAGTCCACCTGTGTGCAATCTAACTAACCATGTGACTTCTGAAGGTAATTGGTTGCACCAGATCGTATTTACAGGCTTCATAGCAAAGGGAGTGAATACATAGACATGCACCACTTTTCCTTTTTTATTATTTTAACGATTTTTTTTAAACAAGATAGTTTTTTCATTTCACTTCACCAATATGGACTATTTTGTGTATGCCCATTACATGAATTCCAAATAAAATCCATTTATATTACAGGTTGTAATGCAAAAAATAGGAAAAACGCCAAGAGGGATGAATAGTTTTGCAAGGCACTGTATCTAACATTTCACAATACACAAAAAGTGTAAAAGAAAGGAATTCAGAAAAATATTAGGACAAGCAATACAAGCAATACTAAAATACAGTAGAATAGAATACAGTATACACATATGAGATGAATAAGCAGAATGTAAACATTACTAAAAGTGATTAGTATTCCATTATTAAAGTGGCCAATGACTCTGTCTATGTAAATAGGGCAGCAGCCTCTAAGCTGCAGGTTTGAGTAACTGGGTGGTAGCCGGCTAGTGATTACTATTTAACCTTTCTGTGCAGGCGTTCCGCTAGTGACCCACCTCGACAACATCCGGTGAAATTGCAGAGCGCGAAATTCAAATTACAGAAATATAAATATTTAACATTCATGGAATCACAAGTGTCATACTTCAAAATAATGCTTAACCTCTTGTTAATCCAGCCGCTGTGTCAGATTTTAAAAAGGCTTTAAGGCAAAAGCACACCATGCGATTATCTGAGGACAGCGCCCGCATACAAAAGCATGAAAAACATTTTTCAATCAAGCAGGTGCGCCACAAAAGTCAGAAATAGTGATATAATAAATCCCTTACCTTTGAAGATCTTCTTCTGTCGGCACTCCAAAAAGTCCCAGCTACATCACAAATGGTCCTTTTGTTCGATAATGTCCTTCTTTATATCCCAAACACTCAGTTTAGCTGGTGCGCTTCATTCAATAATCCACCGGTTTCCCTCCTTCAAAATGCATACAAAATTAATCCCAAACATTACAAATAAAGCAATAAAGTCAAACAACGTTTATAATCAAACCTCAGGTACCCTAATACATAAATAAATGATAAAATTTAAGACAGAGAATCGCTATTGTCTTTACCAGAGTTTAACAACAAAGAACGCGCTCTCATGAAATCACTACAGCCAAAAAGGGAGCCACTTAAAACCAAAATTCTAGCTCATTTTTCCAAAAACAATTCTGAAACTCTTTCTAAAGACTGTTGACATCAAGTGGAAGCCCTAGGAACTGCAATCTGGGAGGTTTTTGGCTCATAAAAAAAATATGACAGCCATTGGAAACAGTGGTTGGCTGAATTTTTTGGAAGGTTTGTCCTCGGGTTTTGCCTGCCAAATCAGTTCTGTTTTACTCACCGACATTATTTTAACAGTTTTATCAACTTTAGAGTGTCCAAATCTACCAATTATATGCATATCCTAGTTTCTGGGTGTGAGTAACAGGCAGTTTACTTTGGGCAAGCTTTTCATCCAGATGTCAAAATACTGCCCCCTAGCCAAAAGAGGTTATAACAGTCTGACGGCCTTGAGATAGAAGCAGTTTTTCAGTCTCTCTGTCCCAGCTTGAATGCATCTATACTGACCTCGCCTTTTGGATGAGTGCGGGGTGAACAAGCCATGGCTCGTGTGGTTGTTGTCTTTGATGATACTTTTGGCTTCCTGTGACATCGGGTGGTGTAGGTGTCCTAGCAGGCAGGAAGTTTGCCCCCGGTGATGTGTTGTGCAGACCTCACTACCCTCTGGAGAGCCTTACGGTTATGGGCAGAGCAGTTGCCGTACCAGGCGGTGATACAGCCCAACAGGATGCTCTCGATTGTGCATCTGTAAAGGTTTGTGAGTGTTTCTGGTGACAAGCCGAATTTCTTCAGCCTCCTGATGTTGAATAGGCGCTGCTGCGCCTTGACCGTGATGTGTACGCCGAGGAACTTAAAACTTGCCACTCTCTTCTCTACTGTCCCGTTGATGTGGATAGGGGGCTGCTCCCTCTGCTATTTCCTGAAGTCCACGATCATTTTCTTTGTTTTGTTGACATTGAGTGTGAGGTTATTTTCCTGACACCACACTCCGAGGGCCATCACCTCATCATTGTTGGTAATCAAGCCTACCACTGTAGTGTCGTCTGCAAACTTGATGATTGAGTTGGAGGCGTGCATGGCCACGCAGTCATGGGTGAACAGGGAGTACAGGAGAGGGCTCAGAATGCACCCTTGTGGGGCCCCAGTGTTGTGGATCAGCGGGGTGGAGATGTTGATACCTACCCTCACCACCTGGGGATGGCCCGTCAGGAAGTCCAGGACCCAGTTGCAGAGGGCGGGGTCGAGACCCAGGGTCTTAGCTTAATGACGGGTTTGGAGGGTACTCGTGTTAAATGCTGAGCTGTAGTTGATGAACAGCATTCTTACATAGGTATTCCTCTTGTCCAGATGGGTTAGGGCAGTGTGCAGTGTGATTGTGATTGCGTCATCTGTGGACCTATTGGGGTGGTAAATCAAATTGGAGTGGGTCTAGGGTGTCAGGTAGGGTGGAGGTGATATGTTCCTTGACTAGTCTCTCAAAGCACTTCATGATGAGAGAAGTGAGTGCTATGGGGCGATAGTCATTTAGCTCAGTTACCTTAGCTTTCTTGGGAACAGGAACAATGGTGGCCCTCTTGAAGCATGTGGGAACAGCAGACTGGGATAAGGATTGATTGAATATGCTCTGAGGACGTGGCTGGGGGATGCCGTCTGGGCCTGCAGCCCTGCGAGGGTTAACATGTTCAAATGTTTTACTCACGTTGGCTGCAGTGAAGGAGAGCCCGCAGGTTTTGGTAGCGGGCCGTGTCAGTGGCACTGTATTGTTCTCAAAGCGAGTAAATAAATTGTTTAGTCTGTCTGGGAGCAAGACATCATGGTCTGCGAAGGGGCTGGTTTTTATTTTGTAGTCCGTGATTGACTGTAGACCCTGCCACATACCTTTCGTGTCTGAGCCGTTGAATTGCGACTCTAATTAGTCTCTATACTGATCCTTAGCTTGTTTGATTGTCTAGCGGAGGGAATAGCTACACTGTTTGTATTTGGTCATGTTTCCGGTCACCTTGCCCTGAATAAAAGAAGTGGTTCGTGCATTCAATTTTGCGAGAATGCTGCCATCAATTCACGGTTTCTGGTTGGGGAATGTTTTAATACACGCTGTGGGTACAACATCACTGATGCACTTGCTAATAAACTCGCTCACTGAATCAGCGTGTTCATCAATGTTGTTTTTCGACACTGTGCGGAACCTATCCCAGTCCACATGATCGAAGCAATCTTGAAGATTGGAATCCGATTGGTCGAACCAGTGTTGAACAGAACTGAACGCGGGTGCTTCCGGTTTAAGTTTCTGTCTATAGCCTGGGCGCAACAAAATGGAGTCGTGGTCAGATTTTCCGAAAGGGGGGCGGGGGAGGGCCTTATATGCTTTGCGGAAGTCAGAAATACAATGATCTAGGGTTTTGCCAGCCCGGGTCGTGCAATCGGTATGCTGATAGAATTCAAGGAGCCTTGTTTTCAGATTAGCCTTGTTAAAATCACCAGCTACAATAAATGCAGACTCTGAATATGTGGTTTCCAGTTTACATTGAGTCAAATTAAGTTCTTTCAGGGCCGTCGATATGTCTGCTTGGGGGGGAATGTACACGACTGTGATTATGATCGAAGAGGATTCTCTTGTTAGATAATGTTGTTATGATCACACCTTGTCTTGTTAATCATAAGGCATACACCCCCGCCCTTCTTCTTTCCAGAGAGATGCTTGTTTCTGTCGACGCGATGCGTGAAGAAACTGGCTGTACTGACTCCGATAGAGTGTCTCGAGTGAGCCATGTTTCCGTTAAATAAAGAACACTACAGTCTCTGATGTCTCTCTGGAAGGCAACTCTCTTGCTCGGATTTCGTCTACCTTGTTGTCAAGAGACTGGACATGCTCGGAAGCGGTGTGCAATGTGCCCGTCTACGAAGCCTGACCAGAAGACCGCTCCGTCTGCCCCTTCTGTTGCGCCGTTGTTTTAGGGTCGCCGCCTGGGATCCGATCCATTGTCCTGGGTGGTGGACCAAACAGAGGATCCGCTTCGGGAAAGTCGTATTCCCGGTCGTAATGTTGGTGAGTTGACGTTGCTCTTACATCCAATAGTTCCTCCCGACTGTATGTAATAAAACCTAAGATTTCCTGGGGTAGCAATGTAAGAAATAACACAGAAAAAAAATACTGCATGGTTTCCTAGGAACGTCATGCGAGGCGACCATCTCTGTCGGCGCCGGAAGTCAATTACGGTCTTTGTGCATTGCGTCTTATCCACAGAGGGCCGGTGCGGGTTTTTGTTCTAACCAAGCAGTAACACACCTGAATCAACTATTCATGTCTTGATTGAATGATTAGTTGATTGGTGGAATCAAGTGTGTACTGGTTGGCAAGAACAAAAGTCTGGGCCCATATAGATCTCTCTGGATACGATTGGACACCCCTTGTTATGAGTGTTCCTTCCATGATAAATAGTAATGATCAATTGATTAGAAAAGCTTTGAGGGAGAGTATTATGATTTAAGCTTCCATACAAAAACGTCTGTTTGTAATTTTTGGAAATGTATTCTAATTGATCATTTAAGTGGTGGTCTTACTTGGAATACTCATGGACTTTTCACATATTTGATCAAATATTTGTTTCTCACATAAAACATTTTTTTAAAGTGAAGTCAAATCTCACATGAGAGAATAATCTTTCATTTTATCTACACTTTTATTTTACGAAAATGTTAAAAGTATACATTAGAAATGTCTAAACTTAGATTTTGGTGGGCTTAGTAGGTACACTTACCCTATTTTCTTAAAATTAGGGGTGAGTGACCTCAAAATAGTGGGCTCAACCAATATTTCCCACACCTCTCCTTTTAGTACCCCAACCACTTTCTGTTATTTGATCTAATCCAATGAGGCAGACGTATTATCAGATTTGTCAACATTTGTAGGGTTTCTATCTGTCTCTAGGTTAATTATCTTCCTATTTATATGGCAGTGTTCTGATTTGTTATGGGGGTGCCCCATTGCACACATAGTCTTAACCCTTAATTCTGGCTTGTACTGCCTGTCATACACACCGAAGTGGAGCAGTGCACAATAAGCTACTGAAGCAACCAACGCCCCAATATCTATATTCACTTATCTCAATTCCCAGTTGTGTGTGTGTGTGTGTGCCCGTGTTTCTTATTATATAGTTCAGTCTTGTTTTTTTATTTTATTCTATTTTCTGTTATCACTGCATTGTTGGGAAAGAGCTCTCAAAAATAATTTAACTGCATTGTTTTACACCTTCTACTGTATATCCTGTAAACTTTGAAACTTGAACACAAACTTGATGTATACTGATGGTCACACACACAGTCAGCAGCTAGTAAATAGTACATTTTTAGTTGCAGAAATGTACTTCTAAAAAGGTTTCTGGGTATTGTTTTAATGCTGTCGGTTGTAAACACATATTTGCATATTTCCTAGGGTGCCTTTCAAGTGAATTCTTTTAGTTGTCAGTATCACCCATGACTGTGTTTGCTAGTTACAGAGAGATTGGTGCATTCAATGATATTCCCTCTTGTAGCCTTCACCAACAGAGTTCCAGGTACATGCCAAATACCAGTAGGTCACCTCTAAATATATGCCTTTGTCAAAGGAGATGATTTACTTTTCTGTCTCCCGAGTTTCTCACCCACATGCTGGGTCTATATTAGGCCCACACAAGATTGAGTCCCACATGGCAGCCTATTCCCTATGTACTACACTACCTTTGACAAGGACCCATAGGACTGCCATTTGGGAAATACTGTCAGTCTGTCTCTTCTATTCCAATACACTGTGGTCAGAGAACTGCCATGCAGGATCCTGAGGGGGACAGTTTTACAGCGGAGATGTTATTAGGTCAAGTTGGTTATGTAAAGGGTTTAGCATTACCCTGCAATAGATAGCATTCAAGCAGAGACAGAGGAGGGAAGGAGGGAAGGAAATGTAGCAGGGTAGCGTGAGGGAGAGAGGGAGGGAGCCAGAAAAGAGGTTAGTAAACCAGTTGGAAATTGAATAACACTGCCGCTCCAATCCAATGACAAGCTGAGCTTTCAGTTAGTCAGGGCTTTAGTGAATTAAATAGGAGATTTGGCTACAGCGATATAAGCCAAAAGAACAGATCTCAATTATTTTATGTTTAGTCTGTTAGTCTGCGTGGTTGCATCTCAAATGGCACACTATTACCTATCTAGTGCACTACTTTTGAACAGAGCCCATATGACCAGAGCTGTATGGGCCCCAGTCAAAAGTAGTACACTATATTGCCATTTCAGACATGCCCTTAATTTGTTAGTCTGACCCAAATCATGGTTTAGATTAGTGTTTCCCAACTCTTCGAGTACTCCCAACAACACACATTTTTTTGGTATCCCCGGGTAAACTCACCATATTCAATTCATTGAGGTGTTGATGATTAGTTGACAAGTTGAATCAGGTGTGCTTGTCCGGGGTTACAACCAAAGTGTTTTACTGTTGGGGTACTCGAGGACTGGAGTTCGGTAACATTGTTTAAGATGGCTGAGTACTCTTGTCATTGATAAGGTGTCACCCTGATCTCTTCTCTCTATCTCACCTGCAGTTGATTGTAAAGTCTGTAAAGTCTTAATAGCATCGATCACGTCAGAGGGAAATCACAGAGAACCTTTTGTACCATTCTTCTCCTTTGAAGCGACGTGTGCTCATTTGAACACTGCATGTGAATTGTACATTCATATGTGGGTGTATGTCTGCTTGCCGTGTGTGTGTGTCTGTGTGTGTGTATAAGCCTGTGTGTGTTATGTGTTGTGCTGTCTCTTCGTGTGATGAGCCTGCTTGCCGCAACGTTCTCCCCAGGCCCTCGCCGCCTTCCTCTGTTCTGTGATTTCTACTAGAACACTCTGTCCCTGACAGCTCTCCTCTCTCCCCCTCCTCTACTTCTCTCCCTCTTCTCCCCCTCCTCTCCTCCTATCTGCTGTGTTCTTTCTCTCCTTCCCCTCTCCATCTTCTCCTGACTTTCAATCCTCTACCCTCCCAACACCAGCAATCAGATCTCTGCTCTCATTCTCCCTTTTCTTCTTCCTCTTCCTCATCTTCTTTCTCCCCTTCCTTCTCTCCCTCTTCTCCCTCTTATTTTATGCTCTGCCCTATGTACCCTCCAACCCAGAACAATCAGTTATCTCATCTCCTCATATTTATCTTCTTTCTCCTCTTATTCTCTCCTGATTCTCCATCCTCTTCTTCCTCCTTTCTCTCTCTTCTCCTCTCCACCCTCCTCTACCACCTGTTTGCAGGTTTATCTGTTCTTGGCCTTTGTGAAAATAAGATTAATAATAATTAGAAGAAGAAGAAGAAGAATGAATGAATTTGTACAGTGCATATCCGGCACTCAACGTGCATAAGAAAGAAAACAAAACAACAAACAGCAAAAATACATCAAAAGGTAGAAAAAAACAATCACAATATATCAAAACATGACCTATTAACGCAAAAGATGGACTTTAAGTAGATACAGTTTACAAGTGCTTACATTTGGAACCTTTGCTACACTGTTTAGAGTGAGCAGCAGGTCAGTGTGTGAGTAACCTTGTCCCCAGGCTTTTGTGCACAGAGCGTATAAGCCTGGAATATCAAAAACTCAAAGTTGGCCTTAGTGGGAGTGACCACGGGCCAGATTTGGATGGAAGTGTCTGGGAATGAGATTAGTCTGTGATGACTCGCCTCACCTATCCTGCCTTGTCCTTCCCCTCCGTCCTCCACTTTACCGATGAGCTTTGGATGATACACACTTGATCTCTATAAGGTGTGTGTGTGTGTGTGTGTGTGTGTGTGTGTGTGTGTGTGTGTGTGTGTGTGTGTGTGTGTGTGTGTGTGTGTGTGTGTGTGTGTGTGTAACATATCTCCAATGGAGGAGAAAGTACTGTCATACTTGTGTAAAAGTAAAGATACCTTAATAGAAAATGACTCGGGTAAAAGTCAAAGTCATCCAGTAAAATTATACTTGAGTAAAAGTCTGAAATTATTTGGTTGAAAATATACTTAAGTATCAAAGTAAATGTAATTGCTAAAATATACTTAAGTATCGAGAATAAACTTGAAGTATGAATCAGTTCAAATTCCTTATATTTAGCAAATCAGATGGCACCATTTTCTTTTTTTAAATTTCAGCTAGGGGCACACTTGAACATTCAGACATCATTTACAAACAAAGCATGTGTGTTTAGTGAGTCCGCAAGATCAGAGGCAGTAGGGATGACCAGGGATGGGAAGTGCGTGAATATAACTATTTTCCTGCATTCAAAATGTTTTGGGTGCCAAGGACAATGTATCAAGTAAAAAGTACAATAAGTAAACTGCCTGTTACTCAGGCCCAGAAGCCAGGATATGCATATAATTTGTTCCATTGGATAGAAAACACTTTGAAGTTTGTAGAAATGTTAAAATAATATATGAGACTATAACACAATTGTTATGGTGGGAGAAAATCCAAAGAAAAACCAACCAGAATTTGTTTTCTTTTTGAGAGCCCATGCTCTTCCAATGGAACGCATAGGGTCCTACCCAAATCCAGCTCCCAGATTGCAATTCCTGTGGCTTCCACTAGATGGCAACAGTCTTTGTTCAAGGTTTCAGGCTTGTTTCTTCCCAAACGAGGAAGAATTTTGAGTTTCACTACTGGGAGTCAGAGTTGGAAATCAGTCTGTGCGCTCGCAACGAAGAGGACGCACACCTGCTAATGTTGTTTTCCAATTGAACATAAGAAATATTCTGTATGATATATTATAGTTTAATTACATTTAGGGTACCTGAGGATTAAATAGAAATGTATTTGTACTTGTTTTAAAAAAGTTTAGCAGTAGCTCTTTGGATTCCTTCCTCTGCAGGTTGGACGAGTGGCTTACTCAAATCGATGGCGCCAACTAAACTGACTCTTTTGGGATATAAAGAAGGATTGTATCCTTTATATTCAAATCAGAGGCAGATTTTCAAAAAGTAGGCAAATATTTCATCGCTATTTGTAATTTTATGAAGCTGTTATGGCATTCTATAGGTGAAGGAGAGTCGGACCAAAATGCAGCGTAGCTATTGAGATTCATGTTTACTGAAAAAAACACATTAAACACAAACACTACAAAACAATAAACGTAACGAAAACCGAAACAGCCTAATACTGGTGCAAACTAGTACATGTCAGACATAAGGACAGGAAATCTCTCTTAATTGAGATTTACAGATAAAACATTAAATGAGTAGATCTCATCTATACAGTTACAGGACCTCCAAAGAGATTTAGATTAACCTGCCTCTGATTGAGAACCACTTCAGACAGCCATAGACTAAGCTAGAACACCCCACTAAGCTACAAACCCAATACCTATGAAAAACCCCAAGAAAAAACACACCACATACAAAAACCCATGCCACACCCTGGCCTGACCAAATAGATAAAGAAAACTGGTGCTGGTTGAAAAATATTTTGATGTGGGGCGTTGTCCTCAAACAATCAAATAACATGCTTTCGCTGTAAAGCCTATTGTAAATCGGACAATGCAGTTAGATGAACAATACTTTAAGCTTTTAACTGATATAAGACACTTGTATGTACCTAAATGTTTAAAATCCATCATTTTTATGATTATTTATTTGAATTGCACGCCCTCCAATTTCACTGAAGTACTTTAAACCACTGCATTTCAGAAATCATATCTCTGTCTGCCCCCTCCCCTCTTCCTCTTTATTTTTTCTCTCTTTCTTCACTCTGTCACTCTCTTTCTTGTTAACTTCTGTCAATTTCTATCCCTCATTCCCATGTTTAATCTGTCAGTCTATTTGTCTGACTGTCCTACCCCCGTGTATCCTTCCCTTCTTCCCTCTCTCTTACGGCATCCGTCTTTCGACATTACATAGCCATGCAGTCCTGCTGTAGTAGACATCAAAGGCTCACTCTCCCCCCTCTCACGTTTACAGTATAGTTTTAAATACCCAAAGTTCAGACCCAATCCTAGCTTTTCCCCTTCCACCTGCCCCATCTCCTCTCCCCTCTGTCCCTTCTCCCCCACCTGTTTGCCCCCTCTTTTCCCCCACTTACACCTGTCCCCCTTCCTCCTGTCATCCCTCTCTCACATAATCCTGTCATTTCTGCTGCTGGGCCTCATGACTGCCGAGTGCGTCAGTAGCTTACACAATATCCTCACACACGCATGCACACACACTCCTAGCCCCCAAACTTACTGGAATAGAAAACACTGGTCATGCTTGAAGAGGGCATGTGCATACAGACTCATATCTCCAACACTAACTTTAAGCATCAGCTGTCAGAGCAGCTCACATATCACTGCACCTGTACATGGCCCATCTGCAAATAGCCTATCCAACTACCTCATCCCAATATTGTTATTTTTTATATTTTTTCGCTCCTTTGCACCCCAGTATCTCTACTTGCACATTCATCTTCTGCACATCTATCACTGCAGTGTTTAATTGCTAAATTGTAATTACTTCGCCACTACGGCCTATTTATTGCCTTACCTCCTTAATTTTACCTCATTTGCACACACTGTATATATTTTTTTATGTTGTGTTATTGACTGTGTTTGTTTATTTCATGTGCAACTCTGTGTTGTTGTTTGTGTCACACTGCTTTGCTTTATCTTAGCCAGATTGCAGTTGTAAATGAGAACTTGTTCTCAACTGGCCTACCTAGTTTAATAAAGGTGGAAAAAAAACACTCCCTCCACTGTAAGACCATTCTGCCCTTTCTCATCTGGACAAGATGAGTACCTATTTAAGAATGCTGTTCATTGACTACAACACTAAAGTGCCTTCCAAGCTCATCACTTAGCTCGGGGCCCTAGGTCTGAACCCCACCCTGTGCGACTGGGTCTTGGACTTCCTGACGGGCTGACACCAGGTGGTGAAGGTAGGAAACAACACCTCCACTACACTGATCCTCAACACAGGGGCCCCACAAGGGTGTGTGCTCTGCCCCCTCCTGTACTCCTGTTCACCAATGGTTGCATGGCCACGCATGTCTCCAACTCAATCATCAAGTTTTCAGATTACATAATAGTGGTAGTCCTGGTAACCAAAAAGGACAAGACAGCCTACAGGGATGAGGTGAGGGCCCTGGTGGAGTGGTGCCAGGAATGCACATGGCGGATAACCTGAAATGGTCCATCCACACTGCAACAGCACCTCTTCAACCTCATGTGGCTGAAGAATTTTGGCTTGGCCCCTAAGACCCTTTCAAACCTCTACAGATGCACCATTGAGCACATCCTGTTGGTCTGTATCACCGACAAGTAGGGAAGGGTGTAATTGCAGACCGCAATTAGAGGTGTTTCTTGATATCAAGTAAAACCCATTGATGCTCTCCATTGATCCGTGACTGATTATTTAGTGTCGTGGACAACAGTTGTTGACAACTGTAGCATTGTAGCTAAGCCTAACCCTAACCCTTTTCTTAATTTTATTCTCAGTCTCCTAACCTGCCATGCTGATTTACCTAACCTGCCATGCTAGATCACCTAACATGTCATGTTAATTATCCTAACCTTCCACGTTAGTTATCCAAAACTGTTATGTAAACAAAACATCTGTGTCGAGAAACCACCAGTCTCATAACACTGGAACTGACCAACGGCAGGTATAAATGGGTGTTTCCTGATATCAGGGAACACCCACATCAAGAAAGCCTCGAATTGCGGTCTACAATTACACTATAGATGCCTGGTACAGCAATTGCACTGTCTGCAACCGCATGGGTCTCCAGAGGGTATTGCGGTCAGCCAAACGCATCACTGGGGGCACACTGCCTGCCCTCCAGCACATTGACAGCACCCGGTGTCAAAGGAAGATCAAAGACCTCAGCCATCTGAGCCACGGCCATCTAGAAGGGGGAGACTGTACAGGTACATCAACGCTGCGGCTGAGAGACTGAAAAATAGCTTTATTTCCAGTCCAGCAGACTTAAATATTCAAAGCTATCCAGCCAATACCCTGCCCAGCTGAACCTCGTCACCGTTACTAGCTGGCACTCTACCCTGCACCTTAGAGACTGCAGCCATGTGTACATAGTCATTGAACACTGGTCACTTTCAAATCTAGACTCATGCTATATAACTACTGCACACACCATCATAAAGTCTAAACACACCATCAAATACATATTTATGTTTTTAGTAATTTAGCAGAAGCTTTTATCTAGAGAAACTTACAGTAGTAAGTGGATACATTTTTGTACTTGTCCCCATTGGGAATCAAACCCATTACCTTAAAATGACAGATTATTTTATTATGTTACTTAGATTGTCTCACCGGTGCATCAATTGAGTCTATGGGGTTAAAGAATTCTTGCATATTTGTTAACATCATTAAACCTACAGTCGTGGACAAAAGTTTTGAGAATGACACAAATAATTTCCACAAAGTTTGCTACTTCAGTGTCTTTAGGTATTTTTGTCAGATGTTACTATGGAATACTGAAGTATAACTACAAGCATTTCATAAGTGTCAAAGGTTTTAATTGACAATTACATGAAGTTGATGCAAAGAGTCAATGTTTGCAGTGTTGACCCTTCTTTTTCAAGACCTCTGTAATCCGCCCTGGCATGCTGTCAATTAACTTCTGGGCCACATCCTGACTGATGGCAGCCCATTCTTGCATAATCAATGCTTGGAGTTTGTCAGAATTTGTGGAGTTTTGTTTGTCCACCCGCCTCTTGGGATTGACCACAAGTTCTCAATGGGATTAAGGTCTGGGGAGTTTCCTGGCCATGGACCCAAAATATCGATGTTTTGTTCCCTGAGCCACTTAGTTATCACTTTTGCCTTATGGCAAGGTGCTCCATTATGCTGGAAATGGCATTGTTCGTCACTAAACTGTTCCTGGATGGTTGGGAGAAGTTGCTCTCGGAGGATGTGTTGGTACCAATCTTTATTCATGGCTGTGTTCTTAGGCAGAATTGTGAGTGAGCCCACTCCCTTGACTGAGAAGCAATTCCACACATGAAAGGTCTCAGGATGCTTTACTGCTGGCATGACACAGGACTGATGGTAGTGCTCACCTTGTCTGCTCCGGACAAGCTTTTTTCCTGATGCCCCAAACAATCGGAAAGGGGATTCATCAGAGAAAATTACTTTACTTTACTTTAATAATTAAGAGTGAGATTACAGTTCCTACAGCTTCCACACGATGTTGCCAGTGTTGTGATTTCGATTCAACTAAATCCTTGGTCATCTGAGTAATAGCCACATCCGGTTGTCAAGTCCACAGATGTAAACAATGGAACTGGAAAAGTTAGTTACGTTACCCAAACTCGTGCTTATTGAATACAAATCTCTCCGTGATCAATTTGATCGTTTATTAACGTTTAGTAATACCTAAAGTTGGATTACAGAAGTAGTTTGAAGTGTTTTGTCAAAGTTTATAGGCAACTTTTTTAATTTAAAAAAATAACATTGCGTTTAAAAAATGTGTTTTTACTGGATCTGACGGTGTTCATAAATTGACATTTTGGGTACACAAGGAACGATTTAATTGAAAAAAAGACCCAATTGTGATGTTTATGGGACATATAGGAGTGCCAACAAAGAATCTCGTCAAAGGTAAATGAATGTTTTATATTTTATTTCTGCGTTTTGTGTAGCACCGGCTACGCTAATTCCTTTGTTTACGTCCCCTTCTGGTATTTCGGCGTGTTGTCTGCTATCAGATAATAGCTACTCATGTTTTCGCCGAAAAGCATTTTACAAATCTGACTCGTTGGCTAGATTCACAACGAGTGTAGCTTGAATTGAGTACCGTATGTGAATTTTAATGAACGTTTGAGTTTTAACGAGTGCTATTAGCATTTGGCGTAGCGCATTTGCATTTATTGTTGGAAGGGGGTGAGGTTGCGTCCCGGGTGGGCCAGAGAGGTTAAGGAAGTTGCACAAACTCAATACAATGAGTACAGAATTGGTCGTCAGTGGCGTCAGTCCCTTGCAGTGGCATCGGCCACTTGCAGTCCAGTCCAGACCCAACATGCATAAATCAAAATTCTGTCAATATTGTAAGAAAATATTGTCATTTCACATAACCATACACGAGGTAGCTCCAACCAAAACCTGCTTCATTCATCATGAGAGAACTAGCTGGAACAAGCTAGCTAGCCAAGTTGCTATATTAACCAGTAATACAAAATCAAATACAAAAAAATACGCCCAAACGTTTTAAAACATTAGCTGTCACATTGGAGCCTGATAGGAGGTAAAAATATCCCTGAAGGGAAGGAAATGTTGTTATTTGTTAGCTAGCTAGGCTACCAGTTAACTTTTACCCTCCTACCAAGCCTAGCTAGCTTGCTAGCTAGCCCTACTGTCTGCTGGCCAAATTAGCGAACATTCTTGATTCTAGTTACTAAAATAAATAAATAATCTCAAATTAGCATTAAGTTATTTGAGATATATTATTTTAAATTAATTTAACTAAGTTTTGTGATATCCAATTGGTAGTTACAGTCTTGTCCCATCACTACAACTCCCCTACGTACTCGGGAGAGAGAGGCGAAGGTCGTGAGGCATGCGTCCTCCGAAACACGACCTGGCCAAGCCATACGGCTTGCTTAACCCAGAAGCCAGCCATACCAATGTGTCAGAGGAAACACCGTCCATCTGGCGACCAAAATCAGCTTGCCTGCCTACCCCAAGGAGTGTGATGGGACAAAGACATCACAGCCTGACAAATTCTCCTCTCACCCAGACAATGCTGGGCCAATTGTACACTGCCTCATGGGTCTCCTGGTCACAGCATGGGATCAAACCCAGGTCTGTAGTGACACCTCAAGCACTGCAGTGCAGTGCCTTAGACCGCTGCGCCACTCGGGAGGCCCTTTGAGGTATATTCTGAACAGCTTCTCACTTCTTTGTTTCTCCAGATGACAGTTCGACCACACGCAGTTTACAAACTAATTTGTGGCGCCCCAATTTAAAAAATGACAGTTGGAACTCCACAGCAGAAAATATGTGATTCTTATTACTCGGCTACCAGTTACAGTGCATGTAGTTTGTTGTTTGTGCATGCCTTTAACTTTTTGTATCCCATCTGCGTAGTGTCTGAAAGAATTATTGATTTAATATTTTTCAAATGAATAAACATGTCCTGAAAACTCAAATATGCACCAGAAATTGTCCTCATTTACCATATCAAAAAAGCATATCAAGATCATGATATGGACTGTCAAGAGCATATGTATTGTATGTGCAGAGAAAATATACTAGGTATGCCTACTGTCAGTATTTGTCATCATATAGATAAAATAAGATGTCCACATAGGCCTACCTCAGGATATCTAATCAGTCAATATCTGGTCTTACCATGTATGATATGCGGAGGAAATCCAAAAATGATTTGTGCATGACAGAAAAATATACTTAACAAATGATTGAGCATGTGCTGAAAACTTATTATATCCTTATTTCAGCATATCAAAAATCATATCAAGATCCGGATATGGAACTCAGCCAAGAGAAGTATATCTGGAATCAATATAGCGTATTATCTTGAATGTGCTGAGAAAACACAGATATGTGATGTATACAGTCCGTATTTGTCAACATGAAGAGAGAAAATAGGATGTCACATATCTCAGGAAATGTCCATGTGTGATATTTGGAGTAATCCCAATATCATATATGTTTTAAAGACACAACGGGATTCAGAATTTGCCAGGATAAGGTGCAAATCCACAAAACTGAAAAATATGATTTGGAATTTGTTTATGATATTCTCTAGAATATCGAAGAGATTTCATGCAAAGATATCCTCTGATATGGACCACTTTCGCCCCGTTCCCATAAATAATCGCACCTCTGGAAAAAGGTGTTTTTCATGAGGGAGGGAACGAGCAACCTTATGAACAAACTTGATCAGTGTGGAAGCAAAAATAATTGTTCATATTGCCACCATCATATTTTGATCTGGTTTCATTCCAATATCATCCAATTTTGTGTAAAACATGACTTTGACAGATTAACCGGAATGACATTTACTTTCACGGGTGGCCAAAAAAAGAACTCTGAATGCCACGCCCCTACTAAGTCATGCCTCCAGTCTTCTGAGCTGACCCGATGGGTCATATTGCAATAACCCAGCATCAATAATCCAGCCTCAACAACCCAAAATGTATTTTTTTTAACAAACAAACAACACCTGTAACCCAATACCTGCAACCCAGAAGTTGAGTCATCAAAACAACTCATTTTCTTGAGTGTGTACTATAGCAACACAATGCTGTGCTTTTATCACGCCTCCATCACATGCAACATAGCCGGTGTCCCAAGACACCCTATTCCCTACATATTACCATTTTGGACACACAGACCGTCATCATTTTATGACAGCTCAACCATGTGCTGGAGATTAGACTGTAATAGACATAGATTATAGATTAGCCATTGTTGACCAGAACAGCCCTGCGCCTTAACATGGAGACATCAACGCTATTTGTGTGACGGTTGTCTCAGTGGGGGGAGATCTGTGTGTGTGTGTGTGTGTGTGTGTGTGTGTGTGTGTGTGTGTGTGTGTGTGTGTGTGTGTGTGTGTGTGTGTGTGTGTGTGTGTGTGTGTGTGTCACAAGTTGACATTGGGACGAGATTAGTCGTAATGAAAGGAAACGACTACGTACAGTGCCTTGCGAAAGTATTCGGCCCCCTTGAACTTTGCGACCTTTTGCCACATTTCAGGCTTCAAACATAAAGACATAAAACTGTATTTTTTTGTGAAGAATCAACAACAAGTGGGACACAATCATGAAGTGGAACGACATTTATTGGATATTTCAAACTTTTTTAACAAATCAAAAACTGAAAAATTGGGCGTGCAAAATTATTCAGCCCCTTTACTTTCAGTGCAGCAAACTCTCTCCAGAAGTTCAGTGAGGATCTCTGAATGATCCAATGTTGACCTAAATGACTAATGATGATAAATACAATCCACCTGTGTGTAATCAAGTCTCCGTATAGATGCACCTGCACTGTGATAGTCTCAGAGGTCCGTTAAAAGCGCAGAGAGCATCATGAAGAACAAGGAACACACCAGGCAGGTCCGAGATACTGTTGTGAAGAAGTTTAAAGCCGGATTTGGATACAAAAAGATTTCCCAAGCTTTAAACAATCCCAAGGAGCACTGTGCAAGCGATACATACAGTATCTTGCATTACTCAACTCATATGTATATAGTGTTTTCTATACCATCTATTGCATCTTGCCTATGCCGCTCGGACATCACTCATCCATATTCTTATTCCGTCCCTTAACTTAGATTTGTGTGTAATTGGTAGTTGTGGAATTGTTAGATTACTTGTTAGATATTACTGCACTGTCAGAACTAGAAGCACAAGCATTTGGCTACACTTGCAATAACATCTGCTAAACATGTGTATGTGACCAATAACACTTGATTTGACTCTTATCGATTTGAGTAATGACTGCAAAATCACTTTAAGTATCTGTACTCAGATATATTAAGTGCAATGAGTTGCCTCAAAAGTTTTGAGTAATGACAGCACATTGGGCTTTACAGTGTGGGGTCGTGATATATCAGACCATTTCTGAAGGTCACTGTCTCTCATATCCATCTGTACACTGGAAGGAAACCTTGGGTCCGTCCCAAATGGCACCCTATAGTGCACTACTTTTGATAAGAGCACTATGGCTCCCTAAACAAGGAATAGGGTGCCATTTGGGACACAAGAACCAGTCAGATGGATGGATAGTCTCTTTTAGGTATGGGTTGCCATGGAAACAACTGCTTTGCAGTGGCTAAAGCGACAGAGACATAGTGTCTGGACAAGTGAGACATGAATTATTATTAAAATGTTTACAAGCTATATGGGGGCAATACCAGAATAAAGGATCGAATGATTCTGTCTCTTCGCAGCATAATCTGCAGAGCTGAGATTGTTGTATGTCCTATTTATACACTGAGTATACAACAATTAGGAACACCCTGCTCTTTCCATGACACAGACTGACCAGGTAAATCCAGGTGAAAGCTATCCCTTATGATCCCCACTTGTTAATTCCACTGTAGATGAAGAAGGGCAGACAGATTAAAGAGGCATTCTTAAGCTTTGAGGCAATTGAGACATGGATTGTGTATGTGTGCCATTCAGAGGGTGAATGGGCAAGACAAAATATTGAAGTTCCTTTGAACAGGGTATGGTAGTAGGTGCCAAGCGCACAGTTTTGAGTGTTTCAAGAACTGCACTGCTGCTGTGTTTTTCCTGAATGTATCAAGAACAGTACACCACCCAAAGGACATCGAGCCAACTTGACACAACTGTGGGAATCATTGAAGTCAACATGGCCAGCATGCCTGTGGAATCGAGGCTGTACTGCGGGGAAAAGGGTGTACAACTCAATATTAGGAAGGTGTTCCTAATGTTTGTACACTCAGTGTATAACATTCTGTTGATGGCAAGAACTTTCTATAGCAATATAAATGGAACAACTCGAAGTGTTGTTTTGTGAGACTAATTCATTTGAGTAATTGTGTATCATTTCCAACTGACGACCAAAGGGTTTGTGGCTACCGTATCACAGGGTAAAGAAGGAGTAATCTGTGAAAGAGACATTTGGCTCTCACACCCGCTGAAACTGTACTGCTACTGCCTCTTACCGTAGCTAACCAATGATAGAGGTCACCTTTGGATACAACATTCTCCTAATATCACCTCTTTGATAACCAAACAAAGATATTATCTTCAAAAATATAATTTTATTTTTGCCACAGAAGAGGAGGCTGGAGAGAGGAGCTATAGGAGGACAGGCTCGTTGTAATGGCTGGAATGGAATGAATGGAATGGTATCAAACACAAACGTATGGAAGCCACGTTTGACTCCATTCCATTTATTCAATTCTAGCCATTACAATGAGCCCGTCCTCCCATAGCTCCTCCCACCAGACGCCACTGTGTCACAGAGCCTACAGTAGCCTATATTTAAGTTTCTATAAACCCTGACACATGAATCCTAGCTTCACTCATCTTTTCTTAGCGCTGAATCTCCAATGAAAACATTGTCAATCACGACCCTGTAATAGGAGGTGTACTGTGGCTGTAGGCCTGGAAACAGGGAAAGTGAACCATGATGAGAACCCTAATGACTCAGTCATTCCAATGACTGCAAGGCTGGGTGAGTCTACTGATTGTTACCCTACCGCTGCTTGCTTCTGGGGAATGGAATGTGTGTGTGTGTGTGTGTGTGTGTGTGTGTGTGTGTGTGTGTGTGTGTGTGTGTGTGTGTGTGTGCGTGCGTGTGTGCGTGCGTGCGTGCGTGTGTGTGGTGTGTGTGTGTATATAGACACTGTCATTATAAGGGCACAAGCTGAGACTCAGATGCAGACACAGGAGGCAGATGGTTAGAGTCCAAGATGTTGAATCACAACCCAAAAGGGGTAGGCAGAAGGTCAAAACCAGTTCAGAGTTCCAGAGGTACAGAATGGCAGGCAGGTTCGAGGTCAGGGCAGGCAGAATGGTCAGGCAGGCGGGATTGGAGTCCAGAAAACAGGCAAAGGTCAAACCCAGGAGGACTAGTAGAAAAGAAAAGGAAAGCAGGATTACGGGGAAAACCACACTGATTGACATAAACATACAAGACAAACTGGCACAGAGAGACATGAAACACAGGGATAAATACACCAGGGAAAATAAGTGACACCTGGAGGGGATGGAGACAATCACAAGGACAGGTGAAGCAGATCAGGGTGCGACAGTCATTAGCAGTGCTAATACCCATAAGCATACCGTTCCAGGAAAGCTAGCTACCAATAGCAAACATTGCCATGAAAATGAATGCAACGGCTCGGCTCAGTTCATCTTCAATATATGTTTGTGTTTTTAAAGAAGGAATGTATGGGAGTGTGTTGGCAGGTGATGGCAGCACAACAAGTTTATAGAAGTAGTTCTGGAAATATGAAATGTATCCTAGTCAATCTGTCAGTGGGTGAAGTGATGGAAATTGTTTGTATTTTTATGATGTGTTTTGAGTCAAATTGAGTCTTGGAGTCTGTACACTGTAAGCCATGAAGCCCAAATGATGACGTCTGCTCAGTGCTTTGTAACTCAATAATGGAGTAATAGGGCCTCCCGGGTGGCGCAGTGGTTAAGGGCGCTGTACTGCAGCGCCAGCTGTGTCACCAGAGACTCTGGGTTTGCACCCAGGCTCTGTCGTAACCGGCCACGACCGGGAGGTCAGTGGGGCGACGCACAATTGGCCTATTGTCGTCCAGGTTAGTGAGGGTTTGGCCGGTAGGGATATCCTTGTCTCAACCAAGGTTGCCAGGTGCACGGTGTTTCCTCCGACACATTGGTGCGGCTGGCTTCCGAGTTGGATGCGAGCTGTGTTAAGAAGCAGTGCGGCTTGGTTGGGTTGAGTATCAGAGGACGCTTGACTTTCAACCTTCGTCTCTCCCGAGCCCGTACAGGAGTTCTAGCGATGAGACAAGATAGTAGCTACTAACAATTGGATACCACGAAATTGGGGAGAAAAAGAAGTAAAAAAATACAAAAATAATGGAGGAATATTTAATATTTCTTCATCAGGAGTGTTGGTTTACACTAGCGACGTCATGGGGCCCTCATCACTCACAGTGAGTGTGAGTTGTGGAGAGGAGGGGCAGGCGTAAAAGACTCGTGTGACCTAACACAAATTGGCATGTCCCCTCACCCCACAAACACCCTTCTGTGCCAATATATCCCCTGCAGTAAAGACACATACCTGTCCAGAGCAGAGCGCTGGTCGTCACGGCATTATTTACAGCATTCCAGAGGGTTTCTGTAATCTTTTTGAGCCAAGCAGGTCTCCTCCTCACACACAAACACATGCACACACACATACTTGGAAGTACGCACACACAGTCGTGCACACAAACACTCCTTACCTCTCCTCACCCTCCTTCCTGACTCCTTTACTCCCTCCTTCCCCCAGGACCTTATGGAAGGTTGGGCTGCAATCCCCAGTCCAGATGCCACCTATAGACAGCCCTATTTTATATTGCCATCAAAGAAATGGATTGCCCTTTCCGTGTGACTGACTGCTCCAAGATGGAATACCGGAATGGAACGCTCCATTGTTCTTCTTGCTGTCGTCATTCTGATTCTGCATTTGGTGATGTTTCTAAAGTGCTCAGAATTTCCGCACTATTTGAGTTATGTCCGTCATTGACAGCACAATCATAGTATGGTGTTGTGTTGGTACAAAACAGAATCTGCTACAGCCCTGGATTGACATGTGGTATATTTATGTCTTCTGCTTTTAGTTGAAATGGAGGAATGTGTTCACTCTACTGAGCAAAGCAAGCTCAGAGGTGAAGGTTGTTTTAAGGTTAGCTTAAGGTCATTCATCGTTTTCTTATGCGATTCATCACACTGACGGTTTGATGTCTGTGAATGGCCAGCCACCCACTTACAAAACCAGTTAATCAATTGCTAAGGGGAATACATAACTAGTGATATTTTTGTATCATAGTTTACTCCAATTCTATATTTTCTTTGCAAGAATGTTAATTTGGAAAAAACATAACCCCAAAAGAACATCCCAACCATATTTACTCATAATTCTCACATCCCGTCTCTAAACTACAGTCCACTCTCTTTCTTCTCCCTTCGAGCATAAATTTTTATCATTACAAGCATTTCACTACACCTGCAATAAAATCTGCTAAACACACGTATGTGTCCAATAAAATCTGATTTGATTTGATAAACCACTCTGATCTGAAAACCCATTCAGGGGAAATTGCCACAACTCCCTGATTTTTGGAGGACAGTGCTTTGGTGGTGGCCCCATCAGCTAAGCCCCATGCTGTGATCAGGATGGCTTGCGATTAGTCGCTGACTGAGAGAGGATTGGCACGTTGTAAAATATTTATGGTTCCCCTCGATGGCCCACTGTGATTCCTGATGCCCCATTGCACTAATAGATAGAGACCAGAGGACATTATGGATAACGTACACAGTGTTCCTTTTTACCAGAGCTGATGACTAAGTGGTCTCCCGGTCTAGTTACATTGACCACCCCCCATTTATTTTTACACTGCTGCTAATCGCTGTTTATTATCTATGCATAGTCACTTTACCCCTAACTATATGCACAAATTACCTAGACTAACCTGTACCCCGCACATTGACTCTGTACCGGTATCCCCTGTATATACAGTCGTTCTTCCTTTAAAAAGCTGCTTCGTACTGCAGCACAGCTTGTGGGCTGCCACAGAATTCTATGGCAGATTTTTTAAGTGTCACCCATTGTTGACATTAATGCCAGTTAGTGCTAGTTTGACCACCAGAGGGTATCTTTGAGAAGCATTTGACTGTTTTATAATATTGGAGAATTATATTATAATAGAGAATTTAAAACCTTTTTTATGTAAGAACAACATTTTTTTGCTTAATTAATTGGAATAATATTATGGTCTTTCTATTCCAAGGAAAAAATAAGTATACATCTGTCCGACAGCGCCTGATTTAAGTAACACTAAACAAAGATTAGATAGAGGCAGATGTTATAGGAAGAGCCATGGACGTATAGCTGAGGGAAAGTGGAAAGTATCTGGGCAACTACAGGACCTTTAATTTAGCGAGAAGAAAATAGGAAAATAAGAAAGAGAGAAAAAGTATTGTTGAAATGGCAGGCTGGGAGGGGGGGGGTGTGGCTGGCTTTCAAAAGTTGGTGCTGAACAACTTGACCAGCCGGGAGTAGGCTACTAAGTGACTGCGAGTGAAGAGCGAAATACTCCTAACATTGATTTATCAAGACCAGTCCCCATGCTTGTCTCAGAGCAGCGCGAAACGGTGCTGAAATAGTTGACCACACGCGGGTGGCTATTGCTTCCAATTCTATTATAACATTTGGATGACTTTGGGTGTTCCAGTAAGCAACAATTTGTTGCCTTCATTACCTTACATTATTCTTAGAAGAACTCCAGCACGGAGAAAAGAAAGGAGCCATAAATAATTAAACAATGAAGTGATTGAATTCACAAATGCATTTGGCGGTTTTTAGTATTCGCCATCAACCAAAAACACAGCATCTTCCGTGGTATTCCATTTCCAGCAAAACTATTCAAACCATCGACTCACTGATGGTTGAAGATTATGAGCGATCGGCAAAGGCAATCTGGAATCTGCTGGCATCACCGCACAGCATCAACATCTCTCTAATACAGTCAGAAGACTGTTGAAGAAACTTGGGCGGACTTATGACAAGGCTCTGTAAGACATTATTTTCATACAGTGGCTTGCGAAGGTATTCGCCGCCCTTGGCCTTACAACCTGCAATTAAAATAGATTTTTTTTGGTGGGTTTCTATCATTTGATTTAAACAACATTCCTACCACTACCACTTTGAATATTTTTATTGTGAAACAAACAAAAATACAAAAAAAAACAGAACTTGAGTGTGCATAACCATTCACACCCCCAAATACTTTGTAGATGTCACGCCCTGACCTTAGAGAGCCTTTTATTCTCTAATTTGGTTCGGTCGGGGTGTGACTAGGATGGGTACTCTAGTTTTTGTATTTCTGTGTTGGCCTGGTATGGTTCCCAATCAGAGGCAGCTATCTATCGTTGTCTCTGATTGGGGATCATATTTAGGCAGCCTTTTCCCACCTGTTTGTTGTGGGATCTTGTTCTTGTGTATCCTCAAAAAGAAAATTGGGGACACACACGGGGTGGTCGGTGGAGCCCAGGTGTGAACCAGACACAACCTGGGAGGAGATAGAGAGGTGGTCGGTTGACCCAAGGGGAGTACCAGAACCCGTCTGGGAGTCGATGGAACAGTGCGAGGAGGGATACCGGAGAATGGAGTTGCCGAGGAGTATGCAGCAATGCAGGCATTTGGAGAAGCGTGTCACCAGTCCGGTGCAATCTGTGCTGGTCCCACGCATAAGGCCTCCAGTGCGCCTCCTTAGTCCGGTATGTCCTGTGTCTCCTCCTCGCACTCGCCCTGAAGTGCGTGTCCCCAGTCCAGTACGTCCTGTGCCTGCTCCTCGCACTCTCCCTCAAGTGCGCCTCCGCAGCCCAGTACGTACTGTGCCTCCTCCTCGCACTCGCCCTGAAGTGCTTGTACCCAGTCCAGTACGTCCTGTGCCTGCTCTTCGCACTCTCCCTCAAGTGTGCCTCCACAGCCCAGTACGTCCTGTGCCTCCTCCTCGCACTCTCCCTGAAGTGCTTGTCCACAGTCCGGAACATCCTGTGCCTGCGCCTCGCACTCTCCCTCAAGTGCGCCTTCCCAGTCAGGTACTTCCTGTGCCTGCTCCCCGCACTCGCCCTGAAGTTCGTGTCATCAGTCTGGTGCCACCTGTGCCGGCCCCACGCACCAGGCCTCCAGTGCGCCTCCCCAGTCCAGAGCTTCCGGCGACAGTCTCCAGGTCCGGAGCCTCCTGCGAGGGTTCCCAGTCCAGAGCCTCCTGCCAAGGTTCCTAGTCCAGAGCCTCCTGTGAGGGCTCCAATGACGATCCACGGTCCGGAGTCTCCAGTGACGATCTACGGTCCGGAGCTTCCGGCGACGATCCATGGTCCGGTTCCTCCAGCGACGATCCATAGTCCGGAATCCCCAGCGGCGATCCACGGTCCGGAGCTTCCGGCGATGATCCACGGTCTGGTTCCTCTGGCGACGATCCACGGTCCGGTTCCTCCAGCCAAAACCACGGTCCGGTGTCCCCGGCAATGATCCACGGTCTGGCGACGATCCACGGTTCGTTACCTCCGGCGACGATCCACGGTCCAGAGCTTCCGGTGACTATACCCGCATCAGAGCCGCCACCGAAGCTGACGGATCTGCGAGCGGAGCAGGGTCTACGTCCTGCACCGGAGCCGCCACAGAGGCCAGATGCACACCCGGACCCTCCCCTATAAAGTCAGGTTTTGTGTAGTTACTGTTGAGCACTGCATTTACTTTGCGCTTAGTTTGTTCTGTATTGTTTTGGTGAGTTTCATTTATTAAACATGTGGTCCAATCCTTCCAGCAACGATCGTGACAGTAGAGCCACCTTTTGCTGCAATGTAACGTCTGCTTCCAACTCACAGACTCAAACATGTAGATCCCCTGAACGCAGCTCACTTTCCAGCTCACACAAATTCTGATCACCTGTTCACACACCTGTATGTCTTTATCACACACTATTTAGTTCCGTTCTTTGCAATTTGCAATTTCTCTCCAGGGACCAGGCCCCTATTTGAGTTTTTGATGGCAAGTTTAGCTATTTACAAAACAAAAGGTTACATGAAATATTGTAGCCTACACTTCACGGACTGCTACCTGGGGCGGCAGGGTAGCCTAGTGGTTAGAGCGTTGGACTAGTAACCGGAAGGTTGCGAGTTCAAACCCCCGAGCTGACAAGGTACAAATCTGTCGTTCTGCCCCTGAACAGGCAGTTAACCCACTGTTCCCAGGCCGTCATTGAAAATAAGAATTTGTTCTTAACTGGCTTGCCTGGTTAAATAAAAGTAAAAAAAAAAAAAAACAACAACCTGTATTCAGAATGACTTCCACAGTTGGGAAGGCTATATGAGACAGTACAGTGTACAGCAAGCAGTTTGGCAGATACACCTGCAGGCCCCAGTAGCAATATTAATAAAAGCAAAAGCTTACCCTGAATTGGAAGAGTTACAGTGTTGTACAGCCATAGCCAGCCAGCTAACATATCATCGTTGACTGCCATACCCCATTTGTGTCAAGGTACAAGTTGTGTATTCTATTATGGGCACCAATGTTGTGCTGGACTGTCAGTTGACTAACTGAAGCCCATTTTGTTGCTCTGCATAATTTGTGTCATCCTCCTTTGCCGTTTTTGTGTCATCCTCCTTTGCCATAATTTGTGTCATCCTCCTGACCCGTTTTCGACCACTGGCCTGATATTGGCTGGATGTCCTTTGGGTGGTGGACCATTCTTGACACACACAGGAAACTTTTGAGCATGAAACACCTAGCAGAGTTACAATTCGTGCCACACTCAAACCAGTACGCCTGGCACCTATTACCATACGCTGTTCAAAGGCACTGAAGTCTTGCATCTTGCCCATTCACCCTCTGAATGCTACACATACACAATTCATGTCTCAAGGCTTTAAAAAAAATGTTATTTAAATTGTCTCCTCCCGTTCATCTACACTGATTGAAGTGGATTTAACAGATGACATCAAAAAAGGATCCGAGCTTTCACCTAGATATTTATGTTCAGTATACTGTATATTCCATCTAATACTACAACAACTGATAGCGTTTCATCATACATGCAAGACGTGGATACATTTTAATTTTATAGCCAACCACTTCTTACCCTGCTCTGAGTGGGCACAATGCTTACAGTGCACATGAATGTTTGCAAGACTCATAAGATAGAAGTTCTGTTTATTTAATTCAATGTATGGTTTATTTTTTTCCCTTTTTCCAGGTTCGAAGTTCTGTGTGTCTGTGTCCTATGTCGCTGTCATTTTTGTTGTGCGTAATAGGAGCACGTGTGCCTCAGTGTGCATAGAAATAGGCTATGTGGCCTGCCACCACCCTTTGCAGTCAGAATGTCGAATAAGAGAAAATTATTATTCAATGTATGCATTGTGTTAAAACATAATTCGGAATAATGAAGTCTGATTAAGACTAATGTACCAATGTAAGTGTAGATTGTAGAACCAGTTTTATTGGTTGTAATTGCTTATTCATATTTAAAAAACATTCACTATAGCTTTTCTGTTGAGTATCATAAATGATTGACACTACACACCATATATGCCTCAGACCCTTTGCTATGAGACTTGAAATTGAGCTAAGGTGCCTCCCGTTTCCATTGATCATCCTTGATGTTTCTACAACTTGATTGGAGTCCACCTGTGGTAAATTCAATTGATTGGACACGATTTGGAAGCAGGTGCCACAGTTGGTAATGCATGTCAAAAACCAAGCCATGAGGTCTAAGGAATTGTCCGTAGAGCTCCAAGATAGGATTATGTGACATCCATCATTCTTAAACGGAAGAGGTTTGGACCCACCAAAACTCTTCCTAATTCTAGCCGACCGGCCAAACTGAGTAGTCGTGGGAATAGTGCCTTGGTCAGGGAAGTTACCAAGAAGCCGGTGGTCACTCTGACAGAGCTCTAGAGTTCCTCTGCGGAGATGGGAGAACCTTACAGAAGGACAACCATCTCTGCAGCACTCCACCAAACAGGCATTTATGGTAGAGTGGCCAGACAGAAGCCACTCCTTAGTAAAAGGCACATGATGGCCCATTTGGAGTTTGCTCTTAGACCATGAGGAACAATATTCTCTGATGAAACCAAGATTGAACTCTTTGGCCTGAATGCCAAGCATCACATCTGGAGGAAATTTGGCACCACGGTGAAGCATGGTGGTGGCAGCATCGTGCTTTTGGGATGTTTTTCAGCGGCAGGGACTGGGAGACTAGTCATGATCGAGGGAAAGATGAACAGAGCAACGTGCAGAGAGATCTTTAATGAATACCTGCTCCAGAGCACTCAAGACCTCCGACTGGGGTGATGGTTCACCTTCTAACAGGACAACGACCCTAAGAACACAGCGAAGACAACGCAGTAGTGGCTTCGGGACGATGTCCTATTGAACACTGTGTAAACATTCATAGTGCAGGGTGGGAAAAGTAAGTGAACCCTTGGATTTAATAACTGGTTGATCCTCCTTTGGCAGCAATAACCTCAGCCAAACTTTTCCCTGTAGTTGCGGATCAGACCTGCACAACGGTCAGGAAGAATTTTGGACCATTCCTCTTTACAAAACTGTTTCATTCTTGGGATGTCTGGTGTGAACCGATCTCTTGAGGTCATGCCACAGCATCTCAATCGGGTTGAGGTCAGGACTCTGACTGAGCCGCTCCAGAAGGCATATTTTCTTTTGTTGAAGCCATTCTGTTGCTGATTTACTTCTGTGTTTTGGGTCGGTGTCCTGTTGCATCAACCCAACTTCTGTTGCGCTTCAATTGGCAGACAGCCTTACATTCTCCTGCAAAATGTCTTGTTAAACTTCATGTTTAACTGTTTAAACTTCATGTTTAACTTGCTTTTGTCAACTTCCATCGACAATAGCAAGCTGTCCAGGTCCTGAGGCAGCAAAGCAGCCCAAACCATGATGCACCCTCCACCATACTTTACAGTGGGGATAAGTTGTTGGTGTGCTGTGCCTTTTTTTCTCTACACATAGTGTTGTGTGTTCCTTGCAAACAATTCAATCTGTCCACAGAATGTTATGCCAGTAGTGCTGTGGAAAATCCAGGTGCACTTTAACAAACTGCAGACGTGCTGTAATCTTTTTTTATAGAGCGTGGCTTCTTTCGTGGTGTCCTCCCATTAACACCATTCTTGTTTAGTGTTTTACATATTGTAAACTCGTCAACAGAGATGCTAACATGTTCCAGAGATTTCTGTAAAGTCTTTAGCCGATACTCTTAGCTGATTCTTCCTAACCTCATTGAGTATTCTTTCCTGTGCTCTTGCAGTCATCTTTACCTTATGGCCACTCCTAGGGAGAGTAGCAACAGTGCTGAACTTTCTCAATTTCTAGACAATTTGTCTTACAGTGGACTGATGAACATCAAGCCTTTTAGAGATACTTTTGTAACCCTTTCCATCTTTTTGCAAGTCAACAATTCTTAGATCTTCTGCAATCTCTTTTGTTCGAGGCATGGTTCACATCAGGTAATACTTCTTGTGAATAGCAAACTCAAATTTTGTGAGTGTTTTTTATAGGGCTAGGCAGGTCTAACCAACATCTCCAATCTCGTCTCATTGATTGGATTCCAGGTTAGCAGACTCCTGACTCCAATTAGCTTTTGGAGAAGCCTAGGGGTTCACCTTCTTTTTCCAACCTACTGTACACTATGAATGTTTGAATTATGTATTCAATATAGACAATAAAATACAATAAGTTGTGTGTTATTAGTTTAAGCACACTGTGTGTCTATTGTTGTGACAAAGATCAGATCAAATTTTATGACCAATTTATGCAGAAATCCAGGTAATTCCAAAGGGTTCTGTCACGACTTCCGCCGAGGTTGGCTCTCCTGCCCGTTCAGGCGGTGCTCGGCGGTCGTCGTCACCGTCCTACTAGCCACTACCGATCCCTTTTCGTGTATCTGTTGGTTTTGTCTGATTGGTTTCACCTGTGTGTTGTTTAGTTAATTAGTGTCTGTATATAATGTAGGTTGTCCCGCCCTTGTTTTGTGTGGGATTGTTTATTTTGTCATCTATGTCTGTCGGTGTTCTTGTGTTCTCATTCTCCGGCTCGTCTTCTATCCTGTGTTGGATTATTTCACCCTGTGTGTATTTGGGTTGACCGTGTTTATTGTTCACCGGAGAATAAACTTTCATATCGCTATCTGCTCTCTGCGCCTGATTCCACCCACCTTGATTAGACGTGACAGGTTCACTAACATTTTCTTGTCACTATAGATACATTATATTACTTGTCATGAGACTTGACTTGAAAAGTTGTGAGTCGACTCGACTTGCTCTTAGAATACACGACTCGGACCATGTGACTTGAGACTTGCTAGTGACTCGAGTAATAGTGACTTCTAGCCCCTTCTTATTATTGATATCTATTGCTTTTATACATGTCTTACAACACGAAAGTCGTCTTTATTCTCGCTCAAAAAACTTCCGTGGCTTATTTTTCAAATTGTCATGTTTAGTTTCTAAATATCTGCGCAAGAGTGAAGTTTCCCACGAGAGAGTAATGGTTAACGTGATTGGATGTTCATTATTTGACTAGGCTACCTATATTTGACATTGTGTTGTGAAACAAAGCTACTCAGGTGAGAGAAAAACCTCACCTGTCACCTGTGCTCCCTCTCTGGCCTCTAGGTCACCAGGCACTCGGTATGGCGCACACCTGTCACCATCGTTACACACACATGCTCGTCTTCAGACTCACCTGGACTCCATCACCTCCTGATTACCTTCCATATATATGTCACTCCCTTTGGTTCCTTCTCCAGGAGTTATTGTTTCTGTTCCAGTGTCATGTCTGTTGTTCGTGTTTTCATGTTTTGTTCTACGTTATGCTTATTTATTAAAACACTCACTCCCTGAACTTGCTTCCCGACTCTCAGCGCACACGATCCATCACCCAAAAGTATAGCCCGTTGGAAATATAAATGTACTGTTTAAATCACATTTTTATTTGGCGTACTCCCGACGGTATTGCACGTACCCCAGTTTGGGAATACTTGCTCTACACACTATGCAACAGCCACAATCAAGGTCCTTTGAACAATGTAATAGTTAAATGGGGAACACTGCAACATATTTAAATCTTTAACACTTTCAAAAGTGTTTAACGTAAATACAGTGTGACTCATGCTCTGAAAAGAGTGTACATTTTACACTTTCAGAATTAAATATACAACATTTGTTTGTGGACTGAAGATCCCATCCTATTATCTCTCCCGTCAGGCCTGGATTGGACTCTGCATCACTCAGAAGGGTGTTAGAACACTATAATTAGAATTTAGATGTCTTTCCATTCAATTCTAATTCTGTGGTTAAAGCGTTCTAATGTTTCTAGATTATTATCATTCTATGAGGCAGAACAGAAGAGGCTACATTATCTCCATGGGGCTCTATGTGCAGCAGGATACACACAAAATTCTTTCACTCTGGCAGAGACTAGATGAAGGGAAGTGCGAGGGCTATAACGAGGGAGCTAATGTTCATTCCTGAGCTGGGCAGAGTGAAAGCGTCAGGGAGGCTGGGTAGAGAGCTGGGAACTGCACTGGGTGTATGGGTGGGTGCCAGCAGCGCAGCTGCTGCTAAATATGTCCACTCTGGACCACCATAAATAGAAAGGGTCAGTTCAGGATACACACTCCTCCACCTCCTCCTTTCTCCATGAGCATGTGTGTGTGTGTGTGTGCGTGTGCGTGTGTGTGTGTAAACGTCTCTCTACATTGGAGGCTGCTGACGGGACTGCTGCTGTCACAACAGCTGCTTTATTTTGGCTCCTGCTACCATGACGACCCTGTGGGACACGTAGTGTGTCTGTCTACCTCAGATCAGATCAGTACTGGCCAGCTCCAAATAGGGGTGTGTGTGTGTGTTTGTGTGTGTGTGTGTGTGTTGCATCAGAGATGTTTTACATTTCACCACTAAACTAAAACTGTTGTTTTGGCTGAAAAAGTAGACAATTTGTATTGATGTTATTTGTGTTCAAACATTTGCACAATATATATATTTTTGTCTAAATGTGTCAGTAGAGGAAAGACCATGCCTCTGATGCAAGAGTGTTTTCCCATACACTTGGCCCATCACTGTCAGGCATTGCACTATGGTTCAATTGTTACATTGAAAGTTATACTATGGGCAAATCAATCTGTCATCTGAGGCAGGCCATTCCACCTCTGGCAACTTTTGATAGCTGCCTTCTCAGTTATGTGTGTGTGTGTGTGTGTTTGCGTGTGTGTGTGCGTGTGCGTGCGTGTGTGCGTGTGCGTGCATGTGTGCGTGTGTGTGTGTGTGTGTGTGTGTGTGTGTGTGTGTGTGTGTGTGTGTGTGTGTGTGTGTGTGTGTGTGTGTGTGTGTGTGTTGCATCAGAGATGTTTTACATTTCACCACTAACCTATAATGAACTGTTGTTTTTGCTGAAAAGGTAGACAATTTGTATTGATGTTATTTGTATTCAAACATTTGCACAATAGATATATTTTTGTCTAAATGTGTCAGTAGAGGAAAGACCATGCCTCTGATGCAAGAGTGTTTTCCCATACACTTGGCCCATCACTGTCGGGCATTGCACTATGGTTCAATTGTTACATTGAAAGTTATACTATGGCCAAATCAATCTGTCATCTGAGGCAGGCCATTCCACCTCTGGCAACTTTTAATAGCTGTCTTCTCATGTGTGTGTGTGTGTGTGTGTGTGTGTGTGTGTGTGTGTGTGTGTGTGTGTGTGTGTGTGTGTGTGTGTGTGTGTGTGTGTGTGTGTGTGTGTGTGTGTGTGTGTGTGTGTGTGTGTGTGTGTGTGTGTGTGCGTGTATGTGTGTGTGCGCGCGCGCTCCTGCTTGTTTGCCTGCCTGCCTTCATCCATGTGTGTGTGCCCATGCATGCCTGCATGTTTTCATATATATGTGTGTGCAGTGGTGGTAAAAGTAAAGATACCTTAATAGAAAATGATTCAAATAAAAGTGAAAGTCACCCAGTTAAATACTACTTGAGTAAAAGTCTAAAATTATTTGGTTTTAAATATACTTAAGTATCAAAATCAAATGTAATTGCTAAAATATACTTAACTATCAAAAGTAAAGTGAAGTATAAATCAATTCAAATTCCTTATATTTAGCAAACCAGATGGCACCATTTTCTTGTTTTCATTTTTTTTTTATATAATCCTAGTATAAACCCTTTCAAATTCCTTATATTTACAGATACCCGGGGGAACACTCCAACATTCAGACAGCATTTACAAACGAAGCATGTATTTAGTTGGTCTGCTAGTTCAGAGGCAGTAGGGATGACCAGGGATGTTCTCTTGATAAGTGTGTGAATTTGACAATTTTCATGTCCGGCTAAGCATTCAAAATGTAACGAATACTTTTGGGTATGCATGGAGTAAAAAGTACATAATTTTCTTTCAGAATGTAGTGAAGTAAAAGTTAAATGTCACACCCTGATCAGTTTCACCTGTCCTTGTTATTGTCTCCACACCCTCCAGGTGTCGCTTGTTATCCCTGTGTTTCCTGTCTCTCTGTGCCAGTTGGTCTTGTAAGTTCCAAGTCAACCAGTGCGTTTTTCCCAAGCTCCTACCTTTTCTATTCTCTTTTTCTTCTCCTCCTAGTTTTGACCTTTGCCTGTTTTCTGGACTCTGTACCCACCTACCTGACCATTCTGCCACACTGTACCTCCTGGACTCTGAACTGGTTTTGACCTTTTGCCTTTCCATGACCAATCTCTTGCCTACCCGTTTTGGATGTAATAAATATCAAAGATTCAAACCATCTGCCTCCCGTGTCTGCATCTGGGTCTCGCCTTGTGCCCTTTTAATAAATAGTAAAATAAAGTACAAATACCCCAAAAAGCAACTTAAGTAGTACTTTAAAGTATTTCTACTTAAGTACATGACACCACTGCGCCTGTGTGTATCTCCCAGTGCCAGAACGGATGCAGAGCGGGTGCTATGTGTGCAGTATATATTTGCATGTAATCCATTTTAATGAGTGTTATAGCATGACAGGCCTTTTCTGCAAACTCTATCCTCAGTCTAGGTCTTGGCCCACAGCCCGCAGCCTTGTTACAACACTTCCTCCTTCTGAAACAACGGAACTATTAAATGTGTGTGTGTGCTTGCTTGCTTGTGAGTGCCTGTGTGTGTGTGTGTTTATGTATGTGTGTTTGTGCGTATGATCAGTTGCATGACACTGATTGGACATAACCAGTGCCTCCTTAGCCTTAAACAACATGATTGTGAAATCAAAACCATTCTGCATCTTATACAAAGAATAATATGAATAGTTCTAGTAAGTTGTAGTCATTAATTGTTTATACCACCACACTCTACTGCAGGTACTTTTTAAAAAGATACATTTTTAATATCTGTGTTTGCATGTACATTGAGTGATGGGATTGATTAAATGTTATGCTACACAAATACATTTTTATTTTCTCTAAACTAATCCAATCATTGAATTTTTACACCTGTTAATGAAATGGTTGTCCCTATTTCAATGACTTAGGTAGTTTCTTCCCACTGTTCTTAACCCTGGCAGTCATTATGAATGCAGGTTGCATTTGAAAATAAATTTCAACTGATTTGAGAAGGAATTACACATCACTTTGCAAATCAGCATGATCAGTGTTCATTTTACAATTCAATCAAAAAGGTAAAGCATGCTGGGAAATGATTTGAGGTGTATCTTAGTTGGTGAGTTAAATTTAAGTATACCTTACAAAAGCATTTGCATTACTTATATGAAGGTAGTACTGCTCACTTCAGTTGTTCCATAACATAATTTTTGTAGGTAATCGGTTTCCTCGAAATGCTTGACTAGCCAGAACTTATCTGGGTTTTACAGTTTGGAAGTATATTTATCATTGGGTGAATATATTGAAGCCTTGGCCTGAAAAATAGTTATTTCATAGTTTTCTGTAAGTATTTTGACGGAATGAAGGTGATCCTATCTTTTTTCTGTCATTTGAACAATGTGGATTTCGAAATGATTCCTGGTTTTCTCCCTAACTGTCATGTTGTCTATGGATCCTGGAAAATAGTCTATGGCTATTTTATGTTTCCTCTTATTTCCCTCATTCTTTTGTGGAACTTCCAGGCCTACAGAGAGACAGACAGACACCATGGCAATCCTGCTGTTTCTAGTTTCCTTGAAAAGGCATAAAAAAGTGGAGGTGCTGACAAAATAATAACATTCCTGAAAGATCGTAATCCTTAATCGCATTCTACCCATTCTAATAATACCTTACTAGAACATTTAGAATGACTGATGGCTCAGGGATATCCTCATGAATAAAATACTGTATAAATACTATTGTGTACTACTGTAGTGTTTTTGCAAACTAAAGTATGAAAAAACACTATAGTGAATACTGTATTATTTAGTGAATACCGTAGTATTTACTGTGGTACTTAGTTAACTGTAGTAAAATAACTGTAGTACATACTATAGTAATTAATGTAGTGTTTTTGCGGATTGTAGTATACTGTAGTATTTCCTGTAGTGTTTTTGGACTGTAGTACAGTGTAGTATTTATTGTACAATTCTTGCCGACTGTAGTGTAATTGTTACGGCTGGCTGAAGGACTAGACCAAGGTGCAGCATGGTAAGCGTACATTTTTCCTTTATTCAAAATGACGCCGACAAATGAAGAACAAAAACCAAATTGTGAAGCTTTGGGCTATGTGCTCTGAACAAAGAAAAAGTTAACTTCTCACAAAACAGGTGGGGGAAAAGGGTACCTAAGTATGGTTCTCAATCAGAGACAACGATAGACAGCTGTCTCTGATTGAGAACCATACCAGGCCAAGACATAGAATTACAAAACATAGAAAAAAGGACATAGAATGCCCACCCTAGTCACACCCTGGCCTAACCAAAATAGAGAATAAAAAGCCTCTCTATGGCCAGTAATGTATTATTTTTGCAGAGATTACTCTAGTATTTACTATAGTGTTTTTATCTATCCAAGCTGGCGTAGCAGTTCAGACATCAGACGTCTTGTGTCCCATGTATATATATTTTTTTCTTTGTATATATTTTTTTAAATATTTTTAACCTCAATTTCAACATACTCTCCTGCAACCCTCCTCACCCAATGTGGTATGGATCTGCTATTTTCTATACTTTAGTACCGGAACACTAGCCAGTAGTCAGTTAGCCACTGCTAGCGGTCATCAGCTAACCTTAGCCCAGTCAACTCCTGCCAGCCTGCACAGCGCGATTCAACCCAGAGCATACAGGACTGCTTTTTCTCAACCAAATCTCCACATCTCCAGATTTCTACCGCAAGCTCTGAACCTTTTCACCTGGATCATCGCAGCTAGCTAGCTGCTATCCAAGTGGCTAGTCCTGGCTAACGTCTCTGTCCAGAAGCAAGCAGCAGTTAGCCTGGAACTTGCCTTGTGCTAGGCCCATCTACCGGCTAGCTGAAGAGGTCCATCAGCCACTCCTTGGGCTACAATACCTATTTTGCCAATTGGCCTTGACCCCTTTTACTGCCGACACGGAGCCCCGCCGAGCAATCACGACTGGTCTACTGATGTAATTCGCCAGAGGGGCTTTCAACAGGCTCCTTCGTCGCGACGTCCCCTGAAGGCCCATATGCATGACTGACGTGCCGAAAGTAAACTGCCTGTTACTCAAATCAAATCAAATTTTATGTCACATACACATGGTTAGCTGATGTTAATGCGAGTGTAGCGAAATGCTTGTGCTTCTAGTTCCGACCATGCAGTAATAACCAATGAGTAATCAAGCTAACAATTCCAAAACTACTACCTTATACACACAAGTGTAAAGGGATAAAGAATATGTACATAAAGATATATGAATGAGTGATGGTACAGAGCGGCATAGGCAAGATGCAGTAGATGGTATCGAGTACAGTATATACAGTGCCTTGCGAAAGTATTCGGCCCCCTTGAACTTTGCAACCTTTTGCCACATTTCAGGCTTCAAACATAAAGATATAAAACTGTATTTTTTTGTGAAGAATCAACAACAAGTGGGACACAATCATGAAGTGGAACAACATTTATTGGATATTTCAAACTTTTTTAACAAATCAAAAACTGAAAAATCGGGCGTGCAAAATTATTCAGCCCCCTTAAGTTAATACTTTGTAGCGCCACCTTTTGCTGCGATTACAGCTGTAAGTCGCTTGGGGTATCAGTTTTGCACATCGAGAGACTGAAATTTTTTCCCATTCCTCCTTGCAAAACAGCTCGAGCTCAGTGAGGTTGGATGGAGAGCATTTGTGAACAGCTGTTTTCAGTTCTTTCCACAGATTCTCGATTGGATTCAGGTCTGGACTTTGACTTGGCCATTCTAACACCTGGATATGTTTATTTTTGAACCATTCCATTGTAGATTTTGCTTTATGTTGTGGATCATTGTCTTGTTGGAAGACAAATCTCTGTCCCAGTCTCAGGTCTTTTGCAGACTCCATCAGGTTTTCTTCCAGAATGGTCCTGTATTTGGCTCCATCCATCTTCCCATCAATTTTAACCATCTTCCTTGTCCCTGCTGAAGAAAAGCAGGCCCAAACCATGATGCTGCCACCACCATGTTTGACAGTGGGGATGGTGTGTTCATTGTGATGAGCTGTGTTGCTTTTACGCCAAACATAACGTTTTGCATTGTTGCCAAAAAGTTCAATTTTGGTTTCATCTGACCAGAGCACCTTCTTCCACATGTTTGGTGTGTCTCCCAGGTGGCTTGTGGCAAACTTTAAACAACACTTTTTATGGATATCTTTAATAAGAAATGGCTTTCTTCTTGCCACTTCCATAAAGGCCAGATTTGTGCAATATACGACTGATTGTTGTCCTATGGACAGAGTCTCCCACCTCAGCTGTAGATCTCTGCAGTTCATCCAGAGTGATCATGGGCCTCTTGGCTGCATCTCTGATCAGTCTTCTCCTTGTATGAGCTGAAAGTTTAGAGGGACGGCCAGGTCTTGGTAGATTTGCAGTGGTCTGATACTCCTTCCATTTCAATATTATCGCTTGCACAGTGCTCCTTGGGATGTTTAAAGCTTGGGAAATCTTTTTGTATCCAAATCCGGCTTTAAACTTCTTCACTACAGTATCTCGGACCTGCCTGGTGTGTTCCTTGTTCTTCATGATGCTCTCTGCGCTTTTAACGGACCTCTGAGACTATCACAGTGCAGGTGCATTTATACGGAGACTTGATTACACACAGGTGGATTGTATTTATCATCATAAGTAATTTAGGTCAACATTGGATCATTCAGAGATCCTCACTGAACTTCTGGAGAGAGTTTGCTGCACTGAAAGTAAAGGGGCTGAATAATTTTGCACGCCCAATTTTTCAGTTTTTGATTTGTTAAAAAAGTTTGAAATATCCAATAAATGTCGTTCCACTTCATGATTGTGTCCCACTTGTTGTTGATTCTTCACAAAAAAATACAGTTTTATATCTTTATGTTTGAAGCCTGAAATGTGGCAAAAGGTCGCAAAGTTCAAGGGGGCCGAATACTTTCGCAAGGCACTGTACATATGAGATGAGTATGTAAACAAAGTGGCATAGTTTAAAGTGGCTAGTGATACATGTATTACATAAAGATGCAGTAGATGATATAGAGTACAGTATATACGTATACATATGAGATAAATAATGTAGGGTATGTAAACATTATATTAAGTAGCATTGTTTAAAGTGGCTAGTGATATATTTTACATCAATTCCCATGTGGCTGGAGTTGAGTCAGTGTGTTGGCAGCAGCCACTCAATGTTAGTGGTGGCTGTTTAACAGTCTGATGGCCTTGAGATAGAAGCTGTTTTTCAGTCTCTCGGTCCCAGCTTTGATGCACCTGTACTGACCTCTCCTTCTGGATGATAGCGGGGTGAACAGGCAGTGGCTCGGGTGGTTGTTGTCCTTGATGAGCTTTATGGCCTTCCTGTGACATCGGGTGGTGTAGGTGTCCTGGAGGGCAGGTAGTTTGCCCCCAGTGATGCGTTGTGCAGACCTCACTACCCTCTGGAGAGCATAACGGTTGTGGGTGGAGCAGTTGCCGTACCAGGCGGTGATACAGCCCGCCAGGATGCTCTCGATTGTGCATCTGTAGAAGTTTGTGAGTGCTTTTGGTGACAAGCCGAATTTCTTCAGCCTCCTGAGGCTGTAGAGGCGCTGCTGCGCCTTCTTCACAATGCTGTCTGTGTGGACCAATTCAGTTTGTCTGTGATGTGTACGCCGAGGAACTTAAAACTTACTACCCTCTCCACTACTGTTCCATCGATGTGGATAGGGGGGTGGAACACTGCTGTTTCCTGAAGTCCACAATCATCTCCTTAGTTTTGTTGACGTTGAGTGTGAGGTTATTTTCCTGACACCACACTCCGAGGGCCCTCACCTCCTCCCTGTAGGCTGTCTCGTCAGGCCAGTCAGGCCCAGACGCTAGGATATGCATATAATTGGTAGCATTGTAGAGTTTCTAAAACTGGTAAAATAATGTCTGTGGGTGTAACAGAACTGGTAGGCAGAGAAGGTAAGCAAAATCCCAAGACAAATCAACCTGAGGTCACAGGCCTTTTCAGTGCAGGCCTATGGGATATATAAAAAAAATAGGTTCTATTGAACACCGTTCTGTACATCTGAAATATTATCGTTTATTTACATATTAGGGTACCTGAGGATTGATTAGAAACATTGTTTGACTTGTTTGGACAAAGTTTACCGGTAGCTTTTTGGATTGCTTTGTATGCATGTTGAAGGAGTGGATTACTGAAATCAATGGCACCAACTAAACTGACTTTTTGGATATAAAAAGGGACTTTATCGAACATCCATTGTGTAGCTGGGACCCCTGAGATTGCAAACAGAGGAAGATCTTCAAAGGTAAGTGATTTATTTTATTGCTCTTCTTGTGGACCCTGTGCTGGTTGAAAAAGTTTTTTGATGTGGGACGCTGTCCTCAGATAATCACATGGTATGCTTTCGCCGTAAAGCCTTTTTCAAATCTGACAACACGGTTGGATTAACAAGAACGCAGTTGGAATGCGGTTGTATTAACAAGACGTTTTAAATGATGTAAGACACTTTATAAGAATAACTCTGTTGCATAACCACAGTTCAAAAACACAGGCATTGAGGAAGTGTTTGCTTCTTTGTCACTAGATTCCTGAGAGAAGGGGGGAGGACAAGTGGCGATATGCATCTCATCAGTGGAAAAACAGGATACATGCCTGAGTTGTGCCATGTGCTGGATAGGGGCGCACACACACACACACACACACATAGTACAACCGGACGGAGGGGGGGAGGGGGGGGTGGACACCAGCGAACTCACAACCAGCGAACTCACAACCTGACCCCTGTCACCTTCTGACACTCTCTCTCAACAACAATAGTGTGTTGGTGAGTGGGTTCGGAGGGAGTCATAAGGTTCTAGATAAAGCACCCACAGTGAAATCTGTAGAACACAAACACCCAGTTATGAGGCAACAGAGTATGTACCATACTGTACTGTAGGTTCACTCTCATGGTATGGCCGTGTCAGTAATTTATTTGTCCTTGGACACCCACACAGCTCATCAGTGCATACAATCTAAAGTGCATTAACGAATAGCAAAATAACAATATTAATGCAATCCATTACAGATGTTATTGACATTACCATTCCCCCAGGTTGAATGACACTTCTGTGGAAGCATAGTTTTATGTATTTTTCAGGTTGACTTGAGGACCTCTTTACTGAGGAATGTGGTTGTTTTTCGTCATTGTGTTTTCTAATTTTTGCTTGTGTTTTCTATGTCTCTATGCTGCCTTGATTGTGAAGTTGATGTGTAATTGTTGAGATGCAGGGCTCCATAGCAAAAGGAACTTTGGTCTCAATCGAATTCCCTGCCAAACTAATGGTTAAAGAAATAATCAGGCCCAGGTTCAAAACCATGTTACATGTTTCAGGTATTCACGGCTTATTTACGTAGGCTACACTTCCATTGGGTATCTTGGATATCTAGGGCTTACTATGGCTAAATAAAGATACACATCTGGTGGTGTCTAGTGTAGTGAGGGAGTTCCATTGAATATCTATATAGTTTATATAGATTGAATGGTATCTATACTGAACAAAAGTTTAAACGTCAAAATGTCAAAGATTTTACTGAGTTACAGTTCATATAAGGAAATCAGTCAGTTAAAATATATTTGTTAGGTCCTAATCTATGGATTTCCACTTGGAATATAGATATGCATCTGTTGGTCACAGACACCTTTAAAAAAGTAGGGGTCTGGATCAGAAAACCAGTCAGTATCTGGTGTAACCACCATTTGCCTCATGCAGCGCGACGCTTCTCCTTTGCATAGAGTTGATCAGGCTGTTGATTGTGGCTGTCGTACAGGTCAATCCAGAGCATCCCAAACATGCTCAATGGGAGACGTCTGGTAAGTATGCAAGCTGTGAAAGAATTAGGCCATATTCAGGTTCCAGGAATTGTGTACAGGTCCTTGCGACATGGGTCCGTGCATTATCGTGCTGAGACATGAGGTGATGACGGCAGATGAATGGCACAACAATGGACATCAGGATATTGTCACGGTATATCTGCATTCAAATTGCCATTGATAAAATGCAATTGTGTTCATTGTCCAAAGCTCATGCCTGCCCATACCGTAACCACCATGGGGCACTCTGTTCATAACATCGACATCAGCAAACAGCTCGCCCACACAACTCCATACACATGTTCTGCGGTTTTAAGGCTGGTTGGACGTACTGCCAAATTATCGAAAAGGACATTGGAGGTGACTTATCATAGAGAAATGGACAATCAATTCTCTGGCAACCTGGGGCGGCAGGGTAGCCTAGTGGTTAGAAATAATAACTGGAAGGTTGCAAGTTCAAACCCCCAAGCTGACAAGGTACAAATCTGTCATTCTGCCCCTGAACAGGCAGGTAACCTGCTGTTCCTAGGCCATCATTGAAAATAAGAATTTGTTCTTAACTGACTTGCCCAGTTAAATAAAGGTTTTAAAAAAACACTCTGGTGGACATTCATTCAGTCAGCATGCCAGCTGTATACTCTCTCAAAACCTGAGACTGATCTGTTGCAGATTTTGGAGTGGCCTTTTGTCTCCAGCACAAGGTGTAATGGTCATGCTGTTTAATCAGTGAACTAAATGGTTCACCCAATATGGATGAAAACATCCTCAAAGCTGTGTCAAGGCACAAGGCGAGAACTAGATGCAGACACAGGAGGCAGATGGTTGGAGTCTTACAATGTTTATTAATAATCCAAAGGGGTAGGCAAGAGAATGGTCGTGGACAGGCAAAAAGGTCAAAACCAGATCAGAGTCCAGGAGGTGCAGAGTGGCAGACAGGCTTGTGGTCAAGGCAGGCAGAATGGTCAGGCAGGCGGGTACAAGGTCCAGAATCAGGCAAGGGTCAAAACTGGGAGGACTTGAAAAAGGAGAATAGCAAAAGGAGTACGGGAAAAAACACACTGGTTGACTTAAGTAAACATACAAGATGAACTGACACAGAGAGACAGGAAGCACAGGGATAAATACACTGGGGAAAATAAACTAAACCTGGAGGGGGTGGAGACAATCACAGGAACAGGTGAAACAGATCAGGGCATGACAAGCGGACAATCTGCTCTTTATGTGACTTGGTAAGGTTGGACCCAGGTGCAGAGAAGAGCCCAGACGAGGAATCAGTGGTGAAGGATTAGCATAATACTTTACTAAGAAACAGTAGCCGCAGGACCACAGTACACTTAGGGGAAAAAAGAAATAACATCCATCGTCTCAAAACCTCACTCAGGCAACAACCACACACAGTAGACAATACAAGCTTCTGCAAAGGACAACAGAAAATACACCTCTTTTAACTTCTTGACGCACCCATCCCTTTTGCGGGATCATTTTCATCAACACCCTCTGAATTGCAGGGTGCCAAATTCAAATTAAATGACTAAAAATATTTAATTTTCATGAAATCACAAGTGCAATATAGCAAAACACAGGTTAGCTTGTTGTTAATCCACCTGGCATGTCAGATTTCAATACAGCTTTTTGGCGAAAGCATAACAAGCGTTTATGTAAGAACATCTCAGTAGACAAAATATTAAAACAGTAGCAGCCAAGTAGATTGGTCACGAAAGTCAGAAAAGCAATAAATTAAATCGCTTACCTTTGATAATCTTCCGATGTTTGCACTCACAAGACTCCCAGTTAATGTTATTTTTGTTCCATAAAGATTATTTTTATATCCAAAATACCTCCATTTGTTTGACACGTTGTGTTCAGAAATCCACAGGCTTGAGCGGTCACGACATCGCAGACAAAAATTCCAAATATTATCCGTAATGTCCACGGAAACATGTCAAACGTTTTTTATAATCAATCCTCAGGTTGCTTTTAAAATATATAATCGATAATACATCAACCGGGACTGTCGCTTTTTCAATGGGAGAGGGAGAGACAATGGCTACCCCACTTGTGCAAGCAAAACTCTGCGAACACCCAGCTATCCACTGACGCGATGTGATCTTTCTCGCTCATTTTTCAAAATAAAAGCCTGACACTATGTCTAAAGACTGTTCACAGCATGGGGACGCCATAAGAAAATGAATCTGGTTGATATCCCTTTAAATGGAGGCAACGCATCCAATGGAACAGAGAGCTTTCAGGAAAAACAGCACTTCCTGGTTGGATTTTCCTCAGGTTTTCGCCTGCAATATCAGTTCTGTTATACAGTGTTTTCTATCCTAATCTAACAATTATATGCATATTCTAGTTTCTGGGCCTGAGAAATAGGCAGTTTCAAATGGGTATGTTTTTTTGCCAAAAACAAAAATCCTGCCCCATACACTCAACAAATTAACAGGGAAATCATAATGACTAAATTGAACACACCTGAGAGTTGTTAATATCTCTAGGACGGTCTCTGCCACCCTCTGGTGACAAGTGGAACCATGACACGTCAACATCATAATCATTGTATAATTTAAAATCCAAAGTGCTGGAGTATAGAGCCAAAACAACAAACAATGTGTCACTGTGCCAATACATTTAGAGCTCACTGTAAATGAAAAAGTGAAAAGAAGAACAGAAATATACACAACAGAAAATATTCCCGAAACATGCCTTGTATGCAACAAGGCACTAAAGTAATACTGCAAAAAAAGAAAACACAGGAAAGGAATAGACTTTTTGACCTAAATGCAAAGCCTTATGTTTGGGGAAAATCCAATGCAACACATCACTGAGTATCTGCCTCCTTATTTTTAAAGCATGGTGGTAGCTGCATCATGGTATGGGTATTCTTGACATCGGCAAATACTGGGGAATTTTTCAGGAAAAAAAATGGATGGAACTAAGCACAGTCTGGAAAAATGCTAGAGGAAAACCTGCTTCAGTCTGCTTTACACCAGAGACTGGGAGAGGAATTCACCTTTCAGCAGGACAATAACCTACAACACAAGGCCAAATATACACTGGAGTTGCTTACCAGTGAATGTTCCTGAGTGTTACCGTTTTGACTTAAATCTGCAAGAAAATCTGTGGCAAGACTTGAAAATTGCTGTCTAGCCATGATCCCAACATCTTGACAGAGCTTGAAGAATTTTTTAAATATTGCACAGTACATTTGTTCAAAGCTCTTATAGACTTACCAAAGAAGACTCACAGCTGTAATCAATGCTGTTATAGTGTGGACACGAGATAAATAATTAAATGGAATATGTTATTGTACTTACCTGCAGTATACTATGAATACTATTCATGTCTACATGTTTATTATTGGCATTGGCCTTGACCGTGACATTTCCCCTTTGATGATGTCATCACCCACGGTTGTACCTGTTCAATGTGACTCTACCACAGGTTGACTCTACCACAGGTTGACTGTATCACTTTGCTGTGTTTGTACCGTTTGTACATGGCTGTACACCTTTTATTTATTAGGTTGAAAGTCAAGGAAAGCAATATTGAATTGCGTGTCGGCATTCCTTGACAAGTTACTACAAATGCCAAAGATGTCTCTGACATATTGACTCGGAGCAATTCAATTATATTTGATGTCTATTAATCATTAAAATAAATACATTTTTCTTCCATTTTACAAAGTATTTTGTGTAGATTGTTGACAAACAATGGCAATTAAGTCAGTTTTAGTCCCACTTTTGTTACACAATAAAAATGTGAAAAAATCCAAGGGGTCTGAATACTTTTGCAAGGCACTGTATACTCTGAATGAATTCTCAATGGACACAAGACAACCATCTCTGGAAGTATCTAATGTCAGATTTGCTGATGACTACATGGAAGGTGTAGCTTGGGAATTACACTGGATGTCCGTATATTGAACATCTGTGTAGAATGAATATATATAAATAAGTTTCAACATAATGACATAATGAGAACCACCTATGGAGTAAGGTGTGTGAGATGTGCTGATGACTGCATGGGATACATATGGGGTTCCATTAGATATCCATACCATTTACATTGGATCATCTATATTGAATATCTGTAGCTTATAGATCTAGTTATCTAGTTATACTCTCTATTCTCAGGGGAGATGTGAAGAGACAGACACCTCGGAAGGTAGTCCAGTGGTGTTGTGGATCTAGGAGTGCCGATGGCTCCGTTGAATATCCATAGATGTTCTGGATATCTCGTAGCCTATATAATGATGTCTAAATATACGCTGAATTATCCATAGACATACAGGATGAAGAGGCACACTGAATGGACATATGAAGAAAGACAGCTATGGGGGTAGTTTAGGTAGTGTGAGATGTTCTGACTATAGCCAGACAGGGCAGAGAGGTGAAGGGATGTGTCCTGGGAGCTATAAGTCCATGGTGCTGACTCCTGAGTCCTGCCCTTACGGGCAGCAGGAAATGGAGCGTGTTGTGAGGTCAGCACATCACAGACTTCTCAACCATGTAGGAGCTAAAAAATAAAAAAAAAACAGAATTCAGCACATCATGGTGTCAATGGGAGGAGGTGGTAGAGTAGTGCGATTTTTGATTAGTCTCATTTTTAGTGTTCTAATGGGTTATATTGAGATTCCAGTACATTCAGGCAGATAAAAAAAATGTATACACAAGTCAAGCTTTTTTCAACAGAAGTGGCTTCAGTACTTGCTTAGAAGTATTTGAGCCTTTTTTAGCTGATAGTATCCTTTCTGTCTTCAATCTCAAACAAGAACAAATCTATTACTGATGTCTGGTCGGAGGTAAACATGAAAATATCCATTCTTCTGTGTGAAAGTGAATTAGGCCTATGTCCAGAAATAGAGCATCTGAAAAACAGACAGTGCTCCTCGGGAACAGGACATTGATTCAGTCCCCTAATGACTGATAGTAATTCCTCTCATTAGTAATGTCTGTACACAACAATAACCTCTGTAAGAAGACATGGAATGCATCTCAAATGGCACCCGATAACCTATGTAGTGCACAGGGCTCTGGCCAAAAGTAGTGCCCTATATAATATTGTGCATTATATTAAATGGAATAGGGTGCCATTTGGGAAGAGGACAGTGGGGCGTAATAGTGTTTTGGTACTGCACCGACAGTGTCGTAACCAGGTAGGCGGCCCAATATTGTCATCTAAAGCAGGGTCGTTCCACAAAATGGTTGCCTTTTTCATCCCTTTGATATTTAGCTAGTAATTATGCACCAAAAAGCCTGTTATATTAAATGAATTGCACTTTAATATAAACCAAATGGAGAATTCTATAAGTTATTATTCTATCAGTTTTAGGTTCTTGCAAAAAGGAACTTTAATGTATTAGCATTATTTAATAGTTACAATAGTTTCAATAGTTTTGAAGAAGAAGTTCCTAAAAGTTGTCAACAGTGACACTTTAATCAAAGATAATTGTTCATTCGAATTTTCGAGGAAAGGTGTTGTTGATTTAATAAAAAACGATATTTACTCTGCCATCTTTTAGAGCAAACATTGAAGGAAAGCTAACTAATTACATTGGTGCCAACAGGCAAATATTTCATTTTTGTTGAAGGAGAAACAGGATAACAGATCATACACCTGCTCGTCAAACATCTCATTCCAAAATCATTAGAATCCCCAAGGTGGAAAAATGTGCCTGTCTTTGAGCAAGGCAGTTAACCCCCAACAACAACTGCTCCCCCGATGACATTGATCAAGGCAGCCCCCTGCACCTCTCTGATGTGAACTGCATTCAGTTGTGCAACTGACTAGGTTTTCCCTTCCCTCTAATCAGCGTGGTGGAAAAGGAAGTACGTCTTCTGTCTATTTATAATTGCTTTATCATCTTTGAATGAGGTGGTTGAGCTCAGCACATCAACCCTGTTCACTCAATTAATGTTAGGAAAACTTTAATTTGACTTTCATTATGATTGGAACATATGTATAATTTCTAATTTCATGAACACCATGTTGTCCCATGCCCTTCACCACATGAGGAGTAATAGCCGATCTTCACCTAAAACCTCAACCCTCTTATTGTCAACGCTGTTAGAGGCCCAATGGTAACTTTATCAGTTTCATATTATAGAGTTTGTTTGTACAATTGATACTTGATCAATGAGACAATGTTGTGATTTTAACTAAGCGTGCTTTCAAATAATAGTTAGGCAGTTACATATGTGTCCGTAACAGGGATGACAGACAGTGTGGTACAAGTGTAGATAAAATGCTCGTAGTTCATAGGATTTTAATGCCTTAGGTGGGAAAATGTGTTTTTCAGTAGGCTGAACATATCCTCCATGCAAGATGTTAATGTTCTTAAAAGTTTGAATGTCCAAAAGGTACCTTTTTCATGGAATGACCCAGCAGATGACCAAAATACATTTCCAGGAGGAGTGAGGCTGGAAAACAGGAAAAGCAGGGAGGAGAGGAGGGGAGGGATGGGGAATTCTGTTGTGTGCTATGGGGGGTCAGGGTGTGTGAGCGTTTTTGGGCGGGGGGCAGTGTGTGTGTGTGTATTTAGGAGGGGTGGACAGTGTGGTGGTGGAGGGAGCTTCGCCCTGTTGGGATGTTGTCACAGTATGCTGGCTTGCAAAGTGATGTTTAACTCCTATTGGAATCAAGCCAGAGTGGATTCCCACAATCTGCATTCAAAATGACTGCCACAGTTCAAAAGATGAAAAAATGTGATTACCTAAACCACGTGTCAACCTCATTCCATGGAGGGCCACCGCACATCTGCAGGTTTTTGCTCCTCCCTTGCACTTGATTGTGGAACTAAGGTGTCTGATTAGTAAGGAACTTACTCCTTTCAACTTAATTGAACGGAGAAACCAAAAAACAGCAGACACAAGGCCTATATAGTGTTTATATGCTGTTTAATAAGACATGTAGCCTATTTGAAATGATGAGCGCTTCTTACCGTCACCATTCATTGTTGTTTATTGAAATATTTTTCATTCAAATCCTAGGGTTTGGTTTCAGTACTTCAAAACCAAATGGTAGGGCCAGATAGTCACAAAAATAGATGGGTGTTGGTTAAATGGTGCAGCAGTTTTTTTTCCTGTGAGCGAGGAATGGTTTTTAGTGGAGCGGTTGAAAAGGATGTGCAGCACCATCCTGTAAGCGATGAGCGAGATTTCTGACCGCTCATCTCCACTCATATATTCTGATTACTTGGGAGTCAACCTCACTTGCGGGGTGGGCAGGTAGCTTAGTGGTTAGAGCGTTGGGCCACTAACTGAAAGGTTGCTTGATCGAACTGAAAGGTTGCTTGATCAAATCCCTGAGCTGACAAGGTCAAAAAAAATCTGTCGTTCTGCCCCTGAACAAGGCAATTAACCCTCTCTTCCCCGGTAGGCTGTCATTGTAAATAAGAATTTGTTCTTAACTGACTTGCCTAGTTAAATAAAGGTAAAAATATCCGACAGAGGTCTTTGGGATGAAAATATTTTTGTTGTGCCGCAGTTTATTTGGAAACGGTCTTTTCCTGATGTGTATGCGTTAGTCGAGGCCTCTCTGTTGTATTAAAAGCACATCTTTGTTGCATTTCACACAAATCACCTCTTCAACTTCACCTCTCCTCTCTTAGTTGGGCGCGCAAGTTATAGAAGAGATGTGGTCTCAATGAAATATGCTTGGGCGGAGAATGACATGGCAGTTTATCTTTCAAAGGATATAACTTAAATATGATTAGACTATAGTTTAGGACAATGTCTGTACATACATTTTGATAATGGAAAGAAGTGGAGGGTGCTCAACCAACATGAGTTGAGGTGCAATCCAAACATTTGATCATCATAGAAAAGGGTTAGGGTTAGGGTTATGTGGGCACAGTCTACAATGGTGAGCAAGCATTACACCTTTCCATTTTCAACAAATATTGATTACCCATTTATTTGTCTCTGCCTTGCAACTCGTTGTGCTAAAACATAGGGTACATTCTATATGCAACAGAAGTCCGCTGTCATCATTCTCGCTGCTTCAAGTTCAGTAACTATACCTGCAAGATCAGGTGTGCATGTGGACTCAATTAAATAGAGTAGCCTAGGCTGTAGCCTATGCATGGGCAGAGAAGCATTGGGCAGTTTACTTTCCAAATATTGTACGTCCTAAATATGATTAGGTTTACCACAGTTTACTACATTTCCTAGAAAAAAATATAGATCCTCCATATTTGTCTCTGTCTGAAAGTATCTCCAACTCTGCTCTCTTCAAACTAAGTCTAGTAATACCAATAGCCTAATATAATTGTACACGTGAGAATCTCTGGTAATGTAACCTATTTCCCAGGTTATTTTTGTGCATTTTGATGTTGCCTATAGGGTGCAAAATTACTGGGTCCATGGCTGGCAAGTGAGCTGCGTTACATACGCCTAAAACAAAATTTGAGGACTGCAGTTTGTTCGGGACAATTCCTTGAGGTAGAGCGTGGGAGTCCAACACAAAGACAAAGGGTGCAGGGATACAGTAAGAAATGCTGCAGGAGCTGGGAAATGGGATGAATAAATAAGTCCTGCACAGACTTACAACCTCTCATTTGCCAGCCACCTGAATGTCCTGCTATGCCACTGGATCTGTGGGTCTGATAAAGATTCTTAAAAGATGAGAACCATTTTTCCCTATGGGGGAATGACAAACTAAAAATGGAAAAGGAAGACAAAACAACACACCAGTAAGAGGCCAGAAAAAACAACCCCAGAATCAAAACCCCAAAGCCAGCACACAGGCCCCCTACTAAATCAGAGGAACCATCTCCCTCTTCAAAACCTTTCCCCAATCCATTCCCTACCCACTCTTTCCCCACCCCTGATCCCTCCACCCTAAACTGTACAGGCCTGGATCCCTCCTCCTTCCTCCCTGCTGCCTTTGATACACCCCGCCCCCCAGGGCCACTGATTGCGCACAGCAGCAAACCAGCCAGCCTCAATCCAGACACCCCGGACCCTCAGATCCACCTTTACCCCTTCCTGTATCCCCACCAGTACCGGGAGCCACCAGTCAGTCAATGAGGAGGCAGGCCAAGACCCATGAACAGCCAAGAAACACCAACAACCAGCTAAAGGCCCTCATCCACCTCTGCAACAGAACGACCAACCCTAGATCTCCCCAATAATCATCATGACCCTGACAATACACTCAGAACAGAAATAATGTCTCAATTTCTCCAGCACCAGACCCAGTTTCAGCACTAGCACCAGTGCCAACACCAGAGCACCGGACGAGGTGTGGAGGAGGGACAAAAAATCAAACCTTCATCAAGAGCGAGTAGACCACAGGGGAGTTCCACCATTGACCTGCGGGTCTTCATTGTGTGTTTGCCTGCTCCTCAGGTTGTCCTTCCTCCTCTCTACTGATCCAACACCTGTCCCAGAACCAACCAAATATCCAATTTCCAGCACCAGACCACCAGACGAGGCGCAGAGGAGGGACAAAACTTCATACCTTTACCCGGAGTGAGTAGGCCGCAGGGGAGATCCACCACTGACCTCCAGATCTAGGGCTTCCTTGTGTCTGCTTGCTCCTCAGGTTGTCCTTCTGCCCCTACATAGAGCCAGATCACAGTTTCCTGTTACAGTACCAGACCCAGAACCAATCCCTGGTTTTCAGTCCACCACAGCCTGGTTCCCAGTTTTCATCTCCAGTACCAACCCCTTCGCCAGCCACGAGCACAGCAGCGGCCACCAAAACTGCCATCTCCATCCAGCTGCTGCCAGCCCAGACCCTACTCCTTCCCCCAACACAAGGACACAGACATACCATAAACTCCAGTAAAGACTCAAAACTCCTATGAGATTGGGTCATCAACAGGAAAGTAAGGTTGGAGGATGGCATGAGTAGATCTGTTAAGGGAGCATGGCAGCAGCGGGCGGCTCGATAATGAGGTTCCTGAAGTGCCACACAGAGATGGAATTCATGTCAGAAGCCTAGTTAAGGTAGAGGGCGGATGTCGAGAAGAAGTGTTGTTGAATATCTAAGCAAAGGGAAGAGAGACTGCAGATTCTTTCAAACAACAGTTTGCTGACTAGACACTTCAACAGTTGCGCATTCAAGGCCGGTTCTCAGCTTTTATAGAGAAGCACATCATTTTTGTGTGCGCAATTAGTTGTCTGTGCAGATTTAAGATAGCACAAGGTTGATAGCCCGATGGCTCAACCGTCTAACTGCATTCACAACAGCAAATCACTATAATGTGATCCTTTCTGCAAGTTTCCATACATGTGACTTTCTGTAGATATTAAAACCCATAGGATGTCACATGCTGCTGTCGTACCCAAGTGGACCTTAGCTATATGCCCAGTCTTATGACTAAGTCACACAAAGACAAAGTTTGTATCAGGTTAGAAAAACACTAGCATATAACAAACAATTATTCAAACAGTATAACACGGGATAGCATGACCTTTGCAAAATACATTAACTCAGTTTTTCACAATTCCTGACATTTAATCATAGTAAAAATTCCCTGTTTTAGGTTAGTTAGGGTCACCACTTCATTTTAAGAATGTGAAATGTCAGAATAATAGTAGAGAGAATGATTTATTTCAGCTTTTATTTATTTCATCATATTCCCAGTGGGTCGGAAGTAATTGGTAGCATTGCCTTTTAAATTGTTTAACTTAGGTCAATAGTTTCGGGTAGCCTTCAGCAGCTTCCCACAATAATTTGGGTGAATTTTGGCCCATTCCTCCTGACAGAGCTGGTGTAACTGAGTCAGGTTTGTAGGCCTCCTTGCTTGCATACGCTTTTTCAGTTCTGCCCACAAATTTTCTATGGGATTGAGGTCAAGGCTTTGTGATGGCCACTCCAATACCTTGACTTTGTTGTCCTTAAGCCATTTTGCCACAACTTTGGAAGACCCATTTGCGACCAAGCTTTAACTTGATGTCTTGAGCGTCAAAATATCCACATCATTTTCCTTCCCCATGTTGCCATCTATTTTGTGAAGTGCACCAGTCCCTCCTGCAGCAAAGCACCCCCACAACATGATGCTGCCACCCCTGTGCTTCATGGTTGGGATGGTGATCTTCGGCTTGTAAGCCTCCCCCTTTTTCCTCCTAACATAATGGCCATTATGGCCAAACAGTTATATTTTTGTTTCATCAGACCAGAGAACATTTCTACAAAAACAACGATCTTTGTCCCCATGTGCAGTTGCAATCTGTAGTCTGGGTTTTTATGGCGGTTTTGGAGCAGTGGCTTCTTCCTTGCTGAGCGGCCTTTCAGATTATGTCGATATAGGGCACATTTTACTGTGGATATAGATACATTTGTACCTGTTTCCTCCAGCATCTTCCCTAGTTCCTTTGCTGTTGCTCTGGGATTCATTTGCACTATTCACACCAAAGTATGTTCATCTCTAGGAGACCGAATGTATCTTCTTGTAATGGGTGCGTGTTGGTGGCAGGGAAGTCAGGCGCAGGAGAATGAACTTGGTATAAAGAGAGTCGTTTAACCTTTTTGGGATAGGGCAGCATTTTCACTTTTGGATGAATAGCGTGCGGAGAGTGAACTGCCTCCTACTCTGTCCCAGATGCTAATATATAATAATATATTATTATTAGTATTGGATAGAAAACACTCTGAAGTTTCTAAAACTGCTTGAATGATGTCTGTGAGTATAACAGAACTCATATGGCAGGCAAACACCTGAGAGAAATCCAACCAGGAAGTGGGACATCTGAGGTTTGTAGTTTTTCAAAGCTTGGCCAACCAAATACACATTGAGATATTGATGAGGTTGCACTTCCTAGGGCTTCCACTAGATGTCAACTGTCTTTTCAAACTTAAATGAGGATTCTACTATAAAGGAGGGGCTCATGAAACCTCTTTGAGTCATTGGTCTGGCAGAGAGCCTTGGTCTCATGATGCACACTCCCGACAGAGTTACCTCGCGTTCCAGTGCTTTTTCTGAAGACAAAGGAATTCTCCGGTTGGAACATTATTGATGTTTTATGTTAAAAACATCATAACGATTGAGTCCATACATTGTTTGACATGTTTCTAAAGGACTGCAATGGAACTTTTTGAGTTTTTGTCTGGATGAAGTACCTGCTCCTCATGAAGATGGATTACTGGGCTGAACACGCTAACAACAAGTGGCTATTTGGACATAAAAGATCAAACTTTATGGAACAAATCAGTCATTAATTGTCGAACTGGGATTCCTGGGTGTGCCTTCTGATGAAGATCATCAAAGGTAAGTGAATATTTATGCTGTTGTTTCTAACTTTGTTGGTTCCAAAAATGGTGGATATTCCTCTGGCTGTTTTGGGCTCTGAGCACCGTTCTCAGATTATGATTCTTCCTGACACAGCGGTTGCATTAAGGAGATGTCCATCATTAATTCTGTGAATAACACTAGTATCTTTTATCAATGTTTATTATGAGTATTTCTGCAAAATCACCGGATATTTTGGAATCAAAATATTACTGCACGTAAGGCGCAAATGTAAACTGAGATTTTGGATATAAAAATGCACATTATCGAACAAAACAAACATGTATTGTGTAACACAATGTGCTATGAGTGTCATCTGATGAAGATCATCAAAGGTTAGTGATTAATTTTATCTATGTTTCTGCTTTTTGTGACTCCTATCTTTGGCTGGAGAAATGCCTGTGTTTTTTCGGTGATCTAACATAATCATATGTTGTGCTTTAGCAGTAAAGCATTTTTGAAATCGGACACAATGGGTAGATTAACAAGACGTTTATCTTTCATTTGCTGTATTGGACTTGTTAATGTGTGAAAGTTCCATATTTATAAAAAATATTTTTGAATTTCACGTGCTGCCTTTTCAGCGGAATGTTGTCGAGGGGTTCCTAGAAAGGTTAATAAAAGTTAACAAAAACTCCAAAAAGCAAAATATATAAAAGAATCAAAATGGGTACAAAACCCATCACGCACTAACACTTACCTTGCACAAGCATACAATCAAACAATCATCGACAAGGACATGAGGGGAAACAGAGGGTTAAATACACAACATGTAATTGATGGGATCTGAACCAGGTGTGATGGAAGACAAGACAACCAATGGAAAATGAGAAATGGATCAGTTATGGCTAGAAGTTTGGTGACGTCGACCGCCGAACACCACATGAACAAGGAGATGGGCCGACTTCGGCGGAAGTCCTGACACACCTTCCTGAGCGGTATCGAAGCTGCGTGGTCCCATGGTGTTTATACTTGCATACTATTGTTTGTACAGATGAACGTGGTACCTTCAGGCATTTGGAAATTGCTCCCAAGTATGAACCAAGCTTGTGGAGGTCTACAATTTTTTTTCTGAGGTCTTGGCTGATTTATTTTGATCTTCCCATGATGTCAAGCAAAGAAGCACTGAGTTTGAGGGTAGGCCTTGAAATACATCCACAGGTACACCTCCAATTGACTCAAATAATATCAATCAGCAAAAGCTTCTAAAGCCATGACATCATTTTCTGGAATTTTCCAAGCTGTTTAAAGGCACAGTCAATTTAGTATCTTTAAACTTCTGACCCACTGGGATTGTAATGCAATGAATTACAGTGAAAACAGTGAATACAGTGAATTATAAGTGAAATAATCTGTCTGTAAACAATTGTTGGAAAACTTATTTGTGTCATGCACACAGTAGTCATGCCAAAACTATTGTTTCGAAATTTGTGGAGTAGTTGGAAAACAAGTTTTAATGACTCCAACCACTGATTCCTCATCTGGTCTCTTCTCTGCACCTGGGTCCATCCTTACCACATCACACATTTGACATGAGATCCTCTCTAAGCTTTACAAATATATGAATCTGAACATAAATGTCAAGACCGCCACAATTTACATTCCTGTCTTTTCTGAAGATGTTGAAACCATGTCGTGCTACCACTGCTTAATCTAAGTGAATTTCAGAGAGTCTGTATAGGAATGTTATCTGATACTATCAAGCTATCGATTTCACGAACCTTGTTTCTGAGGCTACATATTTTAATGTGGGCTATTTTTAGGACTTTTCTGGGATTCTTGATTGTTTTTATTTCTTTTCTGGGAGGCTTATGACAGTGTTTGACCTGATAGTGCAGGGTGAGCTGCACACAGTGGATGTCCTACTAGGGCAAACTGCCTCAGTGCTAACAGTAGAACTGATTACTGCATTCAATAGCTGTAGAAATGACAGAGCGATAAAGGGACATAACATAGGTTACTTATATTATGGCTGTCAACTCCCCTGGGACAATGTCCATTTGCAGCAGCACTACCACAACTCAGTGACACAACAGTAGGGAATATTTGAGCAGGGCTTGGGTCACTGATAAGTCATTGTCTCAACACAGCCTTAAAATGTGCAGAGAGGGTCCAGGAGCCAAGATGATCTGGATGGACTCCATCATTCCTGTAGAGAATCTTCTGTTGCGAAAAGGTGTCAAAGTGATATAAAAAAGTTATTCCAACAGAGCTACAGTGGTCTTTAAGGCAGGTATGTAATGCCAGTAGCTTTCTGAATCTTTCACAACTGCAACTGGGCAATGGTACCATTAGCAACCTTCATTTGAAACTACAGCCTAGCTCGATTAGCTGGGCTTCTGTGTCTCTTTTCTTGATAGGAATTTGCTAAAAGTGAAATGGCACACAAGCAACACAAACCTGAGTCACACCAGTACGGCAAACAGAGAGAAAGCGGCAGACTTGCTCACTGTATGGACCCTGGCTGTACATGCACTATAAAGTGGGAGATAACCAACTACAATTGGTGCTGTAGAAACAAGCAGTAAATTGCAGGGCTATGAGCCAAACACCGGTCAACAAGTTAGGGAGACAGGTAGCAGGAGCATAGTGACCTACACCACATGTAACTACATTTTGCAGTAGCTTGGTTGTAGTAACTTGGTTGTAGTAACTATCTTGGTAGTGTCTGCAGTAGTTCATTACCTTTTTGGCATGTAGCGGTGTAGCTAACTTCTGGAGCTAGCTAGCCATATTACTACAACAGCACTTTGTCATGGTTCCACCTGTCACCACAGGGCTGAAACCGTCTTAGAGACATTAACGACACTCCGGTGCCTCCAATTTACTCATTATCATTTACCTGTTAAAAGAGGTGTGTTTTCTGTTGTCCTTTGCAGAAGCTTGAATTGTTTACTGTGTGTGGTTGTATCCTAAGTGAGGTGTCAAGACAGTGTTTGCTGTTTATTCAAGTGTACTGTTCATGCACAATTTTGAACAGAAATACAATGTCAACTCCCCTGGGAGTGCCCTAACCCATCTGGACAAGAGGAATACCTATGTGAGAATGTTGTTCATAGGCTACAGCTCGGCATTTAACACCATAGTACCCCTCAAGCTCGTCATCAAGCTCGAGACCCTGGGTCTCGACCCCGCCCTGTGCAACTGGGTACTGGACTTCCTGACCGGCCGCCCCCAGGTGGTGAGGGTAGGCAACAACATCTCCACCCCGCTGATCCTCAACACTGGGGCCCCACAAGGGTGCATTCTGAGCCCTCTCCTGTACTCCCTGTTCACCCACGACTGCGCGGCAACGCACGCCTCCAACTAAATCATCAAGTTTGCGGACGACACAACAGTGGTAGGCTTGATTACCAACAACGACGAGACGGCCTACAGGGAGGAGGTGAGGGCCCTCGGAGTGTGGTGTCAGGACAATAACCTCACACTCAACGTCAACAAAACTAAGGAGATGATTGTGGACTTCAGGAAACAGCAGAGGGAACACCCCCTATCCACATCGATGGAACAGTAGTGGAGAGGGTAGTAAGTTGTAAGTTCCTCGGCATACACATCACAGACAAACTGAATTGGTCCACTCACACAGACAGCATCGTGAAGAAGGCGCAGCAGCGCCTCTTCAACCTCAGGAGGCTGAAGAAATTCGGCTTGTCACCAAAAGCACTCACAAACTTCTACAGATACACAATCGAGAGCATCCTGGCGGGCTGTATCACCGCCTGGTATGGCAACTGCTCCGCCCACAACCGTAAGGCTCTCCAGAGGGTAGTGAGGACTGCACAACGTCTCACCGGGGGCAAACTACCTGCCCTCCAGGACACCTACACCACCCGATGTTACAGGAAGGCCATAAAGATCATCAAGGACAACACCCACCCGAGCCACTGCCTGTTCACCCCGCTATCATCCAGAAGGCAAGGTCAGTACAGGTGCATCAAAGCTGGGACCGAGAGACTGAAAAACAGCTTCTATCTCAAGGTCATCAGACTGTTAAACAGCAACCACTAACATTGAGTGGCTGCTGCCAACACACTGACTCAACTCCAGCCACTTCAATAATGGGAATTGATGGGAAAGGATGTAAAATATATCACTAGCCACTTTAAACAATTCTACCTAATATAATGTTTACATACCCTACATTATTCATCTCATATGTATACGTATATACTGTACTCTATCATCTACTGCATCCTTATGTAATACATGCTTCACTAGCCACTTTAACTATGCCACTTTGTTTACATACTCATCTCATATGTATATACTGTACTCAATACCATCTACTGTATCCTGCCTATGCTGCTCTGCACCATCACTCATTCATATCTTTATGTACATATTCTTTATCCCCTTACACTGTGTATAAGAAATTAGTTTTGGAATTGTTAGTTAGATTACTTGTTGGTTATTACTGCATTGTCGGAACTGGAAGCACAAGCATTTCGCTACACTCGCATTAACATCTGCTAACCATGTGTATGTGACAAATAACATTTGATTTGATTTGATTTGATGATTCATTGGATCAGTCTTAAACTTTGCACATTCACTGCTGCAATCTAGTGGCCAAAATCTAAACTGTGCCTGGGCTGGAATAATACATTATGGCATTTATTTTGCATTTCAAAGATGATGGTACAAAAAAAATACATGAAATATATTTCAACAGATCTAATTTTTTTATTTTTTTATTTCACCTTTATTTAACCAGGTAGGCTAGTTGAGAACAAGTTCTCATTTGCAACTGCGACCTGGCCAAGATAAAGCATAGCAGTGTAAACAGACAACACAGAGTTACACATGGAGTAAACAATTAACAAGTCAATAATACAGTAGAAAAAATGAGAGTCTATATACATTGTGTGCAAAAGGCATGAGGAGGTAGGCGGATAATTACAATTTTGCAGATTAACACTGGAGTGATAAATGATCAGATGGTCATGTACAGGTAGAGATATTGGTGTGCAAAAGAGCAGAAAATAAAATAAATAAAAACAGTATGGGGATGAGGTAGGTAAAAATGGGTGGGCTATTTACCGATAGACTATGTACAGCGGCAGCGATCGGTTAGCTGCTCAGATAGCAGATGTTTGAAGTTGGTGAGGGAGATAAAAGTCTCCAACTTCGGCGATTTTTGCAATTCGTTCCAGTCACAGGCAGCAGAGAACTGGAACGAAAGGTGGTGTTGGCTTTAGGGATGATCAGTGAGATACACCTGCTGGAGCGCGTGTTACGGGTGGGTGTTGCCATCGTGACATGTGAACTGAGATAAGGCGGAGCTTTACCTAGCATGGACTTGTAGATGACCTGGAACCAGTGGGTCTGGCGACGAATATGTAGCGAGGGCCAGCCGACTAGAGCATACAGGTCGCAGTGGTGGGTGGTATAAGGTGCTTTAGTGACAAAACGGATGGCACTGTGATAAACTGCATCCGGTTTGCTGAGTAGAGTGTTTGGAAGCAATTTTGTAGATGACATCGCCGAAGTCGAGGATCAGTAGGATAGTCAGTTTTACAAGGGTAAGTTTGGCGGCGTGAGTGAAGGAGGCTTTGTTGCGGAATAGAAAGCCGACTCTTGATTTGATTTTCGATTGGAGATGCTTGATATGAGTCTGGAAGGAGAGATTACAGTCTAGCCAGACACCTAGGTACTTATAGATGATGCTGGTCAGTCGTGCGGGTGCAGGCAGCGAACGGTTGAAGAGCATGCATTTGGTTTTACTAGCGTTTAAGAGCAGTTGGAGGCCACGGAAGGAGTGTTGTATGGCATTGAAGCTCGTTTGGAGGTTAGATAGCACAGTGTCCAATGTGTTATATTCTCCTACATTCATTTCACATTTCCACAAACTTCAAAGTGGTTCCTTTCAAATGCTTCAGGTCCTGGGCAACAGGCAGTTAGATTTGGGTATGTCATTTTCATTTCAAATTTGAAAAAAAGGGGTGGTTAAGAGGATAGGCAAAATTACACATTCTGTTAACATCTCCAAAGTGTTATTTCCTTGCAATTTGTATTCTGACATGAATTTACATAAGATAACGTCTCACAAAGTAGTTTGGGTGTAGTCAACTACTTTTTCAAAGTAACTTAATTTAGGTAAACTAAATTGATAAGGGTAGCTGTGGTGTAGCTAAACTTATTTCAGTGTGAAGTAATTGATAGCTTGGTAAACTATATTTTCCGAGAAGCTTCCCCAACAGTGATCAATAGGATTCAGCCCCTGATATAACGTACTGTACTGGGTGTTTGTTGTGGTGTGGATAAGATACTGTACAAGGAGACTGGATTTTGCCTCCTGGTGTATTTCACAAGGTTTCCATTGAGGGTTGAATTGAGATATGAAAGGAAGAATGCAGGTGCTATGCGTAAAGAAAAGACTCAGAAACAACAGTAAAAATCCACAAACTCCACCAATGAGCAATGAAAAGACTGACAATAAGGGTCTTTCTAGTCCTCGTCTTAGAGTATCCTAATAGTATTGAATGGGAGGCCCCCTGATGTGTCTGTGTACCTCAGTAAACCTGCAGATGTCCGTCTCCTATTGTGTGGTAATGACATGTTCCTGCATTCTGTCATCTCTGTAGAGGGATGTCAGGAGAGGACAGTTAATCTTTCTACTGTCTGTGTGTGTGTGTGTGTGTGTGTGTGTGTGTGTGTGTGTGTGTGTGTGTGTGTGTGTGTGTGTGTGTGTGTGTGTGTGTGTGTGTGTGTGTGTGTGTGTGTGTGTGTGCGTGTGTCAGCAGGTAGTCCAGGGTGACAGGGATCAATAATGCATTAGGCCTCATCACAGCTGCCTGCCAGCTAGGGAGAGACAGCACTGCTACCACACTCCTATGGCCTGACTCCTCTCCTCCCCGAGAGAGAAAGAATGATAGAAAGAGCCTGACACGAAGAGATAAGAAAGGAAGACAGAGATAGCGAGAGAGAGAAATGGAAGACAGAGACAGATTTGGATGATAAAAACCTAAGCAAACTGTTTCTGCCCTCTTCACCAGAAATGCAACATTCTGAGCCATTGAAATTTGATAGGCTAACTGATCATTTGGAGTCTTTTTGTGAGCTCGTTTCAGAGCATAAAAGGTTGAGACAGAGGAAGGATCTATTGTTTAGTAGGATGGTTTGGTGCTAGGTTACACTACAGAATATCTGCCTTCTTCTCCCCACCCCCCACCTTGCCCCCACCCTCTTAACACACACACACACATACACACACACAAATACAGATTTATAGAACACATAGTGACATACAAGAAAAAACAATGTGCTGCTGCGCTCAAATGGGTAAAAACTATAAGGCCATGGAGATTTGGTACAAGGGGCTCTTTGTACCATATTGTCTATGACAAACGGAATGAACATGCTAAAATAAAAACTAAATAACACTTTATTTGCATAATCCATCTGTATGTAGATGCTTTCCAGACTATCAGTAACATTTCAAATAACTATCTACTGCCTGCAGCTCTAACCGTAACCTTATCCCTTATCCTATCCTTAAACTCAACCCTTACCCTAACTTTAGCCTGAACCTTAACCCGTACTCTAACACTTATTCTAAACCTATTCTTAACCTTAGCAAACAGTTGCTTATCAACAGATAGTTTGTTGATAGTATGACCATCTGTAGAGCATCTGCTCTACACTATCCAAATAAAGTGTGACCAAAAATGGAAAAACACCTGATCTTTTTTATTTATTTTACTGGGCAAGTCAGTTATGAATTTTTTTTTTTTTTTTTACAATGACAGCTTACAACGGCCAAACCTGGACGACACTGGGCCAATTGTGCACCACCCTATTGGACTCCCAATCACAGATGGGAGTGATACAGCCTGGATTCAAGCCAGGGTGTCTGTAGTGACACCTCAAACACTGAGATGCAGTGCCCTAGACCACTGCGCCACTCAATAGCCCTCCTTTTATGACATAGCTTTTACCTGGATTCACCTGGTCAGTCTATGATCTCTTATTGATGTAACTTGTTAAATCCACTTCAATCCGTGTAGATAAAGGGGAGGATACAGGTTAAATAAGGATTTTTAAGCCTTGAGACTATTGAGACATGGATTGTGTATGTGTGCCATTCAGAGGGTGAGCTGGCAAGACAAAATATTGATTTCATCAAATCAAATCAAATTGTATTGGTCACATGCATGTGTTTCGCAGATTGCGAAATGCTTGTGTTTCTAGCTTCAACAGTGCAGTAATATCTAACAAGTAATATCTAACAATTTCCCAACATTTACCCAATACAAACAAATCTAAGTAAGGAATAGAATTAAGATTATTAGACCAAAATACAGTTTAATAGTATATAATACAGTGTGTGTATATGTATAAATATACAGTGCCTTGCGAAAGTATTCGGCCCTCTTGAACTTTGCGACCTTTTGCCACATTTCAGGCTTCAAACATAAAGATATAAAACTGTATTTTTTTTGTGAAGAATCAACAACAAGTGGGACACAATCATGAAGTGGAACGACATTTATTGGATATTTCAAACTTTTTTAACAAATCAAAAACTGAAAAATTGGGCGTGCAAAATTATTCAGCCCCTTTACTTTCAGTGCAGCAAACTCTCTCCAGAAGTTTAGTGAGGATCTCTGAATGATCCAATGTTGACCTAAATGACTAATGATGATAAATAAAATCCACCTGTGTGTAATCAAGTCTCCGTATAAATGCACCTGCACTGTGATAGTCTCAGAGGTCCGTTAAAAGCGCAGAGAGCATCATGAAGAACAAGGAACACACCAGGCAGGTCCGAGATACTGTTGTGAAGAAGTTTAAAGCCGGATTTGGATACAAAAATATTTCCCAAGCTTTAAACATCCCAAGGAGCACTGTGCAAGCAATAATAGTGAAATGGAAGGAGTATCAGACCACTGCAAATCTACCAAGACCTGGCCGTCCCTCTAAACTTTCAGCTCATACAAGGAGAAGACTGATCAGAGATGCAGCCAAGAGGCCCATGATCACTCTAGATGAACTGCAGAAATCTACAGCTGAGGTGGGAGACTCTGTCCATAGGACAACAATCAGTCGTATATTGCACAAATCTGGCCTTTATGGAAGAGTGGTAAGAAGAAAGCCATTTCTTAAAGATATCCATAAAAAGTGTCATTTAAAGCTTGCCACAAGCCACCTGGGAGACACACCAAAAATGTGGAAGAAGGTGCTCTGGTCAGATGAAACCAAAATTGAACTTTTTGGCAACAATGTTTGGCGTAAAAGCAACACAGCTCATCACCCTGAACACACACCATCCCCACTGTCAAACATGGTGGTGGCAGCATCATGGTTTGGGCCTTCTTTTCTTCAGCAGGGACAGGGAAGATGGTTAAAATTGATGGGAAGATGGATGGAGCCAAATACAGGACCATTCTGGAAGAAAACCTGATGGAGTCTGCAAAAGACCTGAGACTGGGACGGAGATTTGTCTTCCAACAAGACAATTATCCAAAACATAAAGCAAAATCTACAATGGAATCGTTCAAAAATAAACATATACAGGTGTTAGAATGGCCAAGTCAAAGTCCAGACCTGAATCCAATCGAGAATCTGTGGAAAGAACTGAAAACTGCTGTTCACAAATGCTCTCCATCCAACCTCACTGAGCTCGAGCTGTTTTGCAAGGAGGAATGGGAAAAAATTTCAGTCTCTCGATGTGCAAAACTGATAGAGACATATCCCAAGCGACTTACAGCTGTAATCGCAGCAAAAGGTGGCGCTACAAAGTATTAACTTAAGGGGGCTGAATAATTTTGCACGCCCAATTTTTCAGTTTTTGATTTGTTAAAAAAGTTTGAAATATCCAATAAATGTCGTTCCACTTCATGATTGTGTCCCACTTAAAATACAGTTTTATATCTTTATGTTTGAAGCCTGAAATGTGGCAAAAGTTCGCAAAGTTCAAGGGGGCCGAATACTTTCGCAAGGCACTGTATAAGAGATGAGTAATGCAAGATATGTAAACATTATTAAAGTGACTAGTGTTCCATTTATTGAAGTGGCCAGTGATTTCAAGTCTATCTATATACTGTAGGCTGCAGCCTCTATGTGCGAGTGATGGCTATTTAACAGTCTGATGGCCTTGAGATAGAAGCTGTTTTTCAGTCTCTTGGTTCCAGCTTTGGTGCACCTGTACTGACCTCGCCTTCTGGATGATAGCAGGGGGGGGACAGGCAGTGACTCGGGTGGTTGTTGTCCTTGGTGATCTTTTTGACCTTCCTGTGCCATCAGGTAGTTTGCCCCCGGGGATGTGTTGGGCAGACCGGACCACCCTCTGTAGGAAGGTGTGGGCGATGCAATTGCCATACCAAGTGTTGATACAGCTCGACAGGAGGCTCTCAATTGTGCATCCGTACAAGTTTGTGAGGATTTTAGGTACCAAGACGAATGTCTTCAGCCTCCTGAGGTTGAAGAGGCACTGTTGCGCCTTCTTCACCACACTGTCTGTGTGGGTGGACCATTTAATTTTGTCAATGATGTGTATGCCGAGGAACTTCAAGCTTTCCACCTCCACTGCAGTCCCGTCAATGTGGATAGGGGGGGTGCTCCCTCTGCTGTTTCCTGAAGTCCACGATCATCTCGTTTGTTTTGTTGACATTTAATGAGAGGTTATTTTCCTGGCACCACACTCCCAGAGCCCTCACCTCCTCCCTGTAGGCTGTCTCGTCATTGTTGGTAATCAAACCTACTACTGTTTTGTCGTCGGCAAGATTGGAGAGGCAGGACTTTCAGCACGATCTGCGTCAGAAATAGGAATGAGTTCTATTTTAGCCCTTGGCATCGCAGACGCTCGTTGGCGCGCGTATTAATTTAATAACATGTATTTCTACATTTATTTTGCGACGCTAACGCACGCGACGTATCTGGTCTGGTCAGCATGTGAGGGTCCCAGGGATAAAATGTAGCATAGTTTTGTTTGAAAAAATCTATTTTTATGTTCAAATGAGGGAACTCAAATCAAATCTTATTGTCACATGCAAATAGTTAGCATGCTTGCTTGAAATATGTCTATTGAGATTATATTCCTTAAAAACGACAACAGCCCACACTGCCTTCTCTGGGTGCAAGTCCTGGTACAGGAGAAGGGAATCAGGGGTGTGGACGTAATGTGATAATAGTGTCCACCAGTCGTCCCAGGAAGCTAAGGAAACCCTGGTTGACAATGCGCCTCTCCTCTTTCTATTTAGCCCACGCTGCCATCTTTGCAGACCTTTCTTTTTTTGCTGTGGATGCTATGAACCACTCATGGTGACTGTGAACCATCAGATCCTCCTCTCCACCCTCTCCGAGTTGGGCATCTCCGGCGCGGCCCACGCTTGGATTGCGTCCTACCTGACAGGTCGCTCCTACCAGGTGGCGTGGCGAGAATCTGTCTCCTCGCCACGCGCTCTCACCACTGGTGTCCCCCAGGGCTCTGTTCTAGGCCCTCTCCTATTCTCGCTATACACCAAGTCACTTGGCTCTGTCATAACCTCACATGGTCTCTCCTATCATTGCTATGCAGACGACACACAATTAATCTTCTCCTTTCCCCCTTCTGATGACCAGGTGGCGAATCGCATCTCTGCATGTCTGGCAGACATATCAGTGTGGATGACGGATCACCACCTCAACCTGAACCTCGGCAAGACGGAGCTGCTCTTCCTCCCGGGGAAGGACTGCCCGTTCCATGATCTCGCCATCACGGTTGACAACTCCATTGTGTCCTCCTCCCAGAGCGCTAAGAACCTTGGCCTGATCCTGGACAACACCCTGTCGTTCTCAACTAACATCAAGGCGGTGGCCCGTTCCTGTAGGTTCATGCTCTAGAACATCCGCAGAGTACGACCCTGCCTCACACAGGAAGCGGCGCAGGTCCTAATCCAGGCACTTGTCATCTCCCGTCTGGATTACTGCAACTCGCTGTTGGCTGGGCTCCCTGCCTGTGCCATTAAACCCCTACAACTCATCCAGAACGCCGCAGCCCGTCTGGTGTTCAACCTTCCCAAGTTCTCTCACGTCACCCCGCTCCTCCGCTCTCTCCACTGGCTTCCAGTTGAAGCTCGCATCCGCTACAAGACCATGGTGCTTGCTTACGGAGCTGTGAGGGGAACGGCACCGCAGTACCTCCAGGCTCTGATCAGGCCCTACACCCAAACAAGGGCACTGCGTTCATCCACCTCTGGCCTGCTCGCCTCCCTACCACTGAGGAAGTACAGTTCCCGCTCAGCCCAGTCAAAACTGTTCGCTGCTCTGGCCCCCCAATGGTGGAACAAACTCCCTCACGACGCCAGGACAGCGGAGTCAATCACCACCTTCCGGAGACACCTGAAACCCCACCTCTTCAAGGAATACCTAGGATAGGATAAAGTAATCCTTCTCACCCCCCCTTAAATGATTTAGATGCACTATTGTAAAGTGGCTGTTCCACTGGATGTCAGAAGGTGAATTCACCAATTTGTAAGTCGCTCTGGATAAGAGCGTCTGCTAAATGACTTAAATGTAAATGTAATACACCATCCAAAGTGTAAATAATAACTTCACCATGCTCAAAGGGATATTCAATGGCTATGTCCTTCTTTACGAGGCATTGGAAAACCTGCCCTTGTCTTTTTGGTTTAATCTGTGTTTCTAATTCACTTCTCTACTGACCTTACTGATAATTATTGTATGTGTGGGGTACAGAGATAAGGTAATCACTTAAAGTATTGTTTATCTAACTGCATTGTCTGATTTACAAGAGGCTTTACAGCGAATGCATGCCATGTGATTGTTTGAGGACGGCACCCCACTTCAAAATATTTTGATATGAGTAATCCACCTGTTCAACCTGCAGAGAAAGGAATCCACAAATCTACTGCTAAACTTTGTTAAAACACGTCAAAATGCATTTCTATTTAATCCTCAGTTACCCTAAAATTTAACTATAATATTTAATATTTAAAAGAAGTTGTTCAATAGGAATGCAAAATTAGCAGGTGGGCATCCTCTTCGTCGCGTGCGCAAACTGATTTCCAACTCTGACTCCCAGCACTAAAACTCAAAATTCTTCCTTGTTTGGGAAGAAACAAGCCTGAAACCTTGAACAAAGACTGTTGACATCTAGTGGAAGCCATAGGAATTGCAATCTGGGACCTGGATTTGGATCTGACCCTATACGTTCCATTGGAAGAGCATTTGCTCTCCAAAAAATAATTCAGGTTAGTTTTTCTTTGGATTTTCCCAACCATATCAATTGTGTTATAGTCTAATACAATATTTTAACATTTCTACAAACTTCAACGTGTTTTCTATCCAATGGTACCAATTATATGCATATCCTGGCTTATCCTGGTTTACTTTTGGCACGCCAGTCAGACAGGAAGTGGAGAAAAATAGATCCTAGACTGAAGAAGTTAAGCTTTTAACCGATGTAAGACACTTGTATGTACCTACAGTACTCATTCTGCATACGCATGCATTAATATTTCTAACTCCACTGGGGAGAAGTAGGAGATTTGAGCCCTTTTTTTCTCCTATTGCCATGATGAATCATGTTATCTGCATTCCATTGATGAGGGCTTTTTATCTCCTCATGCATATGCTTTACTCAGGGTTAACTTAACTCAGAGTTCATTGAACTACTTGTTATCATCTGTTCTGAAACCAAAAACCTGAATTTGACAGCTCAGAGTTAGTCAACCCAGAGTTCAGGTTTAAACTCAGAGTTTGTTAAACCTGCTTTCTGAAAAACTGCCCTGGACACGCAGGTTGAAATATCAAAACAAACTCTGCACCAACTATATTAATTTCGGGACAGGTCGAAAAGCATTAAACATGCATGGCAATTTAGCTAGCTAACTTGCTGTTGCTTGCTAATTTGTCCTGGGATGTAAACATTGGGTTCTTATTTTACCTGAAATGCACAAGGTCCTCTACTCTGAAAATTAACCCACAGGTAAAAGTTTTTTTTCTAGTACTCTCTCTTCCTTCAGGCTTCTTCTTCTTTGGACTTTATATGGTGGTTGGCAACCAACCAAAGATGCATTATCAAAACCGACTGGACTGGAGTGTGGACCTCAGTTCATCTTTCAATCACCCACATGGGTATATACTCCTAAAAACCAGTGAGGAGATGGCACATGGGGATACGCTCCTAAAAAAACAATGAGGAGTTGGGAGAGGCAGGACTTTCAGCATGTTGAGTGTCACAAATAGAAACAAGTTCTGTTTTAGCGCCTGGCTACGCAGAAGCTCATTGACGTGCACAAGCAGTGTGTGTGGGTGCAATGATTGAATAACATGTATGTGTACATTTATTTTGCAACGAGTGCGTTCTTGTCAGCATGTTAGACACTCGGCCCTCCGTGGAATGAGTCTGAAATGTGATCTAAAGCAGCTAAAGTGGGACAACTATTTTAGTACAGATTGGATTAGTTTAGAAAAATGTATGTCATTTATGTTCTTTTTTTGAGTAGGCCTAGCATAAGATTAATGAATCAGTATATGTGTAACGGATGTGAAACGGCTAGCTTATTTAGCGGTGGAGCGCGCTAAATAGCGTTTCAATCGGTGATGTCACTTGCTCTGAGACCTTGAAGTAGTAGTTCACCTTGCTCTGCAAGGGCCACGGCTGTTGTGGAGCAATGGGTAACGATGCTACGTGGGTGTCAGTTGTTGATGTGTGCAGAGGGTCACTGGTTCGCGCCCGGGTATGGGAGAGGGGACGGTCTAAAGTAATACTGTTACATATGTACATGCAGAATATAGATTGAAACAAACCTACATTTTTTTAAACAGACCTTCAGTAGAGAGTGCTGGGAAGTATGATAATGATGTCCATGGTTTTGGTTTACCACTGGTTATAAACACCATCACTATGGTTATTTCACACCAATATTTTACACCAACACCAATGAGTGTTAATTTTACACTTAGAGAGTTAATGTAACAACTGAATCAACACTAGAATTGTCACACTAAAAAATAAACACTAGGTAACATTGGCCAATTTGCTGTGTGAGACAGAATCACTGCTTGTTCCTTGTTCTGCTATAGCTAGACATCCAGGCTCCAGTGTAGCAGTTTTCACGTCTCGCTGAGTCCAAAAGGCTGCTCTTTTAAAGAAAAAAGGCTGTCTGAAAGTAATGAAATGAAAAAAAAGAAGTGTGTGAAAAGTAATGCCACTTTATTTCTCTCACACAGGATGATGTAACCAAATGAATATCCTGCATCTTTGCAATATCCTGCATAACTGCATATTTTAAACATCCTCTGACTGGTGTCTTGGTTCTTGTTGTCACGTCTCTCTCTCTCTCTTTCTCTTTCTCCCTCTTCAGTGGGCTCGGAGCAGATAAAGGCCTCTCTGTTCTGGAGACAAAGGAAGCTCTTATTGAAGGAAGAATGCTGAGTTTCCGGTGTGAGCTGCCTGGTCGTGTTGGAGGGGAGAGGAAGGGCAGACGGCTGGGCATGAATACGAGATGCTCTGAGGGGGGGGGGCTCTGTGTGTGTGTGTGTGTGTGTGTGTGTGTGTGTGTGTGTGTGTGTGTGTGTGTGTGTGTGTGTGTGTGTGTGTGTGTGTGTGTGTGTGTGTGTGTGTGTGTGTGTGTGTGTGTGTGTGTGTGTGTGTGTGTGAGCAAAGGGCCATCCAGGGTGTGCGGTTAAAGGGGGTACAGAGTTTGTCTTAGCCTGGCAGGAACCAGCCAGCACCACAACTGCACCCCTCTTCCACAATGAACCAGAGAGAGAGAAAGAGGAGACACTGAACCCTGTGTGTGGTTTAAACTGAGGGCACCGTTTAGATAACTCTACAGTAAAGGACATATTGGGACAAGCCCTTTCTTAGATAACTATTTGGCACACAGTAGGACACACATTGGGATGCACTGCCATACTAGAACAACCGTGTCAACAGAGTTAGCAGATTGGGACAAGGCCCCACTTAGATAACAGTAAGGACACATTGGGACAAACTGGCATACTAGGACATAGTGCAATTAGTAACAAAGCCTGCGAGTGTATCCCTTATTCATCTATGGGAAAACAACGTCTTGGAGATGTTATTGTTTTCCCATTAGATGAATAAGGGATAAACTCACAGGCCGTATAAGGCCTTATGTTGAGGGCCTAGTTTTATGCTGATGCAGTGGCCTGAAACCAATGGTTAAAACCTCTTGAATCTAGGGGGCACTATTTTCATTTTTGAAAAAATAACGTTCCCTAAGTAAGCAGGCTATTTTGTCAGGACAAGATGATAGAATATGCATATAATTGACAACTTAGGAGAGAAAACACTCTAAAGTTTCCAAAACTGTAAAAATATTGTCTGTGAGTATAACAGAACTGATATTGCAGGCGAAAGTCTGAGAAAAATCCAATCAGGAAGTGACTCTTATTTAGAAACCTCTGCGGTCCTAAGTGTCCCTATTGAGCAGTGAATGAGATATCAACCAGATTCCTTTTTCTATGGCTTCCCTAATGTGTCTAGTGTCACAATATATAGTTTCAGGCTTTTATTTTGAAAAATGAGCCTGAACGTCAACATTGCGTCAATGGTCAGCTGAAGTCTCTCAGAGTGTTTTTGTGCGTAAAGGACACATGCGCCCATTGTTTCTCTCTTTCCTACTAAGAAGCCATCTGTCCCGGTTTATATATTATCGAATAGATATTTGAAAAACACATTGAGGATTGATTATAAAGAACGTTTGCCATGTTTCTGTCGATATTATGGAGCTAATTTGGAATATTTTTTGGCGTTGTCGTGACCGCAATTTCCGGTCGAATTCTCAGCCAAACGTGAAGAACTAACGGAGTTATTTCGGCTACAAAAAATAATATTTTTGGAAAAAAGGAACATTTGCTATCTAACTGGGAGTCTTGTGAGTGAAACCATCTGAAGCTCATCAAAGGTAAACGATTTAATTTGATTGCTTTTCGGATTTCGTGACCAGGTTGCCTGCTGCTAGCTCAAATCAAATCAAATTCAAATCAAATTCAATTTTTTTATTTGTCACATACACATGGTTAGCAGATGTTAATGCGAGTGTAGTGAAATGCTTGTGCTTCTAGTTCCGACAATGCAGTAATAACCAACAAGTAATCTAACTAACAATTCCTAATCTACTGTCTTATACACAGTGTAAGGGGATAAAGAATATGTACATAAGGATATATGAATGAGTGATGGTACAGAGCAGCATAGGCAAGATACAGTAGATGGTATCGAGTACAGTATATACATGTGAGATGAGTATGTAAACAAAGTGGCATAGTTAAAGTGGCTAGTGATACATGTATTACATAAGGATGCAGTCGATGATATAGAGTACAGTATATACGTATGCATATGAGATGAATAATGTAGGGTAAGTAACATTATATAAGGTAGCATTGTTTAAAGTGGCTAGTGATATATTTACATCATTTCCCATCAATTCCCATTATTAAAGTGGCTGGAGTTGAGTCAGTGTCAGTGTGTTGGCAGCAGCCACTCAATGTTAGTGGTGGCTGTTTAACAGTCTGATGGCCTTGAGATAGAAGCTGTTTTTCAGTCTCTCGGTCCCAGCTTTGATGCACCTGTACTGACCTCGCCTTCTGGATGATAGCGGGGTGAACAGGCAGTGGCTCGGGTGGTAGATGTCCTTGATGATCTTTATGGCCTTCCTGTAACATCGGGTGGTGTAGGTGTCCTGGAGGGCAGGTAGTTTGCCCCCGATGATGCGTTGTGCAGACCTCACTACCCTCTGGAGAGCCTTACGGTTGAGGGCGGAGCAGTTGCCGTACCAGGCGGTGATACAGCCCGCCAGGATGCTCTCGATTGAGCATCTGTAGAAGTTTGTGAGTGCTTTTGGTGACAAGCCGAATTTCTTCAGCCTCCTGAGGTTGAAGAGGCGCCGCTGCGCCTTCTTCACGATGCTGTCTGTGTGAGTGGACCAATTCAGTTTGTCTGTGATGTGTATGCCGAGGAACTTAAAACTTGCTACTCTCTCCACTATTGTTCCATCGATGTGGATAGGGGGGTGTTCCCTCTGCTGTTTCCTGAAGTCCACAATCATCTCCTTAGTTTTGTTGACGTTGAGTGTGAGGTTATTTTCCTGACACCACACTCCGAGGGCCCTCACCTTCTCCCTGTAGGCCGTCTCGTCGTTGTTGGTAATCAAGCCTACCACTGTTGTGTCGTCCGCAAACTTGATGATTGAGTTGGAGGCGTGCGTGGCCACGCAGTCGTGGGTGAACAGGGAGTACAGGAGAGGGCTCAGAACGCACCCTTGTGGGGCCCCAGTGTTGAGGATCAGCGGGGAGGAGATGTTGTTACCTACCCTCACCACCTGGGGCGGCCCGTCAGGAAGTCCAGTACCCAGTTGCACAGGGCGGGGTCGAGACCCAGGGTCTCGAGCTTGATGACGAGCTTGGAGGGTACTATGGTGTTGAATGCCGAGCTGTAGTCGATGAACAGCATTCTCACATAGGTATTCCTCTTGTCCAGATGGGTTAGGGCAGTGTGCAGTGTGGTTGAGATTGCATCGTCTGTGGACCTATTTGAGCGGTAAGCAAATTGGAGTGGGTCTAGGGTGTCAGGTAGGGTGGAGGTGATATGGTCCTTGACTAGTCTCTCAAAGCACTTCATGATGATGGAAGTGAGTGCTACGGGGCGGTAGTCGTTTAGCTCAGTTACCTAGCTAGGCATAATGCTATGCTGGGCTATCGATACATTTACACAAATGCTTGTCTTGCTTTGGCTGTAAAGCATATTTTCAAAATCTGAGATGACAGGGTGATTAACAAAAAGGCTAAGCTGTGTTTCAATATATTTCCCTTGTGATGTCATGAATATGAATATTTTCTAGTAATATTTATGTCTGTTGCGTTATGCTAATTAGTGTCAGTTGATGATTTTGCTCCCGGATCCGGGATGGGTAGTTCCAAACATGCCACATCAGGCCTGCATGTTACATTAATTAAGTATCTTGCAAAGTGATGTGTAATCCAGCCAGAGTGGGGACATCCAACATTTGGAATAACTGCCAGGGTTGGGAGGACTAAAATATGAGACTACCTAAAGCCTCTAAACTTGAACAGCCATTTCAGTAACAGCTACAATTAGTCCGAGTAACATATTGGATTGGTTGAGAAAAATGTATGTTATTTATATAACATTAATCAATCAATATACATGCAAAACACTGGTTATTAACACCTAGGGATTTTACACAAATGAGTGTTTATTTAACACTTACAGAGGGAATTTAACTCCTGAATCAACACTAGAAATGTTACTATGAAAAATCAACACTAGGTAACACTGGCCAATTTGTTGTGTAGGGACCTTAATACTGGTACTAGTCAATGTGAAAACAACCTCTCCAGGATATGCTGTAAGGACCTCTTAATACTGCAATAGTTGTTGGAAAACAGACAACGGTCAGAGCCATTACAGCTCAAGCACTTCACATTGTTAATAACACGAATCAGTAACATTGGTACATTTGCTCTATTTGATCAAATACAATGTACAGTTTATCAAATATGCATGATAATAAATGGTGGTTGTGTGTTTGTGTTCATGCCCATGTGTGTGTCAGTGGTGTACTGTACTGTGTGAGAGACATAAACAAAAAAGAGTGGTTGGGTGTGTCTAGACTGTTGAGTACAGTACAGTATGCTATTGAACTGAGCAGCCATCCAGCCAGTCAGGGTATGACTGACATCAGTGTGTTACACTCAGTGGCTTAGTGTTAACAGTGAGGCAGCAGTGTGCTGTGTTTATGTTTCTGTGCGTGTCTATATGTGTTACTGTGTGTGCTTGTAGGATTGTGTGTGAACTTGTAGGGCAGGACACAGTGTTCCCTGTGGCGTGTGGCTGATTACCTGAGGTCCAGGGGACCGTCAGAGGAGGATAACACTGTTCTGCTAACTAGGTCAGACTGTACTGCACTGTACACACAGTCCTGTCACAAATCACCATCATGATGAGAGATTTAGGGACAGTCTGAGCCTAGGCGTGTGTGTGTGTGTGTGTGTGTGTGTGTGTGTGTGTGTGTGTGTGTGTGTGTGTGTGTGTGTGTGTGTGTGTGTGTGTGTGTGTGTGTGTGTGTGTGTGTGTGTGTGTGTGTGTGTGTGTGTGTGTGGGGGCTGTGAGTTTCCGGGACAGACTGAGCCTAGGTATGTGTGTTTGTGTCAGCCCCAGCTGAGATTGTACTTTAGTAGCCTTACTGTATTACACCTTTCAACATTTATGGCAAAGAGTAATACATACTGTACCTCTCCTAGTGAGGTACCTCTCCCTTCGGCAATTGTGCTAACATAATTGCAGAAAGGTTTTCTAATGATCAATTAGCCTTTTAAAATGATAAACTTGGATTAGCTAACACAACATGCCATTTGAACACAGGAGTGATGGTTGCTGATATTGGGCCTCTGTACGCCAGAGTAGACATTCCATTAAAAAATCTGCCGTTTCGAGCTACAATAGTCATTTACAACATTAACAATGTCTACACTGTATTTCTGATCAATTTTATGTTATTTTAATGGACAAAAAATGTGTTTTTCTTTCAAAAACAAGGACATTTCTAAGTGACCCAAACTTTTGAACGGTAGTGTTAAGAAAAGGCTGAAAAAAGTTGGTGGGGTATTACTGCTAATAATGAATGGCGAAAGCCTTACTGGTGATGGCTAGAGGGTGGAGATTGGTGGTGGCTATGAAGGGATAATGTGCAAAAAAAAACACACCACTCCTTCAAGCTAATTATCTTGTGGTGTGAGCAATCCTCCACATACAACCCCCTCTCCATACACACTCGTATTCTCGCACACTCCCTCATGGCTACCTTTTACCGCCAGGCCACTGACCCAGCCCCCCGCACAGCTGACTTCACATGTTCACATCATATGTTCATGTTACACAATCTTTCATCTTTTCGACCTAGCCTTATTACTAGCCTATCCTCCCCAATTAAGGTGCCACCAACCTCCTGTGTTGTACAGGGTTGGCTGTGTACAATTTGCTTTCTTGTCAGCATCAGCAAATATATGAGCAGGCCCCAGACACAGGTCAATTGCTGGAGACTTGAGGAGGAAGCCAGGGCCCGAATGCTGAGGTCTGGAGAGCTCTGTCACTTTCTGTTTGTCTGTCTGTCTGTCTGTCTGTCTGTCTGTCTGTCTGTCTGTCTGTCTGTCTGTCTGTCTGTCTGTCTGTCTGTCTGTCTGACGGTTGACCTATTCTGTCTGTCTGTCTATCTGTCTGTCTGTCTGTCTGTTTGTCTGACTCACAGCCCTCTTAGATCCACCCTCATCATTTCTCATATCATAAACCTAATTAGGTCATTGCACACACATGCAGACTAAACACAAACACACACTCTCTCAACCACACATATATTGCAAATCAATGAAACAGAACATCCCAGAGAGAATACAATGACAATGTTCTGTTCTCCGTGATGTGGGCAATTCTGTGGAGGACATATTTACAGTTCAGGACTGGTTTCATGTCCTGTGCACTGGGCTGGGACTGCTTGCATGTGTGTTGGGACAGAGAAACCTCCAGGCTACTGTCAGTACATGGTGTACTATACGTGCATGGTCCTACCCAACACAAGAGCTTGTGAGGCAAGAACGCAAGATGCTGATGTAACCTTGGTGTAGTAAAACCTTTAGTTGTAAGGATTACAACAAGTGATGCAAACTTTATGTTGAGAAACCCTTTACTGTAAGGATAAATGATGTGTGCATGTGTGTGTGTATGTTGCATGTTCCTTGCAGCATCTCTCTGCTTTTTGTGTTCCTTGCCACGACAGCTCAAATGTATCCACTATAAAAATGTGCTGTCATTTTTTTCAGTAAATTACTGGCAGCACAGTAGCCAGTAAATTATTGTAGACTTACAGAACCTTTAACGTATTTAACACATATGTACAACATATTACTGGAACACCTGACTACAATAACATGCATTCTTCAAATGTATAGAATATGACTGGAAGCAAAGTGGTTACAGTACTTTCAATACCTATTTTGTAATGTTTATTTTACTGGCCTGAACTACAATTCATGTAGCCTATTTTGTTAATTATAATACAGGTATTTTGTATTTTCTAATACAAATGTATACTCACAAGTAGGCCACTTGACTACAACATTCTCGATAATGGTAACATGTGACTGTGGTATCTTCTTGTTTACAAGTTTAATAAACTGACTATAATTCTCTCTGGATAAGAGCGTCTGCTAAATTACCAAAATATTAAAGGGGAATTTCACCCTGGCTCTGCCACAGAAAATAGTCATTATTCTATCAGTTACATTACATTTTTGTCATAAACATCCAAATTGTCCAGACCAGAAAACAAGCACTTTTTCATTTCACTGGTAGAATCAGGAGGTTTTGACTGCGTATTCATCTGCTCGTAGTGAACCACAAAGTCCATTATTCACAGAGAATGCAGACAAACTTGGTTCATGGCGTTGTTTACTTTTGAACAACCAATACACAGTAATCTCAGAACTTCTCTAGGCAATTATTTTTTACGTTTGTTTTTCACTAATGTTGTTTTATTCTATTATTGACTGTATGTTTGTTTAATCCATGTGTAACTCTGTGTTGTTTGTGATGCACTGCTTTGCTTTATCTTGGCCAGGTTGTAAACAGCCACCACTAACATTGAGTGGCTGCTGCCTACACACTGACACTGACTCAACTCCAGCCACTTTAATAATGGGAATTGATGGGAAATGTTGTAAATATATCACTAGCCACTTTAAACAATGCTACCTTATATAATGTTACTTACCCTACATTATTCATCTCATATGCATACCTATATACTGTACTCTATATCATCGATTGCATCCTTATGTAATACATGTAACACTAGCCACTTTAACTATGCCACTTTGTTTACATACTCATCTCACATGTATATACTGTACTCGATACCATCTACTGTATCTTGCCTATGCTGCTCTGTACCATCACTCACTCATATATCCTTATGTACATATTCTTTATCCCCTTACACTGTGTATAAGACAGTAGATTAGGAATTGTTAGTTGGATTACTTGTTGGTTATTACTGCATTGTCGGAACTAGAAGCACAAGCATTTCGCTACACTCGCATTAACATCTGCTAACCATGTGTATGTGACAAATAAAATTTGATTTGATTTGATTTGTAAATGAGAACTTGTTCTCAACTAGCCTATCTGGTTAAATAAAGGTGAAATAAATCAAATGAAAGCATTTAAAAATCATCCCTATGTAGTGTTCTGTCTGCATGTGCTAATTACAAACAATCATGAAAATTAGTTATCTTTCACCGTTCTACCTACCAGAGATATACTCAGATGCTGCCAGTAGTTTGCGGCTACCAAGAATGATGCTGACAGTGACCAAAGATTTTCAGGCTGAATGGATGGGGATTCAATTTAGAGGACCATCTTTTTCTCCCTTCACAACAACACAGAAAATTATTCTTACTATTTATTCTAGAGGTAACACAACGTTAGCTGGACTAGGTAAATTAGCTACGTTAGCTAACGTTACGGTCCTGTATTGAACTCTGAAAGCCTTCAGCTAAATCATATAGCTAGCTATCTTTTGGATACACACTGACAATCAAGTTCACATATGCCATGGTTACTGCTAGACTAGTAAGCTACCTTCAGCAGAGTAAACATGTTTGTCTATTTGTTCCATCTTTGACTAACTTTAGCTAACGTAAGCTAGCTGACGTTAGCAAAGTGAGTAACTCAATCTGGTAGCCATTTATTCCACCCTTGTCTGGAAAACACTCTTTACTAAATATAGAATTGTCAATATATGAAATGAAATGCTCAGTGCTGAAATGTTTTTGAGAGAACATTGCTTGCAGTTCCAGCAAATTTTCTGTAAGAGGTCCACATAGTTGGTTGTTGAGGTCTACGAGCCCTACACAACGTGGCCTTTCGCCATAAGCACTCTGCTTCCCCAGCCCACCATGCCAAACACCATTGCCAGTGTACCGAAGCCAGATAAATATTTATATTTTTTTATCAGTCCTCAAAATGTGTCTGCCGTTATGGATTCACATAAGATATTTATATAAGCTGTACCAACCCGGAAGTGCTGTTTTTCCTGAAAGCTCTCTGTTCCATTGCCTGACTTGGCTCCATTTAAAGGGATATCAACCAGATTCATTTTCCTATGGCTTCCACATAGTGTGAACAGTCTTTAGAAATAGTTTCAGGCTTTTATTTTGAAAAATGAGCGAGAAAGATCACATTGCGTCATTGGATGGCTGTGTGCCAGCAGCGTTTTGCATGTGCAACAGCTTGGAGCAGACATTTTCTCTCTCTCTCCTATTGAAGAAGCTACAGTCTCGGTTGAAATATTATTGATTATATATTGTAAAAACAACCTGAGGATTGTGAAGTATCTTTCAATTGGAATGCTAAAGGCTATTATTTAGACCTACCTGCACATTAATGCTGTGGAAAGACTTCCTATTCACATAAACTCCTTCATTTACTGAAGGAACTGTGATAGGAATATGAGTGCCATCTATGCAGCCAATCACACCTGGAAACTCTAAAATATATCAACTTAACTGATTAGTGCTTCAAGTCTCAAAGCTTCATACTAAATGAATTAACTATTGCTTAGACTGATGCCTACAATTCTGTGAAATTCTTCTTTGATGAGTCTTGTGGGTTGTTGACTTGGGACCACCACAAAAGTGTGCAGTAAACCTTTCAGTGCAAGAGTCACATTTGACAGCCTGACAGACAGTTGCCTTGGAAATATGCTCAGCATCACCGAAGTTATATAGAAAATTCCCGTTGCCTTGAAAACAAAGTGCAACAGAAAGAATTTGTTCTGAACTGAGAGTATGTCCACGATGTGTCATATGAACGATATGAGTGCTGAGAATATTGTTCAGATGAATGATCGGTGTGCAGAAAAACGTAAACGCTCAAACAGATAATCATCAGGGTATGAAAAAACATCCAAGCTGGGTCTGATCACCCTCTCCTGACTGAGATTTCTGTGGAGTATTTTTATTCAATATCAACTGGCTCTTCAAGAAAAGGACACGACATCTCTGACACCTCCTTCAGTCTGTAGGCTTCAGCTGAAGAGGAGGAGAAACTCAGGTTTAGTTGAAGAAAACCTGCCAGTGAGCAGCTTAGCTTCACAGAGTATGTTGCCATAGTAACTTGACTCAGAGTTAAGCTGAACTGGCTTTGTAAAACTGAAAACCTAGAGTTTCCTTCAACTCGGGGGTCACTAAGTCTGAGTTTTCACAGGGACCAAATCGCGTCTGGTGTGGGGGGATAAAATCAACATGCGCGCGATGGCGCACGGGGATGCGCATGCCTGCGGTCTGGTCGGCATGTAAAGGTTTTCGCTCCTCCCTTGTACTTGATTGATGAATTAAGGCAGAATTTCCCAAACTCTGTCCTTGGGGCAGAGCACTACACAGCTGATTCAAATAATCAACTAATCATCAAGCTTTGAGAATTTAAATCAGCAGCTGCAGTGTTAGGGAAAAAAAACTAAAAAGTGCACCAATTGGGGTCCTGAGGACTGTGTTTGGGAAATGCTGAATTATGGTCACTGACTAGTAAAGAACTCACCTCACCTGGTTGTCTATGTCTTAAATTAAATTAAATGAAATACTAAAAAACAGCAGACATTAGGTCATCCATGGAATAAGTTTGACACCCCTGCTTTAGATATTCTCATATCTTAGTCTTCTTATCTCAGCGGTCTTTCTGAATGCAGGTTTTGGGCGAATGCAAATTAAAAATATTAGATATTCCCACTCTGGTTGGAATCCAATAGGAATTACACATTACTTTACAGGTAAGCATTGTGTGACTTGCTGGCATGATGTTTCAATGATGTTGCAAGAAACTCAGTGGCCATGAGTTTCAGGCCACTGTATTAGGGTAAAACTATGACCTCAAAAAAGGCCTTTTGAAATGTGTTGTCAAATAATTTCATTGAATGATAACATATTCGCTTAGGATCTCACTTCATGAATGCCACAGGATCGAAAATGGATGAATGCAACAACCATGTCTCTGTCACTAACAAATACAGTCTTGGGTGGTAGCTCTACAATTCACTGGAGATTCAAGGCACTCTAGTAAATATGCAAATAAGGCTTTACACTAAGCCGTGTGTTAATTTAATACTGAAAAGTCTGGAGCCATATAGACAGTGTTAAATGTAAGACTCTCAGTGTTAATTTAATACTGAAAAGTGTGGAGCCATATAGACACTGTGTTAAATGTAAGACTCTCAGTGTTGATTTAACACTGGAGAATTTGCTGAGCACCCAAACGTCTTGTCTGCTTGAGAAATAAGACTTGCCATCCCATTACACACGGACACAGACAGACATAGACAGACACAGATGTGTGCGTGCACACGTACTCATACACAATCCTGTCTACAGGGCAGAGTATTTCCCTGCATGTCTATTTACAGTCCCAAACTGAGGTCATAGAAAATATGAGGTGCAAACTAAACACTGCATCATTACAGTAAGCTCCTGCTTGATGGCATTTTGTTATGATGCTTAACAGAAGCATGGCCTATGACTTGTCAACCCACTACAGTACAGTCAGTGTTCAACTTTCAACCAATTGCTGAACCATTACTGTATGCAAGCCACTGCATTTTTTTATTTTTAACGATGCTTAACATTAGTCTAGACGAGGACTTGTCACCCTCCACGGTAACTTTCCACCAATTTCTGGACCCTTAGCTTTGAGCTCTTGAAAAGAGGTACAGTGTATATAAATCTAACGATTGTTAACTATTGCTGTACTTAAAGGACACAGAGGAACAAAAAGTTGAACATGTCAACCACTACAGTACAGTAAGTGTTGAACTTTTAACCCATGACTTGATCCTCAACCTCAGAACACAATTACAGCAAAGTGCTGAACATTCAACTGATCGCTTTAATCTGACCCCCACCCTGAATATAATCTTGTCATTATCCCTTCTTTCTCTCAGTTCTATTTCTCTCCTTCCTGTCATTCCCACCTTAGGAACCCCTGGTGTTGTGGTGACTATATACAGTATGACCTTTGATCTAAAGGAGCCTGTAGACCACCACATTGTGGCCTGAGCCGCCGCAGCTGACCCTACGCTCTGATTGCTTACATAAGTAAAGCATAGAGAGAGCCTGAACTCTGACACACAGAGCAGGTTATCATGGCAGGGCAGCTGTAATATACATGCGCACGCACGCACACCTATATATTCTACATTAAATACAGTATTAGGCTTATATTAGGCTGCCTATTGCTATTATGTCTTTCATGGTTTTCCATAAATTGGAGACAGAATATTGTCTCTGGGTAATCAATACAGTAATTGTTGATTGGCTCTTCACTTATCTTTGCAAGCATTGCAATACTTACTATTTTGAGTCAATTACAGCAATGAAGTCTTTATGACTTGCTCATATTCCATGACTTTCACAAGCGTTGTAAAGAAAGCTGTAAAGGCTTCTTACCAGTAATTGATTTACAGTGGTGAGTAAGCTAAATATTTCCTTACAATGTGGTTGGCTCGTAACTGTGTTGGCTTGCCTTTTGAAAGATCTTGAGATATCAGCCGTCACACTCCCTTTTTTCTCTCTTTCTCTCGTGTCGGTGCCAACACACATATACACACACAAGCACACACACTCTCTCAGTGGCATCTTAGCTGGTTCCCCAGGATGTGTTTGTCAGTCCACAAGTACGGTAATGGCGGCCTATCCTAGCTGTGTTGTAACCCTCTTAACCCTCATGTGGCGGAAGAACAAACGTTTGCCACTCTTTACAGGGAGGAACCACAATCTGGAAGCCATTTTCCCTGATGGACCAGACCAGCTGGGCCCAGCCTTTCATGTCCTGGTGGCCGGGGGAGGAATGCTGAGGTCTGGGTACAGCGTGGACCGTGAGCTGGGTAATTACAGAGTAGTGGGGGATAGACTGTAACTCAGGAGAGAGGAGGAGAGGAGAGAGGGAGGAGAGCAGGAAAGCGGTGGCTTTGAGTTGGGGTTAGAGGAGATCATCTGTATTACACGGAAGGTGGGTAGTAGAGGAGTACACACATGTACTGTACACATGTTCACACACACACTAGAAGACTCGCATACACACCGACAGCAGAAGACATACACTGGAGATTATCATACACACACGCACAAAGCTTCATACTATACACACACACACTCACACACACTCAACACACACACACACACACACACACACACACACACACACACACACACACACACACACACACACACACACACACACACACACACACACACACACACACACACACACACACACACACACACACACACCACACACATGTAGAGGAGTACACACATGTACTGTACACATGTTCACACACACACTAGAAGACTCGCATACACACCGACAGCAGAAGACATACACTGGAGATTATCATACACACACGCACAAAGCTTCATACTATACACACACTCACACACACTCAACACACACACACACACACACACACACACACACACACACACACACACACACACACACACACACACACACACACACACACACACACACACACCTGGGAAAGATAACAACATGTTACTAAGATGTCAACAAGGCCAGTACAATTGTGCAAGAGAAGAGAAGAGGAGGAGAGTAGCTCTTAGCCAAACAGGCAACAATAAAAGTCCCATGTTGAAACAGACCAGCTTTAATTAAATCACCACACAGCAAATTCTGTAGTGTTAATTAAATCAACACTGGCAGCGTTAAATGTAACACTGTTCCTGTGTCTACATGGGTCCACTCTTTTCAGTGTTAAATTAACACGCTGCATATTTGCATATTTCCCAGAGTGCCTTTTGAGTGGATTGTAGCATTACCACCCATATGACTGTATTTGTTAATGACAGGAACATGGTTGTTTGCATTCATCTATTTCTAAACCTGTGGCCTTTCATCAAATGTGATTGTAAGCGAATATGTTACCATTCAAATAAAGTTCTTATAAACACAACAAAATATTATATTTTGATGGCCTAGTTTTACCCTGATACAGTGACATGAAACGTATAGGTTTCAGGCCTGCAAGTTACATTATAACGGCTTGCAACGTGATGTGTTACTTCTATTGTAAACCAGCCGGAGTGAGGTTATCCAACATTTGGAACACTTATTCACCCGCAACCTGCATTCAGAATGACTGCTGGGTTGGGAAGGTTAATACAACAAACTTTGGGACTTGTAGGGACAGCACAGGGCTTTGTGCACGATTTCCGATTTGAAATTTGGCAAGGGACAAGGAGGAATTGTAATTCAATTTCTTGTCGCCCTCAGCTTGACTTCAATTAAAAGAAACATTATTTGGTTTAAAATATGTAGAATAAGATATTGGACTACCTAAAGCATCTAAAGTGGAACAACCATTTCAGTAATGGGTGCAATAGTCCAAGTAAAAGAGTTTAGAAAAATGTGTTACTTATATTTGAGTAGAATAAGATTAAGTAACCCATCAATGTACATGCAAAAACATAGCTATTTAAGCAAACTGCAACAGAGCATTCTGAGAAATATGATATTAATAAGAGTGGTTTCAGTTTAATAACACTGGTTATTAACACCAACACTGGTGTTCTTTTACACCAATGAGTGTTAATTTAACACTTACAGATTTCATTTAACTCCTGAATCAACACTAGAAGTGTTACACTGAAAATCAACACTAGGTAACGCTGGCCAATTTGCTGTGCACCATCTCCAGTTAGATTCTACTCATAAAGAATTTAACATTATGATCAAAGAGAGCCTGATGGGACTTCTATGACGCAAAGAACGCAAAAGATTGATTTGTGGCATCTTTGAGTTCTAGTGGGCAGGTTTAGACGATTCATCACGAGCATCTGATTACATTTAATATCACAAACATGAAGTCATACAACAAAGAACGATAGAGATCTGTGGCCATTTAGAAACCGGATTTACTGTGGCAAATGTTGATGATTCATACAAATGTGTGATTGAGTACAATTTCACAAACATAGCGTAACAGGAGCATGCTACTCTTAACAATGGACTTCACTGTTGTCTTTCTGCTGAAAGGGAGGTGAGAGCAGGTGACTGCTGTAATCCATACATAAGTGATCTCTTTCTTTCTCTCTCTCTAAATCTCGCTTGCACGCCCTCTCTCTCTCTCTCTCTCTCTCTTGCACTCTCTTGCCATATCACTGACATCTACTGCATTTCAATCTACACCAACCCAACTATGTCTGCTAATCATGGTTTGTCAGCCCAGTTACCCTAAATATAGCTCCCTCCGCAACACACAGAGAAAACAGTGAGGAATAACTATGGAATTAATAGTAGACAGCGTGTGTGTGTGTGTGTGTGTGTGTGTGTGTGTGTGTGTGTGTGTGTGTGTGTGTGTGTGTGTGTGTGTGTGTGTGTGTGTGTGTGTGTGTGTGTGTGTGTGTGTGTGTGTGTGTCAAGGTTATTATAGTAAATGGAAATGAAATCTAATGATGAAAAATTATTTAGTCATAAAAAAAATATGCTGAAATATATAATTAACATAGCTCCCTCTGCAACACACACACACACACACAGAAAACAGCAAGGAATAACTATGGAATTAATACTAAACAGCACGTGTGTGTGGGTGTCAAGGTTATTATAGTAAATCGAAATGAAAACTAATCATGAAAAATGATGTAGTCAAAAACAAATTGTACTGAAAGTTAGAAAATATCTTCATTGACACAGTCAAAACGAACTAAAATAAAATAAAGTCCATCACAAATTATGTTTAGTTTTAGATTTCTGGGCAAAAATCGAATGTGGTTTTCAAGCTACATGCTACTAAATCTGTCTGGTAAATGTTGTGAGGAGATGGCAATTTTCAAAAAGGCCGAGCTTGTCTATCACTTGCGATCACTGGCTAACCGGGAAAAGCTAGCTAACTTGATTATTCTTACATCTACTACTAAAGTTCAAAATCATTGGATTGGTGTAAACATGGGATAAAGAGAGTTTTCTTCTACCATATTTGTTGGGCTATTACTTTCAAATCCAAGTCACTTTGAGAATGACTTCATCATTTAAACCTAACATAATCATAGCACTCGAGAACCCTAGGCCATACAGCCAAAGGGTTCTCATTTGAACAGTTGACTACAGTGGACCAACATGTACAACGCTGTGTCTAAACCTTAATAATCACAGCGTGCAATGCAGTTGAAAGATTTACTTTCCCACAGAGGTGTTTTGCATTTCACTTCCTGAGCTAATGGAAACTCGTGAGGGTTGGCTTGAAGCTGTGTTACACAAAAATCCTCAGTAAGTGTTGTAAAATAACTTTACGAATACAAGGATGAGCTGGCCAATCAGCGGTCTACATAGGATGAGCTGGCCAGTCCGCAGTCTGCTCGGGTTAATTCTTTCAACGACTGGTATATGCCCATTCCATTCTGTTGTTGGGGTACACCCACACCATTCCAAAACAGAATACTTAATTACCATTTTGGAAGGAAAACTATTTCACTCATATTGTAAGTAATTATAGATCATATTTCATAGACACATTGGGCCAATGCCACCGGGGGCCAATGTGGGGCTAATGAACAAATGGCACATCGGCCCAATGTGGGAGGCTTACGTGGGGCCAATATTTTCAGCCAGGTCATTTAAGATTGAAGTCAAACCTTAACCCTTTACCTTAACTATTTGGAATGAGGGCCTAAACGTAATGTTTTAGCCCTATCCCAAACTGTAACCCTTACCTTAATGAGTGCCTAAACATTATGTTGTAACCCTATCCCAAACTGTAACCCTTACCTTAATGAGTGCCTAAACATTATGTTGTAACCCTATCCCAAACTGTAACCCTTACCTTAATGAGTGCCTAAACATTATGTTGTAACCCTATCCCAAACTCTAACCCTTACCTTAATGAGTGCCTAAACATTATGTTGTAACCCTATCCCAAACTGTAACCCTTACCTTAATGAGTGCCTAAACATTATGTTGTAACCCTATCCCAAACCTTAACCCTTACCTTAATGAGTGCTTAAACATTATGTTGTAACCCTATCCCAAACCTTAACCCTTACCTTAATGAGTGCCTAAACATTATGTTGTAACCCTATCCCAAACCGTAACCCTTACCTTAATGAGTGCCTAAACATTATGTTGGAACCCTATCAAAAACCTTAACCCTTACCTTAATGAGTGAGAGCTTGTTAATATTTTAGCCTGCATTGGGCCCACATCGTGCAATATGGACATGTTTGCTGAAGTTTACTGTATTACTGGATTACTACTCTAAGGCACCTGGAATGGGGATCAGTAATGTGTGTGTGTGTGTGTGTGTGTGTGTGTGTGTGTGTGTGTGTGTGTGTGTGTGTGTGTGTGTGTGTGTGTGTGTGTGTGTGTGTGTGTGTGTGTGTGTGTGTGTGTGTGTGTGTGTGTGTGTGTGTGTGTGTGTGTGTGTGTGTGTGTGTGTGTGTGTGTGTGTGTGTGTGTGTGTGTGTGTGTGTGTGTGTGTGTGTGTGTGAACACACGTCTGTGTGCTTGCATGCGTTCATATGTGTGTGCATTTACTGTACTTGTGTGTGTGTGTGTGCTTCAGCATTTGTGCGCGACGATTGGCATGCCATTTGCATCTGTATTTGTGCATTTCATCCATGCCCGTGTGTAAGTCATCCCTCACCATGTGTACAGTATAAAATGTACTTAGTGCGTAATATAGCCTAGTGTCCTATCCTGAGCTGCCTCTGTAGCCAATCTGTAGTGCAGTACAGGGCTGCTGATGCACTGAGCCTCCCAGAGTAGAGCTAGCATAGTGTAGCAGAGTGTTGACTCAACACCACCCGTTTCACCGGGCTCCATTCTGCAGCAGCAGCACATCAGCTAGAGCAGAGCAACAACACTTCATTCATGGAACACAATCCTGTTGGTGTGCCTGAGGGGAGGCGGCGCCCAGATCAAATGCCCACACCCCACACAGACTCACACAGACATGGAGGCACACACACAGGCAAGCACAAATGCATCAGCATGCACACACACACACTTGGAATCTGTGCCTGAGGGAGTCTGTAGGGGAGCAAAGGGGCGCAGACAGAGCCACAGACCTATCTGGCCTCCTCAACACCTTTAATCAAACACATGGAGGCAAGGGTGAGAGAGCACGAGCCCCTTTCACTACCCCTAACTGTAGTGAATCAAGGGGGCTGGGGACCTCGCAACCCAACTCTGCTACACTGAGCCACTGTCACTCACGTGGAGGATGTGCAGTTTTGCCACCAATGCAGCATTGCTTGTTCTCTTCAAATCACTGTGTGTGTGTATATGTGTACATGCGTGTTTGTGTGTGTGTGAGTGTCTTTGCTTGTGTGTATGTCTGCGTTCAAGCATGTGTGTAGTGTGTGCGTGCTGCATTAAAACACAGTGGGCTTTGAGATCACTTGGCTGTGTCAGTAAAATAAAGCTCTGACTGTAGCGTGATTATTCTAACTCCCTCTGGCTACACACTCATTGATTCTATCAGGAAATGTGAGTGGTCTGCTCTGTAAACGCAGGGGATGCTAATAGTGAGAGAATTGTGTGTGTGCACAGGCGTGCAGGCTTGCATGCATTTGTGTGCGTGCGTGCGTACGTGTGTTGCATCTGACCGTGTGTGCCTGCACCTGTGTGTGTGCATTCAAGGACATGCATGCGTTTCTCCCTGCATCCCTGTGTCTGTGTGCCCGGCCTGTGTCTCTATGTGTGTCCCTTTGCCTCTGGAAGAACTGCTCTGTTTATCACGACAAGGAACTCATTGACCTGATTCAGTAAGAAGCCTCGCCCCTCCTGAATGCTGCTCGAGAAGGGTGTAATTGCAGACCACAGTTAGGGGCGTTTTCTGATATCTACTGTACGTCAAGTTACACCCATTGATGCTTAACATTGGTCGGTGGGCGTTTCTTTTGCTTTGGGGACAACAGTTGCTGACAACCAACTGTAGCATTGTAGTTAAGCCTAACCCTTTTCCTAACCTTAACCACATTCTCCTAACCTGCCACGTTAGTTATCCTAACCTGCTAGTCAAACAAATAGTCTGTGTTGATTAACCATCAGTCTCATAACACCAGGACTGACCAATGAGAGGCATCAATGGACGTTTCCTGATATAACGGAACACCCACATCAAGAAACACCTTGAATTACGGTCTGAATATACACAATATTGCACAGCTCAGCTCAGAGTACTGGAGATGCCCCCTGCTGGTGGAAGGGAGAACAGCAGCCTCTCCAGCCCCATCCCACCACTGGAGTATCCAGCTACAGCACACAGCAAGCTCGGCCGGTCATGTATCAAACACAGTTGGAACTAAGGATTGTAGAACACATGACACTCAGACCTCACTGCCTGCCTCTCTCCTCTCCTGGAATAGCTCGAGATGAACACGTGTCCAAATCCACCCAGACAAACATTTATTCTAAGTCTGGGAAGAATTATTCAGATGTGTGATGCTTGGAATCTAAAACTAACCTAGTAATATATATATATATATATTGGCGACCAACAGGCTAATAGTTTCTATTCAGTATTGTGACCTGGGGTTGAGGGCGGGGAACTGTGAGTGACCGCGGTCACACTCCCAGTGATACAAGCTGTTATTGACCGACACACGCTGAGACACACCCCCCCCCATCCCAGTAATACTGGTTTGTAATCGGTTGACCCTGGTTTAAAACCTCAGTATTACAGCATTAGTTAGACACACACTAGGGTCAGCCAAGCTTCTTTACTTCACTTTACTACTTTACTTATGGACTGCATTATTCTCACAGAGAGAGAAAAGCCTGCACGTATTGTGTGTGTGCATGCGTGTGTGTGTTGTCTATTTGTGTTCTAGTGATCTAGAAGAGGATTCTTAGAGTGGATTATAAACATTGAATCTATACAATGAAAATGTAGTCAAATTAAAAGGGATTGTTTTGCAAAGCATTGGCAGAACAGTTTATATGTGGTCCACATCCTCTGCTTTCCCCCCCAACATTTTCCCTCACACACACACACACACACTCTCTCTCTCTCTCTCTCTCTCTCTCTCTCTCTCTCTCTCTCTCTCTCTCTCTCTCTCTCTCTCTCTCTCTCTCTCTCTCTCTCTCTCTCTCTCCCTGTAGACAAACACAGGAGCAAGAGAGGGGACCATCATGCCAAAGCGTACCTTCCCAAAGGTCATGTTCATATCACAGTGCATTCCTAGCATAGCTCACCTCTTGTTTTTGCCAGGTGACTGCTGACAGCTAATAATACCTCTTTGTGTAGGTAGATACTATAGGTCTGCATGCCCTAACAAGAGGATACTAACAGGTGACTTCATGTGCATCCCAAATGGCACACGATTCCCTATTTAGAGCACTACTTTTGAACAAGGCTCATAGTGCTCTGGTCAAAAGTAGTGCACTATATAGGGAATAGGGTGCCATTTTGGGATGCAGACTTTGCCTAGCGTAGTTGCCTTGCCTAGCGTACACACAAAAATGCTGGGTTAAAAACAACGCAATTTGGGTACATATTGGACAGAACACACATTGGGTTATTTCGACCAAGCCAGTTAGGTCACTTGGTTGGGTTGTTGGGTTAATCAGCCTCTGCTGAGTCCCTAACACCCGAATGCTCCAATTCTCAGGGGAAATGGAAAGAGAGCCTGTGACGACACTTACGCTTTTGGATGTTAACAAGGCTACACTCCAGCTTAACTCCTCCTCCACATTTACTGGATTGGTTGAACAATGCAGAAGAGAACCTCAACCATTTTCCTCCTGTCAAAAACAGTATGCAGGGATATATTTTTAGGCATTTATTTCACACCTGTTACTTTAGGTTATTGGGTTATTGAATTGGGTTTTGGCCACCCGTGAGAGTAAATTACATTCTAGTTCATTTTCTGTTGTGTTTTCATCACTTGTCAAAGTTATCAGATAGGGTTAAAGTAGTGGAATAATGTTGTGGGTTTTAATGAGTGTAGAGTTAGTTGGTAGCATAATTTAAAATATATTTGTATTCTATTTTTCCTTTTTCCCATGTTGTATCACAAAGTAATGTAACATGTTAGATGCCAACTGCAGTTAAACTCCACAGAAGAAGAAATGTCGAAGTTGAGCACTAACACCTTTTTAGCTATTATGAGGTTTACACAAGAGTATGAGTTCTTCAACTGCCTACGCATCTCCCAATGTTGCTATGGTTACCACAAGCATTTCACTACACTTGCAATAACATCTGCTAACCATGTGTATGTGACCAATAAAATTTGATTTGACTTTGTTATAATATTTAAATAATAATGTTATTACATGTATATTAAAACATGTAATATGCAAAAATATTAAATGAAAATTACAATGCACAAACTTAACGAACAAAAGAAGTAGCTGAAAGTCATGCCCCCACCTGGCCACACCTCCTGAAAATAACCCTATTACACAAACATGGGTTAACCTTTTCACACACGAGTACCAAATATCTCTAACTATCCCCCCAGCGTGAGTTTTTTATGCACGTGATGTCATAATGCACTCACTGTTCACAACAAGACAGTTCAACCACGATGCGTGCTAATCATTGATAGGCTGTTTCAACTTGTCAATTTCTAATTATTTTGAAACAATATTTACTTAACAACAGTTTGAATTGAGGTTTGTTCCGCATCCTCAATAATTCACATAGAAGTAGTACATTTCACTGTGGCGGAAAATTTACATTTTAGTCATTAAGATGAGCCGGACAAACTTCTTTCTTCGATGAGATGCTGCGTTCAAAACAACTGGAAACTCGGAAATCTCTGACTTCAGAGTGTCCAAGACAACTGAACTCTGAAAAAAATAGATCTGACAGGGAAAAATAGTTTTTACCAGTCATCCAACTCAGAAACTCGGGCCTCTTTCTAGAGCTCCCACTTTCCGACCTAAAGATCACAGACATCATGATTTGAACTCTTATTTTTCACATGTACCAACACACGGGTGTGATCATTCCACAGTGGTCCCTGCAGCGTACAATCAAACCGGTGTGATTAGAATGCTAATTTAGAACATACAGTTTTGAATGATGCAACAATCAGCATTTGAGCTGGCTACACTGTTTTTCAAAAACATTTTGCACAAACACAGTCCTTGCAAAGTTATGTTCAGAATGTGAGCAGTTTATTTGTGGATGCAATGTTCAGACATTCACAGAAGTAGCTACAGCATAACAGAATCATATAAACCAGAAAAATGTAGGCTACATTTGTCCTAGCGCTAACTGAGGAAAGATTGATGAAACACAAGAGGCCATATTTTTATAACTCTCGGCTGACAGAAACTACAATATGAATTAGCTAATAGCAATTACTATCTAGAATTAATCACATCATGGCTGAGCTGAGCTGACCATTGATCAAAATAATTGAGTAAACCACTTTCTAGATATCAAAAGTAATCCAACGATGGGTAGTTTGTGCATGCCGCCATGCTTGTTTTTTTCCACATAAACCAAAGATAAGAGGAGTTTGGTCTGTTTATAGTATGCATGTTGAAGACGGTCTGTCATCTACAATCATCCACTTCCCTTCATTCACTTCCGGAAGTTTACCCGAAAGATGAGTGAACCATAACTTCACCTCATTATAACATCTTTGGTGTGACAGTTTACATGACACCCAGAATGCATCGTATAATGTTAACAAACATGACACCACACATATCTGGCAAATAGTTTAGCTCATTATAAATCAAAAAAGTATTTTACACACATCATAGATGTCCATTACAATATACATGGCTCTCTCGGGCTTCTCCATGCATCGAGCCGACAGAGATAAACATCTCTCTGGGAAGAGGAAGGGCGGGGGTGTATGCTTTATGATTAACAAATCTCGGTGTAATCATACCAACATACAGGAACTCAAGTCCTTCTGCTCACCTGACCTAGAATTCCTTACAGTCAAATGTCGGCCATTCAACCTTCCAAGATCATTTTCATATAGTCACAGCAGTGTACACCCCCTCCGCCCCTCAAGCGAACCAAGACAGCCTTCAAGGAACTTCACTCGACTATGTAATCTTGAAACTATATATCCAGAGGCTGTATGTAATGTAGCTGGGGATTTTAACAAGGCAAATTTGAGAATAATGCTCACAAAATCTTATCAGCATATTGACTGTATGACACGTAAGGCTAATACTCTCAACCACTGCTACTCTAACTTCCACTATGCATTTAAAGCTCTACCCCACCCTCCCTTTGGCAAATCCAACCACGACACCATCTTGCTCATCCTGGCTTATATGCAGAAACTCAAAATGGATGTACCAGTGACGAGAACCGCTCAACGCTGGTCTGACAAATCGGAAGCCACGCTCCAGGATTGTTTCGATCACGCGGGCTGGAATATGGTCCGATCAGCCTCAGAGGACAATATTGACCTTCACACTGACTCAGTGAGTGTGTTTCTAAATAAGTGCATTGGAGATGTCGTACCCACTGTGACCATTAAACCCTACCCTAACCAGAAACCGTGGATGGATGGCGGCATTTGCGCAAAACTGAAAGCACAATCCACTGCATTTAATCATGGGAAGTGTCACCGCTTCTATGAGTAGTGGGTGGAGAAGTCAGGCGCAGAAAGTAGGGTAGTTCACAAGATGTGGATTTTTATTTTCCAAAAACCCCGAGAGACGGTCACGCCACACACACAAGGGCGCGTAAAGAACCAGTCCAAACAACAGGACGAAACTGACCCGGAAAAATAAATACAACAAAATAATCACACACCATTAACAGAATAACAAGCCTGCACAAAAGCCGGCGGGCCTACTGGGTTTAAATAGCCCACAATCAAAACCTAAACACAAAACAGGTGCAATTAATCAGACACAACTAAATGAAACAGACAAGGGGATCGGTGTTAGCTAGTAGGCCGGCGACGACGACCGCCGAGCGCCATCCAAACAGGAAGAGGCACCATCTTCGGCGGGATTCGTGACACGAAGAGGCCTAGAGATATAGCTGAATATAAACTGTCTTGTTATTCGCTCTGCAAGGCAATCAAACAAGCAAAATGCTGGTCCGGGGACAAGGTGGAGTCAAATTTTAAACGCCTCAGACACGAGACGTATGTGACAGGGTCTACAGGAAATCACGGACTACAAAAACAAAAACAGCCAAGTTACAGATACCGACGTCACGCTTCCAGACAAACTAAACACCTTCTGCCCGCTGTGAGGTTAATACAGTGCCACCATCGCGGATCGCTTAACAAAGACTGCCTGCCCCCCCTCTCCTTCTCAGTGGCAGACGTGAGTAAAATGTTTAAACTTGTTAACCCTCGCAAGGCTGCTTGTCCAGACGGCATCCCTAGCCGCATCCTTAGAGCATGTGCAAACCAGCTGGCTGGTGTGTTTACAGATGTGTTTATTTAATCGCTCCCTATCCCAGTTTGTTGTCCCCACATGCTTCAATATGGCTACCATTATTCTTGTACCCAAGAAGGCAAAGATAACTCAACAAAATGACTACTGCCCCATAGCACTCACTTCTGTTATCATGAAGTGCTTTGAGAGGCTAGTCAAGGATTATATCATGGCCACCCTAGACCCACTTCAATTTGCATACCACCCCAACAGGCCCACAGATGATGCAATCGCCATCACACTGCACTAACCCATCTGGACAAAATTAATACCAAAGTAAGAATGCTGTTCATTGACTACAGCGCAGCATTAAACACCATAGTACCCTCCAAGCTTATCATCAAGCTGGAGGCCCTGGGTCTCAACCCCTCCCTGTGAACTGGGTCCTGGACTTTCTGACGGGCCACCCCCAGGTGTTGAAGGTAGGAAACAACATCTCCACTTCGCTGACCCTCAACATTGGGGCCACACAAGGGTGTATGCTCAGCCCTCTCCTGTACTCCCTGTCAACCCACGACTGCGTGGCCATGCACGCCTCCAACTCAATCAAGTTTGCAAACAACACAACAGTAGTGGGTTTAATCACCGACAATGACAAGACAGCCTATAGGGAGGAGGTGAGGGCCCTGGGAGTGTGGTGTAAGGAAAATAAAATCCCACTCAACGAAACAAAGGAGACGATCATGGACTTCAGGAAACAGCAGAGGGGGCACCCCTCTATCCACATCGAAGGTACAGCAGTGGAGAAGGTGGAAAGTTTTATGATCCTGGGCGTACACATCACAGACAAACTGAAATGGTCCACTCACACAAACAGTGTGGTGAAGAAGGCACAACAGCACCTCTTCAACCTTAGGAGGCTGAAGAAATTTGGCCTGTCATCCAAAACCCTGACAAACCTTGACAGATGCACAATCGAGAGCATCCTGTCGGAATAAGGACACAAGGCGAGACCCAGATGCAGACACAGGAGGCAGATGGTTGGAGTCTTATATGTTTATTAATCCAAAAGGTAGTAGGGAAGAGAATGGTCGTGGATAGGCAAAAAGGTCAAAACCAGATCAGAGTCCAGGAGGTACAGAGTGGCAGACAGGCTTGTGGTCAAGGCAGGCAGAATGGTCAGGCAGGCGGGAACAGGGTCCAGAAACAGGCAAGTGTCAAAACCAGGAGGACTAGAAAGAGGAGTGTGGGAGTGTGGGAGTGTGGGAGTGAAAAAACGCGCTGGTTGACTTGACTAAACATACAAGACGAATTGGCACAGAGATACAGGAAACACAGGGATAAATACACTGGGGGAAAATAAGCGACACCTGGAGGGGGTGGAGACCATCACAAGAACAGGTTCAACAGATCAGGGTGTGACACCCGGAAGACCACGGAAAACAACTGTGGTGGATGACAGAATAATTATTTCACTGGTGAAGAAAAACCCCTTCACAACAGTTGGCCAGATCAAGAACACCCTTCAGGAGGTAAGCATATCTTTGTCAAAGTCAATAATCAAGAGAAGATTTCGCCAGAGTAAATATAGATGGTTTACCACAAGATGTAAACCATTGGTAAGCCTCAAAAACAAGAAGACCAGATTGGGGTTTGCCAAAAAAATATCTAAAAAAGCCTATACAATTCTGGAACAACATCCAATCGACAGATGAGACAAAGATCAACTTGTACCAGAATGATGGGAAGAGAAGAATATGGAGAAGGGAAGGAATTACTCATGATCCGAAGCATACCACCACATCTGTGAAGCATGGTGGAGGTAGTGTTATGGCGTGGACATGTATGGCTGCAAGTGGAACAGACCAAAGCAGCAAGATGAATTCTGAGGTGTTTAGGTCTAGATTATCTGCTCAGATTCAGCCAAATGCTTCAAAACTCATTGGACGACGCTTCACAGTGCAGATGGACAATGACACAAAGCATACAGCAAAAGCAACCCAATACTTTTTTAAGGCAAAGAAGTGGAATGTTCTGCAATGGCCAAGTCAATCACCTGACCTGAATCCAATTGAGCATGCATTTCACTTACTGAAGGCAAAACTGAAGGCAAAATGCATCAAGAACAAGCTGGAACTGAAGACAGCTGCAGTAAAGGCCTGGCAGAGCATCACCAGGGAAGAAACCCAGCATCTGGTGATGTCTATGGGTTCCAGACATCAGGCAGTCATTGACTGCAAATGATTTGCAACCAAGTATTAAACTCACAATTGAATTTATGATTACGTTAGTAGGTACAATTACATTTGAGCTCCTAAAATGGAAGGCTACATATAAAAATTGTTGTAATTCCTGCACAGTTCATAAACTAATTTTGACAAAACCCTTGAATTAAAGATGAAATCCTACACTTAGAGCAGATCTTGATTGTTTCCTTTCAAATCCATTGTGCTGGCGTACAGAGCCAAAATGATGCAAATTCGGTCACAAATTCGGTCACAATTCATATGGACCTGACTGTATGTATGTACAGTACCAGTCAAAAGTTGGTCCACACCTACTCATTCAAGGGTTTTTATTTTATTATTTTCTACATTGTAGAATAATAGTGAAGACATCAACACTATGAAATAACACATATGGAATCATGTAGTAACCACAAAAGTGTTAAACAAATCAAATAATATTTTATATTTGAGATTCTTCAAAGTAGTCACCCTTTGCCTTGATGACAGCTTTGCACAGTCTTGGCATTCTCTCAATCAGCTTCATGAAGTAGTCACCTGGAATGCATTTCAATTAACCGGTGTGCCACGTTAAAAGTTAATTTGTGGAATTTCTTTCCTTCTTAATGAATTTGAGCCAATCAGTTCTGTTTAGCCCCACACATCTCTTTAAGGTTTGATCAGAATGTACTAACAACAGCAGTCAAGCACCCAAGCTAACTTACTAAATACAGTCGGAAGTCTGTTAGGACATCTACTTTGTGCATGACACAAGTTATTTTTCCAACAATTGTTTTCAGACAGATTATTTCACTTATAATTCACTGTATCACAATTCCAGTGGGTCAGAAGTGTACATACACTAAGCTGACTGTGCCTTAAACAGATTGGAAAATTTCAGAAAATTACGTCATTGTCAAGCCTTGGTCATTGTATTTTGTGTTTTCGTTATATATTTGGTTAGACCAGGGTGTGACATGGGTTTATTGTATTGTATGTTCGTATTGGGGTTTGTAGTGTTTGGGATTGTAGCTGATTAGGGGTGTGTGTGTTAAATAGGTTGGCTGCCTGAGGCGGTTCTCAATCAGAGTCAGGTGATTCTCGTTGTCGCTGATTGGGAACCGTATTTAGGTAGCCTGGTTTTCGCTTTGTATTTCGTGGGTGATTGTTCCTGTCTCTGTGTTAGTTTTCACCAGTAATAGGTTTCACGTTCCGTTTGTTGTTTTTGTATTTATTAAGTTATTTCATGTATAGTTCGTTTGTTTGTCTTCACTATTAAACATGAGTAACTTACACGCTGCATTTCGGTCCGACTTTCTTTCAACAAAAGAAGAACGCCATTACAGTCATGGCTTTAGAAGCTTCTGATAGGCTAATTGACATAATTTGAGTCAATTGGATGTGTACCTGTGGATGTATTTCAAGGTCTACCTTCAAACTCAGTGTCTCTTTGCTTGACATTATGGGAATTATTTTTTATCAAGACCTCAGAAAACAAATTGTGGACCTCCACATGTCTGGTGCAATTTCCAAACGCCTGAAGGTACCACGTTCATCTGTACAAACAATAGTATACAAGTATAAACACCGTGGGACCACGCAACCATCATACCGCTCAGGAAGGAGACACGTTCTGTCTCCCAGAGATGAACGTACTTTGGTGTGAAAAGTGCAAATCAATCCCAGAACAACTAAAAGGACCTTGTGAAGATGCTGGAGGAAACTGGTACAAAAGCATCTTTATCCACAGTAAAACGAGTCCTATATCGACATAACCTGAAAGGCCTCTCAGCAAGGAAGAATCCACTGCTCCAAAACCTCCATAAAAAATCTCTGTCAGGAGGAATGGGCCAAAATTCTGCCAGCTTATTGTGGGAAGCTTGTGGAACACTACCCAAAATGTTTGACCCAAGTTAAAAATTTAAAGGCAATACTACCAAATAGCAATCTGCTACCAATCTCTCTACAATTATTCTGACATTTCACATTCTTAAAATAAAGTGGTGATCCTATAAGGATTAAGTGTCAGGAATTGTGAAAAACTGAGTTGAAATGTATTTTGCTAAAGTGTATGTAAACTTCCTACTTCAACTGTACATAAACTCAGGAAAAAAAGAAATGTCTCTTTTTCAGGACCCCGTCTTCAAAGATAATTTGTAAAAATCCAAATAACTTCACAGATCTTTATTGTAAAGGGTTTAAACACTGTCTCCCATGCTTGTTCAATGACCCATAAACAATGAATTAACATGCACCTGTGGAACGGTCAGTAATTAAGGTCACAGTTAAGAAAATGTAGGACACTGAAGAGGCCTTTCTACTGACTCTGAAAACACCAAAAGAAAGATGCCCAGGGTCCGTGCTCATCTACGTGCCTTACGAGTGCTGCAATGAGGCATGAGGACTGCAGATATGGCCAAGGCAATACATTTCAATGTCAGTACTGTAAGACGCCTAAGACAGGGCTACATGGAGACAGGATGGACAGCTGATTGTCCTCGCAGTGGCAGACCACGCGTAACAACTCCTGCACAGGATAGGTACATCCGAACGTCACACCTGCGGGACAGGTACAGGATGGCAACAAAAACTTCCCGAGTTACACCAGGAATGCACAATCCCTCCATTAGTACACTGAGGTTTTGTAGGCCTGTTGTAAGGCAGGTCCTCGCCAGACATCACCGGCAACAACATCGCCTATGGGCAAAAACCCACAAGTCGCTGGACCAGACAGGACTGGCAAAAACTTCTCTTCACTGACGAGTCACGGTTTTGTCTCACCAGGGGTGATGTCCGGATTTGCTGTTATCGTCAAAGGAATGAGCGTTACACCGAGGCCTGTACTCTGGAGCAGGATCGATTTGGAGGTGGTGTCATGGTCTGGGGCGGTGTGTCACAGCATCATTGCTGAGCTTGTTGTCATTGTAGGCAATCTCAAAGCTGTGCGTTACAGGGAAGACATCCTCCTCCCTCATGTGGTACCCTTCCTGCAGGCTCATCCTGACATGACCCTCCAGCATGACAATGCCTCCAGCCATACTACTCGTTCTGTGCATGATTTCCTGCAAGACAGGAATGTCCGTGTTCTGCCATGGCCAGCAAAGAGCCCGGATCTCAATCCTACTGAGCACGCCTGGGACCTGTTGGATAGGAGGGTGAGGGCTAGGGCCATTCCCCCCAGAAATGTCCTGGAACTTGCAGGTGCCTTGGGGGAAGAGTGGGGTAACATCTGACTGCAAGAACTGGCAAATCTAGTGCAGTCCATGAGGAGGAGATGCACTACATTTCTTAATGCAGCTGGTGGCCACACCAGATAATGACTGTTACTTTTATTTTGACCCCCCTTTGTTCAGGGACACATTATTCCATTTTTGTTAGTTACATGTCTGTGGAACTTGTTCAGTTTATGTCTCAATTGTTGAATCTTGTTATGTTCATACAAATATTTTCACATGTTAAGTTTGCTGAAAATAAACGCGGTTGACAGTGAGAGGACGTTTCTATTTCAGCCTCCTGGGGGGGAAGAGATGCTGTCGTGCCCTCTTGATGACTGTGTTGGTGTGTGTGGACCATGATTATTCCTTAGTGATGTGGACACCGAGGAACTTGAAGCTCTCGACCTGCTCCACTACACACTTGTCAATGTGGGGGTGCTTGGCCCTCCATTTCCTGTAGTCCACGATCGGCTCCTTTGATTTTGAGGGAGAAGTGGTTGTCCTTGCAACACACTACCAGGTCTCTGACCCCCTTCCGGGAGGCTGTCTCATCATTGTTGGTGATCAGGCCTACCACCATCGTGTTGTCAGCAAACTTAATGATGGCGTTGGAGTAGTGCACAGCCACACAGTCCTGGGTGAACAGGGAGTACAGGAGGGGACTAAGCACACACCCTAGAGGTGCCCCCGTGTTGAGGGTCAGCATGGTGGATGTGTTGTTGTCTACCCTCACCACCTGGGGGTGGCCCGTCAGGAAGTCCAGGATCCAGTTGTAGAGTTTTTATCAGCCGAGAGTTGGTTAAATATAACCACTTGTGTTTGATCACTCTTTACTCAGTTAACACTAGGACAAATGTAGTCTACATTTTCTGTTTTGGATGAGAATTGTGTTATGCTGTTGCTACTTCTGTGAATGTCTGAACATTGCATCGATAAATAAACTGCTCGCATTGAGGACATCATTTTGTAAGATTGTGTTTGTGAAAAATGTTTCTGTGAAAAAACAGTGGCCAGCTCAAACGCTGACTGCTGTGTCAATCGTAACTAGATGTTGTAATGAAGTGTTCTAATCACACCGGCTTGAGTGTATGCTGCCAGGACCACGGTATAATGATCACACCCATGTCTTCATACACATCAAAGGGTTCATTCATCCATCAGTTGGGTTTGTATTCACTTCCATGCTGAGTTGACCCAGCAGCTGGGTCTTTTTAAACATAATCCATAGGTTATTTTCAGGATGCGTGGCCTACTGGGGGCGTGGCTTTCAGTATGCTCTTTTTGGCCACCTGTGAGAGTAAATGTCATTTCTGTTTGTCATGTTAAGTTTGTACACTGCAAATGTTCATTTTCTTTCAATATCTTTGCACATTACATATTTGTGTGAATATATATTTAATAACAATATTATTTAATTATAACAAAGTGGTAACTATCCCAACATTGAGGACTTGAGGAACTCATAATCTTGTTTAAACCTCACAAAAGCTACAAAAGTGTCAATGCTCAACATACAGTTTACAGTACAACAGAACAGAGTAACCGGAATGACATTTACTCTCACGAATGGCCAAAAACAACTATCTGAAAGCCAGACCCCTTACTACCCACGCTTTCAAACTTCTGATAAGACCCGGTGGGTCATAGCTCGATAACCCAGCATCAATAACCTAACAACACAACTGAGTGACCCAAATGGCTAGATCAAAATAACCCAACTTGTGTTCTGTCCAATATTTAACCAAATTGGGACTGTTTTTAACACAGCATTTTTGGGGGGTTAGGCCCTTGACTCCTTAGTCGGAGATCCCAAGCGCATTGTTGTTGTTCAGTTTGTAGTGACGAAAATAAATATATACAAAAAGGAAACTACAGAAAGACATGCACAAAACTATAGTCGTAATAAGGCTCTTGGTCACCCCTCTCTCACTGATTGCCAATCCATCTGGAGCCAGTTGCTACTGCCACCTAGGGATGAGGTGTGGAAGTTGTAGTCTGCTGTCTGTCTATGTGGTAACAGTAAAGGACCTCCTATGTCATAACAATTTACTTTTTTTTTATTCTAAGATATCTCAGGAACTTAGCTAGATATAACTGTATCTATGTGCTGCAATTCTATGAATTGTACTAAGTTCCAAACACCCACTTATGCTGCATGAAGATATGTTTGTGTCCCAAACTGGACCCCATTCCCTATATAGTGCACTACTTTAGAACAGAGCCCTATGGTCCCTGTTGAAAAATAGTGCATTATGTAGGGAATAGGGTGTCCTTTGGGACTTTACCTAATGCCGTAGCCTTGCCTAACCTACCTGTAGTGGTGAGCTGAAATTTTACTTTCAGGGAACTATATGCTGAGTAGTTTGAAAACCATGGTAATTTTGTTAATATATATTTATTTCCCTTTTTTAAGGTATTGGAATTGAAATTTGATTTCAGGTGAGTATGCGTTTCAACAGGTGAGCATGTGTGTTCAAAGGAGTTGAATATTAGCCCAGGAAGGACACAGCAGGTGTGTGTGTGTGTGTGTGTGTGTGTGTGTGTGTGTGTGTGTGTGTGTGTGTGTGTGTGTGTGTGTGTGTGTGTGTGTGTGTGTGTGTGTGTGTGTGTGTGTGTGTGTGTGTGTGTGTGTGTGTGTGTGTGTGTGTGTGTGTGTGTGTTGTGTGTGTGTGTGTGTGTGTCACCAATGGTGACTTTAAAACAGTTACATAGTTAAATAGCAGTGATAGGAGAAATGTTGGGATGGAACAACAACATTATAGTTCCTAAACAATACTAACTTTATTGAAATGAAGGAAGCCTGTGCAGAATAAAATTCACTTTTACGGAGCAAATCCATTGCAACACAATACTGGGTAAAACTCTATATTTTCAAGCATAGTGGTTGTTGTGTATTGACATTCTAGTTTGTCCCTTTAGGTCACCTGTAACCCCCCACTTGCTTACGTAGATTGGAATGTTTTGTTCAGTGAAATGCATAAAACAATGCCCACCTTAGTTTCAACTCCTGTCTTATGTTCTGTCCTTATATTAGCTAGTTGTTTAAGTAATACAGTGTCCTGTCTACTGAAAATAATGAACACAAACGTGAGAATGTTTCTTCCTCCTCGCCAGTTTTGTTGTATAGGACTGAGTGAAAACATTAAAAGCATTAAAAACTGAGTAAAAACACTAAAAACATTTTGCTGTAGAAAGACCCAATGAAAACGTTGAGCTAGCCAGTCAACAGTGATGATAGCCAGCTTCTGATGTCACAACAACAAGAGCACTGAGGGAAGAGTTTTGTTGCTGGAGAAAGTGGAATCACTGTGAGTAAAAAAAAAAAGTCTGGGAGTAAGGGACTGTCTAAAAAGTGTGAGAAAGAAAAATAATAAACTGAACATGTCTGCACTGGTTGGAAAAAAGGAACATTTGATGAATCTGTGGAACAATGGAGTTCTTACACGTAAAGTTTTGAGTACTTTGTGTTGGTGGCAAATGGAATTAAAGCAGAAATAGTTGTAACAACATTTTTGACTGTTATGCGAGGAAAAAAATTCAATCTACTGCGCAGCCTAATAATGTTTGAAAAACCTGGTGATAAATTATACGATGAAATTGTGGCTACCTTAAAAGGACATTTTTTTCCCCCAAACCACTGATCATCGCAGAGAGATTCAGGTTTCATAATAGAAATCAAGAGGGGGAGTCAATCTCACAGTTTGTGGCTGTATTGAAACAGTTATCTGAACACTGGGAATTTGGGTGTTCACTGACTGACACGATACGTGACATGTTAGTGTGTGGCATGCACAGCGAGGCATTTCAGAAACGCCTTTTGACTGAAAGTAACTTAACATTGCAGAGAGCAATAGAAGTGAATATGTCAATTGAAATGGAAATGGCAAATCAAGACACACAGCAGCTAAGTGCATCGACCCAAATGCATAAGATGTCTATGGATTTTTAAAAAACAAGGCAGTCGGTTGCAAGCCATGCTATCACTGTGGGAAACCAGGTCACCAAGCAGAGGAGTGTTGGTGCAAAGACTTAGAGTGCAGAAGTTGTGGAAAAAAGGGTCACAAAACAGAGACTGAAGGAGTACGGTCTGAGGGTCCGAAAGGACACATACGAGTTGTTCCTCAATAGGCACCTAAACACCTTCCTTTCGACCTACAGAACCCCCCCCCCCCCAAGCTACAACCAAAGTGGCACCCATGTCAGCCATGATGAAAAGACAGTTTCACTCGCGACTCGTACAGACACAACAGAGAGCACAGGTGGAGAGATGGAGCAAAGCAAAAGACAGAAGCTTCAGAGCTGGAGAGAGAGTTCTTGCTCGGAACTACTGCAAAGGTCCAAAGTTGATACCTGCAACAGTGGTCGCACAAACAGACCCTGTGTCCTACACCGTTCACACACCAGAGAACATCATCTGGAGGAGACACGTGAATCAACTGTTGCCAGGAACCAACCTCATGGATGACTCATGTCAAGTGACAAACCAAGATCAGCTACTGGAGACCTACCATGACTACGAGCCATCACCTGAAACCTACAATGCAGCAACCTACAAATTTGGAAAATGTTCCAGACCCACCTAAGCCAGCCAGAGTGCCTACTCGGATTGCTGTTGCACCACAGTCTGGGGCAAACCCACCACTCACACTCAGAGACAATGTGACAGGAGACTCACATGTATATGTCGGCATTACCCTGCAAGAGAAATATGACCCCCTGAAAGGTTGAACATCTGGTTCCGACTAACCTCCGACATTCAGAATACACCCCAGGGTTAGGTATGGGAAATTAGGTAGTCTACCCTCTTTCCTTAGTTCAGAAAATTTTATTTTGAAAAGTTCATTTTATTTACATTAGGAGACTTATATTAAAAAATATGTATATTTACTTTTTCCTTATGAGGCATCAAAAGTAATAGGGGAGGAATAGGACACCTGTAATGACGAGCAGCTCAAATAAGCAAAGAGAAACGACAGTCCATCTGTACTTTAATAAGACACGAAGGTCATACAATCTGGAAAACTGTATGAACTTTGAAAGTCGCAAAAACCATCAAGCTCTATGATGAAACTGGCTCCCACAAGGACCGCCACAGGAAAGGAAGACCCAGAGTTACCTCTGCTGCAGAGGATACGTTCATTACAGTGGCTTGCAAAAGTATTCACCCCCATTGCCATTTTTCTTATTTTGTTGCATTACAATCTGGAATTAAAATGGATTTTGGGGGGTTTGTATCATTTGATTTACACAACATGCCTACCACTTTGAAGATGCAAAATATTTTTTATTGTGAAACAAACAAGAAATAACACAAAAAAACAGAACTCGAGCATGCATTACTATTCACCCCCCCAAAGTCAATACTTTGTAGATACACCTTTCGCAGCAATTACAGCTGCAAGTCTCTTGGGGTATGTCTCTATAAGCTTGGCACATCTAGTCACTGGGATTTTTGACCATTCTTCAAGGCAAAACTGCTCCAGCTCTTTCAAGTTGGATAGGTTCCGCTGGTGTACAGCAATATTCAAGTCATACGACAGATTCTCAATTGGATTGAGTTCTGGGCTTTGACTAGGCCATTCCAAGACATTTAAATGTTTCCCCTTAAACCACTCAATTGTTGCTTTAGCTGTATTCTTAGGGTCATTGTCCTGCTGGAAGGTGAACCTCCATCCCAGTCTCAAATCTCTGGAAGACTGAAACAGGTTTCCCTCAAGAATATGCTTGTATTTAGCGCCATCCATCATTCCTTCAATTCTGACCATTTTCCCAGTACATGCCGATGAAAAACATCCCCACAGCATGATGCTGCCACCACCATACTTCACTGGGGATGGTATTCTCGGGGTGATGAGAGGTGTTGGGTTTGCGCCAGAAAGAGCTTTTTGGTGAACACCAAATGTGTTTGCTTATTTTTTTCTTTAAGAAATGAGCTATGCAGCTCCTTCAGGGTTATCTTTAGTGTCTTTGTTGCCTCTCTCTATTAACTGCACCTCAGATTGCACCTCAAAGAGTTCAAGTGACAGACACATCTCAACATCAACAGTTCAGTGGAAACCTTGTGAATCAGGCATTCATGGACAAATTGCTGCAAAGAAACCACAACTAAAGGACACCAATAATAAGAAGATACTTTTTCTGGCCAAGAAACATGAGCAATGGACATTAGAATGGTGGAAATCTATCCTTTGGTCTGATGATTCCAAATGTGAGATTTTTGTTTCCAACCACCGTGTCTTTGTGAGACGCAGAGTAGGTGAACATATTATCTCCGCATTTGTGATTCCCACCCATGAAGCATGGAGAAGGAGGTGTGATGGTGTGCGGGTGCTTTGCTGGTGACACTGCCTGTGATTTATTTACAGATCAAGGCACACTTACCAGCATGGCTACCACAGCATTATGCAGCAATAGGTCATCCCTCCTGGTTTGCGCTTAGTGGGACTATCATTTGTAGTTTCAACAGGACAATGACCCACAGTACACCTCCAGGTTGTGTAAGGGCTATTAGACCAAGAAAGAGAGTGATGGAGTGCTGCATCAGATGACCTGGCCTCCACAATCCCCCGACCTCAACCTAATAAACATTTTGGGATGAGTTGGACCACAGAGTGAAGGGAAAGCAGCCAATAAGTGCTAAGAATATGTGGGAACTCCTTCAAGACTGTTGGAAAAGCATTCCTCATGAAGCTGGTAGAGAGAATACCAAGAGTGCGCAAATCTGTCATCAAGGTAAAGGGTGGCTACTTTGAGAGTATAAAATATATTTTTGTTTAACACTTTTTTGGTTACTACATGATTCCATATGTGTTATTTCATAGTGTTGATGTCTTCACTACTATTCTACAATGTAGGTAATAGAACAAATTTAAGAAAAACCCTTGAAGGGGTAGGTGTTCTAAAACTTTGGGCCGGAGACACACTTCAAAACCTTGTTTTGTATTATTAATGTTTTGTATGAATGTGCTATTCAGTGGTTTCTCTGGGCTATAGAAGTCAAGGCCAAATCCAGAATTTTATCAAATACTTTTTTTTATATGGTCTTTATATGTAATGGGGTCCAACAGTTCTAAATCAAATAACTAAATTATCCCTTGTATGACCATCTTAAGACAAACATCTTAAGATGCTGCCCCCCCATCCCCTCCCTGGCTTAGACATTTACAGTTTTTTTCGATTGCTAAACGACAGTGGACACAACTGGAGTCACATGTGCAAAACTCCAACTACAGTCTGCACAGCAGCAGTTCATGTGGACCAAACTCTAGTTCGTTTTTCATTGCTTGAACACAGTTTTCAAAACTCTACACACTTATCCCATGACTTTAACCACAACCTGCACAACACTGTGGATTTACAGCACTTTGTTCAAATGCTAACACACTGCTGTCAAAACTGTGAACCACACATTCAAAACGGAATAGATTTCAGCCTTGTGCCTTTCAAACACTGCTGATTGCAATTTCAGCTGAAAGGCTAATAAGCAGGTGTCTTGTTTTAGACTTGTTAGTGAACACACACACATATTACAGTATATATAGATAGAGCTCAGAAAGACTCATTTTGGAAATGGAACAAGGAAGATGGGTTCGTGGAGGGAGAAGGGTGGCAGGGAGATGGCGGATGCGTGGAGGAAGACAAAGAAGACAAAGAGCTGTTATTTCAGATGAAATAAGGGCTACACTTATAGACCATGTCGTGAACCATGGTCTCTCATTGAGAGAGGCAAGGTTGAGGGTGCAACCCAATCTGCAAAGATCCACAGTGGCATCTGTAATGCGAATTTTCCATCATACAAACAGGTGAGAGTTACATCCTTACAGTAAATGAAAACATTACAGGAATCTATTTGTATTGCAATTATAGAATATTTACACAGATATATATTACAGTAAGTTTGACTGTAAAATATATTTTTACAACAGGACCCAAAGGCTGCACCCAATAAGGGGAAGAGGAAAAATATTTTCAGATGCGCAGGAAAATGCTATTGTTGACATGGTTGTTGTCAACAATGCAATAAAACTGCGGGAGATTCAAGATAGAGTGCTGGCTGATAATGATATATTTGAAAATGTTAATTCTGTCAGCACAACAACTATTGCTCGATGTCCTAAAGAAACACCAAGTTACAATGAAACAGTTCGAGAGAAACAGTGAACGGGTTCGAGAGAAACAGTGAACGGGTAAAAGAGCAAAGATACCAATATGTCCAGGTAAGACGTCTGAGGTTACGTACACAGCTATACAAAATATTTACAGTAAAAAAAACACTAGCATTTCTACAGTAAAATTGACTGTTTTTCAGAGAGTAATGGAGGTGGAAGCACTGGAAAGACCACATTCATTTGTATTTATCGATGAAGCTGGATTTAACCTTGCCAAAACACGGCGCAGAGGAAGGAATGTTATAGGTCAAAGGGCCACTGTGGAGGTTCCAGGCCATAGGGGGAAATATCACCATGTGTGCTGCCATGGCCAATGATGGTTTGCTTCTCAACACACCACTCATTGGCCTACAACACAGAAAGGCTTATAGCTTTCCAAGAACAGCTCTATGCTCAACTAGTGCCAGCAGAACAGGGGGAGCCAGTAAGAAACCCCCAAGTTTTTGTCATAGTTTGCGATAACGTTGCTTTTCACCACTCTGCAGCTGTCACAGATTGGTTTGCAGCACATCACAGATTTATGGTTTTGTACCTGCCTGCATATTCACCCTTCCTCAACCCAATAGAGGAGTTTTTCTCTGCCTGAAGGTGGAAAGTTTTTGGTCACCACCCACATGACCAAATGTCTCTTTTGGAAGCCATGCGTGCCGGATGTGAGGACACAAGTCCAGAGGACTGCCAGGGATGGATAAGGCACTCCAGAAGGTTCTTCCCTAGGGCAATGGCAAGAAAAAACATTAGATGTGATGTTGAAGAAAACCTGTGGCCTGATGCTAGAGAGAGGCAAGATTAGCCCCTCAATTATTTGTTCGAATTACAGTATGTACTTTTAGTTTCTACCTTTTTTTTCTCATTACTGTAATTCCGTAAATTACTACAGACTATTGAAGCAAACTGCTAATTTTCATTTACCTTAAAGAATTGTTATGTTCTAAAAAAAATTATAAATCATGTGAAAGAATGTCACTCTTTTCTTTGAAGAAAATATTACTTTGTATGAAGTCACTGAAATTGTTCAAACTGTAAAGATGAAAAGTTTGTATTTTCTGTATTGGTGTTTGATGCTAGTGTTTTTACTCTCAGTGTGTTCTGAGTGACAGTGTGTGTTATCTCAGTGAGGGTTGTGCATACTGTTTGGCTGCACTGAGCGTGTTTTGAGCCATGTGTTAAGAGTTGTGTTGCTTGGAATGAGTTTTGCAGGTGATGTGAACTGTTTAGCTCAGGTGACTGTTGGTAGTGCAGACTGTAGTTAGAGTTTTGCACATGTGACTCCACATGTGCCCACTGTCGTTTAGCAATCGACAAAAACTGTAAGAATAAAATGTGATCTCTGCCCACTGTATGAACCTAGTGTCCTACAGACATACTGCACTGTGCATTGCCCTGAATGGGATATCGACTGGATGCATTCCACTTTTAAAGAATACAAAGATATCTCAGGATCTAAGTTACATAAAACTGTATCAATCTTTAATGCTATGTGATGTAATTCTACAAACACACTCTTGAGGAAAGCACTTCATATGTCTGTGTCCCAAACAGCACCAAATTCCCTATATAATGCACTACTTTTGACAAAGTACTGCACTAAATACATATTAGGGTGTTATTTGGGACGGAGGCTATGTATTTTAAGACCAGTGTGATAGTGGTGCAGTGACCGTGAGGGAACATTCCGGTACTCTGTGTCCCCAACATCAAGAGATGCCTCTCTGCTCTGCACTCAGCCACTGACATTATGTAATGTGTGTAGTAAGGGTTGCTCTTGTCTCGAGGGTAAGTGTGTGTGTGTGTGTGTGTGTGTGTGTGTGTGTGTGTGTGTGTGTGTGTGTGTGTGTGTGTGTGTGTGTGTGTGTGTGTGTGTGTGTGTGTGTGTGTGTGTGTGTGTGTGTGTGTGTGTGTGTGTGTGTGTGTGTGCGTGCGTGTGTGTGTGTCGGGTATTTGAGATGTGTGTGTTATGCTTCCTGCTTTGGATTTTCTTTTAGGAACATGTTGTGTAACCTCGTTAATGTCAGAGTTTTGGCGCTGCTTGTGTGAGCTAAAAACCAAGCTTTCTGATTGGCTCTCATGGAGCACTCCCCCTTCGGAGCCCCCTCTCCTCCCTAAGCAGGGATACTCAGATACTCAGAGGCGGGATCACCATGGAAACTGCTGCTCCCTCTCCGTCGCCACCACAGTGTTCCGCTTCTGGAACACTCCAGCAAGAGCTCCGCTCTCCTTCCCTCCTCCTCCTCCTCCTCCTCCTCTCCTCTCATCTCCTCTCCTCTACTCTCTTCCCACACTCTACACTAGGAACCACCTGTCTGGTCTAGAGGATACCTCCCTCTATAAACTATAAACTAGTTTATAAACTAGACCTGTCTAACATAATAGCTATTCTACGATATTTAATTCAATATTTAGCTGTTTATACGCACTTAAATTTGGCTGTTTCCTATATGCACTGTGTCCATGTGCTGTATGCATTTATACTATTACAGCTGCTTTATTGTTCGCCTTTGAAAAATAGGTATTTTAACCTCAATTGGACTTCTTGATTGAAATAAAGGTTTTAAAAAGTATCTTTGGCTACTGTAGGGAGTGCTGTCTGGGTATCAGATCTCAAGGTCTTGTCTTCTTCAATTTTAAAAACCTTAAGATGCCGTCCCTAGGAGGAGTGCGTCACTTGAGTGGGTTGAGTCACTGATGTGATCTTCCTGTCTGGGTTGGTCAAAAAATAAAAAATATAAAAAATAAATGTACGTCTGGTTTGCTCAATATTAGGAATTTGAAACGATGTAAAGTTTTACTTTAAATACTTAAGTATATTTTAGCAATTACATTTACTTTTAATACTTAAGTATGTTTAAAACCAAATACTTTTAGACTCTTACTCAAGTAGTATTTTACTTGAGACATTTTCTATTAACGTATCTTTACTTTTACTCAAGTATGACATTTGGGTACTTTTTCCACCACTGCTAGTACCAAAGTCGATAGGCTAGTACTTTTGCGGTTCATTAGGCCTACTCATGTTGTTGGCTAACGAAAAGTAAATGTGGACAGTTCTTCCAACATCTTCAATATGCGCCTTGTCGCCTGTGAGAAAGACCCGATGACGTGACGGGCATTGGCTAATAAGAATTGAGCTATTTATGATGGTGTAGGCTATATTACATGGATTTATTAGACTTTTTAAAATGTAGATGTTCCAAAGGTCTGCATCAGTGGCTTGTAGGCTACGTGTGGAAGCCAGGAGATGCTAAATGTGTTTATGTTAATTAATGGTAAATTGCCTTGAGACCAACAGTTATTTGCTTGACAATCACCAGCTGACAAAATGTCATGACTGCCACAGCCCTAGTCCCAACAAGGTTGGTCAGAAACCATCAAAATCAGCTCAATCCTGATCGAACAACCACTGGAACATTGGTTGATCGCTTCCCACACACTGTCTCACTCCTCTTCCAGGAAAAGCAAATGCCACAATAATATTCTTAGAAACGTTGTGATGATGAAGATTATGATGATGTTGCCATTTACCAGATGCTTGGCTGACCCTGAACTATATGTGACTCACTTCTTCTACCGGTTTCCACACCTTTCTTCCCACCACCTCGCCTTTGCGTACAGGGAAATGTGACACCACAGTTATCGTGGTACTGCCCCCTCCCATCCCTCCTCTACCGCAGTATCACCTCCCCTGTCTGCGTGCCTGCCTATGTGCTGGCCTGCCTGCGTACCTAACTGCCTGCGTGCCTGTGTGCCTGCCTGCGTGCATGCCAGCGTCATTACTCTTTCTGGCTCTAATGCTGCACAGTGAATAGCTGCTTAGGATTGTGGTTGCATCAGGGTTGGAAAAGGATGGACTCCAGGACTTGTAGAAGGAAAGAGAGAGCAGGAGAGAAGAGACAAAGGAGCTGTGGAAAGGAGGTGCGGGGGTGGGGCTGACATGATGATTATGGCGGGGTGTGTGAGTAGGTGGGGCTGGAATGTGAGCGGGAAAGCCCTGCTGCTGACTTGCAAGTGTGCGTGTGTGTGCGCGAGGAAACACCACACCCACAGAAGCACCCTGTAGAAAAACCCAGTGAATACTAAGCAGGAGGGGACCCCTCCCACACACACAAACACACCAGTAAAACTAAACTAAGAATCAAATATTAAAGACAAAGAAAAATAGAATAGAGAGTAAGGAATAAAATAAAGAAAGACTTTTGAAAAAAAAATGATGAATTAAGATATTGAGGTGTAGGAAATGTGAGCAGCACAGTACGGATGGGTTGGCAGTGGTGCAGAGAGGAGAGTAGAGGTGCCGGGTGGATAGGAGGGAAACCTGCAGTGCAACACTGTGAATAATTAATGGGTGTCTGACTATGGAGAGAGAGAGAGAGAGAGAGAGAGAGAGAGAGAGTGAGAGAGAGAGAGAGTCAGACAGACAGACAGAGATGGAGAGAGAAAGATGGAAGGAGGTGAAGACAGAGCGAGAGACTGCAGCATCAGACAGAGAGAGTGAGAGAGAGACAGAGCTAGAGGGAGAGCTAGAGAGTGAGACAGTACCAGTCTGCAGCAGTCTGAACTCTCTGTCCCCGAGTCTCATCACGTTCACACTGTCTCATTTCCTCTACGTCTCCCCCCAGAGCACTGCGGGAGACTCACACACACACACACACAGAGAGAAACACACACACACACACACAAAGACACATTGGTACGACGAAACAAACCTACACACACACACACACACACACACACACATACATACAATGAAACACATGCACACACACTTTCCCGGAGGAACTGAGCCATACTGGAGACCAAATGGCATCTTTTGAAATCTATCTGTGTGATAAAGATTAACATCAGGATCAGATTGATATCAGCATCCATGCTTCAAACATACTGTGCACCATCTGTATCAGCATGACACATACGCAAGCAGACACAGCTTAACAGACACACAGGTCTGCACAGCATCACACACATCATCATACCCACAGTATTAGAAATAAAGCAGCCTAAGCGGCAGAGTCGCAGACACGGAGACTGGGAAGGCTTTCCACTAGATGTTGGACATTGTTGCGGGGACTTGCTTCCATTCAGCCACAAGAGCATTTGTGATGTCGGGCATTGTTATAGGGCGATTAGGCCTGGCTCGCAATCATTATTCAAATTAATCCCAAAGGTGTTCGATGGGGTTGAGGTCAGGGCTCTGTGCAGGCCAGTCAAGTTCTTCCTCACTGATCTCAACAAACTATTTCTGTATGGACCTCGCTTTGTGCATGGGAGCATTGTCATGCTGAAATAGGAAAAGGCCTTCCCCAAACTGTTGTCACAAAGTTGGAAGCGCAGAATCGTCTACAATGTAATTGTATGCTTGAACGTTAAGATTTCTAACCATGAAAAACCGCCCCAGACCATTATTCCTCCTCCACCAAACTATGCATTCGGCCAGGTAGTGTGCTCCTGGCATCTGCCAAACCGAGATTCGTCCGTCGGACTGCCAGATGGTGAAGCGTGAGTCATCACTCCAGTGAACAGGTTTTTGGCGGATGCCAGGAGTCCAATGGCGGAGAGCTTTACACCACTCCAGCCGGCACTTCGCATTGCGCATGGTGATCTCAGCACTCGGCGGTCCCGTTCTGTGAGCTTGTGTGGCCTACCCCTTCGCGGCTGAGCCGGTCTTTGTCTTAGACGTTTCCACTTCACAATAACAGCACTTACAGTTGACCAGGGAAGATCTAGCAGGGCAGAAATATGACAAGCTGACTTGTTGACAAGGTAGCATCCTATGATGGTGCAATGTTGAAAGTCACTGAGCTCTTCAGTAAGGCCATTCTACTGCCTATGTTTGTCTATGGAGATTGCATGGCATTGTGCCTTTATTATATACAACTGTTAGCAACGTGCGTGGCTGAATAGCCGAATCCACTAATTTGAAGGGGTGTCCACATGCTTTTGTATATATGGTATGTACGAGAAAAAGGGAGAAGAGTGCCATTATCCAGATGAAGAACTCTCCTCTGCTCTCCTCTATCCTTTGTGACATTGTATCAAGTATGACTCACAAGCCTGGAAGTTGTCCCTCTCCATCCCCATTCAGCCTGGCGGTCTCTCACACACACACACACACACACACACACACACACACACACACACACACACACACACACACACACACACACACACACACACACACACACACACACACACACACACACACATTGCCTGGTGGTGACAGCCTGGCTCTGGTGACATTTAGCTGGTGTACAAGTTTCCATCCCTCATGGCCAAGAATGGACATGTTCCTTTTCCTCTCCTCTCACCCTCCCTGCCTCTCATCTTAGAATGGTAACGGGAACTGACTGAAGTGCTTCAGCTGTGGATGACCAAATATGGCGCTGCGCACATGAAGAAATAGTATAGTATACCATGGTATGAATAATATAGTATTCACTGTAGTGTTTTGCTAACTTCACTGTTGTAGTCACTGCAGTGACAATATAGACAATATAATTTATATAGCCCAGCTACTGTTGTGAATATCCCTCATTTTTAAAAGTATTTGATTCTAAAGTACTCAAGTGTTACATTACTCAAAACAGCAATACAGTATTTTTTCATCAACATCTTTATGCTTTCATTAATAAAATAAATTCATGACAAAAAGACATTCAAATGCGGATGTTTATATAAACTACATTTTAGTTGCACTTCTATCCAGCTTCACGTTGTACAGCGCCATATTGTCCATTCCATCCTAATGGAAACCCTGAGGGTTTTTCATTTTTCTTGGAATAGAAGATCATACTATGAATCAAATTAATTAAGCCAGTACCATTCAATAGTTTGGAAGGGACTCCCAGGAATCCCAGTTCGACAATTGATGACTGATTTGTTCCAATATAGTTCCATCATTTATGTCCAAATAGCCACTTGTTGTTAGCGTGTTCAGCCCAGTAAACCATTTTCATGAGGCGTGAGCATTTCATCCAGACAAAAACTCGAAAAGTTTCGTTAAAGTCCTTTAGAAACATGTCAAACGATGTATGGAATCAATCGTTAGGATGTTTTTAACATAAAACATCAATAATGTTCAAACCGGAGAATTCCTTTGTCTTCAGAAAGGCACTGGAACGAGTGGTAACACTGTCGGGAGCGTGCGTCTTGAGACCGAGGCTCTCTGCCAGACCACTGACTCAAATAGGTCTCATGAGCCCCTCCTTCATAGTAGAATCCTCATTCAAGTTTCAAAAGACGGTTGACATCTAGTGGAAGCCCTAGGAAATGCAACCTCATCCATATCTCAATGTGTACTCGGTAGGCCAAGCTTTGAAAAATCACAACCCTCAGATGTCCCACTTCCTGGTTGGATTTTCTCAGGTTTTCGCCTGCCATGTGAGTTCTGTTATACTCACAGACATCATTCAAGCAGAAACTTCAGCGTGTTTACGATCCAATACTAATAATCATATGCATATATTAGCGTCTGGGACAGAGTAGGAGGCAGTTCACTCTGGGCACGCTATTAATCTAAAAGTGAAAATGCTGCCCCCTATCCCAAAAAGGTTAAGGAGAAGTCTATCTTTAATTATTTGAATAACACTAGTGTCTTTTATCAATGTTTATTATGAGTATTTCTGCAAAATCACCGGATGTTTTCGAATCAAAACATTACTGCACGTAAGGCGCCAATGTAAACTGAGATTTTTGGATATAAATATGCACATTATCAAACAAAACATACATGTATTGTGTAACATGATGTCCTATGAGTGTCATCTGATGAAGATCATCAAAATTTAGTGATTCATTTTATCTATATTTCTGCTTTTTGTGACTCCTATCTTTGGCTGGAAACATGGCTGTGTTTTTTTTCGACTTGGCGGTGATCTAACATAATCATATGTTGTGCTTTAGCTGGAAAGCATTTTTGAAATTGGACACGATGGGTAGATTAACAAGATGTTTATCTTTCATTTGCTGTATTGGACTTGTTAATGTGTGAAAGTTACATATTTCAAAAAAATATTTCTGAATTTTGCACGCTACCTTTTCAGTGGAATGTTGTCGCTAGAAGGTTTAATAAAAAAATGATAAAAAATACTTATTCAAAATGCAGATGTTGATTTAGTTATGGATCCATAACAAATTACTATGGGAATAAATATCAGTGATTTACATAAATATTGGAACAAAGTTGTCTAATGAAGGCAAACTATTTACAATCCTCCAATCCGGTAGCTTACTCCCGACCGTCACGTTGTACAGCTCCCTATTTTACATTCCATGCTAATGGCAACCCTGACGGTTTTGTTCATCTCTGAAAAGAAACACCATACTATTAAGTAATCCCATATACTATGTTGTTACAAAAAAAAACTCTGGTAATGCCAATACGGAATACTATTAAATGCTTCTCAAAGATGCCCGCTGGTGGTCAAACTAGCAATAACTTGCAGTGACAGAAAAATGGCTTACAATTACATTACATGCCACAGAATGCTGCGGCAGTACGCAAGGTGTGCCTCAGTTTGACACAACTTTTAAAGAAGGAACCACTGTAGATACTACTCTGGTAAATATTCTCTAAGGGGAAACCAGATCATTATAGTAATAGCAGGCTAGGCCACCATCAGCCAAGGGATTTGTAATTAATTCAGTTATTATTATGTTCTCCACTTCTCCCATTTCCCCCAATTCTTAGAAACAGCACAGCTAGGAGAATATGGAAGGCTGCATGTGACTACACACACAGGAACACACGAAAACACACACACACAATGAGATGTCATGGGATCACTGAACACATGAAGAGCCATGTGACAAGATGTTTGGAGAATCATGACAATAACAATATCTCCTGACTACTGAGCAGCAGCAGGCTTCTGCAACTACACAATAGCTACTAGCTGCTCTAACAGAACAATGTGGAGAAAGAATTATGACTAGTAACAGGATTCTAGGATGCCTTCTGAAAGGCAGAGCAATGCTGTATGACACACACACAAATACACTCACTCATACACAGAGTTAGAGGGTTGGAGAAGCTTAGCTCCCAGCTAAGACAAAGGCTACAGATTGCTCCTTTTTCCTTTGTTGGGGTTTGAGTTGGAGAGCTGAAGTGCACCAGCATATACACACCAAACCCACAAAAATAAATTGACCCTCCTACAAAACACACACACACGCACACGCACACATATACCAACCATGTCAATCAAAATCACCCATCAAACACCAAATCATGGCCTACCCCCGACCCCCTTTACCTCACTTCACCCCTACACTACGTCAGTGGTTCTCAAGTGGGGGTCACGACCCTAGAATACATGTTTTCATACATATTTTAATTGGCTACTAAATTATTTTCTCAAACACAGCTGCGCATCTTGATTGTTGACCAATGACTACACTTCGACCAACTAACACATCCATGTGTATAGTTAGGGATGACATGTTGTGTGACTTTTAACACAATCACTGTGTTGGCACAACATGATTTGTAGAAATGTTTCAACACATTTTGTGTCAATTCCTGCAATTGATGTCTTAAAAGCTGAAAATCACACAACACACCATAGATATGTTCGATTATTGACCAATCACATTGTGGTTCCGAAGTTTTCATGCATCTACGTCGCGGCCCCACACCCTGGCCCTCAAGCTCTGAAAAATGACGTGACAACTGACAGCCTGGAGTGAGCCTCAGCCAGCCAGCAGGAGGAATAAGTAAGAAACAAGGAACATTTACTCGTTATCTAAATGAGGTGACCATTTGAGGCTAAAGCGGAGCCGACATGGCAACATTTTAGCCATGTTTTTACATGCACATTGATTGACGGATTAATCTTTTGCTACACAAAGATAAATAACATCTATTTATCAAAACTAATCCTATCAGTTAGTTAGAATTTTTTTGCACCTGCTACTGAAATGGTTGTTCTTGTTTAAATGGCTTAAGTAATCTCCTCACAACCCTGACAGTCATTCTGAATGCAGGATGCGGGTTAATAAAACATGACACTGGCTGGATTCTGATAGAAATTACACTTCACTTTGCAAGCCAGTCTAATGTGATTTGCAGGTAGGTTGTGAAATTCTGTTAACTTTTACAAATGTTCCATGATTTTCAGAAATGGTCGTTGGAAACGTCCTATAAATGGTCGGGTATAAGCAGGAAATCTGATATCCTTCAACCAGAATCTCTAGGAATTTTGGGAAAGTTGCTGGAATTTTGACACCTTTACTTGAAGCGTTCCATAAACCAGGGTTTACTTTTTTTTACCCAGGCCCGCCTTCCGCCATTGGGGAACATTATGATAACTTTCCCTCAACATTTTGATTCAGAGGGGTTGGGATAAATGCAAAAGACACATTTCAGTTGAATACATTCAGTTATGTAACTGACTAGATATCCCCTTTGCCTAGGAACTCACTTAGTGACAGCCACAGAACTGAAATCAAATGCTATCAACAACCATGTATTTTTCACTAACAAATACAGTCATGGGTGGTAACTCTTCAATTCACTCAAAAAGGTAATTATATTGGAGGAGTGGCTTAGTGGGGGGCAAGTTTTGCATTTTAAAACGTTTGTCATGGACCCTCAAATCCTCAAAAAGTTCAACAGCTGTACCATTGAGAGCATCTTGACTGGCTGCATCACTGCTTGGTATGGCAATAGCACTGCCCTTGATCGCATAGTGCTACAGAGGTTGGTGAGGACAGCCCTGGACATCACTCTGGCCAGCTAACTGCCTTTCAGGACCTCTATATCAGGCAGTGTGAAAGGAAAGCATAGAACATGGTTAGGCTCCAACCACCCAAGCCATAGACTGTTCTCTCTGCTTCGCATGGCAAGCGATACCGGTGCATCAAGTCTGACGCCAACAAGCAACTGAACAGCTTCTATGCCATAAGACTGTTAAATCGCTAACAACATGGCTACGATCTGAGTTGACCTTTGTAATTGATTCTTCTCTATGCACACTCACACACTATGCAGACTAATACTCCAACACAAACACAAACACTCACTCCATCATTTGCTCACACACACATAATATGCACATACTACATTTATAATGACTACACACATCCACTCACATACAATCACCACATAAGCTGCTGCTACTCTTCATCATATATCCTGATGCCTAGTCACCTTACCCCTATACTTATCTACCTACAGTACCAGTCAAACGTTTGGACACAGCTACTCATTCAAGGGTTTCTCTTTATTTTTACTATTTTCTACATTATAGAATAATAGTGACGACATCAAAACTATGAAATAACACATGGAATCATATAGTAACCAAAAAAGGCCTGATCTGCGGTATGCCTAAACTGTGGTAGGCCTGATCACTGACAACGATGAGACAGCCTATAGAGGGGAGATCAGACACCTGGCAGTGTGGTGCCAGGACAACAACCTCTTCCTCAATGTGAGCAAAAAAGGAGCTGATCGTGGACTACAAGAAAAGGAGGGCCGAACAGGCCCCCATTAACATCAACGGCGGTATAGTGGAGCGAGTCGAGAGGTTCAAGTTCCTTGGTGTCCATATCACCAGTGGTGGGCCGTCAGGGCCAGCAAGGCCTTCTCTGCTGGCCTAAACATCATCAGAATATATATATTTTTTTAAATATATTTGCCCACAAATATGTATTAAATTATTCCCCAGAGTAAGAGTTACACACTTCATTTCATAGCGTTCCTCTTGGTTGCACAGCTTCCAGCCCCAGGTTGAGATTTGGAGGGCTGGTCTTTATGTTAGATATTTTATCCAATCATATTCAGCCTTCATGTGTTGCCAGGGGTCTAAAATCTGCCCTCAGTGTTACACAGGAGCCAGCTAGCAGGCGTAGTGCCTGCACGTCTTTTGATTGGATTATCAATATTGAGAGGCAGGTCCTATATGGGCAGGTCTCAGAACTAGGAAACTGAAATTGATCAACAAATTAATTCTACTAAACTGTTTTTTCAACCCACAATGGCGGAAGGAGAAGATATCGATTTGGTCGAGGATATAATTATAACGCCATTCTCAAGACAAACTTTTCAAGAAAAGTTAGACGTTGTCAGGAGAGGTAGACGCCGACGCTACAAAGCCAGGCTCCGAGAAGCACTGTAAACTGTACTGCTGGGAATGCCTATTATTTGCAAGTGATCGATTTGGTGTTTGGAGCCACACTGGCTTTGCAAACCTGAGTTGTCTAACCAAGGCAGCAACGAGACACCAAAGTATGGCTAGGCACTTACAAACAATGGTGCTTTTGAAAACTTTTGGGGACACCCGAGTGGATCTACAGCTCAACGAACAAGCGCGCAGGGCAACAAAGCTGCACAATGAAAAAGTATTGTACTCTTCCCCTGCAATTCTCTGAATTAAAATGTCAATTTCAAGGTGACGCAACGCCTGGTTATACTGCGTTTCTGTCTAAATGTATAGTGTCTAGAGCCATGGCATCATAATGATGGTAATAAGAGGTGGATTAATTCGGGTGGGACTGTGTAGGACTTCACTGAAGGCCCAGGCCCCAGAACCACGGCACGCTACTGCATATCACCAACAAACTATCATGGTCAAAACACAAGACAGTCGTGAAGAGGCACAACGACACCTTTTCCCTCTCAGGAGACTGAAAAGATTTGGCATGGGTCCCCAGATCCTCAAAACGTTCTACAGCTGCACCATCGAGAACATCCTGACCAGTTGCATCACCGACTGGTATGGCAACTGCTCGGCATCCGACCGTAATGCTCTACAGAGGGTAGTGCGTACGGCCCAGTACATCACTGGGGCCAAGATTCCTGGCATCCAGGACTCCGCAAAAAAAAGAAACATCCCTTTTTTTCCAAAGATAATTTGTAAAAATCCAAATAACTTCACAGTTCTTCATTGTAAAGGGTTTAAACACTGTTACACTGTTTCCCATGCTTGTACAATGAACCATAAACAATTAATGAACATGCACCTGTGGAACGGTTGTTTAAGAGACTGATTGGTGGAGTGCTGCAGAGATGGTTGTCCTTCTGGAAAGTTCTCCCATCTCCACAGAGGAACTCTGGAGCTCTGTCAGAGTGACCATCGGGTACTTGGTCACCTCCCTGACCAAGTTCCTTCTCCTCAAGATTGCTCAGTTTGGCCGGGTGGCCAGCTCTAGGAAGAGTCTTGGTGGAACCAAACTTCTTCCATTTAAGAATGATGGAGCCACTGTGTTTTTGGTGACCTTTAATGCTGAAGAACTTTTTTGGTTCCCTTCGCCAGATACAGAGCAATTCCTACCTCATGGCTTGGTTTTTGCTCTGATATACATTGTCAACTGTCGTGACTTTACTTTCATTAATTTGATTTAAATATTTCATCCACTAACTATGTTTATTTGTTACCCAATTAAATTGATAATGTAACAATTAACTCATTAGAATTTGGGGCACCACGGAATAAGTTGTGTAGAGAGTTACCATCTCCCGATTTAAACTCTTTAACTATTTAATTGATAAAGTCATCTTATTAATCATTACCTATTATAATATCATCATTCTGAACAGTCATAACCTTCTTGGATCTGCAAAAACCCCAGCCTTGCACATTATTCAGTACTACACAAATTGGTTGAATCATTTATTTACTAGCTAACTAAATAATAACACAGAAAACACACACAACAAAGGTCCCTAATGGACTGACAAAAAAAATATATATATATATATGAGAGAGAGAGAGAAAGAGAGAGAGAGAGAGAGAGAGAGAGAGAGAGAGAGAGAGAGAGAGAATATATATGTGGTGGATAACATTAGTTTTGTACATCTACCCACTGACCTTTCCCCACGTTCTTCGGCTTAAAATATTGTTCGGTATTTGCAATTACCAAACATAACTCCCTCTATGTATAGCTCTAGAGTCTAGACGAAAGTCGTTCCTCAAGGTTGTATACATTCTCTCTGTGTGTGTGCGTGTCTCAGACATTTACACATACACACTGCCTCTCACACGGGCCCACAGAGCAGAGAAGTAGTGTTTACTGGCCTACAGGTAGACATTGGCCGCTCAATCAAAATACGGGTCTATAAACACAGGGATTCCGGTTGCCCTGGATTATTTATTGCATTTCTCATTTATTGCATTTCTACACCATTAAAAAAACTCTCTTTCTGCTGTTCTCCAAATAGCATTTTTAACCTCTTACATCTATGGGGGCACTATTTCATTTTTGGATGAAAAACATTCCCGTTTTAAACAAGATATTTTGTCACAAAAAGATGCTCATATAATTGATAGCATTCGATGCATATAGAAATACCAAGATATTCTCTGCCCCTAGAACGTGAGCTTCAGGCAAAACCAAGATGAGATGGCATCCAGGAAATGACAAGGATTTTTGAGGCTCTGTTTTCCATTGTCTCCTTATATGGCTGTGAATGCGAGAGGAATGAGCCTGCCCTTTCTGTCGTTTCCCCAAGGTGTCTGCAGCATTGTGACGTATTTGTAGGCAGATCATTGGAAGATTGACCATAAGAGACCACATTTACCAGGTGTCCGCCCGGTGTCCTGCGCCGAAATTGGTGTGCAAAAGTCACCTGCCAGTATTTTTCCATGCGATACAGAGAGGAAAGCAAGCTTCCACGAACTGCATATCAATGAAGAGATATGTGAAAAAACACCTTGAGGATTGATTCCAAACGACGTTTGCCATGTTTCGGTCGATATTATGTAGTTAATCCGGAAAAAGTTTTACGTTGTAGGTGACTGAATTTTCGGTTCGTTTCGGTAGCCAGACGCAATGTAGAAAACGGAACGATTTCTCCTACACACAGACGCTTTCAGGAAAAACTGCGCATTTGGTATGTAACTGAGAGTCTCCTCATTGAAAACATCAGAAGCTCTTCAAAGGTAAATGATTTTATTTATTTGGTTATCTGGTTTTTGTGAAAATGTTGCGTGCTAAATGCTACTCAAAATGCTATGCTAGCTTTGCATACTCTTACACAAATTAGTCAATTTCTATGGTTCAAAAGCATATTTTGAAAATCTGAGATGACAGTGTTGTTAAGAAAAGGCTAAGCTTGAGAGCAGACGCATTATTTTAATTTTATTTGCGATTTTCAGAAATCGTTAACGTTGCGTTATGCTAATGAGCCTGAGGCTTTAGTCACAAACCCGGATCCGGGATGGGGAGTTTCAAGAAGTTAACAAAAAATGACCCCAGGCATTAATTATCACCGCAATATTAGGTTTAAAGGTCGGTGCAACTGTGTGTACAGTGTCAACCACTAACCACTACTCAACGTCATCATAAATTGACTCCTTGACTGGAACGGATGATACATCCGGATGATACATTACAACAAGAAATGCCAGATAAATTCTACACATGCATTGAAATAAAAAGCAAAGCTCATGTCAAAGGACTTACTTGGGCCTACAAACGATAAGGATGCAAGAAGACAAACAAACAAGACCCAAAAATGACAAAAATCAAAAAGTACGAAAGGAAAATCTACACATCCCTTTTAAAAGGGTGTTAAGGCCGAGCCCATGATTCAGAGCTGTCGAATGGAAACCGCCTCGGTAGCCTACAGCAGGGTTTACCAAACTTGGTCCTGGGACCCTCCAGGGTGTACCTGTTTGTTTTTTTCCCCTAGCACTACACAGCTGATTCAAATAATCAAAGCTTGATGATGAGTTGGTTATTTGCATTAGCTGTATAGTGCGGGCAAAAATCAAAAAGTGCACCTAGGGAGGGCCCAATGACTGAGTTGAGGAAACTGTGGCCTATGGGTAGGAATAGTGGAGCTCTGTGTTGTTTTGCTGAATGGACAGCGCCTCTGTCTAGTAGCCAGCTATAGAATTGTTTTGTTTGTGGGAATTTAGAAATGTTTTGGGCACAGTTAGATAGCCTACAATGCCTATATGAAAATCATATTGTCACACAGAAGTTTTAAAATGGTAGGTTAAATTGTAAATTGGCAATCCACATGAAAAAGGTTGCCGACCCCCTGCTGAAGGCTACAGTGGTTCCTCCTTTAAAAGTTGTGAACTTACACCGCGGGACTTAGAGGTACCCAGCATCACAGCTTCACTGCTCCAGACCACCACAAGGGGGACTTAGAGCACACATTATGCATTTGGGTCCCAGGGTTTTTATATGACCGATCATATTGAGTGGTCCCAATGATGAACCAGTCCCTGGTGACTTTCTTCAGTAAAGATGGCTGACAAAACATTACGGGTGTCACGAGTCCGACCGAGGGTGGTTCCCTTTCCTGGGCAGGTGGCGCTCGGCGGTCGTCGTCACCGGCCTATTAGCTGCCACTGATTGTCTTTCCGCCCCCTCCTTGTATGTTTAGTGGTAGCACCTGTTTATGCTTAATGAATTTGTCTTTATTAGACAGCCGGCCCGCCTGGTTGTTGTGCGGGATTATTTTAATGTAACCTTAAGGCTCTGTTGTAGAGGTACGTGTTAGTACTTGGTCGTGTATTTTTCGTGGTACATTTGGATTCCCTGTGTTTGGGAACGTACCTATTGTGAGCACCCTGTGGTGCGTTGGTGCTATTAAAGACGCACAGCATTGAACTCTCTGTCTCCTGCTTTTGACTCCACACCCACGAGACCGGAGCATTACAGAATCCTGCACCTGAAAATTGAATGGAGTCAGCAGGAGTTCTCCACCACACCACCGTTCTCCATCGGATCGGATCCGCGATGGATCAAGTGATGGAGAGAATGGACCGATGGAAGAGGAGTGGTCTCCTCTCTCCACCTTCGGCACCCACTGTTCCGGACTCCCCATCTCCCGACTCCAACACCCTCCGTCTGACGCTACCGAGGGCTTATGATGGAGCGGCGGCGGGTTGCCAGGGGTTTCTGCTTCAGCTGGAGCTATACCTGGTCACCATCAGACCCACTCCCTCAGGAGCAGAGAGGGTGAGTGTCCTCATCTCCTGCCTCACGGGTCGTGCTCTGGAGTGGGCGAACGCAGTCTGGAATGGCCCAGACTCAGCGCGGGAGCACTACCCAGAGTTTTCCCGCCGCTTCCGTGCCGTGTTTGATCACCCACTAGACGGCCGAGCGGTGGGAGAACGACTATTTCATCTCATGCAGGAGAGGAAGAGCGCCCATGATTACGCGCTGGAGTTCCGGACCTTGGCAGCAGGATCCGGGTGGAACGACAGGGCCCTTATCGACCACTACCGGTGTAGTCTTCGAGAGGACGTCCGCCGGGAGTTAGCGTGTCGGGACACCACTCTGTCACTGGATCAGCTGATTGACATGTCCATTCGACTGGATAATCTGCTGGCTGCTCGCGGGTGTTACGGATACAGTTATCCTGTGTGTGTGTGTGTGTGTATCCTGTGTGTGTGTTTCTTTTCTCTCCTTCTCCCCTCACAGGTGAAAATCATCACTCCCCAATCAATCATCAATCAGAAGACACACCTCCTCCAATTTCCTGACCTATCACAGTTCCTTCCCCATGGTTTAAAAACCCCATTTGTTTGTTCTAGAGCCCAGCCCAGCTCAGCTCAATCTCTCTGTAAATGCCATGTCTGTAGGTCTCTGTGTTTCACTCTCGCTTTGTGTCGTAACCTCTCTTTTGTTTAAGCACCTCATAGCACTTTGTCATCACCTGTGAGTATTGTTTTTGGTTATGGTGTTTGTTTTTGTTGCTGGTGGGAAAAGGGGGAAACCAAGACAAGTCGCCCATGGGCATACACTACCCGTAGGTGAACTTTGTTAAATACACTAGTTAGAACTGGGCGGACCACCCACTGTATTTTTGGTTAGTTAGTTAGCTGTTGTTAAAATAGGCTAGTCTAGCTTAGGGGTGTTTTTGAATACTTATTGTTTCTTTCCTTGGGTCCAGCTCAGCCCCTTTTCCTGCTCCCCCATTACCGTGTGTTTATAAATAAACCTAGAGTTTGACGGTAGATTTCAGTTGTCGTGCTTATTTCGTTCACACTTTTCCTTTGTCACAATAATAATTTGCATGAGTTATGTTACGAGTCTCATTACCATCCCCCTAGACTGTCGGGCCAAAAGGGATTCGTAACATAAGTGGGGGCTCATCCGGGATATGTCATAACTGACACCCATGCCGCTCATGTAGATTGTTGTAGTGGTATTGTTCAGTGTTGAGCGTCATAGCTGAAGTAGCATTAGTGTTTGCTATTTCCTTTGGCACTTGTGAAGTAGTGTAAAAATGACTACTTTTGATTTGAAATCTTTTTTGGATAACCCTTCGTGGGAGGTTTTTGACAAATGTCGTAGAGTTGATTTAATGACCTTGGCTGACCATTATTCAGTATCGATTCCGCAGAGTTTAGTTAAGGCGGAGGTGAAACGGATAGTATTAAATGTATTGTTGGAAGAGCAGGTGCTTGTGTTACCGCTGCCTGAGCCTACTACCCCTGTAGCGGATGTTGCTGCTCCTGTAAGACCATTGGTGTCTGATAATGAGGGAGAGGCTAAAACACCAGCCACATTGTCCCGTTTTGATCCACTCTCCCCACTGTCAAATGGTGATGCCAGGAGGGATGTCCGTTTAGCACAGTTCCAACTGGAGGTGGAAGAGAGAGCCCAAATTAGGCGAGAGACTCTCCAGTTGGAGATGTGTAAAATAGAGGCAGAAAAAGAACGAGAACAACGGCATTTGGAGATGTGTAAAATTGAGGCAGACAGAGAACAAAGGCAGTTGGAGTTCAAAATGCGCCAGATGGAACTTGAGGCAGAGACAGCGAGGCTAGCCTCCGGTCCTACTGTGCCTGTTTGTGAGCCGTCCTCACCTGCTGTGTCCTCAAACATGTTTGACATTAGTAGGCAGATTGCCTTAGTACCTTTGTTCAGAGAGTCAGAGGTTGACTCCTATTGTTGTGTATTTGAGCGTATAGCCGTAGCATTGAAATGGCCTGAAGAGGTTTGGTGCCTATTACTTCAGTGTAAATTAACTGGTAAAGCCCAAGAGGTTTTGTCAGCGCTACCTCTGGAGGACAGTTTGAATTATGAAGTGGTCAAAGCTACTGTTCTTCGTGCCTATGAGCTTGTGCCTGAGGCATACCGACAGAGATTTAGGTCTCATAGAAAGTCTTCTAGTAAGACTTATGTGGAATTTGCTAGAGACAAGGGAAATCTGTTTGATAAATGGCATGCTGCTAGTAAGGTAACTGATTTCAACTCTCTCCGGGAGTTAATCTTGTTGGAAGAGTTTAAAAATTGCTTACCCGAACGCATTGTAGTTTACCTAAACGAACAGAAAGTATCCACCCTGGCAGAAGCGTCTGTGTTGGCAGACGAGTTTGTGTTGACGCACAAGAGTGTGTTTTCGGCTCAAACTGAGAGTAGAGCCACTGAGTTTCCTACCTTTAGTCCTAGTCGGCCAGCAGTAGTATGTCAAGCACGCCAGAAGAATGAGCGTCGATGTTTCTATTGTCATAAAGTAGGACATATGATTAATGATTGCTTCCTGCTTAAACGCAAACAAGGGATGTCTCTTCGTGCCAAGCCACCAACAGGTGTTGCTCTAATTCGTACGGTTGTGAGGTCTGCAACAAAACAGGTGCCTCAGGGTAACTGTAGTTTGAAAGTCTCAGTCCCCGACCGCAGTTATGAACCATTCATTTTCGAGGGGTTTGTGTCCCTAACGAATGACGAAGCGTCTCAACGACCGGTTAAAATCCTTAGAGATACTGGTGCGGCGCAGTCGTTTATATTGTCTGATGTGTTGCCCTTGTCTGACGATACATACTGTGGTTCCAGTGTGTTAGTGCAGGGTATTGAAATGGGTTTTGTCCCAGTGCCATTGCACTTTGTGAAAGTACACTCTGAGTTAATCAGTGGAATATTCAGAGTGGGGGTACGCCCTATGTTGCCAGTGAAAGGTGTGACCTTCATAATGGGTAACGATATTGCCGGAGGAAATGTAGTACCCGTATTGGAAGTATTGGATAAAAGTGACCACTCTCTCTCGAATGAGCTGGCACAGAATTATCCACATGTGTTCCCCGCTTGTGCCGTCACTGTGCTCAGGCACGACAAGAGGGTGATGAGATAGATTTGTCGAACACTGTTCTGTTCAAAGAGGTTGATCAAGAGGATGGATTGTGTGATACCTCTGAGAAGCTGATCACCTCTGACAAACAGCCTAGGAAAGAATCAAAGAACGTTGAACTTATTGCTGATGCAATACAGTTACCAGTCACTCGTGAGCAGCTGATTGCTAACCAAAAGGTTGACAACAAGCTTGCTAAATGTTTTTCTAGTGTTGTCTCATTGGAAGATGTAAAGAAGAAGAACGTGGCTTACTTCATTGATGGTAATCTCCTCATGCGTAAATGGAAATCCCATGTTGACGCGGATGGAGATTGGAATGCTGTTTACCAAATAGTAATTCCTACAGCCTTTCGACAAAATGTGTTATCCCTTGCTCATGATCACCAGTGGTCTGGTCATTTAGGAATCACAAAAACTTATGATCGGATCCTTCGACATTTCTTTTGGCCGGGTTTAAAACAAGATGTGGCTCAGTTCTGTCGGACATGCCACACGTCAGATAATAGGAAAACCAAATCAGGTTATTCCTCCCGCTCCTCTTTGTCCCATACCTGTCATAGGTGAACCATTCGAGCATGTGGTGGTTGATTGTGTCGGACCGTTAGCGAAGACAAAATCGGGTAACCAGTTTTTGTTAACGATAATGTGTATGGCTACAAGATACCCCGAGGCCATTCCTCTGAGAAGGATTACAGCCCCGGTAGTGAGTAAAGCCTTAATAAAATTCTTCACGACATTCGGGTTACCTAGGGTGGTACAAAGCGATCAAGGTACCAATTTCCTATCCAAGCTCTTCAGGCAGGTGTTAAAATCCTTGTCAATTACGCACCGTGTGTCAAGCGCCTATCACCCAGAGTCTCAAGGTGCACTTGAAAGATGGCATCAGACACTGAAGTCTATGCTACGTAAATATTGTTTGGAATCTGAGAAAGATTGGGATGAGGGAGTTCCTCTAGTTTTGTTTGCTGCTCGTGAAACTGTGCAGGAGTCCCTAGGTTTCAGCCCGGCTGAACTGGTGTTTGGTCACACAATGAGAGGACCAATGAAAGTCCTTAAAGAACAGTTCTTGTCCCAAGAGTTGTGTACCAGAGATGAGAATGTGTTGGACTACGTTAGTCGCTCCGCCTACACCAAGCTTGTGCTCTCGCAAAGGAAGCTCTGTCTTCCTCACAGAGGAGCATGAAAAGACAATATGATAAAGAGGCTGTTTCTCGTCCACTACAGCCAGGTGACCAAGTACTGGTGTTATTACCTGTTCCAGGATCTTCACTGTCAGCTCGTTTCTCGGGTCCTTATTTAATTGAAAAGAAAATAAGTGAAACTGACTATGTGCTTCAAACTCCTGATAGACAACGCCAATCTCGTGTGTCACATTAATATGTTGGAAGCTTACCACACCCGACCCATCACACAGATAGATCGTTCAAAAACAGAGGAAGGTACTGCTGGCTCCTCTGCTACTACTGCTATGATAGTGGACTGTCATATTGATGATGTTGATGGCTTGGAGTTGCGCAATACTCAGCAGCAGTGTGTTAGATTGCCCAACTCAGAAATGCTGCTGTCTATCCAATCCGGTCTGGTTCATTTAACGGATGGACAGGCCAATGATATTGTGAGGCTACTACACAGTTTTCCATGTCTCTTTAATGACGTTCCTACTCGCACAAATGTGTTGGAACATGACATTAATGTTGGAAATGCTACACCTATCAAGCAACACCCATATCGTATCAACGCTTCCAAGAGGAAGATAATGAGGGATGAGGTGAGATATTTGTTGGAGAATGACCTGGCTAAGCCAAGTTCAAGCCCTTGGAGTTCTCCTTGCATTTTGGTTCCTAAACCTGATGGTACGTCCAGGTTATGTACGGATTATCGAAAGGTAAATTCTGTCACTATGCCAGATTCGTTCCCGTTACCCCGACTGGACGACTGTATCGACACTATTGGTGCTGCTAAGTATGTAACTAAGTTAGACCTCTTAAAAGGTTACTGGCAGGTTCCGTTAACTTCACGTGCTTCTGAGATTTCTGCCTTTGTGACCCCAGACAACTTCCTACAGTACTCAGTCATGGCTTTTGGGATGCGAAATGCACCAGCCACCTTCCAACGACTGGTTAACTCCGTATTAGCTGGCGTTCCTAATTGTAGTGCATACCTTGATGACCTAGTGATTTATTCGTCTGAGTGGTCAGATCATGTTGACTCGATAAGGGTAGTATGTGAACGGTTGGCAGCTGCTTCTCTAACCGTGAACTTGGCAAAGTGCGAGTTTGGGAAGGCTACTGTTACCTATCTCGGTAAAGAGGTTGGCCATGGACAGGTGCGCCCTGTTAATGCCAAGGTCTTGGCTATAACTGCATTCCCTGCACCTACCACCAGACGAGAGCTACGCCGCTTTTTAGGGATGGTTGGCTACTACCGTAGCTTCTGTAAAAATTTCTCTGCGGTAGTTGCTCCATTGACCGATTTGCTTAGTCCGGCTAGATCATTTGAGTGGTCCCCTGATTGTAAGAGAGCTTTTGAATCAGCGAAAGCACTCTTATGTAGTACACCTGTACTTGCTGCTCCTGATTTTGAACAACCGTTCAAACTTGAGGTAGATGCTAGTGCCAGAGGTGCTGGTGCTGTTCTACTGCAGCAGGACAAGAGTGGAGTGGATCATCCCGTTTGTTATTTTTCACGTAAATTTAATAAATGTCAAACAAACTATGCGACAGTAGAACAAGAAGCTCTTGCTTTGTTGTTGGCTCTGCAATACTTTGAAGTATATATTGGTTCCAGTGCCCTACCCGTGATTGTATATACTGACCATAACCCCTTAGTTTTTCTCCACCGAATGTACAACCAGAACCAGCGCCTTATGCGTTGGGCGCTGATTGTACAAAATTATAATTTGGAGATCCGCCACAAAAGGGTTCTGATAATGTGTTGGCAGATGCTTTGTCTCGTGTGTGAAAATGATTTCTGCATGTTTTGCAAGGTTGTTGCTTTGTTGGGAGTATTAATTGAAATACTGTAGTCGCAACCCCTAGGGTTGCTCTTTTAAGGGTGGGAGTGTTACGGATACAGTTATCCTGTGTGTGTGTGTATCCTGTGTGTGTGTTTCTTTTCTCTCCTTCTCCCCTCACAGGTGAAAATCATCACTCTCCAATCAATCATCAATCAGAAGACACACCTCCTCCAATTTCCTGACCTATCACAGTTCCTTCCCCATGGTTTAAAAACCCCATTTGTTTGTTCTAGAGCCCAGCCCAGCTCAGCTCAATCTCTCTGTAAATGCCATGTCTGTAGGTCTCTGTGTTTCACTCTCGCTTTGTGTCGTAACCTCTCTTTTGTTTAAGCACCTCATAGCACTTTGTCATCACCTGTGAGTATTGTTTTTGGTTATGGTGTTTGTTTTTGTTGCTGGTGGGAAAAGGGGGAAACCAAGACAAGTCGCCCATGGGCATACACTACCCGTAGGTGAACTTTGTTAAATACACTAGTTAGAACTGGGCGGACCACCCACTGTATTTTTGGTTAGTTAGTTAGCTGTTGTTAAAATAGGCTAGTCTAGCTTAGGGGTGTTTTTGAATACTTATTGTTTCTTTCCTTGGGTCCAGCTCAGCCCCTTTTCCTGCTCCCCCCATTACCGTGTGTTTATAAATAAACCTAGAGTTTGACGGTAGATTTCAGTTGTCGTGCTTATTTCGTTCACACTTTTCCTTTGTCACAATAATAATTTGCATGAGTTATGTTACGAGTCTCATTACCATCCCCCCTAGACTGTCGGGCCAAAAGGGATTCGTAACAGCGGGCGTTCAGAGAGGGTCCTGTGCGTTCCACCACCCAGCCCCTCCGCTCCCATTCCGATGGAGTTGGGAGGGGCTGCGCCGAGGGGTACCGGAGGAGGAGGCTCCCTCTGCACCAGCTGTGGTCGGAGAGGACACACGTCTGATCGGTGCTGGGGGGGTCCGTCTGGGAGTAGAGATGGCAGGCGGAACGCTTCTCGGTCACCCCAGGTGAGTCAGCATCAAACTCACCCAGAACCCCTTGTTGGCCACATGTTTGTCTTAACTTTTTTCCTTCACTTTTTTCCCTCTTCCCAGCATAAGGCGCTAGTCGATTCAGGCGCAGCTGGGAACTTTATGGATCGCGAACTCGCCCTTAAGTTAGGGGTTCCGCTGGTGCCGATAGATTCTCCTTTCCCCGTGCACTCCCTAGATAGCCGGCCATTAGGGTCAGGGATGGTCAGGGAGACCACGGTCCCGCTGGACATGGTGACGCAGGGGAATCATAGGGAGCGTATCAGTTTCTTTATTATTGATTCGCCTGCATTTCCAGTGGTGCTGGGGACTCCCTGGCTGGCCCGGCACAATCCTAAAATTTAGTGGAGACAGGGGGTTCTCCAGGGGTGGTCAGAGGAGTGTTCTGGAAGGTGTTTGGGAGTTTCCATCGGTGCCACGTCGGTGGAGAGTCCAGACCAGGGTTCCACGGTGTGCATTCCCCCCGAGTATGCCGATTTGGCAATCGCTTTCAGTAAAGTGAAAGCGACTAAATTACCACCTTATCGACCGGAAAGGGATTGTAGGATAGATCTCCAGGTAGACGCTGCGCTTCCCAAGAGTCACGTGTACCCGCTGTCCCAGGAGGAGACGTTGGCAATGGAGACATATGTCACGGAGTCGCTGAGACAGGGGTACATTCGGCCCTCCATTTCACCCGTCTCCTCGAGTTTCTTTTTTGTGAGGAAAAAGGAGGGAGGCTTGCGTCCGTGTATCGATTATAGAGGTCTAAACGCCATCACAGTGGGGTAGTTACCCGCTACCTCTCATCGCTGCGGCGGTGGAATCGTTCCACGGAGCGCAGTTCTTCACAAAACTGGATCTCAGGAGCGCGTATAGTCTGGTGCGTATTCGGAAGGGAGACGAGTGGAAAACCGCATTTAGTACCACATCAGGCCACTATGAGTACCTTGTCATGCCGTACGGGTTAAAGAATGCTCCAGCCGTTTTCCAATCCTTTGTAGACGAGATTCTCAGGGACCTGTGCGGGCAGGGAGTGGTTGTTTACATCAATGACATTCTCATCTACTCGGCCACTCACACCGCGCATGTGTCTCTGGTGCGCAAGGTGCTTGGTAGACTGCTGGAGCATGACCTATACGTCAAGGCTGAGAAATGCATGTTCTCTAAACGAGCAGTCTCTTTTCTGGGATATCGCATTTCCACCTCAGGGGTAGTGATGGAGGGCGACCGCATTAGGGCCGTGCGTAATTGGCCGACTCCGACCACGGTAAAGGAGGTGCAGCGGTTTTTGGGTTTTGCCAACTACTACCGGAGGTTTATCTGGGGTTTTGGCCAGATAGCGGCTCCCATCACCTCACTGCTGAAGGGGGGCCCGGTGCGGTTGCAGTGGTCAGCAGAGGCGGACGGAGCATTCAAGAAGTTGAAGGCGCTGTTCACTGATGCGCCCGTGTTGGCGCATCCGGACCCCTCTCTAGCATTCATAGTGGAGGTGGACGCGTCCGAGGCTGGGGTGGGTGCCGTGCTATCACAGCGCTCGGGTACGCCACCAAAACTCCACTCCTGCGCTTTCTTCTCAAGTAAGCTCAGCCCAGCGGAGCATAACTATGATGTGGGGGACCGGGAGTTGCTAGCGGTGGTTAGAGCTCTGAAGGTGTGGAGACACTTGCTTGAGGGGGCTAAGCACCCCTTTCTCATCTGGACCGACCACCAGAATCTGGAGTACATTCGGGCAGCTAGGAGACTTAACCCACATCAAGGTGGGCCATATTCTTCACCCGGTTCCGGTTTACTTTGTCTTATAGACAGGGCTCCCAGAACGTAAAGGCTGACTCACTGTCCCGCCTCTACGACACGGAGGAGGGGTCCACCGAACCTACTCCCATCCTTCCCGCCTCAAAGCTGGCAGCACCAGTGGTATGGGAGGTGGACTTGGACATCGAGTGGGCGTTACGGGCTGAACCCACGCCTCCTCAGTGTCCAGCGGGGCGAAGGTACATGCCGCTTGTTGTTCGGGACAAACTGATTCGGTGGGCTCACGTCCTACCCTCCACGGGTCACCCTGGGGTGACGAGGACAGTGGGGAGCCTTCAGGGGAGGTATTGGTGGCCTACGTTGGCTAAGGACGTTAAGGGTTATGTCTCCTCCTGTTCAGTGTGCGCTCAGAGTAAGGCTCCTAGGCACCTTCCTAGAGGGAAGTTACAACCCCTCCCCGTTCCACAGCGGCCATGGTCACATCTGTCCATAGATTTCCTGACCGATCTTCCGCCGTCTCAGGGGAACACCACGGTTCTAGTGATTGTGGACCGGTTCTCTAAGTCCTGCCGTCTCCTCCCGTTGCCCGGTATCCCTACAGCCCTACAGACTGCGGAGGCGTTATTCACCCATGTCTTTCGGCACTACAGGGTGCCGGAGGACATCGTTTCTGATTGGGGCCCCCAATTCACGTCTCGGGTATGGAGAGCGTTCATGGAACGCTTGGGGGTCTCTGTCAGCCTGACCTCCGGTTATCACCCCGAGAGTAATGGGCAGGTGGAGAGAGTGAACCAGGAGGTGGGTAGGTTTCTACGGTCGTATTGCCAGGATCAGCCAGGGGAGTGGGCACGATTCATTCCCTGGGCTGAAATGGCTCAGAACTCACGACGCCACTCCTCTACTAACGTGTCCCCTTTTCAGTGTGTGTTGGGGTACCAGCCGGTCCTGGCACCATGGCATCCGAGCCAGACCGAGGCGCCTGCGGTGGAGGAATGGGTACAGCGCTCCAAGGAGACCTGGAGGGCCGTCCAGGAATCTCTACGACAAGCGAGTGGACGGCAGAAGAGGAGTGCTGACCGCCACCGCAGTGAGGCCCCCGTGTTTGTACCGGGGGACAGGGTCTGGCTCTCGACCCGAAACCTACCTCTCCGCTTGCCCTGCCGGAAGCTGGGTCCGCAGTGTGTAGGGCCCTTTAAAGTCCTGAGGAGAATAAACGAGGTGTGTTATCAATTACAACTCCCTTCCTATTATCGTATTAACCCCTCATTTCATGTGTCTCTCCTCAGGCCGGTGGTAGCTGGTCCCCTGCAGGACAGTGAGGTGCCGGAGGTCCCTCCCCCCCTCTGGACATCGAGGGGTCCCCGGCATACACGATCCGAGCCATTCTGGACTCAAGACGCCGGGTGAGGGGCCTGCAGTACCTCGTGGACTGGGAGGGGTACAGTCCGGAGGAGAGGTGCTGGGTACCGGTGGGGGACATCTTGGATCCATCCATGTTGAGGGATTTCCATCGCCTCCATCCGGATCGCCCTGCACCTCGTCCTCCGGGGCGACCTCGAGGCCGGTGTCGGCGCGCTGCGGGAGCCGCGCGTCAGGAGGGGGGTACTGTCACGAGTCCGACCGAGGGTGGTTCCCTTTCCCGGGCGGGTGGCGCTCGGTGGTCGTCGTCACCGGCCTATTAGCTGCCACTGATTCCTCCCCCTCCTTGTATGTTTAGTGGTAGCGCCTGTTTATGCTTAATGAGTTTGTCTTTATTAGACAGCCGGCCCGCCTGGTTGTTGTGCGGGATTATTTCAATGTAACCTTCGGCTCTGTTGTAGAGGTACGTGTTAGTACTTGGCCATGTATTTTTCGTGGTACATTTTGATTCCCTGTGTTTGGGAATGTACCTATTGTGAGCACTCTGTGGTGCGTTGGTGCTATTAAAGACGCCCAGCATTGAACTCTCTGTCTCCTGCTTTTCACTCCACACCCACGACACCCGGAGTATTACAACGGGGGATGCAAATGTAAGTAATTATAATGTCATAATGAGTCAAGCAAAAAATTTAGAGGAATATATTAGTTAATTTTGTGTTAGCTTGCCTTGCCGTGCAATGCAGCTGAAGTAACATAGCTAGCTAACTATTTACTTGCTAATTGTGTAGTAGAGGATAAAAATAACTGTATGCCTATGGATGTGTAGCTAGCTACAGTATGTAGCCTATCTGCGCCTATCTGTGTATGGACCCTAAAACATTAGGTTCTGAACTAATGAACCTCAGCTATTGTAGTTGTTGTATCAACTTAAAGTCTGAATGGCTTTCTTCAGTAAAGATGGCTGACAAAACATTACGTGGGATGCAAATGTAAGTAATTATAATGTCATAATGAGTCAAGCGGAAAAAAATAGAGGAATATAATATTTAATGTAGAGATGAACGATTGTGCATATTTTTTTGTCATAAAGCTCATTTACAAAAATCGCTATTTAGCTAGTTAGCTGACTAGCTAACATTAGCCATCTAGCTAGCTGGTGTAATGACATGAGTATAACATTTTAATTTGTGTTTAATGTTTTAGGGACTCTAAGAACCAGCAAACCAGACTGTCGTCTTGGGAAACAGTGGATGTAAAGAATCTAGCTAGTTTAAGCATTTAATGCAAATTGAATATAACGGTGACTAACCCCATTTCCTACAAATTTGCGCATCCTCGACATTCAAACGAGGCTGCAATGAAAACTAATGGGACTGTAGCGACTGCGTTGACATCAAAATCTGGAGTGTGAACATGTTTCTATTCAAGCATTGATTGACATGGTAACGGCTCTATACTATTGGAGAAAAGTTGAAAAACCTGACCCCTCCGACGCTGTAGGTTAAATTGTAACGTGTCATGGCGTAACGTAACATAAAGCAACTAATTCTGTCTTACAGCCTCTATCTCCTTTTAAAAACAAGAAAGGGACAGGGCTGGGAAATTCATTCCAATGATGTCAAATTCGTCATTGGAACCACTCAATATGATTGGTCATATAAAAAACCCAAATGCATAATGAATGCTCTACCTCCCACTTGTGGTGGTCTGGAGCAATGAAGCCGTGATGCTGGGAATACCTTGTCATTTTTTGAGTCATCACTGCAAGCTATCATGACTCTCAAAAGCCGCTGTTTACTTCTGAAGATCACTTTAGCACAGCCCTAAAAACCCGATTCAAATTTGACACAAACCTTCAAATAGGTATGTAATGACACATTATATAAACACTTTATAGTGTTTTATTTACATTTTAGAGGTAATAAGGTGATAAGTTGGACAGATCTAGTGAAAAAAAGCAGTTTCCACACACAACATCTCTCCTTCTCACTATCACGCAATAGGTTTCTCTTCCCCACCCGCCATTTTTTTAAATACCCGACGGAGCTCATTGCCTTCTTGAATCATGCAAAGTGGGCATCATGAAGGTCTCGTCATTGATTTTGTTGGAAAGGGGAGAAATTGTGCTTTACAATGTTGTTGATATTACAGTTGATCTGGAAGTATTACGTTTTTTAGGCGTTGAAATAAGGTCAGTTGTACGGACTAGTGCGATGTACATGTAAATAACTGTATGCCTATGGATGTGTAGCTAGCTACATTATGTAGCTGATCTGTGTATGGACCCTAAAACATTAGCTTCTGAACTAATATTCGTTAGGTTATAAACTAATGAACCTCAGCTATCATAGTTGTTGTATCAACTTCAAGTCTGAATGGCATTAATGAAACCTATGGATTGAGTAGAATATAGTAACTGTATTGTGCCAAAGATGCAAGTCCTATATACACATACTGTAGTTATTACCACGCATGAGATTCCCACATTGTAGCCTGTACATTGAATATATTCACTGATCATGTACTCTTCCTTGGAAAATAAAGGTGTGGTTCAGGTATGAATCTCTGTGAGACAATCTTTTTCAGTCATATACAATACCAGGTGTATAAAACCGGATTCTTTGAATGATGCTGTGTCTATGTATGTATTACAATTATACACTTCAACAGTGTTTAACACTCCTGCTCCTGGGACATCAATGATTACACATTGTAACTATGCAATAGACTAGAAACATGATTTAAGTAAAGGCTGATTTGTAATTCATATATACAGAAAAAAACTATGCATATCTAACTCCCTTCATTTGCATTAATCTGAGGACACAGGATAATATTTCAATGACATACTTAATTTCGACCAGTGGAGAATGTGAAATGCTTTATTGAAAGAAGTTCATTATCCTGGTGTTATAAATACATATAATAAATGCATTATAATTATGATAATTGTAATATTATATTATAAATACAAGTTCAATCTGTACTTCAATGCACATATGGTGTGCATTATAAAATGAGGAAGAAAGACGAGGTGGGGAGAGAGGTGTAGAAGACAGAAAGGAAAAGAGGTAAGAACAGAGGCAGACAGCATATGATTAATAAATTATAGTGCTACCCTAATATTCTCTCAGTTCATCACAAGTACAGTGTGTCTAGCGGTGTCTCCTAACCAGCCTTGGGCCCCAAGTTGGCCTGAAGGTTATCTTAAGAGCGGGTGAGGTGGCGATGACGGGACTGGCTTCCTCCCTCACATCAAAACATACCTGCAGATGAGAGACAGATGAATAGAGAGCATGATTAAGCCTTGTTTGTTTTATTCTAACACAGTCAGTCATCATAATCATCAGGTGAAATGCAAAACTGACCTTGGATCATTAACTCTGGGACTACTACATCTCTCTCTGCATTTCAATGTAAAGTATCTCTTTAATAATACTTCATGTTGACCCAACCAAGTGACCTCTCACTTATGATCATGCTGTGCCCTCTGTGTCAGCCAATTCAGATGTGGGAGGGGTTCACCAACACAGCTGCAATAACCTAAAGGACTTAGGGAGAAGGGGGAGAGGGATGAAGTGAAGGAGAGAGACTGTTATTGTGTGTGTGTGTGTGTGTGTGTGTGTGTGTGTGTGTGTGTGTGTGTGTGTGTGTGTGTGTGTGTGTGTGTGTGTGTGTGTGTGTGTGTGTGGTCTCACCTGGTGTCCACACGAAGTGGCTACAGAGTACTTTATGCTGAATAACAGACACATGAGGACAAACAATACAAGATAATGTCATTATTAGACATAAATATCACTTGAAACTTGATGATGACTTGATAATTTGAATCAGCTGTGTAGTGCTAAGGCAAAAACAAAAATGTGCACAGGTGTTTGGAGCATTCCGATATGCCACAGCTGGTGAGGTGTCAGGTTCGCCTCTGTACTTAAAAAGGGTGATTATTCCAACTCTCTGTGAAATGCTGTAGATGAGGTAGGAACACATATCCCACACAGAAGAGGTGGTTAGAATACGACAGGTCAAAGTCTCCTTCTTCATCCAAACTGTGCATGTGAGACAGGTTCCATGTACAACAAGACAGGCAGAGAGGAAGAGAGAAAAAGAACACAGAACAGTTTAATTACCTCTGGTTATGGACACTTTTGCCAGTAATAAAGCTTCCACGGCCTGTTCCTCGGATAGTGAACATCTGTCAATATCTACATTTTCGACCCCTTGATCAGCTTGCACTCTGAAAGTAAAGGAAGTAGCTTTATTTTTTTGTAGAAAACAATAACTGAGATATGACCGTTCAAACCTAATGCAGCAGATGTCATTTTCAGGATACGTCAATACAGCACAGAAAGCTCAACACCAGACTGGTATTGTACAAAATAATATACTTGCCTGTTGTATCTTGAAAAAAGGCATTGGAATTTAAAGTGAAATGTTTAACCTATTAACCTGCTGCATTATTTCTGTATTACCAGTTGAAAAACAACTCCAATTTCATACATCATTGAAAATGTGTCTAGGAATAAGTAAGAATAAAAAAGTTTAAATAACTTCTTAGATTTGATGGAGACATTATACATCTTAGTACCTTATCAATGTATGATTTGTATCAATGTGGACAAGAGACAGGGGAGCAGGAACAGAGTATTTTTGCCGAGCAATGCAACGAAGCCGGATCATTCTGGCAATGATACCTGCACCAAGACTCCCGAACTCTTCGCCATTGTACTCAATGGCTGTCACGTTCTGACCATCGTTCGTGTGTGTTTTCCTTGTTTTAGTGTTGGTCAGGACGTGAGCTGGGTGGGCATTCTATGTTGTGTGTCTGGTTTGTCCATTTCTATGTTAGGCCTGATATGGTTCTCAATCAGAGGCAGGTGTTAGTCATTGTCTCTGATTGGGAACCATATTTAGGTAGCCTGTTTTGTGTTGGGTTTTGTGGGTAATTGTTCCTGTCTTTGTGTTTGTGGCACCAGATAGGACTGTTTTGGTTTTTTCACGTTTCTTGTTTTGTAAATTGTAGTACTTTCATCTTTATTAAAGATGCACAAAACTAACCACGCTGCATTTTGGTCCGCCTCTCTTTCCCCACAAGAAAACCATTACAGAATTACCCACCAACCAAGGACCAAGAGGCGTGGTAAACAGAGGCAGCAGCAGAAGCAGCAGCAGGAGAAGCAGCAGCAGCAAGAGCAACAGCTGCAGCAGCAGCAGCAGCAGCAGCAGTGGGAGAGGCTGCACTATTTGGAGAAGTGGACTTGGGAGGAGATCCTTGACGGGAAAGGACCCTGGGCAGAGCCAGGGGAATATTGCCACCCCAAAGCCGAGCTGGAGGCAGCGAAAGCAGAGAGGCGGCATTATGAGGAGCTAGCACGGCGGAGCTAGCACGGCAGAGCGGCTGGAAGCCCGAGAGGAACCCCCAAAAATTTATTGGGGGTGGCACAGGGAGAGTGTGGCAGAGGCAGGAGCCAGACCTGAGCCAACTTCCCCTGTTAACCGTAAGGAGCCATGGATGTTATCGGAGCTATCGGCGAAGCTGAGGGCTGAGCCTGAGAGGGTCGAGGAGTTATTGGACAGAATGGAGGAGAGTTACCGGATGGGAGATGAGGACACTCGAGGAGGTGTTAATAGAATTGGGGGAGTGTGAAGAGAGAGAGGAGTTGATTTGACGTAGTATGCAAGGCATTCGCCCTCAGGTGTGTGTCCCCAGCCCGGTACCACCAGTGCCGGCACCCCGCACCAGGCTGTCTCTCCGTTCCATCAACAGAGGTGCTCCCGCCTGTCCGGCACTACCAGAGTTTCCGCCCCTCAGTCCAGAGGCGCCAGAGCCCCTCAGTCCAGAGGCGCCAGAGCCCCTCAGTCCAGAGGTGCCAGAGCCTCTCAGTCCAGAGGCACCAGAGCTTCTCTGTCCAGCGCCGCCTGAGCTACATGTCTGCACAGCGCCGCCAGTGCCGCCAGTCTGCCCAGCGCCGCCTGAGCCACTTGTCTGACCAGCGCCGCCTGAGCTACCCGTCTGACCAGCGCCGCCTGAGCTACCCGTCTGCCCAGCGCCGCCAGTCTGCCCAGCGCCACCAGTCTGCCCAGCGACGTCAGTGCCGCCAGTCTGCCCAGTGCCACCAGTCTGCCCAGCGCCGCCAGTCTGCCCAGCACCCTCAGTGCCGCCAGTCTGCCCAGCGCCGCCAGTCTGCCCAGCGCCACCCGTCTGCCCAGCGCCGCCTGAGCTACCCATCTGCCCAGCGCCGCCTGAGCTACCCGTCTGCCCAGCGCCGCCTGAGCTACCCGTCTGCCCAGGGCCGCCAGTCTGCCCAGTGCCGCCAGTCTGCCCAGCGCCGCCAGTCTACCCAGTGCCACCAGTCTGCCCAGCGCCGCCAGTCTGCCCATTGCCACCAGTCTGCCTAGCGCCATCAGTCTGTCCAGCGCCGTCAGTGCCGCCAGTCTGCCCAGCACCGCCAGTCTACCCAGCGCCGCCAGTGCCGCCAGTCTGCCCAGCGCCGCCAGTGCCGCCAGTCTGCCCAGCGCCGCCAGATCCGCCATTCAGCCAGGATCTGCCATTCAGCCAGGATCTGCCGGAACCACCAGCCAGCCAGGATCTGCTCGATTTATCAACCTGCCTGAGCTTCCTCTCAGTCCTGAGCTTCTTCTCAGTCCTGAGCTTCTTCTCAGTCCTGAGCTTCTTCTCAGTCCTGACCTTCCTCTCAGTTCTGACCTTCCTCTCAGTTCTGACCTTCCTCTCAGTTCTGACCTTCCTCTCAGTCCTGAGCTTCTTCTCAGTCCTGAGCTTCCTCGGTCCCGAGTTGCCCCTCAGTCCGGAGCTGCCCCTCAGTCCAGTGTGGCCCGTTGTTAGGGTTCCTAGACGAAGGTTAGCAGCGAGGGTCGCCACTCAGGGGACGCTAAGGAGGGGGAGCCAGGATCCGCCAGTCAGCCAGGATCCGCCATTCAGCCAGAATCCGCCATTCAGCCAGGATCTGCCGGATCCGCCAGTCAGCCAGGATCCGCCATTCAGGCAGGATCCACCATTTAGCCAGGATCTGCCAGAACCGCCCGTCAGCCAGGATCTGCCAGAACTGCCAGTCAGCCAGGATCCACCATTCAGCCAGGATCCGCCAGAACTGCCATTCAGCCAGGATCTGCCATTCAGCCAGGATCTGCCATTCAGCCAGGATCTGCCAGAACTGCCAGTCAGCCAGGATCCGCCAGTCAGCCAGGATCCGCCAGTCAGCCAGGATCCGCCATTTAGCCAGGATCCGCCATTCAGCCAGGATCTGCCGGAACCGCCAGCCAGCCAGGATCTGCCGGAACCGCCATTCAGCCAGGATCTGCCGGAACCGCCATTCAGCCAGGATCTGCCGGAACCGCCAGCCAGCCAGGATCTGCCAGAACCGCCAGCCAGCCAGGATCTGCCGGAACCGCCAGCCAGCCAGGATCTGCCGGAACCGCCAGCTAGCCAGGATCTGCCGGAACCACCAGCCAGCCAAGATCATCTGCTCGATTTATCAACCTGCCTGAGCTTCTTCTCAGTCCTGAGCTTCTTCTCAGTCCTGAGCTTCCTCAGTCCCGAGCTGCCCCTCAGTCCGGAGCTGCCCCACAGTCCAGTGTGGCCCGTTGTTAGGGTTCCTAGGCCAAGGTTAGCGGCGAGGGTCGCCACTCAAGGGACGCTAAGGAGGGGGACTAAGACAATTATGGAGTGGGGTCCACATCCAGCGCCAGAGCCGCCACCGCGGACAGATGCCCACCCAGACCCCCCCCCCCCCCTATAGGTTTAGGTTGTGCGTTCGGAGTACGCACCTTGGGGGGGGGTACTGTCACGTTCTGACCATCGTTCGTGTGTGTTTTCCTTGTTTTAGTGTTGGTCAGGACGTGAGCTGGGTGGGCATTCTATGTTGTGTGTCTGGTTTGTCCATTTCTATGTTAGGCCTGATATGGTTCTCAATCAGAGGCAGGTGTTAGTCATTGTCTCTGATTGGGAACCATATTTAGGTAGCCTGTTTTGTGTTGGGTTTTGTGGGTAATTGTTCCTGTGTTTGTGGCACCAGATAGGACTGTTTTGGTTTTTTCACGTTTCTTGTTTTGTAAATTGTTGTACTTCCTTTGTGTCGGAAAGAAAGGCTGAAATGGCCAAAATGGAGGATGGTTGATAGCGAAATTAAATTGGAGTTTTGTTTTCAAATACATTTTTTGTTCTCTAAATATTTGGGGGGAATAAAATGCATAAAGTTTTGCACTCTATTACAAAACATTTGATTGCAAAATGTTTGTTTTTTTACTTTGAAGCATTGTTTTTGCTTTCAAAACTATTATTTTTGATTGAACATTTTAAAAAGTTGCTTTCAGAAAAAATATTTTTGATTGAAAATAAAAAACGTTTTGCTCTCAACAAAATACATCCATTTGTTGCAAGTTGGGGAGGGGGGCTAATAGCTGAACAATATACTATTCAACCTTTACAAAAGAATAGTCTAATAGCTGAGCTAGGTGTGAAAAAACCCGGTCCTATCACAGACCAGTTTTGCCCTAACAACCAAGGAGGAGTTAGAGCACTGATTATGGTGTTGGGTCCCAATGCACTACTGTGTTTCTAAATGACAATGAATGGGCAATATAATAATAAATAATAAAAATAAGAAATAAACTGTTAATTATGCCCAACTTCAAATGAAACAAGCAGGGAGCAGGTTTCGAACCCTCAACCTTCTTGCTGAAGACCAGAGCATTATCAACTGTGCACCATAGGCATGCTTAATAAGCCGCAGTCGATAGAGTGCGTCCTTGCAGCAGCTTGCTACTCAATGTAAGAAAGTAATGCCTTTTCAAATAAGTTACCTTACACGTTATGTTGTCTGACAATTTGTTAGCTATGCTGTCCTTATGAACCACATAGCATATCATTACAGCAGTATGTACCGGTGTGTTAGCTTATCTACCTAACGTTAGTAGTTATACATCAAACCTGACAGTATATTAACTATAGGCTATCTTAACTATCCAACGTTTATTGACTTGATTATTCCCATCATTCTAAGCTTAGCTAAATGGTATAGTTGATGTGTGTTCTCAATGGACATTCGAGTGCTTTCGTAAATTCGCTCTGGCTATCTACTCCAATTTCAGAGTGTACCAGAGCGCAGAATAATTAATTTACAAGCGCTCAACACCCGTTGAATATGGCAAGTGTCTCTAAATTCCGGCAAAAAAAGCGTAATTAAATTGTTTCCAGCAGCACAGTTACAGTCACCAACGCTCTTTTTAACACCAAAAAAGGGTGAGTAAAAGTGTCTCATTTGTGTCTGGAAGTAGCTAGCAAGCTAGCTTGCCAATGTCAGCTTGGGTGCTTGACTACCGTAGTAAGACCAGAACGCTCAATCAACCCTACTCCTCGGCCCTAATGTCCACTGTGCGCTCCGAGAGTGAAATTTAATCAGAGTGTTTTTTGTTTTTCATGGAATAGAAACACCATAATATTTTCTAATTAATTAACTGATCTAACTAATTAATTAAGCAAGTACCAGTCAAAGGTTTGGACACACCTATTTATTCCAGGATTTTTCTATATTTAAATTATTTTCTACATTGTGGAATAATAGTGAAGACATCACCACTATGACATAACACATATGGAATCAGTTAAGAACAAATACCTATTTACAAGGGCAGTCTACTCATTTCTCCCCAGTTAGGGGAATTGAACCCCGGTCTCCTGTGTGCCCTCCCCATCTCTGGTCATGCCAATATGGAAGATCAATGATGCCCTCCGGTAGTCACCGAGCACTAACTTGCAGTAACAGAAAAAATGGCTTACAATTAAATGACCTACCATAGAATGCTTGCGGCAGCCTGCAAGTTGTGACACAGTATGAACTTTTAAAGGAGGAACCACTGTATATGAAGCCTCCCTTGTGGAACGGAGCATACAGTGTACTATGACAGTGTCATTGTCTCTTGCTCTTCCCTGCAGCAATAAGAAGAGTGATGGAGTGCTGCATTCGATGACATGGCCTCCACAATCACGCGACATGATTGAGACGGTTTGAGATTAGTTGGACTGTAGAGTGAAGGAAATGCAGCCAACAAGTGCTCAGCATATGTGGGAACTCCTTCAAGACTGTTGGAAAAGCATTCCTAATGATGCTGGTTGAGAGAATTCCAAGACTGTGAAAAGCTTTCATCAAGGCAAAGGGTGGCTAATTTGAAGAATCTGAAATATATTTTGATTTTCTTAACACATTTTTGGTTACTACATGTTATTTCATAGTTTTGATGTCTTTTGTCAAGCCCTGATCAGTTTCACCTGTTCCTGTGAGTGTTCCTACCCCCTCCAGGTGTCGCTGATTTTTCCCAGTGCATTATCCCTGTGTTTCCTGTCTCTCTGTGCCAGTTCATCTTGTATGTTTCCAAGTCAACTAACGGTTTCCCCGTTCTCCTGATTTTTGCATTCTCCCTTTTCTAGTCCTCCTGGTTTTGACTTTTGCCTGACTTTTTACCGACCTGCCTGACCATTCTGCCTGCCTTGATCACAAGCCTGTCTGCCACTCTGTACTTTCTGGACTCTGATCTGGGTTTGACCTTTTTGCCTGTCCACGACCATTCTCTTTCCTACCCCTTTGGATAATTAAACATTGTAAGACTCCAACCATCTGCCTCCTGTGTCTGCATCTGGATCTCGCCTTGTGCCTTGATAGTCTTCACTATTATTCAACCATGAAGATAAATGTAAAAATAAAGAAAAACACTGGGATGAGAAGGTTTGTCCAAACTTTTGACTGGTACATAATATATAATATATACACTACAGTTCAAAAGTTTGGGGTCACTTAGAAATGTCCTTGTTTTTGAAAGAAAAGCACATTTTCTGTACATTAAAATAACATCAAATGGATCAGAAATACAGTGTAGACATTGTTCATGATGTAAATGACGATTGTAGATGGAAAAGGCAGATTTTTAAAATCTAAATAGGCGTACAGAGGCCCATTATCAGCAACCATCACTCCTGTGTTCCAATGGCACGTTGTGTTATCTAATCCAAGTTTATCATAATAAAAGGCTAATTTCACATTAGAAAACCCTTTAGAAATTATGTTAGCACAGCTGAAAACTGTTGTGCTAATTAAATAAGCAATAAAACTGGCCTTTAGACCAGTTGAGTATCTGGAGCATCAGCATTTGTGGGTTTTGATTACAGGCTCAAAATGACCAGAAACAAAGACCTTTCTTCTGAAACTCATCAGTCTATTCTTGTTCTGCGAAATGAAGGCTATTCCATGTGAGAAATTGCTAAGAAATTGAAGATCTCGTACAACGCTGTGTACTACTCCCTTCACAGAACAGCGCAAACTGGCACTAACCAGAATAGAAAGAGGAGTGGGAGGCCCTGGTGCACAACTGAGCAAGAGGAACAATACATTAGAGTGTCTAGTTTGAGAAACAGACGCCTCACAAGTCCTGAACTGGCAGCTTCATTAAATAGTACCCGCAAAACACCAGCCTCAACATCGACAGTGAAGAGGCGACTCCGGGATGCTGGCCTTCTAGGCAAAGTTGCAAAGAAAAAGCCATATCTCAGACTGCCCAATAAAAATAAAATATTAAGATTGGCAACAGAACACAGACACTGAACAGAGGAAGTCTGCCTAGAAGGCCAGCATCCCTTAGTCGCCTCTTCACTGTTGACGTTGAAACTGGTGTTATCTTTTGTTTATTTTAAGTCCCATCCTTCAGCTCCACTCAAACCCTCCCATCTCTAAACACCATACAGTTTTGATTTCTATTTGCCATATATTTTTCAACAATGCTGTGATGTTTCACAAAAGTTCTGAACCTTTCTATTCTCATAGTTTCTACAGATTGTAAATGAAAGATTAAAAAAAATTGATAAGTATATTATTTTATTATTAGTCGATCGACGATGACTTTTTAAAATCACCCAGCAGTGCAGAGTTCGCTCCAGGTAAATGTTGCAATTCTTCAGCCATTCCTGAGACTGTGACCAAAAAAAAGCTGAAGTGGAAGTCGGAAGTTTACATACACATTAGCCAAATATATTTAAACTCAGTTTTTCACAATTCCTGACATTTTATCCTCATAAAAATACCCTGTCTTTGTCAGTTAGGATCACAACTTCATTTTAAGAATGTGAAAAGTCAGAATAATAGTAGAGATAATTATTTATTTCATCTTTTATTTCTTTCATCACATTCCCAATGTGTCAGAAGTTTACATACACTCAACTAGTATATGGTAGCATTGCCTTTAAATTGTCTTCCACAAGCTTCCCACAATAAGTTGGGTGAATTTGGCCCATTCCTCCTGACAGAGCTGGTGTAACTGAGTCAGGTTTGTAGGCCTCCTTGCTCGCACACGTTTTTTCAGTTCTGCCCACAAATGTTCAATGGGATTGAGATCAGGGCTTTGTGACGGCCACGCCAATACCAATACATTTCTTCAAGAAGTACGATCTTTGTCCCCATGTGCAGTTGCAAACCGTAGTCTGGCTTTTTTATGGCGGTTTTGGAGCAGTGGCTTCTTCCTTGCTGAGCGGCCTTTCACGTTATGTCAATAAAGTACTCGTTTTACTGTGGATATAGATACTTTTGTACCTGTTTCCTCCATTATCTTCACAAGGTCCTTAGCTGTTGTTCTGGGATTGATTTGTAATTTTCGCACCAAAGTACATTTACCTCTAGGAGACAGAACGCGTCTCCTTCCTGAGCGGTATGACAGCTGTGTCGTCCCATGGTGTTTATACTTGTGTACTATTGTTTATACAGACGATCGTGGTACCTTCAGGCATTTGGAAACTGCTCCCACGGATGAACCAGACATGTGGAGGTCTACAAGGTCTGATTTCTTTAGATTTTTCGATGATGTCAAGCAAAGAGGCACTGAGTTTGAAGGTAGGCCTTGAAATAAATCCGCAGGTAAACCTACAATTGAATTATGTCAATTAGCCTATCAGAAGCTTCTAAAGTCATGACATTTTCTGGAATTTTCCAAGCTGTTTAAAGGCACAGTCAACTTAGTGTATGTAAACTTCTGACCCACTGGAATTGTGATACAGTGAATTATAAGTGAAATAATCTGTTTGTAAACAATTTTTTGGAAACATTACTTGTGTCATGCACAAAGTAGATGTCCTAACCGATTGTCAAAACTATAGTTTGTTAACAATACATTTGTGGAGTGGTTGAAAAACAAGTTAATGACTCCAACCTAAGTGTATGTAAACTTCCGACTTCAACTGTACATATGGACAGTACGAAAACAAATGATCTAATGAGTCTGTCTCTTCGCAGCAAAATCTGCAGAGCTGGGAAGTTAAAAAAGTTTGCCTAAGTTTACATTATCTCATTCTGTCACTGTATGACAATTTACACATGTTATAGCCTACATTTGTTGTTGCATTTTTGCCGTTGCATTTGAATCTAGTCTACTTTTTTTGTCTACTTTAAATTGTGGGTCTTGAGCTAGGTTATGGCAACTGCAATACCCTGCCATACCCATCAGACGCCCTTGGGAAGGGCAGCCCCTGTGTTACTACTGTGTCAGTCCCACGTGCTGAATGGAAAATTTCAACACTACCACATGCTTCTGTGTTCCTAGAGAGAGAGAGAGAGAGGCCAGGCAATATGGATTCAATTAGCCCTATTATCCTAATCATAATCTCTACATGACAGACTGCACTGGAGGACCACAGAGAGCAGAGGGGAAGAAGAGAAAGGAGGACAAGAGAAGAAATTAGGAGGGGGAAAAAAGTGGGGGAGAGAGAAGTAGAGCAGCGAGAGTGGTTTGGCTTCCAATGAACAAAGGACCCATTATCAATCAGCTTTGATGCATAAGAAATCAATTTCTTGTTCCCTCCTATCTCAGTCCCCCTGAAGAAGCTACTCAGGAAGGAGAGGATAATTATTGGAGAATGAATGGAGTGTGTTACGCCCCTGTACCATGTACAAGGGGCTCTGAGACCTAGTGAACAGCGCCATATGAATCTAATCCATTGTGATTCATCCATTATTGCTCTGAGGGATATGTGTGGGTGTCACATGAACCGTGACAGCTAGTGTGGTGTGACGCGACATGACCCTGTAGACTAGAGATGCATAGTAACGAGAGGAGGGGGGTTGTCCTATCTCTGTTTGGGTTGTAAAGAATGATAACTACCTTCTTTGTAGTAAAATGCTTAACTTTTTTTGTCACTTGATGTGGTTTATCAAATGTGTAAATGTAGCCTACATACAGTGCCTTGCGAAAGTATTCGGCCCCATTGAACTTTGCGACCTTTTGCCACATTTCAGGCTTCAAACATAAAGATATAAAACTGTATTTTTTTGTGAAGAATCAACAACAAGTGGGACACAATCATGAAGTGGAATGACATTTATTGGATATTTCAAACTTTTTTAACAAACAAAAACTGAAAAATTGGGCGTGCAAAATTATTCAGCCCCCTTAAGTTAATACTTTGTAGCGCCACCTTTTGCTGCGATTACAGCTGTAAGTCGCTTGGGGTATGTCTCTATCAGTTTTGCACATCGAGAAACTGACATTTTTTCCCATTCCTCCTTGCAAAACAGCTCGAGCTCAGTGAGGTTGGATGGAGAGCATTTGTGAACAGCAGTTTTCAGTTCTTTCCACAGATTCTCGATTGGATTCAGGTCTGGACTTTGACTTGGCTATTCTAACACCTGGATATGTTTATTTTTGAACCATTCCATTGTAGATTTTGCTTTATGTTTTGGATCATTGTCTTGTTGGAAGACAAATCTCCGTCCCAGTCTCAGGTCTTTTGCAGACTCCATCAGGTTTTCTTCCAGAATGGTCCTGTATTTGGCTCCATCCATCTTCCCATCAATTTTAACCATCTTCCCTGTCCCTGCTGAAGAAAAGCAGGTCCAAAACATGATGCTGCCACCACCATGTTTGACAGTGGGTATGGTGTGTTCAGGGTGATGAGCTGTGTTGCTTTTACGCCAAACGTAACGTTTTGCATTGTTGCCAAAATGTTCAATTTTGGTTTCATCTGACCAGAGCACCTTCTTCCACATGTTTGGTGTGTCTCCCAGGTGGCTTGTCACCTTGACACTTTTTATGGATATCTTTAAGAAATGGCTTTCTTCTTGCCACTCTTCCATAAAGGCCAGATTTGTGCAATATATGACTGATTGTTGTCCTATGGACAGTCTCCCACCTCAGCTGTAGATCTCTGCAGTTCATCCAGAGTGATCATGGGCCTCTTGGCTGCATCTCTGATCAGTCTTCTCCTTGTATGAGCTGAAAGTTTAGAGGGTTTAGAATATTATCACTTGCACAGTGCTCCTTGGGATGTTTAAAGCTTGGGAAATATTTTTGTATCCAAATCCGGCTTTAACCTTCTTCACAACAGTATCTCGGACCTGCCTGGTGTGTTCCTTATTCTTCATGATGCTCTCTGCGCATTTAACGGACCTCTGAGACTATCACAGTGCAGGTGCATTTATACGGAGACTTGATTACACACAGGTGGATTGTATTTATCATCATTAGTCATTTAGGTCAACATTGGATCATTCAGAGATCCTCACTGAACTTCTGGAGAGAGTTTGCTGCACTGAAAGTAAAGGGGCTGAATAATTTTGCACGCCCAATTTTTCAGTTTTTGATTTGTTAAAAAAGTTTGAAATATCCAATAAATGTCGTTCCACATCATGATTGTGTCCCACTTGTTGTTGATTCTTCACAAAAAAAATACAGTTTTATATCTTTATGTTTGAAGCCTGAAATGTGGCAAAAGGTCGCAAAGTTCAAGGGGGCCGAATACTTTCGCAAGTCACTGTATGTGTAAGTTAGGCCTACATTTGAAACGAGTCACTTTTGACTGACAGAGGTCTGAAAAGAGTTGAGTGATGGGGGACAGATGATTTGGGGAGTAAATGGGTGTGACCCTGTCGCCCTACTGGACAGGCTCTGTGTCACTGTGGTCCTGAAGCTCATACAAACTCAATCCATCTGTCAATCATACAGGCCAGAGTGGGAGAGGCTGCCTGTCTCACTTCAGATAGAAGAACAATGCATAGGCACACAAATAAGAAGCAGACACTTCTTACTTGTGTTCTGTGTATTATGTGTGTGTGTGTGGGGGGGGGGGGGTGTTCCTAGAAGTAAGGGTGTGAATGCCTGCGTGTGTGTCAAGTGCATGTGGCATGCATCAGTTGGGAGGTGAATATAATGAGGGGTGTGTTCCTAGAAAGGGAGGCGGCAGGCCGTGGCACATGGGATCCTTTTCACCGCAAAAGAAAGAAAAGGAGAGAAAGAATGAAGTGAAGGGAAAATCCCCAATGGACCTTGAGAAGATGGTGAGGTGAAGGGGGAGGGGTTCAGGAGTCGGAACAGATGGCAGGCCAGGCCGCCTCCCCCACCTTTCCCCCTCCTGGAAAACTTAGAGATGTTGAGCAGGGGCAATTAGTGGCAGAAAAGGCAGGGGAGGGGCAGGGGAGGGGCAGGGGAGGGGGAGGCACACATACAGTACACACACACACAATGGCATATTAGCAACAGGCATTACAGTCACAGAGGGCCACTCCATCATCCCCCCTCAATGGGGCTAAAGAGCACCTCCCTCCCCCTCCCTGTCTCCAGTGGGGCTCACAGCTCCATTAGCCCACCAGAGACAGGTGCAAGGTGTCACTTCTCACTCAAACCTCCCCACCCTCCTCACCCTATAGCACTTCTTAGCCTTCACTCACTGCCCCCCCCCCTTCCCTCTAACCTACCCTCACCCCCCTTCTGCCACCCTGATGATGACAAGATGCAGCCCTCCATATCCTCCTATATACTCTGCTAGTGAGAGGAGAGGAGAGGAGAGGAGAGGAGAGGAGAGGAGAGGAGAGGAGAGGAGAGGAGAGGAGAGGAGAGGAGAGGAGAGGAGAGGAGAGGAGAGGAGAGGAGAGGAGAGGAGAGGAGAGGATGCAATAGTGTGAATATTGGAAAAAAAAGCTCTATTATAGTAAAGCCACATAACAGGTACAGCGGCACAACACCTGAAGGTGAATATTGTATATTACTATAAACCCAAACAGAACCCCTCATCCTCCTCTTCTTCCTCCTTTTCCTCCATCCCATAATGGTTCAAGCCCCAGTTTCCACAGCAATTACCAGCAATCCATCAGCAAGCAGACATTAATAGCCCGGCCCCATGGGAGTTGTAGGATCATTTCAAAATATTTCCCCAGAGGGACTACTACTGAAATGTCCAACGCCTACAGGTGTCCCCGGGGTCGTGCTCCTCGTAAAGTCCAAGGGCCACAACAATGTCCCAAATGTGACAGGAGAATGTGGGGATGACAATCAAAAGCAGGAGGGGAAAGGGTTTTACAATCAACCACTATCACAGAGGCTTTGATGCCCAAATGATGTTCATATTTTCTTATGATACTTTTATTAATTGAATTAGCTAGTTTTTTTTGTGATAATCAATTGAGATAATAATAATGACAGCTTTATTTTAGTACTTTTCAAACATTGTGATCCTCAAAGCAATGACATGAATATCGCACGAGAAGAAGGCCCATACAAGGCAGGTGTATGCAGATATTGGAGGAAGCATTACTATGTGCAGCATCACACCTTCAGATGATTCTTGGCAGCCGGTTTTGCAGCAAGCTGAGTTGAGTTGAGTTCAGCTACTATAAGATTGTGCTGCTACTGCTGTTCTGTTCTCCATCCTCAGTACTGTATCTGCTGCCAATCTTCCTCTTCATCCTACTCCTCCTGCTGCTGGTACTCCTACTGTCATATGGCAGGATCTCAAATGGCACCCTATTCCCTATATAGTGCACTAATTCTGACCAAGGCACGTTTGTACTATATAGAGAATAGGGTGCCATTTGGGACAGAAATACTACATCATAAATACCATAAATACCATTACGATGAAAATAGTCAATGATGTATGTAAAAAAAAAGGTGCTTATATAGAACCTAAAATGGTTCTTTGGCTGTCATCGAAGAACCCTTTGGAGAACGCTTTTTGATTCTAGGTAGAAAGAACCCTTTTGGTTTCATGTAAAACCTTTTCCACAGAGGGTTCTACCTGGAACCCAAATGGGTTGTACCTGGAACCAAAAAGGGTTCTCCAATGGGGACAGCTGAATAACCCTTTTGGAACCCTTTTTTCTAAAAGTGTATACGGCTGTAAAGAAATATCTGAGCCGCATGTGTCTCCATATACTGGAATACTTCCTCTAAGTCCAAATGGCAATTTTTTTAAATCAACTTGTTTCTTCTCTTCTTTTTTCTCCTCTTATCTTCTCTCCCCTCTCTTTCTTTCTCTTTCTCCTCTCCTCTCCTTCTCCCCTCTCTTTCTTTCTCTTTCTCCTCTCCTCTCCTTCCCCCTCTCCTTCTCCCCTCTCTTTCTCTCTCTCTCCACCCATTTTGTGTGTGTTGATGCAGTAGCCAAGCAGTGTGTCCTGGCACGGAATGCCATTGTGCTGCCTGCGCTAGGAGGGCTCACAGAGCTGTGTGAACCTATGCCAAGCCCACCACCAAAGCACCAAGCAGTCATTATCACCCTGGGTCTGATGATAACCATAGGGCTTGTAGAGAGCTGGCACAGGGCCTGGGTTGCATCCCAAAATGCACCCTCTTCCCTGTATAGTGCACTACTTTTGACCAGAGCCCAGCCCTGATGATAACTATGGGGCTTATGGAGTGTTGGCTGGCAAAGAGCTGGCTCTGGTACCCACTACACCCCCAGCTAGGCCCCAGCCGAAGGCTTCTTATAGCCAGCTCGTCTTACTCTGCCCGCTGTCAGCCTCCCTCAGCAGCATAATCACCTCAATATTATACTCCCTCTTATCCTTTCTTACCATAGGTACACATACACACATGCATAGTTGCGCTCACACGCATTCAAATACACACATTGAAACATATACGCACACACTATAACCTCCTCAGTCAAAGCCTATCTACCTTCTGCTAGAGAAAAGCTAACCTTTTTATGTTGGCCCAGGGTTTGGTTTATAATTATCATCTTATTTATCCCCTCAGTCAGCCCACTGAGTTAGTCAGTCAGTCAAATCTTCAGGGATTAACTAATAAATTACAGGTTACACGCATGCTGATCAATAAAAGGCCATGAAAGAGCGTTAGCCCCTCTAGGCAGCTGACCTCAGTGGAGCTCAGCATTGTGGCCACAGTGACCCCTGACCTTAGTGTAACCCCGGCACATGCCACACACTCCTGATCCTTGAGCTGTGTTTGTTGTCACGTTAGCCATGTGAACGCACAATGACAACTGGCAACCTCCGCTTCCCCTCGCTGCCCCCCTGCTACTTTCCCAACTGCTCCCCTCAATACACGTGATAAAATGGTACACGTTAGCTGTTCCCATTACATAACCTGGCACATTTAGCCTTATCCTAACCTAACCAGGTGGTAGTGAATATTTCCTGTAACAAATAGCATTACTTAAAATAGGCCAACTAGGCCACCAGAGAGATATTTTAAACCTCCAAATTCAAAGATTACCTTGTTTCGCTTCACTTGGTCTGTCTCAGGTGTGGAGTGCCAGTATTGCATGATTCAAAACATATATGAAAAAAATCCTACGTTTTTGCTTTTCCATTTCACGCACATCCATGTGTTTTTATGGAGAAAAGATACATGAGATCCTTACAACATGTAAGTTTATTGTACATTGTAAAAAAAAAAATAGTCTAAGAACCTTATAAACTTGTAAAATAGCTGTTAAGTATAGATTTCCCCATAATGCTAGGTGGCAAACAACATTAAATCGACTGTCGGTTTAAACCCTGCTCACAACAAGCAAGTTTATATGTATATATATTGTTTTACATTGTGTTTTCAACTTACATATTTGACACACATGATGTATGTTTATTTATACAGTAATTGTTATTCAACTTATCCTCACCTAGGATTTGAACACATAACCTCCTGGTTAACAGCATTCCAAACTTCCTGCTATGCCGCCACACTGGTCATAATAGCTGATTTTGCCTGTATTCCTACACTTTGGACTGAATCTCAGCTTTGTTTAAAATAAACAACAACAAAAAAGAGGATATTCATCATAGTGATTCAGGAACACAAATAACAGAATAAAATGCCCCAACATTAGACTATTATACAGAAAACCCCAACATTGCTAATAAGTAAATTAAATCTATGGTGAGAAAATAGATTCATTAAAATAGCAGTGCAGATGGTATGCTTTTGCTGAGTTCAGAGATGTAATATAAGTAATACATGTGTATAGGAATGTCGTAGATCTTGTGACTGTGTGGTGCAGCAGGAAGAATTGTACACCTCAAATCTGGAGGTTCAAATCACTGGTGGGGTTATATTTTAGCGGAAGAGCCGAAACTTTAACAAACATCCTAACATGGTCATCACCCTTACGAGAAAACCAACTGAATGTCACGTGATCACCTGTTTTTACATGTGAAGTGTTCCAAAACCACGTTTTCACATGATTTCATGTGAAATGTCACAAGGTAATACCATGCGAGTTTCATACGCTACATGACCAAAAGCATATGGACACCTGCTCATCGAACAACTCATTCCAAAATCATGGGCATTAATATGTAGTTGGTCTCCCTTTTGCTGTTATAAAAGCTTCCACTCTTCTGGGAAGGCTTTCAACCAGATGTTGGAACATTGCTGCAGGGACTTGCTTCCATTCAACCACAAGAGCATTCATCCCAAAGCTGTTTGATGGGGTTGAAGTCAGGGCTCTGTGTAGGCCAGTCAAGTTCTTTCACACCAATCTCGTCAAACAATTTTTGTATGGACCTCGCTTTGTGCATGGGGGCATTGTCATGCTGAAACAGGAAAGTCCCTTCCCTCAACTGTGTACCTGTGAAGTGTACTTTTGACTTTTTTGTACCCCAGGGAACAACACTGTACCCTAACCATATGTTTATTTGATTTGATTGGTAAAGTATGTTAATACATGTTCCAAGTAATATGGTGGCACTGCAGAATCATTGATGCATTCAACCAAGTGGATGCAAATTCAAATCCCCAAAACTTCAATACAAAGTATACTCTACGTTAAGTGTCCTTGCGTACTGCTAGTTTTACGTTGATGGTGGTAATTGGGCAGTTATTTACTTGATTCTGCCTCAGTTAAGCCTCCTCTTTTAGAATGATATTGTTTTTAAATAAAGAAATATGTAAAAGTTCATAACCAGTCATTCAGTTCCCAATCCAAGTGCTGGCTGCGTACTCGTGCCGCGAGTGTACCCTATGACGTGTGTGTGTGTGTGTGTGTGTGTGTGTGTGTGTGTGTGTGTGTGTGTGTGTGTGTGTGTGTGTGTGTGTGTGTGTGTGTGTGTGTGTGTGTGTGTGTGTGTGTGTGTGTGTGTGTGTGTGTGTGTGTGTTGAGGGGGAGTCTGGTGTGTGTGCTCATGCACGTTAGGCTACGTTATGTGAGCTAACTTCGAGCTAGCTAGTCGTCCATTTTGCCCCATTGCAATGGGCCATTTTCTGATCAAGAGAAGAGCGCGGGTAGAAATTGAAAAACCAGATCCGAGGGGGCCAAAGAAGAAGAGGGAGATGAGAAAGATGAGTCAGAGAGAGAAACTCGTGAGCCACGACGTGAGGGAGCACCAGAGCAGTTCGTCACTGCTAGCTGCTCCACAGCCACCGTTAGCTGCACTGGTAGCACAGCCACCTGATTTAAGCCAGTCACCTGTTGAAGAACCAAGGCACCCTCTTTTTCAGCATTATCCAGACACAAAAGTTGGACAGTAGGATTACTACTTCAATCGTAGATGATATGAGGATTATAAATGGCTGGAATATTCTATTTCAAAGGACAGTGCTTTGAAGGTGACACGTTTGTTCAAGACACACAATGCTAGTGTGGAGCATAAATATGCAATGGTGGCGTGGAATGAGTGGACTATTCAGAAAGAGTCTGGCTCAACAATATAAAATGCTCTAAGTGACGGACATTCGAAAATAGTCAGAGAGAACAGAGAGTATATGAGAGCAGTTGTGGTATAATTGCATTACTCTGCATACCGGGGACTTTCACAGAGAGGAGACATAGAAAAAGACATGGCCGGCAACCAGGGAAACTTCCTTGAACTTTTACAGGTCATAGACAAATTCGACAAAACAGTTGCACAGAAAATATCAGATAATGCTAGACATGTACACGCATCATGATTTGCAGAATGAAATACTGGGCAAACCCTCGACTCAGCAACCTTGCCTGCCTGTCGATGACCAGAAGATTATAGCCTAATTTGCGCTGAACCACAACAGACGCATCGTCCTTCAATAAAACAACACTTGCTGAGTATCTGAAAGGCCTTTTATTTATTGACAGAGAGCCCTTATCCGGTGGTGGGAACATGATCCAATCGCTCTGATCTGGATCTGGATGGAACAAGAAGACACATGCATATTGTCGACCAGTCGGCCTACAAGTATTTTTGCAATATAAATAAAAATCCCTTAGATTGTGGTGGTAGCCAGCTCGTTCTACACCAGTGGACAAGCACAGGGTAAATGCACTTCTCATGTGGCTGCACTGTGGATATTATTCCTTTCATTGACATGTAATCAGTAACATTATAACCAATGCACAGCAGGACGCATGTGCTGAAGTCTTTCACCTTTGCAACGTGAAAGACGTTTTTGTCGTTGTGGTCACTTGTATTAGGATTACAGCTATTTTGTTGAATATTATTTGGCCAAATTCAATTAAAAAACTACATTTATATAGAATGTGCTGTGTGCCATAGCTGCTTTTTTTGAAAAAACTAGTCAAGTCATAAAAATAAACTATTTTCTTAGCACCCCCACGTATTGTTCAAGCCCCCCCCCCCACCTTGCCTGAATACATCTGTAGCCATATCTCTTTTATGCTATCCACTGATGACACATACACACACACACACACACACACACACACACACACACACACACACACACACACACACACACACACACACACACACACACACACACACACACACACACACTGATCTGGCTGCACTGTTTACATCGGGATGACTCAGAGGTTCCCTTAGCTCCATTTGTCCAGATATACAGTAACAGGATTTACCTATGGGCCAACTCACTCAATTTGCCCGTTGTGATGTGGTTTATTGATTGAGTGCCTCACACTAAGTAAGACAGTAACACAAAGCTTTCTCGGCCTGTGTGGAACATTCCCATCCCTGTCAACACCCCCTCACACACCTTCACCCCCACTGCCTCACCCCTTCTCAACCCTCACACTTCCTCCAATCTCAATAAGCTTGTCAACTCTCTTCCTCCAACACCTCACCCCTGTCAACTCTCACCCCTTCAGCCCTAATCACCCTCTCCTCAACCCTTCACCACTGCCTTAATTTCCTCATCTGCTTAATTCTTGCTGTGTGACATCAATGTCCCCATGCAGCAACATGAGTGACAACCCGCTATGCTATCAGTTATCTATCCTATCTCCTTGTTTGTTTGATTGTTTTTGCGTACAGCTCTCCTGTTAGCGCTAGCGGTTAGCATCAGAACAGATTCCAGACTTTTCAGGCTGGAACAACATGACAGGGGTCAGAATGCCTGGAATGCTGAAAAACACAGATTAGCTCATTCCTGTTCTGTTGTCTCTGGACTGGAGTGGATGGGCTTGTGATTCTAAACTCTATTGTGTGGTGCTCAGGGCTTAGGACATCAGCGGCTGAACTCAGGGCCCCGGAGTGTGGGGCCACAGGACCTAAACCCTAAGCACTAAACCATAGACCATTGATCATATCCCATACATAGTGTTAATTTCAATATGTAGAGTTTCCTTGGGGCTTAGGACATCATGGCCAACTGAGAGCCCACAGCCCATAAACACAAAACACTAAACCCTGAACTCTGCCCACTGACCAGCCTCAATCCGAACAATATTTCAACATGTAAAGTGTGTCTTCTTGTCATCTGACTGAACCCACAAAGATGATTCAACAACTACATGTCAACAGTCTTAAGTGCCTTCCTGTCGTTGATTACTTTCCCATTACATATTATTTGTTCCAGCCTGTACGTTTCCATTCGATTAACCACTGACATGTGCTATGCAAACATAAATGGCTAGAAGAGTATTTTCTTTGACAGAAAAAAAAACAGAAGGCATTGGCATTTGTGTACTGTTTTCTCTCTGTCAATTGTAATCAACACTGCCACCTTGTGGTAGATCTTTGCAATTGTAAGAAAATTCGAACTCTTCTCATAATATCCTATAGATTGCACCATTTATTAATAAAGAGTCAATCTATATTACGACTTCACTCAAGTATAGTATTCTATCCGATGTAACCACCACTTTTTAAGGGTGTCGGAAACATGTAAATTGTTTGCAAGTTTCATTGCTGAAACCTTTCACTACTATGTTTCACATTTCACTGACATATGAAGCACCAGTATAATATTCTAGACACTAAAGAATCTCTCTCTCTCTCTCTCTCTCTCTCTCTCTCGCCCCTATTTTACATTTGACCCTTCCTGTTCCTGAAAAAAACAGGTAGCAAACATAAGCTGACATTTAGTACACTTCTTCCTCCTTTGCAACAAATGAATAGTCGTTCCCATTCTTCCACCAATAGTATGCTAGGCCTACTGTAGTAGTTTGTCATATCTCTGATACTGCTTTAATCGTCACGGAATCATTCATTCAGTAACTTAAATGTAAACTCTGTTATCGTTGATAGGTCACTCTGATAATTGCATTCTGTCAAAATGAATTTCCCAATCACATGAGTAGTCATGTTTTACCGTGTTATTTATTTAACCTTTATTTAACCATCAGTGAGAGTCTATGGCCTATTATAGGGGGCACGTACGTCAAAACAAATCAGGCGTATTTGAATTTCCTGCTTAATTCCTGACAATCTCTTACGTGCTGAAGTGATCTGTGTACGCATGTTGATTCAAGAAATAATGTTTTTTTATATTTTTATCTACCTTACCAGGCAGTTATTTGCATATCACAATTAACTACATGCACTTCATCCCACAAACAAGGAAATAATCCATCCCACAACCTAGAAATAGAATCAATTCACTGCTTTCAGGAAGTAGTTCACAGGGTTGGTTTCTGCCAATGTGCACGTCAGACAACACTGCAGGTGACCAGTAACGCAGACGGAACACTGCTCTCTTCCTGGTATCCTGGTTAGGTGGACCCTAGTTTGCGTGTGTCATTCATTTGCCTATGATAATCTCAGGGACGTTGTAGAAACAAATGAGGTACAGTAATTCTGAATCAATTAACTTCCTTTTTTTCCCAGAGAATAGGCGATAAGACTCCCATGACCTGGCTCCATTTATACAATAGAACTCTGTCTGACGCTGTGGTCAACAGTGGGAGAGGATGAGCAATGTGGGGGAGGAGAGGATGTGTGGTATTTTCGTCTGTCTTTGACAGTTGGATATATCTCGATAGTCTAAATCAGCTTCCTTCGTCATCTCTTCTCCATCTACACAGATCAGAAATCACAGGTGAAGGCAACAGGTTGGTTGCTGACCGGGCATCTGCTGTCACCTTTTCCTTCACTGAAGGAAAGGAGATGATATGAAGTCATTTCGGACTATTGAGAAGTACTCTTGGATTTAACAAAGTCATGTTTGTAGGTATAGAAAGACCATTCAGAGGACTGGAATTCCAACCTCCTCCTCTTTGTGTAGGTTTGCCAGTGTTTAAACTGTGGTAAAGGAACTCCATGACAGCTCAACTCAAGGAAATCCCAATGCTGAGTACACCAAGACAACACAGAATTCTGGTCAATCTGACCAGGAAGCTCATTTACTATACTGGAATCAAATGCTTCATCATTCTACTTCAAGCCCACATGGTGGCTCAACCCTAGCCCTAGGCTCAATCCTAACCCTTACCTTAGTGTAAACATTTCCCCAGACGAGTCAACTACACTGTTAAAATGAAGTGCTTTGTAACACCAAAACTAGCTGCAACTGAGCTGCCACCAACTTGAAGGAGACAAAACTTGAACTTTGCTGGAGTTTTGAAACACATCATCTTGAGATGTTTTAAAACATTGTAACACCACTAAATCAACTGTTGTGCAACACCTTGCCAGGGACTGGGAGCACTAACAGAAAAGGTTGAAAACCCTATTTTGGTGTTTCGAGTCCTGTTCAGTGCAACATTAAATACCCCCTATGTTGGTGTTGTTTTCACTCATTAAAGCTTCTAAACACTATTATGATGTTTTGAATCTTGTCTAGTGCATAATTTGATCCTTTTTTCTGAAGCATCTTAAAGTTTAACATTATTTGATGTATTTAATTATTTGCCTTTTTATACCATTTTGGCAGGCATTGCCAAGCACAGTTTTCAATCTACCAGCAGTAGCTGGCAATGGATCTGCAATAATTGAAAATGATACTCATCCACTGCCAATCAACAATGTGGGAACTGTTGCTGTCCACATTGAGCGTACATTTTTCTAACGGTTTCGATATTCGTTCCTCATGATCCATTTCCCCTCATGACACAGCAAGCTTAATACTAATATATAAATATACTTTTCTTTCTTCAAACATGCATAGAACATTGTGTGAAAGAATCATGAAGTCAAAACATATGGAATTACCCACAATTCTCTAAAAACAGAGTCACGTGGCAAGATAGTGAATGCAAGGTGATTAAAACCAAAGACTTCCAATGAGTTCAATCACTATATTGTCTCTAGCTTTGGTTATCCTCATGAAAGATGCTTACATTTTGAGCAACATGTTAAAGATGCACTATACAGAAATCACTCTGCCATTTCCTGGTTTGGTAAAATTCTAACAGCTCTCCGAATTTCAGTTTATGTGACAAAACAAGTAAGTATTGTGTAGAGAATCATTGCACAATAACCAAAAATATAGTTTTTTCAGGTGTTGTGCTAAATCGAAAGTAAAAGACAAAAGCTCAACTTAAGAACGGGTAGCATAGAAATACCCCTTTTAGAAGAAATCTACCGCTTGTTAGACTTGCGTTCAATGATAATGACATATCTATATCACACATTTCTATGTGAATTTGGTCAGGTCATCCAAAAAGGTATATATTGCAGCTTTAAGATGGATTTACATTATCTTGGTCAAATGAAATGAACAAATCATTGAAACCACGTGCATACATTTTTGGGTTATTTTGACACTTTACTGAGACTGTTATGAAATGACAGAGGGTTTACAGATGGGTGGTAGAAGGGTTGGAGTGGGGAAATGTTCTTTGGGGAGAGTTGTGACCTGTCTAAGTCAGGTGCGATACCGCTAGACAACGGGCTCTGCATGACTTGCATTCATTCCCTATTAGATCGTTTATTAAAATTAAGTTTATTAAAAGTATGTTCATTAAGAAATTATTCTGGGTTGAATTGAAATTGACATATTGTGTTGGTTGTTTTTTGAGTCAATTTCAATTCACCCCAGAATCATTTCTTACTGTGTGGTTGAGTGGGTACAATTTCAACGAAATGTACCATCTTACCCCTCCTTTCTAATCTGTCCAAATAAAGCTAAAAAAATAATAAAAAATAAAAAATAAAAAAATATTTGTATTTCTAAACTATTAATTTCATGAGAAACAATGTATGTGTTTTGATGCTGCTTTTTACATGCACTGAAACCACACAGTTCTTTCACAACGCTTTCTTAAAAACACCAATATTCAAGTTGAAGAACCAATTTGGGTGTTTCACATTCTGTGTATTAAAACACTTACATTGGGTTTACATTCAAACCCTCTCCAAACACCAGATCTCAGCTTAGGTGCACTACTTTTCATGATTTCATTACACAATCATGGTGTTTTGAGACTTTTTATTTTTACAAGGTAGACACCATTGTGTAGGTTAAAAGTCCAAGAAATAATTCTGCAAGAAAGATTATGTATTGGTTTTCTTAATTTAACACTGAGGCAGGTTTGCTCAGGACAGCATAAAATAACTAGTGCTGGAGGGCTTTTATTACAGTTTTTCAAATGCACAGAAACACAGAAATGGCAGCAATATGAGTTTATCTAGAATATAAATGCTAAATATTACAAAACATGTATTACAACCATCACATACATCGCATACAGTTCCTCTTAAAGTTCAAGTTAAATATATGAAAACATACTGTACACACAACACAAAAGCGTCTGAAATGTCAGGCATAGTCAACTCCTGTAGGCAGTCCCACCACAATAAACTGAGAACTTATTTTAGCTTTATAACTTTTTATTGGCTTCTTGCAACAAGTCTATCTATTTAGGCTTAGGCCTAAGTGCAATGTTCAGTCTGTGAATTATGTCAGTAAGTCAGTGTTAATTTTGTCAACAACTAATTACTAGGGTGATCAATTCGAAAATGCAATGCTTAGGATGCTCAATTGATACGTAAAAAATGGTAAATGCATTTATATCTTCACGTAGGTGCACGTGATTCATGTCACGATAAAATTGCAATGTTAAAATGAAAATTGAAAATGGTTTATTGAAAATTGGAAACGGTAAACAGAAATTCTAAAATGATTAACAAAAAATGATCAATGCAATGTAGAAAGTGGCTTTTTATTTTTATTTTACAACTGCCCATTTAGCATGTTCTATTGTCTTTTCTTTTCTCATTTTCAATCTGTCTGCAAATTGCTCCTTGGAGGTTTGGACCAGGAAAGAAACACAACACCACCTGCAGTTGTACATTTTTGACATGTCATGCGCTCTGTTAACGATGGGGTTCAAACCTGGTGTCTTGTAAACAAAAATAACATTTTAGCCTGCTAAGGCAAAGCTTAGGCAATGTAGCTTGGGGAACCAGACTTTGGTTCAGCGGACTAATCAAACCAAATCAAATTTTATTGGTCACATACACATGGTTAGCAAGTGTAGTGAAATGCTTGTGCTTCTAGTTCCGACAGTGCAGTAATATCTAACAAGTAATATAACAAATTTACAATGACTACCTTATACACACTAATGCAAAGGGATGAATAAGAAAAAGTACATGTAAATATATGGATGACCAATGGCCGTGTGGCATAGGCAAGATGCAGTAGATGGTATAGAATACAGTATATACATATGAGATGAGTAATGTAGGATATGTAGACATTATTAAAGTGACTATTTGTAAAGTGAAGAGTTATACCATTATTAAATCCATTATTAAATGTATTGAAGTGGCAAGAGATTTGAGTCTGTATGTTGGCAGCAGCCACTCTATGTTTTTGTGATGGCTGTTTAACAGTCTGATGGTCTTGAAATAGAAGCTGTTTTTCAGTCTCTCGGTCCCAGCTGATGCACCTGTACTGACCTTGCCTTCTGGATGATAGCGGGGTGAACCGGCAGTGGCTTTGGTGGTTGTTGTCCTTTAGGATCTTTTTGGCCTTCCTGTGACATTGTGTGCTGTAGGTGTCCTGGAGGGCAGGTATATTGCCCCCGGTGATGCATTGTGCAGGCCACACTACCCTCGGTTGTGGGCGGAGCAGTTTTCGTACCTTTGCGGTGATACAGCCAGAAAGGATGCTCTTGATTGTGCATCTGTAAAAGTTTGTGAGTGTTTTAGGTGACAAGACAAATTTCTTCAGCCTCCTGAGGTTGAAGAGGCGCTGTTGTGTCTTCTTCACCACGCTGTCTGTGTGGGTGGACCATTTCAGTTTGTCCATGATATGTACGCTGAGTAACTTAAAACTTTCCACCTTCTCCACTACTGTCCCATCGATATGGATAGGGGGCTCTTCCCTCTGCTGTTTCCTGAAGTTCACGATCATCTCCTTTGTTTTGCTGACGTTGAGTGAAAGGTTATTTTCCTGACACCACACTCCGAGGGGCCTCAACTCCTCCTCGACGGCCGTCTTGTCGTTGTTGGTAATCAAGCCTACCACTGTAGTGTCGTCTGCTGATGATTGAGTTGGAGGCATGCATGGCCATGCAGTCATGGGTGAACAGGGAGTACAGGAGAGGGCTGAGAACGCACCCTTGTGGGGCCCCAGTGTTGAGGATCGGCAGGATGGTAATGTTGTTTCCTACCCTCACCACCTGTGGGAGGCCCGTCAAAGTCCAGGACCCAGTTGCACAGGGCGCGGTCAAGACTCAGGATCTCGAGCTTAATGACGAGTTTGAAGGGTACTATGGTGTTAAATGCTGAGCTGTAGTCAATGAAAAACATTTTTACATAGGTATTCCTCTTGTCCAGATGGGATAGGGCAGTGTGCAGTGTGAGATTGCGTTGTTTGTGGACCTATTGGGGCGGTAAGCAAATTGGAGTGGGACTAGGGTATCAGGTAGGGTGGAGGTGATATGATCCTTGACTAGTCTCTCAAAGCACTTCATGATGACAGAAGTGAGTGCTACGGGGCGATAGTCATTTAGTTCAGTTACCTTAGCTGTCTTGTGAACAGAAACAATGGTGGCCATCTTGAAGCATGTGGGAACAGCAGACTGGGATAGGGATTGATTGAATATGTCAGTAAGGATGCGGCTAGGAATGCCGTCTGGGCCGGGAGTCTTGCGAGGGCTATCACTCTTAAATGTTTTACTCAAGTTGGCCACAATGAAGGGGGGCCCACAGGCTTTGGTAGCGGGCCGTGTTAGTGGCACTGTATTGTCCTCAAAGCGAGCAAAGAAGTTATTTAATTTGTCTGGGAGCAAGATGTTGATGTCCATGACGGGGCTGGTTTTCTTTTTGAAATCCATGATTGACTGTAGACCCTGCCACATACATCTCGTGTTTGAGCCATCTCGTGTTTGAGCTCTCTGTAGTCAACAACCAATTTTTTCCTGATTAAACTAATGATGAGATGAAATGCTCTGGAAAAAAACTATAACTATTACCAATTACTTTTAATTGTAAAATGTAACGAGGCAAGACAAATGGACATTCAATTTCACATGAAACTCTTTTAAATCTGTTTTGTCCAATTATAAGCATGCATCCCTGTGCAGAATATATAATGCAATCCTCTCATTAGCCGATAACATCTTTCTGTTGCATGGGCTGGTTGTATTGATCTGGCTCTCCCACAAACACAGCTCCCAGTCACTTTAATCACTAATCTCGGTCTCTCTTTTGAGCTGATGCGCAGACAGGATACTTAAATTGTAACAAACTAACCTCAATTAGAAACAATAATGTATTTTAAATCTTTGCTTTAATTTTGGTCATTTTTGCTCTGATCACATCAGAAGCTCTATTGTGCCATGTGCACTTTTATTCATCTGTGTTGGCAATAGCGAGGTGCAGTTGCTTTTTCCAATTGGGAAAACAAATGATTTTTGCTGAATATTAGGAGTATAGTAATACTTCTGGCATTGTGGGAAAGCTCATATTCTCCCATTTTGAAGGAAAGCACTGTTATTTAACCAACTCTGATGGTTATTATGTGGAGAAAACGGATCTACATTTTTCCTGGGGACCCGACGCTCGCTCTGAACGTTAACACGCATCGCTTGCGGTAATGTTTTAGAAACATTAGGAATCTTTCATATCAGTGAGATTTTTTTTTTAAATGAAGGTAAAATTACTACACCTTTATAGGGTTAAGATTGGTGCTTCCACACGGCCATATCTCAAAGTTACAGCACTTGTTTTACGGAAGACTTAGGAAAACATCTGTGCTCATTAGCTATCTAGCATGCTCCAAACACTTGTGTGTAAGAATAACTGGGGAGGAAGTGTAGCGGAAGTGTAGTTTGCAGGCTGGAGACACACAGCTTATGGATCTGTGAAAATCTGGGAAAGTAAGTGTATCTTTTTTATTTGAAAGATTCATTCTCTCAGATATGAAAGACGCTTCGAAAACCATTTTGCATCTGATGATTATTGACGTTTCTAAACACTAAAACACAGCGCTAGGATTGTAGTTCCCATGGAGCCAGTCGTGACCGAAGTTAACCGCTGAATATCCTACAGAGAAGGGCTTTTCAGAGCTAAGTGTGCACATGACGCAAGTAAGAGGTAAGAGTTATTTAAATGTAGAAAAAAATGTGCAGACTAAAATGTGACTAAAACTAGACTGAAATTGTTCCGGGTTTTCGTCGACTGAAAAAAAACAAAAATGAACAAAAGATTAAATGACAAAAATGTAACGAAGCTAAAAATCTAATTTAAGACTAAATCTAAGACTAAATTAAAACTGCAGTAAGTTAGCCCTTTCGCAATTTTCAAACAGAAGAGTGTAAGGTATAGGCGTCTCTTTATGGAGAGTAGTCTGGTCTTGGAGTCCTGGGGTGGTGCGGTCAACAGCAACAGCATGAGATTCTGAAAAGCATGCAGTATTATTAACCATGGAGATATACACTGAGTTTATCAAACATTAGGAACACCTTCCTAATATTGAGTTGAACCCCACATCCTCACTTCGCCAGGGCATGGACTCTACAATGTGTCGAAAGTGTTCCACAGGAATGCTGGCCCATGTTGACTCCAATGCTCCCCACAGTTGTGTCAAGTTGTCTGGATGTCCTTTGGGTGGTGGACCATTGCTGTAGCACACAGGAAACTGTTGGGTGTGAATAACCAAGCAGCATTGCAGTTCTTGACACAAACTGGTGCGCCTATTTGTGTCAATAAATAAATACATACCCTGTTCAAAGTCACTTAAAATGTTTTCCTGCCCATCCCCCCTCTGAATGGTACACATACACAATCCATGTTTCAATTGTCTCAAGACTTAAACATCTTTTTTTAGACTCCTCCTTTTAATCTACACTGGTTTAGGTGGATTTAACAAGTGACGACAATAAGGAATCTTAGCTTTCACCTGGATTCACCTAGTCAGTCTATGTCATGGAAAGAGAAGGTGTCTTAATGTTTTGTATACTCTGAATATAATTCTTTATGTGTCTATATCAGGTTAGGGTAAAAGCTAAGATTAGGGTTACGGTTGAACCAGGTTGTGGACATGACTCTAGGGCTAGGGTAATGGTTTTGTTTGAGGCTAAGGTAATGGTTCCTACACGAAAAAATACTAGTTTACTATAGAATCCTACAGTACATACTATTTAATTCTATAGTAAACTGAAGTATACTGTAAAATACTATACTACACACTGTAGTATCCCTAAATCATGTGTCGTACTTATAAAATATAGTAGAATGTTGTAGTATACTGAAGAATACTATAGTAAATACTATTTAATTTGCATATACCCATTCCTCTCCCCATATCGCAATTTGTGCCACCCATGAGTGAGAAACCTACATGCCAAGTATAGACCCCCTGTTCCCTACAGCTTATAGAATATAGTAGAAGCTCTGATCTATTGGATCTGACCTCAATCCTACCTACAGATTGTGGAAAATGTGCTCTTTTAGTGGTAGTGGGCATTACAAATTAGTTTCTGTGAGCTGGCACGTTTGGTTTCCAAATGGCTTTTCATTCAAAATGCTTCTAAATTGGCCTAGAACCAGGGGAGAAAGAAAAAAATCTACATTGTAAATCTCAAATGGTAGGCTACCATTATGTCAGATTGTGAAATGCTCCGTCAATGTTTTTTACCTGGCCAAATTATTAGAAGGGGGGGGGGAATGAATTGGACCAGATTGAGGCGTTCTCCCCACTACAGTAAATATTATATACATAGAACAGTCTGCAAAAACACTACATTACTATAGTATATAATTTTTAAAAAATACTACAGTATTTATACAATAGTTAACAGTAAATACTACAGTAAATACTGCAGTGAATGCTATAGTAAAGTCTAAAAAAAACACTACAGTGAATACTAAAGTATTCATACCATAGTATACTATAGTATTTTTTCATGTGGGTTGAACCGGTATGTGGACATAAAGCTAGAGTTGGGGCTATGGTTAGTGGATGCACGGTAGAATGGTCTTACCTGTTTGTTGTTTCAATGTACAGACCCCATGCCGTCCTTTTCTGTGCCTCCTCTGGTGAACTGTAGACAGACAGACAGACAGACAGACAGACAGACAGACAGACAGACAGACAGACAGACAGACAGACAGACAGACAGACAGACAGACAGACAGACAGACAGACAGACAGACAGACAGACAGACAGACAGACAGACAGACAGACAGACAGACAGACAGACAGTGTACACAATCAGTCAGCACCCCATTTAAACCTGGGACATTAGTGCACTGTGTTAGCTCGAATTGATTATTTTCAGCACAGTTCCAGCAACTACGATTGATGCTGCCTAACCAGGCCAGTGCAGAACATCTTGGCTCTGCTTTAGATGACTGTGAAAGGGATAGTTATCATTCACTCAGTTAGGGAGAGGTGGATACATACCAGTTATTAGGGCTTTGATGACTAGAGCTGCCACTATGACAGCAGCAGTGAGACAGGCCACAGCTGGCACCACTACCCAGATCAGCTCCAAGTAGCCTTGCAAGGCCGGAGTTTGCCCAACCATTGCAGGGGCACGGGCACGGCCACGGGCATCAGCTAGGTCCACTTTGAAAAGCAAAGAGAGAGAAGCAGCAGTCAGAATCAAAGCTCTTTGTATGGTGGATTTCAGACAAAAAAAAGGAGGACTCTTCAATGTATACTTCAGTGTGTTTTATATAAACAGTGGTCGTACACTTTGACTTCAAGCACCTTTTCAAAGCCATAGGATGTTTGTATCTTTGTATCTTTCTGTGTAATATTTCGTAATATAACCTATTTTCTGTTTGAAACCTGAGTGGTTCGGGAATGTGTTGAAAATAAATATTTTTTGTTTGTATGAAGAATTCCATCATGTTAGCAGTGTTTCCTGAGCCCTGTCCATAAAGCACGTTAAATAGAGTGGAAGCATTGACTTTTTCCACATGTTGTTGTGTTACAGCCTGAATTTAAAATTGATTACATTTAGATTTTGTGTCACTGGCCTACACACAATACCCCATAATGTCAGTGGAATTATATGTTTTTCAACTTTTTTACAAATTAATTACAAATTAAAAGGTGGAATATCTTGAGTCAATAAGTATTCAACCCTTTATTATGGGAAGCAACAATTTGCTTAGCAAGTCAGATAATAACTTTCACAGTGTTAAACATGAACATGGTGAAGTTATTCATTACACTTTGGACAGAGAGGAAGGAAACCACTCGGGATTTCACCATGAGTCCAATAGTGACTTTAAAACAGTTTAATGGCTGTGAGAGGAGAAAACTGAGGATGGATCAACAACATTGTAGTTACTCCACAATACTAACCTAAATGACAGTGAAAATAAGGAAGCTTGTACAGCATACAAATATTCCAAAACATGCATCCTGTTTGCAATAACACCAAAGTAAAATTGCAAAAAATGTGGTAAAGAAATAAAATTTATGTCCTGAACACAAATAATTATGTTAGAGGCAAATCCAATCCACATATTACTGAGTACCACTCTTCATATTTTCAAGCATGGTGGTGGCTCTTTCATGTTATACGTATGCTTGTCATCAGCATGGACGAGGGAGATTTTTACAATGAAAATAAATGGAATAGAGCTAACCGCAGGCAAATTCCTAGATTAAAAACCTGGTTCAGTCTGCAGATATTGTACAATCCAGGTGTTCAAAACTCTTAGAGACTTCCCCAGAAACCCTCACAGCTGTAATCACTGCCACATGCGATTCTAACATGTATTGGCTCAGGGTTGTGGATTCTTGTGTAAATTATATTTTTCTGCATTCAAAAACAGGTTTTCTCTTTCCCATTATGGGGTATTGTGTGTAGATTAGTGAGTTTTTTGTTGTTGTAATCCATTGAATTCAGGATGTAACAACAAAATGTGGAATAAGTCAAAGGGTATGAATACTTTCTGAAGGCACTGTACATTTAGCGTGTTCAGTCTTGTTCAACACAAACACACACACAGCCTCAAACAAAAGATACTTAAACTGTGAAGTCAACAGTGTTTGTATCAGATAGGGACCAAGGCAAGGTGTGCATGCCAGGATTAGGGGTTTAAAGAAGGTGGAACGCAGCTGAATAAGAGAAAACCTGCCTCCTTGAGAATTTTGAATGAGTTAATGTAATGAAAGAGGTAAGGTGAACCACACAAGCGTGATGAGTAACCCTGCTTGAGGCTTACTAGATTTCCTGACTACTTGCGTAAGTAACCATTGCCAATACCTTGGCTTTAGCTCAATGGGCTAACATGGTTTTGTGGGCTAACCACGGTCTTGTCGGAGACCCTTGTAGAAACCCAGTCGGTCACTCGAGACTGAATGGTCAAAAGGCTGAACTCAAGAGTTTTAAATGAACTCACTTCTTCTTAAAAAACCCTGTACAATAGGTCAAAAAGTCACACAACACTCACAGCATCGTATATGGCAATGAAGGATGGTGACAGCATACTTTACGTTAAGCCTCTTCACCTGTCGAAATAGAATATGCATCTATCAATCACTATCAAAATGCCTGTGAAATCTATACATGTAAAAAACATTTACATGGACAGTATTCATCTTACCTGGACACAGGTGTTTGGTAGGCATATGTCCACAGTCAGGTTGAGATTAGCAGATTTTCCCTGCAAAAGGAAGACATAAAACATTTTAGTATACTTCAAAACACTCTCCTGTAAAAGGAAACAGAATACAAAAACATGTCAGTTAGCATTAGAAGAAGAAACAGATTCCCTTACGGCTTCTGTTGTACTTCTGTTCAGGTGTGTCCCCTCCCTCTCTCGAGTATCTTTCATGTACTACCTGGTATTGTGTTTGTCAGTTCTTCACAGTATTAGACTAGCGGTTAAGAACATTGGTCCAGTAACTGAAAGATCACAGTGAGGACATAACATTATAAAGACTGCTTGTGCAAAATGTTACTGTGAAAAAAAGTGTGGCCTACTCAAACGCTGACAATCATAACTAGACTTTCTAATGAAGTGTTTTAATCACACCGGTTTGAGCCTACGATGCAGGGACCACTTTAGAATGATTACACCCATGTATTCGTACACATTCATCAAATTGGAAATGAGCTATTATCATGCTGGTTAATGCGATGCATGTCTGTTGAATTTGAAAACATCGCCCCCACCCCACCACCTGAGCCAATCAGGAGCTGCTTCTGCGTTGCGGCTGTGGCATACCGCATACTTTTTACTAAAAGGTACATGCTAAATAGTATGCAACGATGATTAAAGAGTATGTAGTTTAAGTATGTAGTACGCTAGTATGGGTATTCTGACACAGCCACTGTCTCTGTGTCCTAAATTGAAACAGAACAATTACACAGGAAAAGCTTTCTGCTTTTTGGAGGGTGCATGTAGTCCAATTAATTTCATGTCAAAGGTCTTCCAGCAAGTGCTTCAGCAGTTGTGTGTTACCCATTGCCCCTCTTGTGCCTATCACCCAGAGTCTCAAGGTGCTGGAGAGATTTCATCAGACTTTGAAGTCTATGTTGAGAGCTCACGGCTTTGAGTTCGAGAAAGACTGGGATGAAAGGGTCCCTCTAGTGTTATTTGTAGCACGGGACGTTGTTCAAGAATCTGGGGTCACCGTTGTAAGCTCACTTTTCAGTCCCTTACCCCTTTAAAGATATTTTAAAAAATATCTGGATTACCTCATCGCCACACCCGAGCGTAGGGGGAAAAAAACTACCGTGTCATGTCAACATGTTGAAACCATACTTCTCCTGCTGTGATCGGGCGGAGAAGTCGGTGGAAACCGGTAGTCACCGTGGACTATAGTCTTCCTCAGGAGCATGAGGAAAGCCCAGTATTTCCTTGAGAGCACGAGGAAAGCCTAATACACACTGTGCCTGTGGGACGGTTGAGTAAAGCAGAGATTCTGGAAAACCTGAAGGGCTTTTTGGCACACTTGTCTCCGGATGTGTAGCGAAGTGAACCCATTGTGCTATACAATAAACCCATTGTGTAAGCCCATACAGTGAACCCATTGTGCTATACAATAACATCGGCTAAACATGTGTATGTGACCAATACATTTTGATTTGAAAGGCAAAATTGTTGTACTGCTTTTAGAATATCAGGGTTTAGTTTCAGATGTGCCAGTCAAATGTTCTAGAGCATGACACGTTGGGGACTCGAGTGAATCCTGAAAAGAGAGAGAAACTCTGTAGTGAGGTAGAATTCATGCTTGAACACGGCATTGCACGGCATTGCACAACATGGCAACAGTCCGTGGAGTTCACGCTGCATATTGGTACATCAGCTGGATGGGTCTCCGCGCTTTGTTCTAATTTTCTCAAACTCATTGCTGTTACTAAGTCAGACTTGTACCCTTTTCCCAGGGTCGATAATTGTGTGGACCGTGTTGATGCTACTAAGTATGTTAGTAAGTTCGATCTGCTGAAGGGATACTGGCAGGTCCCTCTCACTGAGCGTACAAAAGAGCTGTCTGCTTTTCTCACTCCTGATGGTTTGTTTTCCTACCTTCATCTTCTGTTCGGGTTTCGAAATGCCGGAGCCACGTTTTAAAGGCTCATGCACATCGTGCTACGTGGTCTGGAAAATGCTGAGGCATATTTGGACAATGTGGTGGTATTCATGCCACCTGGACAGAACACCTTAGTTTAGTTCTGCATCTGCCAACTTGAATGTTAAACTGTCAAAGAGTGAAATCGTCCAAGCAACAGTGAAGTATTTCTGGAAGGTGGCGGACCAAGGAAAAGTCTGACCGGTCATGGCAAAAGTGGAGGCCATCAATAGCCTTCCTGTGCCAACTTCTCACCAGGAACTGCGCCAATTATTGAGGATGGCTGGCTACTACCAGGCATTTTGTAAGAACTTTGCACAGGTTGTTGCCCCACTTAAGGATTTTACCAGTCCCAAAGATATTTTCCATTGGAGCACAGACTATCAGACCGCTGTTGAGAAGACAAAACCCCTTTTGGTCTCCGCACCAGTGCCTGCTACTCCAGATTTCCGTCATCCATTCTCTATGTACACAGATGCCAGTGATGTAGGAGCAGGTGCTCCTGCAGGTAGACAACATCAATGTTGAGCATCCAGTGGGGCACTTTTTGAAGAAGTTGGACTCCTATCAGAAACACTACTCCACCATTGAGAAAGAAACACACTTTTACCCTGGCTCTTCAGCAGATCAAGGTTTATGTTTCGGGTCTCTACACCGCTTGTGGTCTTTAATGATTGTACACACTCGTTTTCCTGTAAAAGACAAGCTCCACGAATTGCAGACTCCTTCACTGGAGTATCATAATGCAGGAGTTTCCTCTTGAAATCAGAAATGTCAGTGGTAAGAAAAACTTGGTTGCTGATTTTCTTTCAAGATTGGGCAGTCAATAGGTTTTTGTTGTGCTTAACTAGCCCTGGCCGACATTTTATTTTGACCACACATTTCGCTGTACTGGAGATTAATACGTTTTGTTTTGATTGGGCTCGTCCCAAGGAAATAGAAATACTAGGAAGGTACACAGATCGAGATTTACCCTCTTTTGTCAAATCTTCTGAGTTTTATGCAGCTATTTTCTTTTGTAAAAAAAATGTTTCAGGATATGATAAAATAAAACAAAAAGAGAAAAGAGGTGGCTGTTTTGTTTGGTACAATAAACCGCCAATAGACGGCATGTTTATATTTGTTAGTTATGCCTTTATAGAGCGACTGCCCCTAAAAACCAACTAATCCCTTTGAAAACGGCCTATGTGGCGTCAATATGAGTCAGAAACCTATATCATAGTGTCAGAATTGACTACGAAGTGTAAATAGGATCATTTTGGTCATAATGTCTGTTTCATCTAAAAGTTCATTTGAAACCTCAGTGCATCAAATCAAATTTTATTTGTCACATATGCTGAATACAACATTTTTACAAGCCCGTAATCTACAATGCTTTAAGAAAGTAAGAAGAAAAACATGTTAAATAAAACATATAAAATAAGAGTAAAAAATAATTAAACAGCAGCAGTAAAATAACAATAGCGAGGCTATGTACAGGGGGTATGGGCACAGAGTCAATGTGCGGGGGCACCGGTTAGTTGAGGTAATATGTACAGTTGAAGTAGGAAGTTTACATGCACCTTAGCCATTTAAACTCAGTTTTTCACAATCCCTGACATTTAATCCTAGTACAAATGATCTGGTTTGTGACCCTTTTCAGGAAACTAGGCATATGTCGTGGGTCACTACTTCACAGGAGAGCCTTTTGATCGTAAACTTGTTTTAATTGTAAACAAAATTGTTTTTTTGGGCAGAAATGCCTTCTCAAACGTGAACTTTCAATCGCCTTAATAACAAACTTGTATGCCATCTGTAAATACATTTGGCTGAGATAATGAGTGGGCTGGACATGCCAAGAGATGAGTTTGGATTGGTCTGCCATATAGCATGCTTCTGTCGATTTGAGCTGGTCGGTAGATAATCTTTTTATGAAATGAATTAAAACTGAACAAAAACTTGACTATGCAAGTATCAATTTCAATAGAATGTCACTGCAACAACTGTTTCAGAGCACTCTCGTCTGAGTGCGCCAGAACGCAGAATAACTGATGAATTTACTACAACAACAAAAAATAAACAAATTAATGATGAATTTACGAAAGCTCAATACCGGTTGAATATGGCCGGTGTCAGTAAACGTCGGCAAAAAAGCGTACTTTAATTGTTGCCAGGAGCACCTTTACAGTCACCAATGCTCTGGATAACATCACAGCTAGCAAAGTGGATCTGGGACGATTCCGTCTGAGAATTGGGGCACTCGGCTGAGAGTCAGACTCCTCCTTCCTTAGTATTACTTATGGCTAGGATGCAGGGATTGAGCTCGGGCCGATTCCAGTGTGAGTTGTATTGTATTTGTTTTGCATTGTATTTAATATGGATACCCATTAGCTGCCCCGTTCCTGGGGTCCAGCAAAATTAAGGCAGTTTATACAATTCTGAAACATTACAATACATTCACAGATTTCACATAGTGTGTATGTCATCATGTGTGTGTGCGTGTGCGTGTGCGTGTGTGTGTGTTAGTGTGTGTGTGTTAGTGTGTGTGTGTGTGTGTGTGTGTGTGTGTGTGTGTGTGTGTGTGTGTGTGTGTGTGTGTGTGTGTGTGTGTGTGTGTGTGTGTGTGTGCCAATGTTTGTGTTGCTTCACAGTCCCCGCTCTTCAATAAGGTGTTTTTTAAATGTAATTTTACTGCTTGCGTAAGTTACTTGATGTGGAATAGAGTTCCATGTAGTCATGCCTTTATGTAGTACTGTGTGCCTCCCATAGTCTGTTCTGGACTTGGGGACTGTGAGGAGACCTCTTGTGGCATGTCTTGTGGGGTATGCATGGGTGTCTGAGCTGTGTGCCAGTAGTTTAGACAGACAGCTCGGTGCATTCAACATGTCAATACCTCTCATAAATAAAAGTAGTGATGAAGTCAATCTCTCCTCCACTTTCAGCCAGGAGAGATTGACATGCATATTATTAATATTAGCTCTCTGTGTACATCCAAGGGCCAGTCATGCTGCACTGTTCTCAGCCAATTGCAATTTTCCTAAGTCCTTTTATGTGGCATCTGACCACACAACTGAACAGTAGTCAAAGTGCGACAAAACTAGGGCCTGTAGAACCTGCCTTGTTGATAGTGATGTTAAGAAAGGCAGAGCATCGCTTTATTACAGACAGGATTCTCCCCATCTTAGCTACTACTGCATCAATATGTTTTGACAATGACAGTTTACAATTTAGTGTTACTCCAAGCAGTTTAGTCATCTAAACTAACTCTCAATTTCCACATTATTTATTACAATATTTATTTGAGGCTTATGGTTTAGTGAGTGTTTTGTTCCAAATACAATGCTTTTAGTTTTAGAAATATTTAGGACCAACGTATTCCTTGCCACCCACTCTAAAACTAACTGCAGCTCTTTGTTGAGTGTTGCAGTCATTTCAGTCGCTGTAGTAGCTGACGTGTATTGTGTTGAGTCATCCGCAGACATAGAAACTCTGGCTTTACTCAAAGTCAGTGGCATGTCATTGGTTACATTGAAAAAAGCAAGGGGCCTAAACAGCTACCCTGGAGAATTCCTGATTCTAACTGGATTATATTTGATAGGCTTCCATTAACCTCTCTGAACTAGCCATCCCGGATCCGGTATAATTGTCATCAGCAACGCAGAATAGCATAGCGCCACAGTCTAATAATATTTACTAGAAAATATTCATATTCATGAAATCACAAGTGCAATATTGCAAAACACAGTTTAGCCTTTTGTTAATCCACCTGTCGTCTCAGATTTTGAAATTATGCTTTACAGCGAAAGCAATACAAGCGTTTGTATAAGTTTATCGATCGCTCGACAAAACAATAAGTACACTTAGCATCAGGTAACTTGGTCACGAAAATCAGAGGAGCAATCAAATTAATCGTTTACCTTTGATGATCTTCGGATGTTTTCACTCACGAGACTCCCAGTTAGACAACAAATGTTCCTTTGTGTTCCATAAAGATATTTTTTATATCCAAATACCTCCGTTAGTTTGGTGCGTTATGCCCAGGAATCCACCGGAAAGAGAGGTCACGACAAGGCAGACAAAAATTAAATTAAAAATGATATCCATAATGTCCACAGAAAAATGTCACACGTTTTTTTAGAATCAATCCTCAGGGTGTTTTTCAAATATCTATTCGATAATATATATCAACCGGGACAGTTGGCTTTTCACTAGGACCGTGAGTAACAATGGCCGCCTTTCTCTTTTGCACACAACTCACTCTGAGAGCCCCCACCTATCCACTTACGCAATGTGGTCATTCACGTTTATTCTTCAAAATAAAAGCCTGAAACTATGTCTAAAGGCTGTTGACACCTTAGGGAAGCCATAGAAAAAGGAATCTGGTTGATATCCCTTTAAATGGGCAATAGGGATGCATAACAACAGAGAGATTTCAAAAACAGGGGCACTTCCTGATTGGATTTTCCTCAGGTTTTAGCCTGCAATATCAGTTCTGTTTAACTCACAGACAAAATTTTGACCATTTTGGAAACGTTTGAGTGTTTTTTTATCATAATCTGTCAATTATATGCATATTCTAGCATCTGGTCCTAAGGAATAGGCTGTTTACTTTGGGAACGTTATTTTTCCAAATAAAAATAGTGCCCCTAGCTTCAAGAGGTTAATTAAAGAACACACTGTGTTCTGTTAGACAAGTAACTCTTTATCCACATTATAGCAGGGGGTGTAAAGCTATAACACATACGTTTTTCCAGCAGCAGACTATGATCAATAATGTCAAAAGCTGCACTGAAGTCTACCAAGACAGCCCCCACAATCATGTTATCATCAATTTATCTTAGCCAATCATCCGTCATGTGTGTAAATGCTGTGCTTGTTGATTGTCCTTCCCTATAAGCATGCTGAAATTCTGTTGTCAATTTGTTTACTGTAAAATAGCATTGTATCTGGTCGAACACAACTTTTTCCAGAAGTTTATTAAGGGTTGGTAACAGGCTGATTGGTCAGCTATTTGAGCCAGTAAAGGGGGCTTTACTATTCTTAGGTAGCGGAATGAAGGCACACGCTCTCTAGTAGGCTTAAATGGAATATGTGGCAAATATGAGTAGCAAAATCATCTGCTATTATCCTCAGTAATTTTCCCAAAAAATCTATTTTAATTCCAGGTTGTAAGGCAACAAAATAGGAAAAATGTGAAGGGAGGTGAATACTTTCACAAGCCACTGTACTTAGGCCAATTCTGGGCAGTCATTCATTTTGATTCCGGGCCGAGTCCGACACCCTCTTCTGGGCCGATTCCTCATTGCTAGCTGGGATGAAAACAGCCTAACCAGCGCTGCTAGGGCGAGTGAATTGGTCAGAGTTTGGGTGGGGGCTGAAGCTTAAGATGATTATTATGGCATTACACACGGTCAGTGTGAACCAGAGTGACTTGACACAGCAAAGGGCCGACACAGGACATCCTATTTAATGAAAGGGGTTTCTGCCTTAAAGAATTCACCCATGTATACTGGTAAGAGTCTAGCTACAGTTTCAGATATTATACTTTTCTTTCGACAGAAAGTTGTTTTCATTGCAAGTTAAAGCATATTGTTGACTAGCTAACATTGAACCTTTTTGGTTAACTTTAGCTAGCTATGACAATTGGTTTGTATTGCTAATACTCAATGGACTGGGATTATGGTTCATTGTCTAGGAATCGATGGCAACACTTGATATGTGAAGCATAAACAACACGTTTTGATTATTTCATTGACCTCCAACATGATTGGCACTACTTTTATTGATCTCAAATTACTTCTGTATTTTCCAGAGGTATGTGTAGTGTGTTATCATTTTAACTTTTTTTATTTTGAACTTTCCAAGATTATGTTTCTGTATGCTGTGCTGCTGCTCTGCACATTTGTAGGTAAGTGAAACTTACCTAATAATGAGGCATTATGTCACATTTTCTATTCATTAACTTATCTTAATGTTATTTTGTTGTTTGCAGGTGCACTATCCTTCTGACCCTATGCAGCCAGGTCCCATCTACTTTTTAACTGCTTGTAAGTGTGGCTTGTTTGGTGTCACAACAAGTCAACTACGTGATTCATGAAGGCATGTCATCCAGCAAAGGCAGCAGCGCAGTCATCAACTACATGCACCATTTCTTCACCAACTACGGAGTTGGGGAATCACATGTGGACCTGAATTGTGATAACTGCAGTAGCCAAAACAAGAACAAGGTTGTGCTCTGGTATTGTGCCTGGTCGGATCATGCACAAGCTCCAGCACAGTCTGGACCTTCACTTCCTGATCGTAGGCAACACCGAGTTTGCCCCCGACTGGTGCTTCGACCTCATGAAGCAGCGCTTCAGAAAGACCAGAGTGAACACTTTGTCTGAGATTGCTGGTGTTGTGAAGGACAGCACTGTGATGGGTCAACATCCCACAGCTGGTTGGACTGGAGGATGGTACGGTGCTGGTGGAAAGCTATGGCTGGCAACAATACCTGACTCCGTACTTCAGGCCGCTGCCACAGTTCAAGCAGTTCCAGCACTTCAGGTGAATATAATTTTCAGTGCATTGTATGAGGTTATTCTTCTTATCTAAACTTGGGAGGTGAATTGATGTAGTGCAAGGTTATAATGTCTTCATTTTTTTTATTTCCTGTTTTACAGCTTCGATGCTCTTGAGCCTGGTGTTGTTGTCGCCAAAGAGTGTTCAGACTATCAGGACCAGGTTTCAGCTGCTGCGCAACGCTGACATCCTTCCTCCCATAGATGGTCTGCCTGAAGATCAGGGAGTTTTGCGACGAAGAGGCTATGGACATCACATGCCCTGCACCAAAGTCAAGGGCAGGACAGAAACAGGCTCTCTGAATATAGCTTCCCTTGTTCATGCGTGGTTCGGACAGACCAGTCATCAGCACTATCTGCGGTGCCTCTATTCAAATGATTCTCTCCTAACACATATGCCACTCATTGCTCCAACTATTTGTTTTATTTATCCTGCAGCTCAGTCACTTTACCCCTCCCTGATTGTATGCATATAACTACCTCCTCTATCACTGATATTGTTATTGTTCATGTACATACTTATATTTACACTATTTATAATATTGCTACTATGCAAGTAACCATTTGGCTGTACCATTTACACCTTCTGTGGAGACCCATCCACTTGGCAATATCTGGCTGGGGTTAGAGCATTTCTTTCACATGACCCATCAATTTGGTGTGTCTGGGTAAGCATAATCTAATATTCATAAAATATTTTTATCTGGACACTTTGTTTACCTGTAATTTTTCCTTATTGTAGGCTACTACTTTTAGTCTTAATCTTTACTACACTACTCACGGTTTAGCGCATGACCTCACATGTGAATCCTTAAAGAGATGGGTGGGGCTGGCTTAAGAGGGCGTGAACAATGCTGAATGGGTGTAGACAAAGGAAAGCTTCCCAGGTACCAAAACATTCAAAGCCCATTTTCTCAAAAGTGAATTTACAAGTTTATCAACTTTCAGAATTACTTTCCCATTGTTCCTCAAATGCAGTCTCTACTTTTACATCTGTCAAGCATGGAATTAGCTGCCAAACAAGATTACATTATTGCTCAAGCTACATACAGTATGTTTTATAATTGAGGCATGATGACAATTGTTGACACTGTTTTTCTGTTTGACAACGTGCACAGTTGGGTGCCAGACTGATCCCCTGGTTATGAACGGATGCTGGGACCTACCAGAAAGAGCAAATGTATCATAAGATGTCCAGCAGTGTGGTTTAGTGACCTCCCCCCAAAAAGTGAATTCACTGTTCACTTGCTATTTTCACATCTTTTCTATGGAACGCCGTTTGGGTCTTTGAGTGTCGAAAAAGACAATACATGTCAAATAACACTATCTGACATATTAAATAACACAATTCTATTATAGACTGTTGTGTGTGCTGAATTTTCCCGTGCAAGCCAAGCTCCACCACTACGATCAGTAGCACTGTCAAAGAAAAGTCTGGAAACAAGCACAACCGTCCACGAAAAATGTGTTTACAATACCGTGTTGGTAATAAGTCATTATTTGTTTCGACCAAATGGGAAAAAGTCTGTGTGAGCATTTGAAATAAGATCAGGATCAATTGAGCTGGATCAAAAATGTTTGCGAATATCTTTGATACGGATGTTATTAGCAACTTCTGCAGTAGCTAGCAATCTTTAGCTTTGTACCTAGCTAGCACCAGTACAACCAGCTTGAAAACAATGACCAGTAGAAACTGCAGTCATTTTCAATATTTTTAGCAATGATTGAGTAAGTATTAGCTAGATAGCCACTTGTTGTTGAACTTCAGTTCATGAAAATAACTAGCCAGCTTTTTTCCCAACGTCGTCTTCAGAGTTATCACTCTAAAGCATCCACATTGTATTATTTTTCCTCTGGAATAGTGTTCAATACACATAGTATGTTGACTGGTAGAATAAATGTGGCTCAATTCAGTGGTTTTAGAGTCCTGCAGTAAGAGCTACGACAATAATATTCCCTGGGTGTCACTGAGTAGACTCATACCCCATCTCATTGATCCACAATCCATAGGTAAGGCTGTACAGTGAAATAAGTATGACCCCAATGCAATTCTAAAGTCTAATACATCCAGTGTGATTTCAACAGATTTTTCTCAAATTAACAAATTATTGTCTTTTGTTGAATTTATATAAAAACATTCCAACCTCGTTTTGCATGATCTATTCAATAATAATTTCACTATTTGTATTCATTTGCATCACTGTCAATGACACGCAAACTGCAAATTCCATTATTGTGGCTATTCCTTATTGTGGCTAGCTTCACATAGGTGGGTCCGACCACCAATAATCAAATAATATATCAAATAATAATATCTAAAATATCTTGTAAATTAGAAGTATTTTAGATGATGACACCTAGTAGGTAGTTAGTTAGCTAACTATAGCTACTGAAACAGATAGTTGTTTTGCTATGTTTTTGGGAAATAACATTGTTTACATCCTTCAGCTAGCTAGCTTTTTTTATGACCAGCACTGTCCAGAGCTTGGGGAAGTGTGTCTGCGCTCCTTCGGAAGCTGCGCGAGACAAAACTTTACCAGCATCATGGCATACGTATCGGTGAATCGCTGTGACATATGAAATACAAGCGATAGTGTAATCAATGTGTAATAACTATGTACAAAAAAAATGAACGTGTTAAATTACGTGACATGCAGTCATATCCAGGTCCTGATTGGTCAACAAGCGTATTTGACGCGTTAAACAGTGTGATTTGACGTGTAACTTTTTTGATGCTGAAAGATCCAAATCCAGTTTTCACAGGCTCATCATTTTTACAAAATGACCCACTTCATTACTTTGATACATTTGGTAACCCAACTGTGAAACATAATTTATGTAAACTGACATTATTTATTGTGTCACACCCTGACCATAGTTTGCTTTGTATGTTTATATGTTTTGTATGGTCAGGGTGTAATCTGAGTGGGCATTCTATGTTGTGTGTCTAGTTTGTCTGTTTCTGTGTTTGGCCTGATATGGTTCTCAATCAGAGGCAGGTGTTAGTCATTGTCTCTGATTGGGAACCATATTTAGGTAGCCTGTTTGGTGTTGGGTTTTGTGGGTGACTGTCCTTTTGTCTGTTGTGTGTTAGTTTGCACCAGTATTAGGCTGTTTCGGTTTTCGTTACGTTTATTGGTTTTTGTATTGATTCGTGTTTCTTCAGTTTTATTAAACATGGATCGCAATAGACACGCCGCATTTTGGTCCGACTCTCTTTCGCCTACAGAAAACCGTGACATATTGCTTATTTTCTACTTCTTAGAATGTCCATATAATGTCCAGGGGGCATAACCTAGCCTGTGGCCACCATTCAATGTAGCTTTTAATTATATCTGAAGTGTAAAAGAAAGGTATGGAGCGATCAGGTTGATTTTACCAGGCTAATCATAACCCACTACGTGTGTGTGTATGTGACCGACCGACCAGTATCTTTGATGAAGGGTCAGGAGCTGATCTACGTTGCTATGCCCATCAGTGGGGCTCTGGCAAAGACCTCACCTCTTGCCTGCTCACCAAAGGTCATCGATCGGGAAATCAGAATTTGGTAGGTTTAGTCTGACTTCAACATAGTTCATATCTGACACAAACATATACTAACTGCCATAGTTAGAGATAGGTCTTATCAGAACAGGGACTGTGTGTATGTGTTGACAGATGCATGAGATTCAGAGAGACCTGGCACTCAACACATCCACCACGAGGTGTTTACCGATAATACAGTACAGTACAAAGGTATTGTAATAGCAACACCCTTTTCATTCCAGGTGTCAACTCTGCCTCAACTCTGTCTATTTCTACAGATGGACTGGATATGATTTTGCCAGATGGCAGCCTCAGTCACTTGACGTATTCAAACATAGTACCTGTTTGTGTGTCCGATACAGTATCATCTATCCTCACTGCCATTGGTAATAGAAGAGTGACTATGGAGACATTGAAGAGGAAGTCCAGACTGACAAACGGGCTTGATACCGGTGTATCTGAATGGAGAGAGACCTGGCACTCGGCATGAACATTTTACAAGACAAGTTTTACCTGTATTGTCTTTTTTTATTATTGATTTGAATGTATCAGTCAATATGGGGAGGGAGGAACCCTGTATATTCTCCAGCGGGATCAGTGAAATGCTGATAGGCACAGTATCTGTACCAGCTGGGAATGACATGAAAGGTGCACAGTATTACATTAGCAGAACACTGATGCTATTGTATTATGGAAAGGGTTGTTTATTCTACATGGACCTGAATGTTGTCAAAACATGTAGTTTAGAATATCTACACAAATTCAGCAATTTCATTCTTCTCATATTGTTCTGTAGGCTACTGTCCTATTCAAGCTTCCTCCAGAATCTCACCATACTGTACATCTGCCTGTAGTTATTGAACTCAACCTGCAGGATGTTTCTTTGTTGTCATTGAGTGGGGGGAAACAGCTGTGGGCAAGGTTCTGACAGATGGGTGTGTCTTTGTGGTGGTACGGAGCAAATTAGTTTTGCATGGCCTGTCATGGCCCGCCAGTATTTCTTCAGGAGCAAGCCAAAAAACAAGGCCAAATCAGCGGGTGTAGTTCCCCTTTAAGTTGATCATGCACGCTGATTGGAGTCATCCTCGGTTGTCAGGATGTGTTGCACTTGTCGCTTTGTTAAGTTTCACCTGTGCTGGCACAGTCTATGACTAGAAAGACGGGTGTTGTATGTGGAGGATGAGGGAGTAGGTATCTCAGATAGGAGGGAGTGAGGCCTAAGAGGGTTTTATAAATAAGCATCAACCAGTGGGTCTTGCGATGGGTATACCGAGATGACCAGTTTACAGAGGAGTATAGAGTGCAGTGATGTGTCCTATAAGGAGCATTGGTGGCAAATCTGATGGCCGAATGGTAAAGAACATCTAGCCACTCAAGAGCACCCTTACCTGCCGATATATAAATTGTCTCCATAATCTAGCATGAGTAGGATGAATCTGTCATCTGAATCAGGGTTAGTTTGGCAGCTGGGGGGGAAACAGGAGCGATTACGATAGAGGAAACCAAGTCTAGATTTAACTTTAGCCTGCAGCTTTGATATGTGCTGAGAGAAGGACAGTGTACCGTCTAGCCATACTCCCAAGAACGTGTATGCAGTGACTACCTCAAGTTCTGAACCCTCAGAGGTAGTAATAACACCTGTCGGAAGAGGAGCATTCTTCTTACCAAACCACATGATTTTTGTTTTGGAGGTGTTCAGAAGAAGGTTAATGGTAGAGAAACGTCCCTGTCTCCCTCTTTCCTAACCCCTCCCTCTCCCTTCTCCCTCCCACCCCCCCCGCCTCTCCTTCTCTTTCCTACCCCCTTCCTCCTCTCAACTTAAGGTGGTGGGGGTTCTTTTCTTTTAGTTTGACTGTATCAGGCAACTCTAATGGGCATCCATGGTGGGTGTTAAGACCCTACTCTAGCTTGGCCAGCACTCAGTAGGCACCCCCATTGGTGCCTTTCAGAACCTATTTTAAAACTCCACCTGGTTTAGTTTTGGTTGTCAGTGACTCGTTTGTTAGTTCCCTTTATGTTGAGCAATGATTTTGGGTTGGTTATTAGGGAAGTAAGTCGTACAGTCAACACAGCTCCTTGATGCAGCAGACTTCATAGTAAGCAAACACCCTTATCTTTTTTAAATCATAAGTACTGTTGCCTATGATAAGAATTAGGTGCAGATAGACATCTATTTACCACATGTACAGGGAGTGTGTGTTCTGGGTGGCATGCAGAGGTCCCAGTCTTCACACACACATGAAGAGAGAGGGGTGCTCTGACCCGTGACGTTAAAACCAGCCCCAGCTGGTCGACACCCAGGTCCCAAGCTGGAGAGCAAGGCAATATCATCATTCAACATTACTTACTGTATATACCTGCAGTATAGAGCCCCACAATGGAGGTGTCATAATACCCATAAAACCTAGTGGTCAAACAGGGAAACTTTCAATAGTTTTTCCACCATTCATTTCTCCCATAGGGGATTTTAGAAACACTTAAAATAAGGCCTGTGCTTCATGTAGGCTTACCCTGGAGTGGCGTATTGATAACCATGTAAATCTCTCTCGGACAAGGTGACTTTTATCAATATATTCGACTCGATTTACTCAGACTTGAAAATAGTAATTAGCGTCAAAGAAGACATCATGCAAAACTACAAAACCCTGCAAGCTCCTGCACGTCATCTCTGGCCGATACCTTTACTTTTGGTATTGTGTCAATTTAAAACTTGCACAAGACCGTTCACAGAATTGTCCATTTAAATAAATGTACCCTATTTATTCATTACATTTAGCTAACATTAAATAGTTCATCGACAGATTCTTACCTTTTCCTCAATTCGGCAGGCTTGTCCAGATCATCATGGTATTTGTAGTTCATTATGATAGCAAATGAGCATTTCAATTGGGGGGGGGGGTTAAATGGTCAATACAGGCAAATATACTGAAAAAAAGTCACCTTCTCCTAGAGAGATTTACACGGTTATTAAAACATCCCACCAGGGTAAGCCTAAATGAAACGCTGCCCTTATTTTAAGTTTCTAAAATCCCTATGGGAAAAAAATAATTGTGTAAAAACAACTCTATATTGGTAATACTAGATAACGGACCTGGGTTCAAATAGTATTTGTTTTCTTTCAAAAATGTTTGAGAGTTTGATGCAGCATGCCTGGAGTGCCATATGGATGGGGTTTGCACTTCTGGTACTATTCCATTGGTCCATTGTGTCAGACAAGTTCAAAAAATGCTATTTGAATCCAGGTGTGCCATAATATTCCATAATATTGCATTAGTGTAAAGACTGATACTAGAGTGTGGGTGGTTTCTTATCCTTGGGTGTTATGGCTGATGTACAAACTGTGGTACCCGTTTCCACTTAAAAGTCCGTCATTCACAACTTCAGACGAATCACTCATGATAATTATATGCACACTATTTACAGAGAGCTATTACCTTGAAAATTCCCATCTGCAAAGGGGCACCGGATCCAGGATCCAGAATCTGTGGTAAACTGTACATAAAACAGCCAGGAGCATGCATTTGTTAGATTAATTTGTTCTGCACACTCAAAGGGGATATGTACAGGAAAGTTCAAATAGTAAGTGCATTCAGTCGTTGAATACAGCACAGGCGAATGTGGTGTCTTACCTTCATGCAAAGCTGTGGGTGTGGATCCACTCTGGAGAATGTTATCTGAAAGGAAAGTTAAATGAGAACTTGAATCTATAATAGTTCTTGTAAAACAGTCATCTGGTGATATAGCCTTGGTGCCTGACTGTTTCTATGTCATATCAGTCTTTTGTCTTTGAAACTGCCCTTTAACTGTGAAGGAGTTCAGAGGTACAGATGTGAGGCTGATTGATAGAGGCACCTAACCTTCTCCCTGTTGAGGGTCTGTGATGAACCAGCCAGATCGTCACACTCATCGTTCCCTTGTTTTTGGCACAGTGAGATCACCGCAACAACAGGACACACCGGTTCCCATGACAACAACTCCTCCGCCGGGTCAAAGTTAATGCCGGACCACAACTCCTCCAGATCTTTGGAGAAAAGAGACGCGGTCAAAAATAATGCACTGACAATCTTGCAAATTTCACAATCAACCAATTAATAAAACATGCAGTGTAACAGAAGTTGAAGGACACTCACTGTCTCTGAAGGGAAAGACTTGAACTCTGGGTGCATCAGAGGTGGCAGACCAGCCCTGTGGGATAAATATATACAGTGCATTCAGAAAGTATTCAGACCCCTTGACTTTTTCCGCATTGTTACCATTGATCATGCTCCCGAGTGGCACAGTGCATCTCAGTGCAAGAGGTGTTTACTGCAAGCCCCGGTTCGAATCCAGGCTGCATCACATCCGGACGTAATTGGGAGTCCCATAGTGAGGCGCACAATTGGCCCAGTGTAGTGTGGGTTTAATTTTAAAAATCATCATTGAGATGTCTCTACAACTTGATTGGAGCCCACCTGTGGTAAATTCAATTGATTGGACATGATTTGGAAAGGCACACACCTGTCTATAAAAGGTCCCACAGTTGACAGTCCATGTCAGAGCAAAAACCACGGCATGAGGTCTGAAGGAAATGGCCGTACAGCTCCGAGACAGTATTGTGTCGAGGCACAGATCTGGGGAAAGGTATAAAAAATGTTCTGCAGCATTGAAGGTCCCCGAGAACACAGTGGCCTCCATTATTCTGAAATGTAAGACGTTTGGAACCACCAAGACTCTTCCTAGAGCTGGCTGCTCAGCCAAACTGAGCAGTTGGGGGAGAAGGGCCTTGGTCAGGGAGGTGACCAAGAACCTGATGGTCACTCTGACAGAGCCTCTGTGGAGATGTGAAAACCTTTCAGAAGGACAACAATCTCTGCAGCACTCCACCAATCAGCCCTTTATGGTAGAGTGGCCAGAAGAAAAAGCACATGAAGGGCCCACTTGAAGTTTTCCAAAAGGCACCAAAAGACTCTCATCACCATGAGAAACAAGATTCTCTGGTCTGATGAAACCAAGATTAAACTCTTTGGCCTGAATGCCAAGTGTCACATCTTCACCATCCCTACGGTAAAGCATGGTGGTTGCAGCATCATGCTGTGGGGATGTTTTTCAGCAACAAGGACTTTGAGACTAATCAGGATCGAGGGAAAGTTGAGCAGAGCAGAGTACAGCAAGATCCTTGATGAAAACTTGCTCAGGACCTCAGATGGGCGAAGGTTTACCTTCCAGCAGGACAAAGACCCTAAGCACAAGGCCAAGGCAATGCAGGAGTGGCTTCGGGACAAGTCTCTTAATGTCTTTGAGTGGCCCAGCCAGAGCCCGGACTTGAAGCTGATCTAACATCTCTTGAGAGACCTGAAAATAGCTGTGAAGCAGCGCTCCCCATCCAACCTGACAGAGCTTGAGATTATCTGCAGAGAAGATTGGGAGAAACTCCCCAAATACAGGTGTGCCAAGCTATTAGCATCATACCCAAGAACACTCGAGGCTGTAATCGCTGCCAAACGTGCTTCAACAAAGTACTGAGTAAAAGGTCTGGATACTTGTTTAAATGTAATATTTTTGAAGTTAAAAGAAAAAAAAATGCAGCAATTTATAAAAACCTTTTTTGCTTTGTCATTACATGTTATTGTGTCTAGATGGATGAGGGAAAACATCAATGTAATCCATTTTAGAATAAGGCTGTAACGTAACTAAATGTGAAAAAAGTCCAGGGGTCTTTCGAATGCACTGTAACACCACAATTTCCACAATACAGTCCAGATCGTCATAGACATTTGATTACATAAAGGTCAAACAAACTTTACCTCGATGCAGAGACAGGGCAAAGGTGTAGAATACCGCAGAGTAGTATTCTTCAGCACATCCTCCTTTCTGATCTGCAGAGAGGGAACAAGGGTCAGACCTGGGTTCAAACATTATTTGACATACTAGTCTACCTGGAGTGCCCAGATGTGCCTGGTTTTCAAATTTGCCACTATTACAAATGAAGTTGGAAGTTTACATACACTTAGGTTGGAGTCATTAACTCTACCACTCCATAAATGTCTTATTAACAAACTATAGTTTTGGCAAGTCGGTTATGACATCTACTTTGTGAATGACACAGGTAATTTTACAAAGAATTGTTTCCAGACAGATTATTTCACTTATAATTCACTGTATCACAAGTGGGACAGACATTTACTTACGCTAAGTTGACTGTGCATTTAAACAGCTTGGAAAATTCCAGAAAATTATGTCATGGCTTTAGAAGCTTCTTTTGACATTGTTTGAGTCAATTGGAGGTGTACCTGTGAATGTATTTCAAGGCCTACCATCAAACTCAGTGACTCATTGCTTGACATCATGGGACAATCAAAAGCCATCAGCAAAGACCTCAGAAAAAAAATTGGTTGAACCAAAAAGGCTGGTTCATCCTTGGGAGCAATTTCCAAATGCCTGAAGGTACCACCTTCATCTGTACAAACAGTACAAGCAAGTTCTGTTTCCTAGAGATGAACATACTTTGGTGCGAAAAGTGCAAATCAATCCCAGAACAATAGCAAAGGATATTGTGAAGATGCTGGAGGAAACAGGTACAAAAGTATCTATATCCACAGTAAAACAAGTCCTATATCGACATATCCTGAAAGGCTGCTCAGCAAGGAAGAAGCCACTGCTCCGAAACCGCCATAAAAAAAGCCAGACAACGGTTTGCAACTGCACATGGGGACAAAGATTGTACTTTTTGGAGAAATGTCCTCTGGTCTGATGAAACAAAAATAGAACTGTTTGGCCATAATGACCAATGTTATGTTTGGAGTAAAATGGGGAGGCTTGCAAGCCGAAGAACACCATCCCAACCGTGAAGCACGGGGGTGGCAGCATCATGTTGTGGGGATGCTTTGCTGCAGGAGGGACTGGTGCACTTCACAAAATTGATGGCATTATGAGGTAGGGAAATTATGTGGATATATTGAAGCAACATCTCAAGACATCAGTCAGGAAGTTAAAGCTTAGTAGCAAATGGGTCTTCCAAATGGACAATGACCCCAAGCATACTTCCAAAGTTGTGGCAAAATGGCTTAAGGACAACAAAGTCATGTTATTGGAGTGACCATCACAAAGCCCTGACCTCAATCCTATAAAAAATTTGGGCAGAACTGAAAAAGTGTGTGCGAGCAAGGAGGCCTAAAAACCTGACTCAGTTACACCAAGCTCAAATTCACCCAACTTATTGTGGGAAGCTTGTGGAAGGCTACCCGAAACGTTTCACCCAAGTTCAACAATTTAAAGGCAACGCTACCAAATACCAATTGAGTGTATGTAAACTTCTGACCCACTGTAAATGTGATGAAAGAAATAAAAGCTGAAATAAATCATTCTCTCTACTATTATTCTGACATTTTCACATTCTTAAAACAAGGTGGAGATCCTAACTGACCTAAGACAGTGAATTTTTACTAGGATAAAATGTCATGAATTGTGAAAAACTGAGTTTAAATGTATTTGGCTAAGGTGTATGTAAACTTCCGATTTCATCTGTATATTGGTTCCATTGTGCAAGGCAAGCTCAATCAAGCCCAGGTAAAGTACTTAATTTCAAATAGCATTTGAATCCAGGGTCTGATTTATGATGCCTGTCTCATACCATCTGGTTGAGGCATTTCTATGACCTTCCTCTTCCCTGTGTTACTATCAGAGTATGCACAAAGTATAGTGTTGACTATCACCTCTTTTACAACACTTACTGGCAGTGGGAGGAGTGCCTCAACATTATCAGTGCCTGGAATCCACACACTGCTTTCATTTCACTGAGTGAAACAATAGTGAAATATACATTATGGATTACGGCTAACCAGGGTCTCACAATTTGAACATTAACGTTTACTCTTTAAGGTCTCCATCTCCTGGAATCTTACCAGTGCGTTGGCCCCTGTGTCTCTACAGGTGTAGTCTTTTCTGTGACACAGTCTCAGGTGATAGTCTTTATCCTCCAACATGTCTGAGACAGACACAGCCAGCTCCTTTCTGTCTGAGTCCACAGTGTACGCTAGCCTCCCAGCTGTCATATGACACAGTCAGTCAGTAATCACACAGTCAAGGGAAATGTATGCACTGCCAATATCTGTAGGCTGATATGTACACAAGGAAATGCAGAATGAGTATGTTGTTGTCGGGTTTGGCAAGGCAAAAATGTAGCCTTGTTGAACGCAGAAATAGTCTGTCATTGTAACCCATGCTAAGGGATATCTAGAGTGATTCAATTGTTGTGAACTATAGAACAATAGAGAAATGAAATCTAGCAAACTTACTGATGCATTCTGGAATGTTACTCCGAAGATCTCTGCTGCTACATTCTGAAATATAGTTTAAAACCAAGTTAAGGTTTGTTCTCTGTAAAACAAACAATGCTTCGACATATGATCATTGTGTATGCACATTGAGTAAAAGCATGACTTCCCTGCTGATCAAGCTGGTCTATGCTGTTTTGCTCAGCAGGGTAGTGTGACTTTCGGTTAGGAAATGAGTGTTTTATGACATTTAAGTGTTTCTGCATTAGATATTTGCTGACTCACTAGTTTTGCTTATGAACGCCTGCAGTGTCAGTTTACTCACCCAACTCAATAGCTCTTAAATAATCAAAGTACAGTCAGGTTTAACCAACATGATCCACTGGGAATCTGTGTGTGCAAGATGCTGAAATGGCGATTTCAAACAATCGGTTGATATTATGGCCACCTAATCATCACCCTCATTCCTAATTGGCATATATCCTCACCTCTACACCATGCTAGCTGATGTGTAGTGAGCGTTCTGGCACAAGATGGTTGCAGTGAATCACCCGTGAGTGCCACACATTGTTGCTGGAAGAGGTAAGTTTCCCCGTATTATGTAAAGCGCTTTGAGTACCTCAGTTAGTAGAAAGGCTCTATATAAATCCAATTCATTATTAGTATGATTATTATTCACCATTGATCACGGTCCTCATCCTCACCTGGGACTTGGTAAGTGCTTGTCCAGGTGACTCCACAGTAGCTTGGATTTGTCTTTAGAGTGACGTGAACGTATTGACCTGGCCACACCTCAGAGCAGTCATTCTGAACCTCCAACTTGAGAAAGAGAGAAGGAAAAGAAACAAATAAACATACCAGCCATTACAAGTGTTCTTAGGCCAGATCCATATCTGTTCCTATCAATAGATAAGTGTTTTTGTTGCCACAAGCACACATTTATGTACAGAAATGTTTTGCTTGGCTTTGATTAACAAAGTGTAATGTTCACACAAAAAAAATATCTGACTGTACCTGTTGTCCCTCCAGTCTCTCTGTAGTAGTGTGTCGTAGTTTGTAGTATGGTAGGGTGCATGGTGTGGTAGTGTACTACTGTACCTGCTGTCCCTCCAGTCTCTCTCTGGCTACTCTGGGGAAGCTGACGAGCCTACAGATTTCCAACATCATCCCTGCGGTGACAGTGCATATGGAGACGCCATGGATGTGCTCTGAGGAAAAGTAGCATTAAAAAAATCACGAGAATGCAAGCTATACAGGGTCAGTACAGGTACGGTAATTACAGTGTATGTGTGTGTGTGTCAGGGTTGGGCTCAATTCAAATAGAATGCATTCAATTCAGGAAGTAAACAAATATGACATTTCAATAATCAAAAAAAGTTATTCTCAATAAATTGAAAAGTAGAAATTATTTATTTAAAAACTTTTTAAAAGTCAGAAATGTTTCATATTTAAATTATAGCACTTCCTGAATTGGCTGCCTTCAACCTGTGTGTGTGTGTGAGAACGTACGTGCATGTCACATGCGCTACAGGAAGCAGCGTGACCCTGAATCAAAGGGCCAGATAAGATATTATCGCAGGGGTTTCCCCCCTCAGGCCACCATCTCGCTCTCAGCTGTATAGAACTGACTATGGAAGTATATACTATGGCTCCGTTCATAGTGGTCTATCTGGTTTCAGTGGTATGCTGTTTTCACAACATAGGTTGTTTTCCAAAAACTTAACAGAAACACCCTCTCCCCTCAGCTCTCAAATTAAGTGGACACTTCTGACGTCTGACAAGTTTACACTTGCAAGGCAAGGTGGCGAGGGAGGAAGGAATGACTTTTTTTTAAATGGACCACATTCGCTGGAAATTTGTCACTCTTCGTCCCGCGACGATTGTGTTTTCAGCCACCGGTAGCTTTTTATGCCCTACAGTCAATAATGATTGCATGTCTACTTATATTAACTATATTATTATTAATATATGCCTACTGTATGATAGCTAGAACATGAATTAGCTGACGTTAGCCTGCCCAGCTGGAACCTCTGAAGAAGGAAAATGTTTTATTTCTACAATTTCCAAAAGCTAACTAAACTAAACAAAAACATGATTACTTTTACGAGAAGTGTTTGTGCATTAGTAGCACAATTTCTAACTTATTTACATTTGTTTTTAACTCACACTTGAATGCTGACTCCATATTGACATTGAAGTTTTACCTTTTGGCTGACTTTAATTAGCGGATGTACAAACATCGCGGTTTGAATTATGGGGCGTGTCAGGCCCCGAAGTGTACATAATTATACACTTGCAAACTCCATTAAAAATGAAGGCTGATTGACTGTTCTCTCTGCTACCACATGGCAAGTGGTACCAGAGCACCAAGTCCAGGTCCAAGAGGCTTCTAAACAGCTTCTGCCCCCAAGCCATATGACTCCTGAATATCTAATCAAATGGCTACCCAGACTATTTGCATTAACCCCCCCCCACACACACACACACACACACACCTCCCCTTTGAACGGTTCAGCAGACTTTTAACCCTCATAAACTGTCTACAAGACTATTGCAGCTCTGTGGGTGTAACATTTATTGACAACTTTGATACCTTCTGGAAACAAAGCTCATGTTGTAAATATGATGGGATCCACCCAAATCATTCAGATCCCAGATCCTTCCACAGCATTTTAAGGCTGTGTTGAGACAATTACCTATCAATGATCCAAGCCCAGCTCATTTATCCCTACCATTGTGCCGCTGAGTTGTCATAATGCTTCAGCAAATGTACATTATGCCAGCGGTGTTGGAAGGCACAATGTAAGTAACCTAATTGATGTCCCTCTTACTGCTCTGAATGCCTCTGCTGATCCCACAGCCTTTGTATGAGGTAATCATGTGCCTATGAACCAGAGTGATACTGTTAGCACTGAGGCGGTGTGCCTTAGTAGGAAGTCCACTGTGTGCAGCACTAACACAAATAACATGAGCATGTCTACCTCTGCTAAGCTTCCCAGTAAGCAATAAAAACGATCAAGCATCCCAGAAAAGTGCTAAAAATAGCCCACGTTAGCACATGTACAGTGGGGCAAAAAAGTATTTAGTCAGCCACCAATTGTGCAAGTTCTCCCACTTAAAAATATGAGAGATGCCTGTAATTTTCATCATAGGGACATTTCAACTATGACAGACAAAATTAGAAAAATACATCCAGAAAATCACATTGTAGGATTTTTAATTAATTTATTTGCAAACTATGGTGGAAAATAAGTATTTGGTTCCCTACAAACAAGCAAGATTTCTGGCTCTCACAGACCTGTAACTTCTTCTTTAAGAGGCTCCTCTGTCCTCCACTCGTTACCTGTATCAATGGCATCTGTTTGAACTTGTTATCAGTATAAAAGACACCTGTCCACAACCTCAAACAGTCACACTCCAAACTCCACTATGGCCAAGCCCAAAGAGCAGGGGGACCTAGTGAATGACCTGCAGAGAGCTGGGACCAAAGTAACAAAGCCTACCATCAGTAACACACTAGTAACACACAGGACGATTGATCCATGTAAAGGAAAGAATGAATGGGGCCATGTATCGGGAGATTTTGAGTGAAAACCTTCCATCAGCAAGGGCATTGAAGATGAAACGTGGCTGGGTCTTTCAGCATGACAATGATCCCAAACACACCGCCGGGCAACAAAGGAGTGGCTTCGTAAGATGCATTTCAAGGTCCTGGAGTGGCCTAGCCAGTCTCAAGATCACAACCCCATAGAAAATCTTTGGAGGGAGTTGAAAGTCCGTGTTGCCCAGCAACAGCCCCAAAACATCACTGCTCTAGAGGAGATCTGCATGGAGGAATGGGCCAAAATACCAGCAACAGTGTGTGAAAACCTTGTGAAGACTTACAGAAAACGTTTGCCAACAAAGGGTATATAACAAAGTATTGAGATAAACTTTTGTTATTGACCAAATATTTATTTTCCACCATAATTTGCAAAAAAAAATAAAAAATCTCAAGTGTGCCTATGATGAAAATTACAGGCCTCTCATCTTTTTAAGTGGAACTTGCACAATTGGTGGCTGACTAAATACTTTTTTGTCCAACTGTAGCTTAATTAACAAGGTTCATGAAATCAATAATAAACTAGCAACAGCTGACATTCATATTCTGACACCCTCTGCAACTCACTTAGATATTACCTTTGATGTTACAGTGGTAGCAATACATGGTTATGAGATCTACAGAAAATGCCAAAGGTGGAGTTGTGGTGGTTTATCTTCAGAACAATATTCCTATAAAGCTTAGGGAGGATCTCATGTTACATACTGTTGAAGTAATATGGCGACAGGTTCATCTGCCTCACCTAAAGCCTATTCTGGTGGGAAGCTGCTATAGACCACCAAGTGCTAACAGTCAGTATCTGGATAACGTGTGTAATGCTTGATAATGTATGTGATATCAACAGAGAGGTATATTTTCTGGACGATTTAAATGTTGACTGGCTTTCATCAGGCTGCCCACTCAAGAGAAAGCTTCAAACTGTAACCTGGTTCAAGTTATCAGTCAATCAGTCGACCTACCAATCAGGATGCTGCCTTGTAGGCTGTTTCATATGTAAGGCTCTGCCAACAGCCTTCAAGGCAGCACTCTGATATCAGCCTCTGAGGCTACTATCTGATCACCCTGCAAGGAATAGAGCTCGCCCCCTGGATTAGATGTGCATCTAACTATAAATTACTTTGACAACTAATCTGCCTGCAATGAGCATTACCTATGAAACAGCCTACAAGGCAGCATCCTGATTTGTGAGCCTTTTAGGCTAAAATGTAACCTGATCAGCCTATCAGGAATGGAGCTCACCCACTGTAAATGCAAATTATCCACAAAACACGGTGTCCCTTAAAATACACATATCTGTTATGCAAGCTAACAACCAGCATAGATAACAAGCTAGCTTACTAGCTAACAAGACTACCTAGCTAACTCACAAGACTAGCCAAGTTAGCTGCGTGGTTCTTTGTATGCAATGGCTCTGGTCTTTGGGGCAGCATGCAGCCCGGGAGACAGTGCTGGCTCAGGCATTGTTCAGGGCTTACATGCCCCGCATTGCGATCAATGCAGCCACAGGGCTCCTTGGTTATCGTGCACCTGAACAAATTCATGGATAATGCATGATACTTTTGATTATCTCGTGATCTCGACATGTAGTGATAATGAGTATGTAGTGATAATGAGATAAATAAGTTATTATCTTGACATAACGAGGGACCAATTTCTTGAATATGTCCTCTCTGGACTTCCCGTAAATCCTTTACGTTAAACAAGGCAGAAAATATTTCAACATGAAATCTCAAAACAGAGAGCCCAACCTACCACTGAGCTGAAGAGCAGTGTGAACTCGAAAGTGAAGAGAGCACTTCTGTTTCCCCTCACACCTCATCACTGTGGACAGGCTTACGTTGTGGAAGACAACACTGGTGTTGAGGCCTGCTTTCTGGGTCCTGCATGGGGCAAAGGAATCTGTATGGGGAAACAGGAGGTTAAAGTAAGTGGATGTATTCAAGTTCAAGCTTTTTTCCATAATAAATTCATTGGAAATCTTACTCACATTCAAAATAGCTAAACTTTCAGGACAAATGTATACAAATATACAACAACCAGCAATATCCAACAGCCAGCAATGTAATGACAAGAAAGGAGTCAACTCTACTCATACTTCATGCGAAAGCCCTGACTACTACCTTATCAGATGATAGATCAAATCAAATTTTAATCTACTTGGACTATGACTATTGTACTGTATGGGAGGTCCATGCTTCAATGAACAAACCTGCAAAAGTTGTATCACTCAGACCACCCATACCTCAAACATTGGAACTGGATCCTTGTATTGTAAATGTATTTCAGACATCAATTTATATCTGATCACAGGACCCATCAGATATTTACCATAGTGTCATTGTCAACACAATCAAGCACACACACAGAGTATAACAACATTGTTTGTAATGGGTATATTGTAATGCACTCACAGTGGGTTTTACTTTTGCAATGGAGGCCCTGCAGAGAGAAGATGAAAGACAATGTAAGATGTTTATTTATGCACTTGATAGACATTTTATACTACTTGTACACATTATACACTTAACAGAGTACTCACAGCCCCAGCTGTGCAGTACAAAAAAAAACAAGCCCAGCTGGCCACTATTCCGGCTAACAATTCTAGGGAGAGAGTACATTTTTGTAACATTACCCGTAATGTTCCCCTAATGTTTGATTGTCCAGTTTTCCATTAGTTAGGGGTACATTATGTAAGCAAAAACCTTCTGAGAACCTTTTTAGCATGTTTGTGATTGTGTGAACATTCCCTCAAACAGAATATATCTAGAATGTGGTTACAATGTTCTCAGAATATACAACAATGTTCTAGACGCGTTTCATGGGAAGTTTCAAGAACATTTGCGTCCAGTTTTCTAAGGGTTAGGAGAATATTGCAGGAACATTTGTGTATCAGTTGTCAGGACATCGCCTCATTGTCCCAAAGAAAAGTTCTCCCCTCAAAAAATGTAATTACACATTGTTGCTGTTGCCAAGCCCATCAAGGCCCTGATTGGTGAACCACTGATCTTTTTTGTCTGTTGGCAAGGTTATGGATACTGACACACACAATGCTTTTCACTTACATATTTGACAAACATGATTACATTGTGCATGTTCATTTCTACAGTCATTATTATTCAACATGTCCTCATCTGGGATTTGAACTCACAACTTATCAGTTCACACCATTCAGATCTTTTTTACTCCACCATGCCTGTCAGTTATCAGTTCATTTGACTGTTCTCTCATCTTTTACTTATTTCCAACAATTTCTCTATTCTGCCCTACAAAGACAAAATGCAGTAAATAGGAATTTGGTTTTAAAATCTTTGATCTGTTGTATTGGCCAGGTACAGTATATTATCTGATAAACGTGGTATATTGTTTCCTGACACAAGAACAAGCCAGTTGATCAGAATACATCATGGTATCAGAAATTGCGGTCTGTCTAGAAAGAAAAATACTTTGAAGTCAGGGGAGTCATCCTACTCTCACATTCTTAGCAATATATGTTAATGTCATTATTTGGCAACAGTGACAACACACCCATCTGATCTAAATACTCTTGTCTTTTTGAAATCCACACCACATGTAGAACAAACGTGTCTGATTATGAATCACATCGGCTTTCATCACTGCATTTCTAGCGTCATACACCCCTTGACACACCTGTATTTGGGGAGTTTCTCCCATTCTTCTCTGCATAAAATCTCAAGCTCTGTCAGGTTGGATGGGAAGCGTTGCTGCACAGCTTTTTTCAGGTCTTTCCAGAGATGTTCGATCGGGTTCAAGTCCGTGCTCTGGCGGGGCATTCAGAAACTTGGCAGGACATTCAGGAACTTGTCCCGAAGCCACTCCTGCGTTGTTTTGGCTGTGTGCTTAGCCTCTCTGGGATAGGGGGCGGTATTATCACGTCCAGATGAAAAGTGTGCCCAAAGTAAACTGCCTGCTACTCATGCCCAGAAGCTAGGATGTGCATAGTATTAGTAGATTTGGATAGGGAACACTCTGAAGTTTCTAAAACTGTTTGAATAAAGTCTGTGAGTACAACAGAACTGATTTGGCAGGCGAAACCCCGAGCACAATCCATCCAGGGAAAACATTTCTTGAGGTTAATCTGTTTTCCATTAGTTTTCTATGGCAAGCCCGTTTTAATAGAAATATGCTTGCAGGTCCTATAACTTCCAATAGATGTCAACAGTCTTTAGAAATTGGTTGATGTTTTTCTTTTGAGAAATGATGAAGTAGCCCTGTTATTTTACTGTGTCACTCCAGGTGCACTCTAATGTTTTGGTGCGTGCGACCTGGAACGTGCTTCACTTTGTTTTCGTCCGGTATTGAACGCAGTTTATTTTATTGATTTATTTACGTAAAAAAATACCTAAAGTTGTATTAGGAAAGTTATTTGAAATGTTTGGACAAAGATTTCATGATTTCATGAAAGTTTAATATTTATTGTAATTTAATTTGAATTTGGCGCTCTGCCATTTCCCCCGGATGTTGTCAAATCGATTCCGCTAAAGGGATTTGATCCATAAGAAGCTTTTAGGGTCATTGTCCTGTTGGAAGGTGAACCTTCACACCCAGTCTGAGGTCCTGAGCACTCTGGAGCAAGTTTTCATCAAGGATCTCGCTGTACTTTGCGCCGTTCATCTTTCCCTCAATCCTGACTAGTCTCTCAGTCCCTGTTGCTGAAAAACATCACCACAGCATGATGCTGCCACCACCATGCTTCACTGTAGGGATGGTGCCAGGTTTCCTCCAGACGTGACGCTTGACATTCAGGCCAAGGAGTTCAATTTTGGTTTGATCAGACCAGAGAGTCTTTAGGTGCCTTTTGGCAAACTCTGAACGGGCTGTCATATGCCTTTTACTGGGGAGTGGCTTCCGTCTGGCCACTCTACCATAAAAGCCTGATTGGTGGAGTGTTGCAGAAATGGTTGTCCTTCTGGAAGGTTCTCCCATCTAGACAGAGGAACTCTGGAGCTCTGTCAGTAACCATCAGGTTCTTGGTCACCTCCCTAACCGAAGCCCTTCTCCTCCGATTGTTCAGTTTGGCTGGGCAGCCAGCTCTTGGTGGAGTCTTGATGGTTCTAAACTTCTTCCATTTAAGAATGATGGAGGCCACTGTGTTGTTGGGGACCTTCAATGCTGTAGAAATGTTTTGGTACCCTTCCTCAGATTTGTGCCTCGACACAGTCGTGTCTTGGAGCTCTATGGAATATTCCTTCGACATTGGGGCTTGGCTTTTGCTCTGACATGGACTGTCAACTGGGACCTTATATAGATAGGTGTGTGCATTTCCAAATCATGTCCAATCAATTGAATTTGCCACGTGTTCTCCAATCAAGTTGTAGAAACATCTCAAGGATTATCAATGGAAACAGGATGCACCTGAGCTCAATTTCGAGTCTCCATAGCAAAAGGTCTGAATACTTATGTAAATCCAATTGGCATAATAATAAAAAATCCCCATCAAAATCGGTCAGTTTAAGCTACAGATATGTTTTTGTTGCATGGGCTGCATCTCAATCTATAACCCCTGCCAATAGCCCGGTCTCATAAACTAGACGTAAAATCCGGGACACTCAAATTAGTATGATACGTTAAATTTGGTATGGTTACATAAGACAGGTGGTTACTTAAGGCAAAAACGAAAGTAGGATGGATGGGTGTGTGTATAACGGGAACGTCTAGCAACACAAAGGTCGTGAGTTCAAATCTGATCACAGATTACTTTTGCATTTTGGGTCATTAGCAACTTTGCAACTACTTACTACTTTTTAGCTACATTGCAACTAAACTCAGCAACAAAAGAAACATCCCTTTTTCAGGACCCTGTTTTTCAAAGATAATTCCTAAAAATCCAAATAACTTCAAAGATCTTCATTGTAAAGGGTTTAAACACTGTTTCCCATATTTGTTCAATGAACCATAAGCATTCATTAATTAATTAATGAACATGCACCTGTGGAACGGTCGTTAAGACACTAACAGCTTACAAATGGTTGGCAATTAAGGTCACAGTTATGAAAACTTAAGACACTAAAGAGGCCTTTCTACTGACTCTGAAAAACACCAAAAGAAAGATGCCTAGGGTCCCTGCTCATCTGTGTGAATGTGCCTTAGGCATTATGCAAGGAGGCAGGAGGACTGCAGATGTGGCCAGGGCAATACCTCTTGAAACTCCCCATCCCGGATCCGGGATCGTGACTAAAGCCTCAGGCTCATTAGCATAACGCAACGTTAACGATTTCTGAAAATCGCAAATAAAATGAAAATAATGCACCTACTCTCAAGCTTAGCCTTTTCTTAACAACACTGTCATCTCAGATTTTCAAAATATGCTTTTGAACCATAGCAATTCACTAATTTGTGTAAGAGTATGCTAAGCTAGCTTAGCATTTTGAGTAGCATTTAGCACGCAACATTTTCACAAAAACCAGATAACCAAATAAATAAAATCATTTACCTTTGAAGAGCTTCGGATGTTTTCAATGAGGAGACTCTCAGTTACATAGCAAATGTGCAGTTTTTCCTGAAAGCGTCTTTGTGTAGGAGAAATCGTTCCGTTTTGTACATCACGTTTGGCTACCGAAACGAACCGAAAATTCAGTCACCTACAACGTCAAACTTTTTCCGAATTAACTCCATAATATCGACCGAAACATGGCAAACGTTGTTTGGAATCAATCCTCAAGGTGTTTTTTCACATATCTCTTCATTGATATATCGTTCGTGGAAGCCTGCTTTCTTCTCTAAATTCCATGGAAAAATACTTGCAGCTGAGTTTTGCGCACCAATTTCGGCGCAGGACACCGGGCGGACACCTGGTGTATGTGGTCTCTTATGGTCAATCTTCCAATGATATGTCTACAAATACGTCACAATGCTGCAGACACCTTGGGGAAACGACAGAAAGGGCTGACTCACTCCTCTTGCATTCACAGCCATATAAGGAGACAATGGAAAACGGAGCCTCAAAAATCCTGCTCATTTCCTGGATGCCGTTTCATCTTGGTTTTGCCTGTAGCTCACGTTCTAGGGCACGCACAGAGAATATCTTTGCAGTTCTGGACACGTCAGAGTGTTTTCTTTCCAAAGCTACCAATTATACGCATAGTCGAGCATCTTTTTGTGACAAAATATCTTGTTTGAAACGGTAACGTTTTTCATCCAAAAATGAAATAGCGCCCCCAGAGTTTCAAGAGGCTAACAGCTTACAAATGGTTGGCAATTAAGGTCACAGTTATGAAAACTTAAGACACTAAAGAGGCCTTTCTACTGACTCTGAAGAACACCAAAAGAAAGATGCCTAGGGTCCCTGCTCATCTGTGTGAATGTGCCTTAGGCATTATGCAAGGAGGCAGGAGGACTGCAGATGTGGCCAGGGCAATAAATTGCAATGTCCGTACTGTGAGATGCTTAAGACAGCGTTACAGGGAGACAGGACCGGACAGCTGATTGTCCTCGCAGTGGCAGACCACATGTAACAACACCTGGACAGGATCTGTACATCCGAACATCACACCTGTGGGACAGGTACAGGATGGCATCAACAACTGCTCGAGTTACACCAATAACGCACAATCCCTCCATCAGTGCTCAGACTAACCACAATAGGGTGAGAGAGACTGGACTGAGGGCTTGTAGGCTTGTTGTAAGGCAACAACATCACCTATGGGCACAAACCCCTCGTCGCTGGACCAGACCGGACTGGCAAAAAAGAGCCCTTCACTGATGAGTCACAATTTTGTCTCGGATTCGCGCTTATCGTTGAAGGAATGAACGTTACACCGAGGCCTGTACTCTGGAGAGGGATCAATTTGGAGGTGGAGTGGCCGTCATGGTCTGGGGTGGTGTGTCACAGCATCTGAGTGAGCTTGTTGTCATTGCAGGCAATCTAAACGCTGTGCGTTACAGGGAAGACATCCTCCTCCATCATATCTGGTACCCTTCTTGCAGGCTCATCCTGACATGACCCTCCAGCATGACAATGCCACCAGCCATACTGCTCGTTCTGTGTGTGATTTCCTGCAAGACAGGAATGTCAGTGTTCTGCCACGGCCAGCGAAGAGCCCGGATCTCAATCCCATTGAGCACGTCTGGGACCTGTTGGATCGGAGAGTGAGGGCTAGGGCCATTCCCCCCCAGAAATGTTCGGGAACTTGTAGGTGCCTTGGTGGAAGAGTGGGGTAACATCTCACAGCAAGAACTGGCAAATCCACGAGGAGGAGATGCACTGCAGTACTTAATGCAGCTGGTGGCCAGACCAGATACTGACTGTTACTTTTGATTTTGACCCCTCCTTTTTTCAGGGACACATTATTCCATTTTTGTTAGTCACATGTCTGTGAAACTTGTTCAGTTTATGTCTCAGTTGTTGAATCTTGCTTGTCCATACAAATATTTACACATGTTAAGTTTGCTGAAAATAAACGCAGTTGACCGTGAGAGGACGTTTATTTTTTTGCTGAATATACATAGCATGTTAGCTAACCCTTCCCTAACCCTTTAACCAAACTTCTAAACTCTAACCACAACCCTCAACCCTAGCCTAGCTAATGTGAGCCAACTAGCTAACTTTATCCATCTAGCTAGAATTCGTAACATATCATACGTTTTGCAAATTAGTAACATATGGAACTTTTGCTAATTCGTAAAGTATTGTACATTTTGCAAATTGTAATTCATAACATATAATACAAATTGGTTGATGGACATTTGCTAATTAATACATAACATTTGAAATGTAACATATCATACTAAATGAGGTCGCTCATATTTACATAATATAATAATACGATATGCTCAGAGACCAGCATCTGCTGTGAAAGTTGGCAGAGGTAAAGTGGTGTTTTTCAGGCCATGAGACATCCCGAAACTCGGTCTTCTCACGAAAACGTCTGTAGCATCCGAATGGAAATACCCCTCTATGGAACGATGAGACTCTCACGGACACGATGGTGTTCTCAGTTTTTGTCTACAAATCCCACAAGCATCACGGGACTCGTCTGAAGTCCGTACAGCCTATCTGCATACTTCTGTCTGTAGCGTCCGAACACACTAATATGACCCCTCTATTGAAAGGTGAGTCTCTCACGAACACATACATGTCGGTTGTTTTGCTCCGATACTAGTCTGAAGGTAGCTGGTCAAATTCAATATTTCATCGGATTATTGTTTTCAATCTTTTTTAATAGCTTCATGGTTCCAGAGGAGGCTGGTGGGAGGGGATATAGGAGGAAGGGCTCATTGTAACGGATGGAATGGAATTAATGGAACGGAGTCAAATGTGGTTTCCATATGTTTGATGTGTTTGATAGTGTTCCATTTATTCCATTCAAGCCATTACAATGAGCCTGTCCTCCTATAGCTCCTCCCATCAGCCTCTGATGCGAACACAGGCAGAAAGTATCAAGGCTAACAGAGGAGTATACTACAAAGCAGGATCAATGAGCTAGCCAGATAACATTGACAAGCAACCAGAAATAACTATTTTATTGTTCATATTCTTGATGATGAATGTTGGGATCACAAAATCAACCAAATTTGCTAGCGGTGCTAATACAGATGTAGGATCTTAATTTGATCCAGTTTACAGCTACAGTACAGCAGGAAAATAGTCCTGCAGCAACAGGAACTTTAAATTATTATATGGATTGTAATTCATGGACATTTTTTGTAGCGGTTGATAAATTTTTCGTTTGGGCAAAACCAGTCTGACATTTTAAAGTGGAAATTCTGAAATTTAAGAGCCTTTTTAAACCTTGAATACAGTACAAGTCTGCATTTCATGGAAAGATCTAGGCAACAGAAGAGGGATCAAATTAAGATTATACATTTTGTAGCTCTTAAAATACTGCATGTGATTTTTCGAAGTTAAATACTTTTAAAAATAATTTTACACACTTTATATCTGATTCTGGGATTAGTCATTAAAGTTGAGAATGGAGTATATATTTAATATAAATATATTATATCAAGATTTTAAATAACACATCTACCCTTTCAAAGCCTCTCGCGACCCAATTTGGGTCTCCAACCACCAGTTAAGAATCTATCCAGTGCGTGATATAGGGTCGTTTTGTAATCGTTAAACTACATCACAATATTGACGTTTCAAATGGTCAACACACCTAAGTGATAACTCTTCATGTCCTACACTCAGCCACTGTGTTTCACTGTATTAAATGTAATAGTTCAGTCAGAGTATAGTCAGAGCCACTGCCAAATGAAGTGATGAACTCTCATGGTGTAGCAACTCTACAGAATCATTATAATCCTTTACTTTGTTTGGTTGCCATGGTTGCTCAGAATACATGGGGAATATGATATCAAGGTTCTATTACGTGCAAGAGGGAAAAGATGATACACTGATACTACAACCTATTGGTCATGATATGACAAACACTACTCTCACTTCTGATTATTGTCAACAGTACAGTATGCTCTGTTTGTAGTTAAGCTATAGTCAGTTTTTAGAAGCAACAGTAATAATATTAGCAGTAGTATTCAAAGTGAAAGCAGCTATGCTGCTCATAGTCACTTGAAAAGTGTTTGAAACAGAAACAGTGTTTCCTCAGAAAGATACAGGAAGGGTGATTTCCTACCTTGGAGCATCTGGTTTTACATTCCTGGATCCTCTCCATTCCTTCCCCTTGGGCCAGAGAGAGCCCATAGAGAGACACCATCAATATAGTAGTTAAAATCATCTTCTTCACTCCCAGTCCTGCGACTTCACTATAGTGCTGAAGTCTGTTCAAAGTTTGGTTGGGAGATGTCTTCTTTCAGGTATGCTGGTTTGGTATTGTACTCTAGCTGTGTGAGGCAGGCGGTTGGTCTGTAGCTAACCCTGTCTGTCACTGTGCCTGTTCCAGTAAGGGATGGTTGTAGTGTAGTAGATGGTTCACAGACAAGAGAGACAAAAGCCCCACAGATGACAAGTAGGGGAATGATTGCATTTTAAATAGAGGGAAATCTAGAGCCTGCCCACTCTCTCTCTCTCTCTCTCTCTCTCTCTCTCTCTCTCTCTCTCTCTCTCTCTCTCTCTCTCTCTCTCTCTCTCTCTCTCTCTCTATATATATATATATATATATATATATCTCGTTCAGTTATTCTTAACCACTTAATTGTTTGAATTCTGTTTAAACATTTCAAGACACTCTAGGCATTGCCCAGGTATATTGACGAGAGCTTAAGACAATATTGTGCAATATATCAAGGTGGGGCAGCTTTTAGTATTATTTCTTCTGTCAGCAGAATTATTTCCTTCGGGTTCCTAAAGAAAGTATTTCCTTTAGAGTCAGATATTTTTTAGGCTACATGCAGTAGCTAGTATTAGTACTGCTATGTGTACTTAGTCCAAAATATGTTACAGTATTGCTATTGTAAGAAAATCAAACCTACAGTAACTCATCATACGACAAAAATATATATTGTAATTTGTCCATGAAATGTAATGTTTATGCATTGCCGTTATGAATAGACAGGTGCAGATTATGCAGATTATGAATAGACATAATCTGCACGTGAGGAATTTGTCATGTTTGTGAAGGAAGTGATCTGTGGAGTGTGGAAACATCCTTACAGTACACATACAGTACCTACACTGCACTGTATCAATGTTGCTATGTCCACAGTAATCTCAGTTAACCCAGAACTAAAATTATGCATAATTTGTACCTTTTACATTTACGTATTCTGTCCACGAGAGATTGTCTGCAGTGCCATTTTGCCATTTCACAACAAATGTTTGTATCATAGAGGAAAATGCCTGTTAAATCCTGAGACACCTGTTTTAACTATAGGTTTAGTATAGACCACGTTTATAGAAAAGAGCGCGAAAAGGTCCTCCCGAGTGGCGCAGCTGTCTACCACACTGCATCGCAGTGCTTGAGGCGTCACTTCGATCCTGGGCTGGGTCGTAGCTGGTCAAGACCGGGAGACCCACGAAGAGGTGCAAAATTGGCCCAGCGTTGACCGGGTTAGGGGAGGGTTTGGCCAGCTGGGATGTCCTTGTCCCATTGTGCTCTAGCCGGGCACATGCTGACATGGTCACCAGTGGTACAGTGTTTCCTCCGACACATTGGTACAGCTGACTTCCGGGTTAAGCGAGCAGTGTGTCAAGAAGCAGTGTGGCTTGGCAGGGTTGTGTTTCGGAGGATGCATGACTCTCGATCTTCATCTCTCTGAGTCCATGCGGGAGTTGCAGTGATGGGACAAGACCGTAACTACCAATTGGGGAGAAAAGGGGGTAAATTAAATGTAAACATGTATTAAAGAAAAGAGAGGAAAAGATGGTCCTAGTACACAAGACTGTATTGGTTGCTGTGTGTAACTTGACAGGAAAGACCACTGAAAAACTGAAGTTTCTAAAGAGCAAACCAATTATCTTCCATTATTGAAATGCCACCATCAATCAGAACCATATACAGAGATATGTGGCTCTGGCTACCATTGATTTACATCTGAAGTTTCATCGTCATGAAAGGCTTTGATGAGATAAACTGGAAAAGTAAACACAGACATGTTCCCCTGTTTATCTCAGACAGTGATTGCAGTCATGCAAATGTTCTCATAACGCATTCACAATCAAACCATTTAAAAAAGGAACATTTTTCAATAAACAACATGTCGATGTGTGCCTGTAGCCATGGTGAGAATGACGCATTTTCTTTATTCAACCATAAAGCCCCCATGGCAGTTGCTGACAGAAATGAAAACATCTCAAAATACCTGCAGAAGATGCACCCGGGCTATATTCAAACATCTGTAGCATAGTTTTAGTGCAGCCATACAGTTAAAGATGGAAGAAAGAAGGAAAAACCCGAAAGCGAAAGAGAAAAAGAAAGAAGGGACCCTCTTTGAACTTCTGAAGAAAATCCCATGTTTCTGATGCTTGGAAAAGAACCTGTAAAAAAACCTGTAGGGCAGGTAGTTTGCCCACAGTGATGCGTTGTGCAGACCGCACTACTCTCTGGAGAGCCTTGCGGTTGTGGGCGGTGCAGTTTCCGTACCAGGCGGTGACACAGCCCGACATGATGCTCTCAATTGAGCGTCTGTAAAGGTTTGTATGGATTTTAAGCCTCCTGAGGTTGAACAGCCTCCTGTTGCGCCTTCTTCACCACACTGTCTGTGTGGGTGGATCATTTCAGTTTGTCCATGATGTGTATGCTGAGGAACTTAAATCTTTCCACCTTCTCCACTGCTGTACCGACGATGTGGATAGGGGGGCTGCTCCCTCTCCTGTTTCCTGAAGTCCACGATCATCTTCTTTGTTTTGTTGACAATGTGTGAGAGGTTGTTTTCCTGACACCACACTCTGAGTGACCTCACCTCATCGCTATAGGCTGTCTCGTCATTGTTGGTGATCAAGCCTACTACTGTTGTGTCGTCTGCAAACTTGATGATCGAGTTGGAGGTGTGCATGGCCACGCAGTCACGGGTGAACAGGGAGTACAGGAGGGGGATGAGCATGCACCCTTGTGGGGCCCCAATGTTGAGGATCAGCAAAGTGGGGATGTTGTTTCCTACCTTCACCACCTGGGGGCGGCCTGTCAGGAGGTCCAGGACCCAATCGCGCAGGGCAGGGTTGAGACCCAGGGCCTCAAGCTTGATGATGAGATTGCAGTGTACTATGGTGTTGAATACTGAGCTGTAGTCAATAAACAGCTTTCTTATGTAGGTATTCCTCTTGTCCAGATGGGATAGGGCAGTGTGATGGCGATTGCATCATCTGTGGACCTATTGGGGCGGTATGCAAATTAAGGTGTGTCTAGTGTGACAGGTAAGGTGGAGGTGATATGATCCTTCACTAGTCTCTCAAAGCACCTCATGATGACAGAGGTGAGTGCTACGGGGCGATAGTCATTCAGTTCAGTTACCTTTGCCTTCATAGGTACAAGAACAACGGTGGCCATTTTGAAGCATGTAGGGACAGAAGACCGGGATAGGGAGAGATTGAATATGTCCGTAAACACACCAGCCAGCTGGTCTGCGCATGCTCTGAGGACGCGGCTAGGGATGCCGTCTGGGCCTGCAGCCTTGCGAGAGTAAACACGTTTAAATGTCTTACTCACGACGGCCAGGAAGGAGGAGAGCCCACAGTCCTTGGTAGTGGACCGCGTCGGTGGCACAGTGCTATCCTCAAAGCGGGCAAGTAGGTGTTTAGTTTGTCTCGAAGCAAGATGTCGGAGTCTGTGACTGATTTTCTTTTTGTAGTCTGTGATTGTCTATAGAACCTGCCACCATACGTCTTGTGTCTGAGCCATTGAATTGCGACTCCACCTTCTCCATGTACTGACATTTCGCTTGTTTGATTGCCTTGCGGAGGGAATAACTACACTGGTTCACGCTTTCAGTTTTGCGCAAATGCTGCCATATATCCACGGTTTCTGGTTAGGGTAGGTTTTAATAGTCACAGTGGATACAACATTTCCTATGCCCATCCTTATCAACTCACTCTCCCCCGAACATTTCCCAGTCCGAATGATCAAAACAATTTTGAAGCATGGACTCCGATTGGTCAGACCAGCGTTGAATGGTCATTGTCACTGGTACATCCTGTTTGAGTTTCTGCCTATAGGAGTGGTGGTCAGATTTGCCGAATGGAGGGCGGAGAGGGCCTTGTATGCATTGCGAAAGTTAGAGTAGCAGTGATCCAGTGTTTTGCCAGCCCAGGTACTACAATTAATATGCTAATAGAATTTAGGTAGCTTTGTTCTCAAATCTGCATTGTTAAAATCCCCAGCTACAATAAATGCTGCCTCAGGATATTTGGTTTTCAGTTTTCATAAAGTCCAGTGTAGTTCCTTGAGGGTCGTTGTGGTATCAGCTTGAGGGGAGATATACACGGCTGTGACAATAACCGACAAGAATTATCTTGGGAGATAATACGGTCAGCATTTGTGTGTAAGGAATTCTAGGTCAGGTGAACAGAAGGACTTGAGTTCCTGTAGGTTGTTACAATTACACCATGAGCCATTACTCATGAAACATACACCCCCGCCTTTCTTCTTCTCAGACAGATGTTTATTCCTGTCGGCGCGACGAACAAAGAATCCCGGTGGCTGTATCGACTCCAACAGCATGTCCCCTGAGAGCCATGTTTCTGTGAAACAGAGTATGTTTCAATCCCGGATGTCTCTCTGCAAAGCAACCCTTGCCCTAAATTCGCCAATAGCATGTAGAGACGTAATTAATAGCATGTAATGATGTTGGGAAGAGAGACAGATAAGAGGTTGTCAGACAGGTCCTTGTTTTATGATCTCATATAATTATGGTTCCGTGACTGTGAATGGGAAAATTGCATGTGTGAGACCATTGAACCCATTATTATCTGAAGGCTGCAAGGGACAAGGGGAAATTCTTCAGGTCTAATGGATGTCTTACTGGAAGTAGCACATATTTTCTATAGATTTAAGCATGTTTGGTTATGGTGCTTGGCGCAATATCATCCCCTAGGGTACACAAAATTATTTGTAGTGATGTAAGTATTTTGTAAACATATTGAAAAGTACCTTAATCAGTCTTATCTCTCTGTGTAATGACTCCATCTACTGGATATGACTGTGTATTACATTGTGTTTCTAGAAAGGTACAGTAAGAGGTACAGTATGTTGGTCAGCATCAACCTGTCATTCAGAGCAGGTGGGGCAAAGGCTGTTTTGAGCCCCACCTGTTTAGGAAAAAAGCCTCACCATTTTGAATATTATTTTGGCATTAATAAGTGTCAAATAACAGTTTGACAACAATGCAAAAAATATAATAAAAAGTTTGAATTCACACAAATGTCCTTGCTTTTGAAAGAAAAGCACCTTTTTTTGTCCATTTAAAAAAACATTCAATTGATCAGAAATACAGTGTAGACATTGTTAATGTTGTAAATGTTGTAATGTTGTACAGCAGTGAAGGCTGCTGAGGGAAGGACAGCTCATAAATAATGGAAGGACAGCTCATAATAATGGAAGGACATCAAACACATGGAACCATGTGTTTGAAGTATTTGAAAACATTCGACCAGCCGTGACCACGAGCCTGTTCTCTCCAATTAAGGTGCCACCAGCCTCCTGTGACTTACAGTAAATATATACACACATTAAAATACAAAAACACAGTCATGGGAAGCACAAATAAAACATTTCAAATCACCCAGAAAAACAGTTACATTCTTCCACAAATAAGTCACCCAATAATACTTTAAATTGCCCGAGGGGCACCAGAATATCAAGATGAAATATATTTTGAATTTTGTTCCAGCAATACGGTGCATTAAAACTAAAAGCAGATTTACCTAGCTCAGTGGAGACCCGAGGAAACTCAAGAGTTAACCAATCCCGTTAACGGGTTAGGCAACTCGGGTGTCTATACTTCAACAGCAAAGTTAGATAAGATGGAAGTTTAGGGCCTTGTAAACATAAATGTCCTGCACAACAGGAAATGCAAACTTGTACTGTATTCAAGGTTTTAAAAGGCTGAAATGTCCACTTTAAATATATCACTATTCTTGGACTTCAGCTGAGACCCTCCTTTCCTTCCCCATCCTTCAAAGAAATACCCCAATTTACACTTCCTGTTAAGCATGATGCTCTCAAAGTGTGTCTCTCCATTTCATGTCGTGTGGTTTTAGCTCACTCTCTCTTTCTCTCCAGGATACATCAGGGGAAGTTGTTTTTCTGTTGGCACCAATCCCATGCTGACAGGCTGCCAAGTCAACTACTTTATCCAACCTCTTACTAAACTTTGCTCACTCTTGTTCAACTGCCCTTTGATTAAATCAGTTAAATTCAATGTTCAAGTGTGATTTTTAATGACCGTTGACAGATAGAGGGATGTGGGTGTGGGGGGAGAGAGTGTCATGGAAATATTCGCTCAATCATAATTCTCCGATACCGGAACTTGTGAATTCAAATAGACTTTATTACAAAGTAACAAGCCGAGCTGCCAAACAAACCAACTACCGGACTCAGTCTGTCCACTCCTTTTATACAGTTTCATGCTTATACAAGTTTCATAGTCCCTCCACTTTATGCTAATAACCATATCCCCTTGGCTTTACTCCACTGTTGTTTCCAAATCTAAGTTCTTTCCTCTAGGCGGGGTTTCCCCTCCCCTCTAGTTCCTTGGATCAATTATAATGGTGGCACACCTATACATTATTTCCAGAAAGTAACAAGTGCAGATTACTACAAGCAATTATAAGATTGCTACATGCCATTATCGGACTATAATATTACTACGGGCCATTATAGGATTAAGTACAGATAACTATAGGCTATTATAGAATTATACCAATAAGTATACTTAATCCCAGGATTACCTAGTGCCTTTGCTTACTTCCTTTAGTGCTATTTAACCTCTTAACAGAAAACACACATAAGAGTGGATAGATGGGTGTAGATGGAATTGGTTAAAGAAACTCCCTTTCCCCCTACCTCCCTTCCTTCTCTTGATAAGTAATACAAGTGAATGAAATTGCTGCATATATCCTGTGATCCAAAATCAAATCAAATATTTTCTACGTTACAAGCTAAGACAAAATTAGATTTCATGATATTACTTTGTCTTTACACATCTATTTACTACAGGCAAAATGCAGTCACCATCCACCAGTTAGCACTTCCTGTTTTTAAGCCTGTTTGCACATTTTAAGGTAAAGCACTTTGAAGGAAGTATCAAAAATGTGACACTGGCTGTATTATTATGCATATCAGGCTTGAGGCTACAGCCCACGAACAAATGACCAGACAGGATACCCACACTCCTCCAGTACACTCTTCTCCCCGTCCCCACTTACTTACACACATACAATTCAAGAAAGATCTGTGTGTATTCACAAAGTCTCTCATTAAATCCTGCAACAGGGTGATCAAATTACGATCCGACACCTGTATACACTTAGTATACAAAACATTAGGAACACATGCTCTTTCCATGAAATAGACTGACCAGGTGAATCCAGGTCAAAGCCATGATCCTATATTGATGTCACTTGTTAAATGTACTTCAATCAGTGTAGATGAAGGACCGGAGACAGGTTAAATAATGTTTTTTAAGCCTTGAGACATGGATTGTGTATGTATGCCATTCAGAGGGTGAATGGGCAAGAAAAAACATTTAAGTGCTTTGAACGGAGTGTGGTAGTCGGTGCCAGGGGCACCAGTTGGGGTCAGGAACAGCAACGCTGCTAGGATTCTTATGCTTAAGTATCTCATGTGTATCAAGAATGGTCAGAATGGACATCCAGCCAACTAGACACAACTGTGGGAAGCATTGGAGTCAACATGGGCCAGCATCCGTGCGGAACGATTTTGACACCTTGTAGAGTCCATGTGCCATGAATTGATACTGTTCTGAGGTTTTCCTAATGATTGGTATTGTTGAAACAATAGTCGTATTCACAACTGAAGAGTATAGCCTATGTCTGCCTTTCAGTGAGCAGGAAAGGATGTAGGTGATGTATACACATACCAATAAAAGGGCTTATTTTGACTTATTGTATTGGCTGACACCACACACCACAAACACACACGCACAGATCAGCTCTGACTATTGCTTGATTGGATATTGTTGTATGTGTAAGCAATAGCTAAGTTAGCTAAGAAAAGTGCCAGATAGGTAACCATTTATAATATCTGCTGTTCATTATTATTCAGTCAATTAAACACCAGCAGCAGACAGAAGCTCTAGCTAAATTGGCTTCAGAAAGTAATGGAGAAATCTGGCCTTTTTGCAGCAGGTAGCTCTGGCCGGGCAGCTACATCTTGTAGCATGTTGAGGGACTAACTTACTTCCAATAGCTATTACTAGCTAGCATGTCTATAGTCAGTAACCAGGTGGGTCTAGCTAGCAACCTGCTAGCTAGAGCAAGCCTACTGTCATGCTGGTATAAAGAATTTTGGAGACAGACGCAGGAATACACAATAGGGGTTTTTAATACACCCAAAACAAACATGTATACAAAAACACTGGCCTGTACCCAAACAAAAGAGCGAGGGTAAACCTCGTTGAACGCCATGGGACGATACCCGTAATACACAATATATATAGCATGCAGCATAACAGCTGCACCAACTTATAGGTACTCACACCACCAACAGACATGGGAACAATAACCGACAAAGACAGAGGGAACAGAGCACACATATAACATACTAATCAGTGGGAATAGAGGCCAGGTGTGCACAATGAAGGTTCCAGAGGGATCCATGACACCAACTTTGTTCAGCTGTTGTTGAGTTTGTTATATTGGCATGCTAACTTAATATTAAGTTCTGCATCTTAGTTAACATAAGTATTTTTATCTTCCTGTCACACTCACACAGTCTAATCATTTCTTTGTGCTGCCAACCCAGACTGTAAACACACACCCTAAGCCCCGTGAATATATATGAGGTGGGTGTACTTCCAGGTGTGAACAAATAGAAAAACAACAATAAAAAATGGAATTCATATTGTTGTTATTTGTTTTTCATTATTCCATGTCCAACCAATTTTAACAATATAAATAAGAAAACAAGTCCTATCCAATTTTCATTTTTCAAATTCAGAAACAAAAAAAGAAAATGAGCTGTTTTCTGTTTTTCCATTTTTGACTCGACAATCAAAATAACTAAACGTGCACGGACCTTGGAGGTCTGGAGAATTTTGTATTCTTCGTCACTGTTTTCAGACTAGGAAGTACACATTTTGCAGAGAGTTGTTCCATATGCTGGTTTGCAACATTGCAGAAAATGGAGAACCTGGAGGAAAAACTTAAATCTGTTTTGTCAGAAGTGTGCTTTATACACAAAATCAACATACTCTAAAGATATTTGGATGGGGTTTTACAGTTTTTCTCAGTCGCTTTGGTGCATTTTTCACATCAGCCATAACATGTGCAAAATAATAAGTGCATTTCTCAGAACAATTTGTACAAACTGCAATATACAATAGATATGTTTCTAAAGCTAGTCAGTCACTAAAAATCCTTAGTACATCTCTCAAAAGTAAATATTCATGCCAATGATCATGTCAGTGTCATCAGAATGATAAGTCATTGAGTCATTGTTCACGAACAAGGTCGTCAAAATGTTTAGGCATATTGTCAATGTAACTGTGTACTTTAACAGTATTATCGAGAAGAAAAAGAAACGCACACCTGTTAAGACGAGGTGCTGGCTAGCGGAGTAGAAACTTGAAAATAAAAGAGAGCCGCACACCCCAGGAGGTCAGATGCAAAAATGTAATTACCAACGTTTCGACAGCCAAGCTGTCTTCATCAGGGTATAATCACAAACACTGCGGGATGACTCGCTTAAATAGTGTCAAAAGACACAGGTGTCTGTAGTCATGGCCAAGAGTGGCCTAATATCATTGGTTAATAATCAAATAATAAAATGTCATACAAAGAACAGCATACAAACAACAAATGGATAGCATACGATCATAGATTAATTTGACTACACAAGTTTACAAACAATTACAATGGCAAAGTCACAATAATCACAAGAATGGCTTCAGATCAAATTCTACGTTGAGACCGAAGGGCGCAAGGGTCTTTAAATTGAAGATCCAGGCAGCCTCTCGTTTTAACAATAAATTATCAAGGTCACCCCCTCTCCTAGGGAGGGTGACATGTTCCATGCCAATATAACGCAGAAACGAAATCGAGTGGCCTGCCTCCAAGAAGTGGGCCGCAACTGGATAAGTAAAGTTTTTACACCTAATGGTGCTATGATGCTCTGAGATACAAACTTTTAATTCGCACTTTGTTTTACCTACATAATTTTTACCACAAGGACAAGTTATAAGATAAATAACTGCCTTAGTGGAGCACGTAATAACACCTTTTATTGGGATCGATTTCCCTGTTTGTGGGTGTTTGAAGGATCTACATTTTTAAGTGCCATTGCACTGAGCACAGCCATTACATTTATAATTTCCATCCAGTAGGGGCACAAATAGACGTTGTTCAGGAATATCTTGGGGTGGTAAATCAGAGTTTACCAAATGGTCTCTGAGATTTCTGCCCCGCGAGAATACGACCAAGGGAAGGTCCGAAAACACATTAACGAGACTATCATCGGATTTTAGAATGTGCCAATGTGTGAACAATTCCCTTAATTTGTTCAGAGCACTTTGAATAGCGGGTAGTTAGAACGCAAGAATGCGTCTTTTTGCGAGACTGACCTTGAAAAAGGTCCTCGTTTTGTTTTGAATTTTCTCAATGGCAATATTAATCTGATTATTCTTGGAGCCCCTCTCCTTGAACTTTCTTTGCGTCTCAGCCATATTTCTGTCGAAATCGGACTGTTTTTTGCAAATTCTTTTGATTCGACAGAATTGGCTGTAGGGCAAACTATTTTTCAAGGGAAGTGGGTGACAACTATCAGCCCTCAACAAACTGTTACGATCAGTAGGCTTCCTGTAAAGATCAGTGTATAGAACATTATCTTCACACAAGATCAGAAGATCAAGAAAACTGATTTGACGTGTATCAGATTGCATTGTAAATCTCAGATGCTCAGATTTGCACCCCTACTGGATGGAAATTAGAGACCAATTGGTAAACTCTGATTTATCACCCCAAGATATTCCTGAACAACATCTATTTGCGCCCCTACTGGATGGAAATTATAAATGTAATGGCTGTGCTCAATGTAATGGCACTTCACTCACGCCGCCAAACTTACCCTAGTAAAACTGACTATCCTACCGATCCTCGACTTCAGCGATGTCATCTACAAAATTGCTTCCAACACTCTACTCAGCAAACTGGATGCAGTTTATCACAGTGCTATCCGTTTTGTCACTAAAGCACCTTATACCACCCACCACTGCGACCTGTATGCTCTAGTCGGCTGGCCCTCGCTACATATTCGTCGCCAGACCCACTGGCTCCAGGTCATCTACAAGTCCATGCTAGTTAAAGCTCTGACTTATCTCAGTTCACTGGTCACGATGGCAACACCCACCCGTAGCACGCGCTCCAGCAGGTGTATCTCACTGATCATCCCTAAAGCCAACACCTCATTTGGCCGCCTTTCGTTCCAGTTCTCTGCTGCCTGTGACTGGAACAAATTGCAAAAATCGCTGAAGTTGGAGACTTTTATCTCCCTCACCAACTTCAAACATCTGCTATCTGGGCAGCTAACCGATCGCTGCAGCTGTACATAGCCTATCGGTAAATAGCCCACCCAATTTTACCTACCTCATCCACATACTGTTTTTATTTATTTACTTTTCTGCTCTTTTGCACACCAATATCTCTACCTATACATGACCATCTGATCATTTATCACCCAGTGTTAATCTGCAAAATTGTAATTATACACCTACCTCCTCATGCCTTTTGCACACAATGTATATAGACTCCCTTTTTTCTACTGTGTTATTGACTTGTTAATTGTTTACTCCATGTGTAACTCTGTGTTGTCTGTTTACACTGCTATGCTTTATCTTGGCCAGGTCGCAGTTGCAAATGAGAACTTGTTCTCAACTAGCCTACCTGGTTAAATAAATCTTAAATAAAAAATTTTTTCAAATAAATAAATGTAGATCCTTCAAACACCCACAAACAGGGAAATCGATCCCAATAAAAGGTGTTATTACGTGCTCCACTAAGGCAGTTATTTATCTTATAACTTGTCCTTGTGGTAAAAATTATGTAGGTAAAACAAAGTGGGAATTAAAAGTACGTATCTCAGAGCATCGTAGCACCATTAGGTGTAAAAACTTTACTTATCCAGTTGCGCTTCTTGGCCCACTTCTTGGAGGCAGGCCACTCGATTTCGTCTCTGCGTCATATTGGCATCGAACATGTCACCCTCCCTAAGAGAGGGGGTGAACATGATAATTTATTGTTAAAACGAGAGGCTGCCTGGAGCTTCAATTTAAAGACCCTTGCGCCCTTCGGTCTCAACGTAGAATTTGATCTGAAGCCATTCTTGTGATTATTGTGACTTTGCCATTGTAATTGTTTGTAAACTTGTGTAGTCAAATTAATCTATGATCGTATGCTATCCACTTGTTGTTTGTATGCTGTTCTTTGTATGACATTTTAATATTTGATTATTAACCAATGATATTAGGCCACTCTTGGCCATGATTACAGACACCTGTGTCTGTAACGGCTTTCTTCTGTTGAAGGATGAGCGGACCAAAATGCAGCGTGGTATTTTTGAGACATGTTTAATGAAGAAGGAAAAAACACTAACAATACAAAAACAACAAACGGAACGTGAAAACCTAAACAGTCCTATCTGGTGAAGACAGGAACAATCACCCACCAAAACACTCAAAGAATATGGCTACCTAAATATGGTTCCCAATCAGAGACAAAGATATCACCTGACTCTGATTGAGAACCGCCTCAGGCAGCCATAGACTATGCTATACACCCCACACAACCCCAAGACGAAACACACCACAAATAAACCCATGTCACACCCTGGCCTGACCCAATAAATTAAGATAAACAAAATAAATATAGACCAGGGCGTGACAGAACCCCCACCCTAAGGTGCGGACTCCCGGACGCACATCAAAACAATAGGGAGGGTCTGGGTGGGCGTCTGTCCATGGTGGCGGCTCTGGCTCCAGCGCGGGACCCCACTCTATAAACGTCTTAGTCCCCCTTCCTGGCGTCCTAGGATAGTCCACCCTCGCCGCCGACCATGGCCTAGTAGTCCTCACCCGGAACCCAACTGGACTGAGGGTCAGCTCGGGACTGAGGGGCAGCTCGAGACTGAGGGGCAGCTCGGGAATGAGGGGCAGCTCGGGACTGAGGGGCAGCTCCATGTAGACTGGCACCTCCGGCTGCTCCATGCAGACTGACAGCTCTGGCTGTTCCATGTAGACAGACAGCTCTGGCTGCTCCATGTAGACTGACAGCTCTGGCTGCTCCATGCAGACTGACAGCTCTGGCTGCTCTATGCAGACTGACAGCTCGGGCTGCGCTAAACAGGCGGGAGACTCCAGCAGTGCTGTAGAGGAGGAAGGCTCTGGCTGCGCTAAACAGGCGGGAGACTCCGGCAGCGCAGGAGAGGAGGAATGCTCTGGCTGCGCTGAACAGGCGGGAGACTCCGGCAGCGCTGGAGAGGCGAGAGGCTCCGACGGCGCAGGAGAGGAGAAAGTCTCCGGTAGCGCTGGAGATGCGAGGCGCACTGTAGGCCTGATGCGTGGTGCTGGCACTGGTGGTACTGGACCGAGGACACGCACAGGAAGCCTGGTGCGGGGAGCTGCCACCGGACGGCTGGTGTGTGAAGGTGGCACAGGATGGACTAGACCGTGAAGGCGTACTGGAGATCTTGAGAGCAGTGTTGGCACAGGACGTGAAAGGCTAGGGATGTGCACAGGAGGCCTGGTGCGTGAGGCTGGCACCAACTTCACCAGCCGACTAACACGCACCTCAGGACGAGTATGGAGCGCTGACCCAGGTGCCATTAAATCCCAGACATGTTCTGTCGGGCGAATTCCATGCAAAAAGCACCAACACAGCAACTCCCTCATTTCTTTCTCCTCTAATTTCCCCATTAACTCCTTCACAGTCTCTGCTTCGCTCACCTCCAACACCGGCTCTGGTTCTGGTCTCCTCCTTGGCACCTTACGATAAACAGGGAGAGTGGGCTCAGCTCTGACTCCTGACTCTGCCACACTCTTCCTGAGCTCCCCCCCCCCCCAAGAAATTTTTGGGGCTGACTCTCGGGCTTCCATCCGCGTCGACGCGCTGCCTCCTCAGACCAGCGCCTCTCAGCTCTCTCCGCCTCCAGTTCGGGGCGGCGATATTCTCCAGGCTGACCCCAGGGTCCTTCTCCGAACAATTCGTCCTCCCATGTCCATTCCTCTCTTTGCTACACCTGTCTGTTACCACGCCGCTTGGTCTTGTTGTGGTGGGTGATTCTGTAACGGCTTTCTTCTATTGAAGGAGGAGCGGACCAAAATGCAGTGTGGTATTTTTGAGACATGTTTAATGAAGAACGAAAAAACACGAACAATACAAAAACAACAAACGTAACGTGAAAACCTAAACAGTCGATTCTGGTGAAGACACAGAGACAGGAACAATCACCCACCAAAACACTCAAAGAATATAGCTACCTAAATATGGTTCACAATCAGAGACAACGATAATCACCTGACTCTGATTGAGAACCGCCTCAGGCAGCCATAGACTATGCTATACACCCCACACAACCCCAAGACGAAACACACCACAAATACACCCATGTCACACCCTGGCCTGACCCAATAAAAGAAGATAAACATAATAAATATAGACCAGGGCGTGACAGTGTCTTTTGACACTATATAAACGAGTCATCCCGCAGTGTTTGTGATTATACCCTGATGAAGACAGCTTGGCTGTCGAAACGTTGGTAATTAAATTTTTGCATCTGAGCTCCTAGAGTGTGCGGCTCTCTTTTACTTTGACAGTATTACCTGATGTAAACTTAGGCTACAGTTTGGATGACAGTTACTGTATTGAAAATGCACAAGGCTGCACTTCTATGGTATATATCAATTTCAACAGTACTATTTACATATTACTGTATGTGGGTTATTGATTGAAAGAGACTGGACAACCCAAGGGGCACAAAGGAAAAAAAACTAAATTAGAAAGAAGCACAGGATACCACCTCTAAGGCACAACTGTTGTGCTGTCTCTACACATCCAGATGTTCCTGTCTGTCGGCCCACATATTCTCATCCACATCACATCGGATATTTTCCCTTCCAATGCAACGTGGAAAGAATCTTTTGGAATGCCTTATCCATCCTCTGCAGGTGTCTACTGTGATGTCCTCTCATGCTGCATCCATTGCAACCAGCAGGGTCATCTGTGTGTGTGGCTGACGATCGTACATCTTCCACCTCCATGCTGAAAATAACTCCTCAATTGGGTTAAGGAATGGTGAATAAGGTGGGAGGAATTATATGAGCATCCTCGGGTGGGTCACAAACCATTGCCTTATGATGTTTGATCAATGGAAACTCACATTATCACAAATGACCACATACTTTGGCAAATCCTCTCTAAACAGACCCTTCTCATCATCAGGGATGAGAGCCCTGTAGAGAGTCTCTAAAAGGTTGAGTAGATGCTGGGTGTTGTATGGCCCTATAAGGGGGATATGGGTTAGGACACCATGCTCCGAAATAGCAGCACACATGGTGATATTTCCACCCCGTTGGCCTGGCAAATCCACAGTAGCTCTGTGACCGATGATATTCCGACCCCGCCTTCTTCATTGGTCAGGTTGAAGCCAGCCTCATCCACGTATACAAAGTTGTGAGAGGGTTCACTTGATTCCAACTCCATTATATGCTATATCCCAGAACACACAGTTGAATTTGTTTTGGTAAGGAAGAGTGACATAAAATGTACATATATTGCATGTTCCTTCCACAGCAATGGAAATGTGTGCAGTTTATGCTTACTGTACTATGTATCACTATAAAATGTTGCTGTAAAGTAGTTACATAGATATATGTTTTACCTGTACATACTGGTACCATAGCTCCTTAACTCTGTCCTCATTCCTTTGGAATGGTACACGGTACAACTGTTTCATACTCATCTGGTTTCTATGCAGCACCCTGTCGATGGTTGAGATGCTAACCGTATGGAATTTTTCAAAGACATCGTTGTCTTCTATAATGGTCCTTTGTATTTCCCTGAGTCTCATGGCATTGTTTGCTAGGACCATGGTGCAAATAGCCTCCTCCTGTTGAGGTGTGAAAAGGCGTCCTCTGCCACCGGTTTGAGGTAATCTTGCAGTCCTATGTGGGGAAAAATGCAGTAATGCATCGCACACTTTCACATAGACAAAAACTATGCGAACACACATTTTACTGTAAAACATACAGGTGGGTGCATGTAAGGTGCAGTATGTATCTGTATAGAGTATATTTATGTATGCTCTGAAATACAAGTGGACTACTGTAATATGAAGCATTGTAGGAAGTATACAGTATACTGCTTATATACAGTAACAGTGCACTGTTCTCTCTTCAAAACGTTTGAACTATTGAGGACACGGTTGACCTCCCAATATTCGGCTGCACCCTTGGACCTGCCTCAGCCATTGTAAGGCCATGATTGACAACATGGTCTACAATAGTGGCCCTTATGTCATCAGATATGCGCCTATGTCCTCTTCTGCCTCTTCCTCTGTTTTGCCTTCCACCACGCATCCTTGCTCCTCTTCTTCCTCCTCTTGGCTGTTGAACCTGTTCGTTTCCTGGTCCATCCATTATTGGAAAATTGCAACTCTGTGTTGTGGTCTGTCTATATATGCTTACCAATTGATTCTTCATGAGATGCACCTTTGAGCAATTTAGACAACTGTTTGATTGTTGGTTGAACTAACACTTTACATTCCTTCATGAGAGAGTTGTCAATTTCACTTGCACGATTCATCAATTCATGTTTTTGTACAAAAGGTCTAATAGAAATGTGTAAAACTATGCTTGACAGTTTGACAAATAGTTCAACAATTTTGCATGTAATGGCTTATGCAAGGAACTAATGCCTAGATGTTTTGAGGGGTAAGACTATTCAACAGAGAACCATCTACTATATTTTGATCAACATGACATGAGCAATTGTTAATGTGGAAAAAAGCTGACACTTGTACATTATCAATTGCAATTTGTTCAAAGGAATAAGAAATTGCTTTAATGATGTGCACAAGTGACTAGATGATTTGGAATTTGTACAAGTAGTATCAAGAATTGCACTTTTGATCTAAGAAATTCACCAAAGCAACTGAGAAAAACTATAATCAGCGATTTCCCAGCCATTCTCACTATAGACTGTAAAAAGAATTGTCATGCACTGATGCACCTGCGACATTAATCTAGTGAGCACTATTGGTGCTTTCAAGTCAACTGGGAACTCTGAAACAAATGAGGTAAAATCATGGCGTTAGTGATCTTCAGGTCAGAAAGTCGGAGCTCTAGAAAGATGCCAGAATTTCTAAGTTGGATGACCATTGAAAGCGATTGTTCCCAGTCCGAGCTTGTTTTCTTTCGAGATCCCAGTTGTCTTGAACGCACTGAAGTCGGAAGTCAGAGATTTACAAGTTCCAAGATCTGAGTTCTCAGTTGTTTTGAATGCAGCATATTACCAGGGTTCCACCTCTATTGAGAACTTCCCCAGGCTTACCCATATTAGGGAAGCCTGGTTCTCCATGAGGCTATCATTAAATACATACAGTGCCTTGCGAAAGTATTCGGCCCCCTTGAACTTTGCGACCTTTTGCCACATTTCAGGCTTCAAACATAAAGATATAAAACTGTATTTTTTTGTGAAGAATCAACAACAAGTGGGACACAATCATGAAGTGGAGCGACATTTATTGGATATTTCAAACTTTTTTAACAAATCAAAAACTGAAAAATTGTGCGTGCAAAATTATTCAGCCCCTTTACTTTCAGTGCAGCAAACTCTCTCCAGAAGTTCAGTGAGGATCTCTGAATGATCCAATGTTGACCTAAATGACTAATGATGATAAATACAATCCACCTGTGTGTAATCAAGTCTCCGTATAAATGCACATGCACTGTGATAGTCTCAAAGGTCCGTTAAAAGCGCAGAGAGCATCATGAAGAACAAGGAACACACCAGGCAGGTCCGAGATACTGTTGTGAAGAAGTTTAAAGCCGGATTTGGATACAAAAAGATTTCCCAAGCTTTAAACATCCCAAGGAGCACTGTGCAAGCGATAATATTGAAATGGAAGGAGTATCAGACCACTGCAAATCTACCAAGACCTGGCCGTCCCTCTAAACTTTCAGCTCATACAAGGAGAAGACTGATCAGAGATGCAGCCAAGAGGCCCATGATCACTCTGGATGAACTGCAGAGATCTACAGCTGAGGTGGGAGACTCTGTCCATAGGACAACAATCAGTCGTATATTGCACAAATCTGACCTTTATGGAAGAGTGGCAAGAAGAAAGCCATTTCTTAAAGATATCCATAAAAAGTGTCATTTAAAGTTTGCCACAAGCCACCTGGTAGACACACCAAACATGTGGAAGAAGGTGCTCTGGTCAGATGAAACCAAAATTGAACTTTTTGGCAACAATGCAAAAAGTTATGTTTGGCTTAAAAGCAACACAGCTCATCACCCTGACCACACCATCCCCACTGTCAAACATGGTGGTGGCAGCATCATACAGGACCCTGCTAGGTAAAGTCCCCCCTTATCTCAGCTCGCTGGTCACCATAGCATCTCCCACCTGTAGCACACGCTCCAGCAGGTATATCTCTCTAGTCACCCCCAAAACCAATTCTTTCTTTGGCCGCCTCTCCTTCCAGTTCTCTGCTGCCAATGACTGGAATGAACTACAAAAAGCACTGAAACTGGAAACACTTATCTCGCTCACTAGCATTAAGCACCAGCTGTCAGAGCAGCTCACAGATTACTGCACCTGTACGTAGCCCACCTATATTTTAGCCCAAACAACTACCTCTTTCCCTACTGTATTTAATTAATTAATTAATTTTGCTCCTTTGCACCCCATTATTTTTATTTCTACTTTGCACATTCTTCCATTGCAAATCTACCATTCCAGTGTTTTACTTGCTATATTGTATTTACTTTGCCACCATGGCCTTTTTTTGCTTTTACCTCCCTTATCTCACCTCATTTGCGCACATCATATATAGACTTGTTTATACTGTATTATTGACTGTATGTTTGTTTTGCTCCATGTGTAACTCTGTGTCGTTGTATGTGTTGAACTGCTTTGCTTTATCTTGGCCAGGTCGCAATTGTAAATGAGAACTTGTTCTCAACTTGCCTACCTGGTGAAATAAATTAAAAAAAATAAAAAATGGTTTGGGCCTGCTTTTCTTCAGCAGGGACAGGGAAGATGGTTAAAATTGATGGGAAGATGGATGGAGCCAAATACAGGACCATTCTGGAAGAACCTGATGGAGTCTGCAAAAGACCTGAGACTGGGACGGAGATTTGTCTTCCAACAAGACAATGATCCAAAACATAAAGCAAAATCTACAATGGAATGGTTCAAAAATAAACATATCCAGGTGTTAGAATGGCCAAGTCAAAGTCCAGACCTGAATCCAATCGAGAATCTGTGGAAAGAACTGAAAACTGCTGTTCACAAATGCTCTCCATCCAACCTCACTGAGCTCGAGCTGTTTTGCAAGGAGGAATGGGAAATAATTTCAGTCTCTCAATGTGCAAAACTGATAGAGACATACCCCAAGCGACTTACAGCTGTAATCGCATTAAAAGGTGGCGCTACAAAGTATTAACTTAAGGGGGCTGAATAATTTTGTACGCCCAATTTTTCAGTTTTTGATTTGTTAAAAAAGTTTGAAATATCCAATAAATGTCGTTCCACTTCATGATTGTGTCCCACTTGTTGTTGATTCTTCACAAAAAAATACAGTTTTATATCTTTATGTTTGAAGCCTTAAATGTGGCAAAAGGTCGCAAAGTTCAAGGGGGCCGAATACTTTCGCAAGGCACAGTATTTTTGATTTCAAGTGTAATGTTTGGGCGTTTCCATGAAACACAGAAGAACATTTAGTGTTTTTTTTTTGTCACTGTTAGCTACTACTAGCTAGCATGACTATAGCCAGTAACCAGGTAGGGCTAGCTAGTGCCAGCTAGTGCATTTTGGCATATTGCGGACCCAATTATAATAACACACAGGGGAGCAACTTTCACTGGGGACAACATTCAGAAATTGCATTTTTGTCCCCTCCAGTTTTATAATTTGAATGTGATACCAAACAAGGCAACCGTGTTTTTTAGGACCATGCAGACCCTCAGAATGGTCAGGTAGGGTGTTTTGAAGTGTTTACCCGACTGGATACAACATTTATACACATTTAAAAAAAGATATAGATATATAAATGTCCCCCCCATTTCTAAAACCAAAGTTGCCCCATGATAACACACACGTCTGGGAAACTCCACGATGTGTGTAAGTCCAGGTGTTGTCCCTGACAGGTTGTAGACGTTGTCTACAATGCTCAAGATCCCAGGATAAGTGATACCTTTGACCCTCAACTGTTAGTCAACCCTATAGCTCAGTGCTCGTGCGGTGGCCCTGACGACCAAATCCAGCAGCTTGATAGGCTGGAATCACATGACTCTGTTAATCGCGAGTGTATTTCCGTGTCCACAAGGGGACTTTAGCTCTCTCTCTAGCGGCTTTGAATAAAATCCTGAATAGGAGGAGGTATTTTTTGCATCCTTCGCGCTGTCGTCGAAACGTGTCGCCGAGCTGGGGGGAAATTCGGGAAAGGGGAGCCGCGCTGGAGCACCGCACAGCACCGACACACGACGCGGCACGAACATGCTCACTCGGGTTAAATCTGCGGTGGCCAATTTCATGGGAGGCGTTGTGGCTGGTGGCGCTGAAGGTGACAATTCCGGATCAGAACTGCCGCTGAAATTCCCATACACGAGACCCGAGTTCCTAGGACTGACCCAGGATGAAATCGAGTGCTCCGCAGATCACATAGGGCGGCCGATTCTCATCCTCAAAGAGACGAAGAGATTGCCGTGGGCCACTGGTTACGCTGAGTAAGTACATTAGCCTAAACTGATGTAGCCTATAGATACGTCCATCTTCCAAGATTTGTCAACCATTTCTTTAGTTTCATTGCAAGGCTGCACCCATAGCCCATCTCTGCCTCAGCATCATCTGCCTTTTACAGATAACGGTTTTGGAACTAGATTCAAATGCGTGCCACGTAATAGAATGAAACATGTAGGCTATTGCCTATCGTAGATTTGTGTTGTGTGTCACAGTCCAATATGTTATTCGCATGAAACAGAGAGAGAGTGTATGTATGTATGAGGATGGAGGAGAGAAGACAGCATCTGGGAATTATCATGTTATTTATGGCCATGGAGTTTGCGTGCCACTGACAGCTCCTTGCCTGTCTGCTCCCACGCACAGCTCAGCTCAGACGCATGAGAATAAACCTTCCAATGTAGCCTGCTCATCTGTAGATAGATGTAGGCCTAATAGAAATTCCTTGTGTAGACCCATGCATTTATTGGAAACGAAAACAATCCTGAAGTCCAAAATTAAATGTGTGATAATAGCGAAATGTTTGCCATAATAGCTCATTGAAATAGCCTAATCCTTTGTCTTTATGCAGTTATTTTATACTGCACACTATTATGCTGATTTTAATGGCCCACATGTTTCATTCTCCCATTTATCGCCTGTTCTCCGCAAGTCAACATCAACAGGGCTAAATTCCATCAGATCTCACTCAGTTACATCATCCAATATGCAGCAGTTTTTAACTTCAGAAAAGGGGGCTAGCTCTCATCAGCCGTGGGAGCTAGGTCTTTACCAGTAGCGGTGTGTGAGTAAAATCACTGGGGTAGCCAAACCCAGAAAATAGCTATAATTTGGTTACAACCTATGTGTTGTGACAATTGCATTGTTTGCATTGTGTGCAAGTTCTCCCACTTAAAAAGATGAGAGAGACCTGTAATTTTCACCATAGGTACACTTCAACTATGACAGACAAAACGAGGGAAAAAATCCAGAAAATCACATTGTAGGATTTTTTATGAATTTATTTGCAAATTATGGTGGAAAATAAGTATTTGGTCAATAACAAAAGTTTATCTCAATACTTTGTTATATACCCTTTGTTGGCAATGACAGGTCAAATGTTTTCTGTAAGTCTTCACAAGGTTTTCACACACTGTTGCTGGTATTTTGGCCGATTCCTCCATGCAGATCTCCTCTAGAGCAGTGATGTTTTGGGGCTGTTGCTGGGCAACACGGACTTTCAACTCCCTCCAAAGATTTTCTATGGGGTTGAGATCTGGAGACTGGCTAGGCCACTCCAGGACCTTGAAATGCTTCTTACGAAGCCACTCCTTTGTTGCCCGGGCGGTGTGTTTGGGATCATTGTCATGCTGAAAGACCCAGCCACGTTTCATCTTCAATGCCCTTGCTGATGGAAGGAGGTTTTCACTCAAAATCTCACGATACATGGCCCCATTCATTCTTTCCTTTACACAGTTCAGTCGTCCTGGTCCCTTTGCAGAAAAACAGCCCCAAAGAATGATGTTTCCACCCCCATGCTTCACAGTAGGTATGGTGTTCTTTGGATGCAACTCAGAATTCTTTGTCCTCCAAACACGACGAGTTGAGTTTTTACCAAAAAGTAATATTTTGGTTTTATCTGACCATATGACATTCTCCCAATCTTCTTCTGGATCATCCAAATGCTCTCTAGCAAACTTCAGACGGGCCTGGACACGTCTGGCATTGCAGGATTTGAGTCCCTGGCAGCGTAGTGTGTTACTGACGGTAGGCTTTGTTACTTTGGTCCCAGCTCTCTGCAGGTCATTCACTAGGTCCCCCCGTGTGGTTCTGGGATTTTTGCTCACCGTTCTTGTGATCATTTTGACCCCACGGTGTGAGATCTTGCGTGGAGTCCCAGATCGAGGGAGATTATCAGTGGTCTTGTATGTCTTCCATTTCCTAACAATTGCTTCCACAGTGGATTTCTTCAAACCAAGCTGCTTACCTATTGCAGATACAGTCTTCCCAGCCTGGTGCAGGTCTACAATTTTGTTTCTGGTGTCCTTTGACAGCTCTTTGGTCTTGGCCCTAGTGGAGTTTGGAGTGTGACTGTTTGAGGTTGAGGACAGGTGTCTTTTATACTGATAACAAGTTCAAACAGGTGCCATTAATACAGGTAACGAGTGGAGGACAGAGGAGCCTCTTAAAGAAGAAGTTACAGGTCTGTGAGAGCCAGAAATCTTGCTTGCTTGTAGGTGACCAAATACTTATTTTCCACCATAATTTGCAAATAAATTCATAAAAAAATCCTACAATGTGATTTTTCTGTATTTTTTCCCCTTCATTTTGTCTGTCATACTTGAAGTGTACCTATGATGAAAATTACAGGCCTCTCTCATCTTTTTAAGTGGGAGAACTTGCACAATTGGTGGCTGACTAAATACTTTTCTGCCCCACTGTATATATATATATATATTGGTCTCCCGAGTGGCGCAGGGTCGAAAGCACAGCATCTCAGTGCAAGATGCGTCACCACAGTCCCTGGTTTGAATCCAGGCTGCATCACATCTGGCCGTGATTGGGAGTCCCTTAGGGCGGTGCACAATTAGCAGAACGTTGTCTGAGTTTGGCCGGGGTAGGCTGTCATTGTAAATTAGAATTTGTTCTCAAATGACTTGCCTAGTTAAATAAAAAAAGACAAGAAGAAGACACAGCTGCAGAATAAATTCAACCACGCCTTTGTTTCATCACAAAACTGGAGAGCATCTTCTGGTTGGTGAAATACACCAACCATATTGCATGTAGCAAACAGTTACATGACCTACAGAATGGTCAAGCAAGTTCATGTTTACAAAAGTTTACGAAACATCTATTGGTTTAGAACCATGGAGAGTTACCACAAGACGCAAAGAAAACAGGAGCGGCCTCCACTATTCCAGCCTCATTTCAACTTCAACATCATCAAATCTCCTATGCAGTGGTGACCCGTCATTGAGCCCTACATCTTTAGCAACAATATATATATATATTTATATACACTGCTCAAAAAAATAAAGGGAACACTTAAACAACACAATGTAACTCCAAGTCAATCACACTTCTGTGAAATCAAACTGTCTACTTAGGAAGCAACACTGATTGACAATAAATTTCACATGCTGTTGTGCAAATGGAATAGACAACAGGTGGAAATTATAGGTAATTAGCAAGACACCCCCAATAAAGGAGTGGTTCTGCAGGTGATAACCACAGACCACTTCTCAGTTCCTATGCTTCCTGGCTGATGTTTTGGTCACTTTTGAATGCTGGCGGTGCTTTCACTCTAGTGGTAGCATGAGACGGAGTCTACAACCCACACAAGTGGCTCAGGTAGTGCAGCTCATCCAGGATGGGACATCAATGCGAGCTGTGGCAAGAAGGTTTGCTGTGTCTGTCAGCGTAGTGTCCAGAGCATGGAGGCGCTACCAGGAGACAGGCCAGTACATCAGGAGACGTGGAGGAGGCCGTAGGAGGGCAACAACCCAGCAGCAGGACCGCTACCTCCGCCTTTGTGCAAGGAGGAGCAGGAAGAGCACTGCCAGAGCCCTGCAAAATGACCTCCAGCAGGCCACAAATGTGCATGTGTCTGCTCAAATGGTCAGAAACAGACTCCATGAGGGTGATAAGAAGGCCCGACGTCCACAGGTGGGGATTGTGCTTACAGCCCAACACCGTACAGGACGTTTGGCATTTGCCAGAGAACACCAAGATTGGCAAATTTGCCACTGGCGCCCTGTGCTCTTCACAGATGAAAGCAGGTTCACACTGAGCACATGTGACAGACGTGACAGTCTGGAGACGCCGTGGAGAACGTTCTGCTGCCTGCAACATCCTCCAGTATGACCGGTTTGGCGGTGGGTCAGTCATGGTGTGGGGTGGCATTTCTTTGGGGGGGCCGCACAGCCCTCCATGTGCTCGCCAGAGGTAGCCTGACTGCCATTAGGTACCGAGATGAGATTCTCAGACCCCTTGTGAGACCATATGCTGGTGCGGTTGGCCCTGGGTTCCTCCTAATGCAAGACCATGCTCGACAATCATATGGCTGGAGTGTGTCAGCAGTTCCTGCAAGAGGAAGGCATTGATGTTATGGACTGGCCCGTGCGTTCCCCAGACCTGAATCCAATTGAGCACATCTGGGACATCATGTCTCGCTCCATCCACCAACGCCACGTTGCACCACAGACTGTCCAGGACTTGGCGGATACTTTAGTCCAGGTCTGGGAGGAGATCCCACAGGAGACCATCCGCCACCTCATCAGGAGCATGCCCAGGCGTTGTAGGGAGGTCATACAAGCACATGGAAGCCACACACACTACTGAGCCTCATTTTGACTTGTTTTAAGGACATTACATCAAAGTTGGATCAGCCTGTAGTGTGGTTTTCCACTTTCATTTTGAGTGTGACTCAAAATCCAGACCTCCATGGGTTGATATATTTGATTTCCATTGATAATTTATGTGTGATTTTGTTGTCAGCACAATCAACTATGTAAAGAAAAAGTATTTAATAAGAATATTTCATTCATTCAGATCTAGGATGTGTTATTTTAGTGTTCCCTTTATTTTTTGGAGCAGTGTATATATTCTTAAATATATATATTTATCAATTTAAACAGTAACCCTTTTCTGTCCTATCTTTCAAGTACCACTAAGCGTCTCACTGTTTGACTTTATCTAAAATCATTGTCTATGAGTGGCAATCTCTAAAGTCCTTACATTTCCTTGATCAATCTATCTTGATCCTAACAATAATTCGAAATCATCACAGATGTTATATATCCCTGTAAAATTTAATACTATTTAAATAAAAACCTCCTCATAGTCAAACAAAGCCAAAACAAATGCTAACCATATCAAATCCTTCCTACACTAATACGCTATATCCTTTAGGGATCCACAGTATTTTATCTGACAATAACATTAATTAACCTTAAAATCAGTTTCATCAATAAATTAAAATATGTTGCATAGTGTGGAATACCTTATCTACAGTAATTTATCACCCCTAAGAACTGAAACTTATTTATTTTCATTAATATTTTTTAATGCTTATAAAATCACTATCTTTCTATGTAATTTCCTGCCCTATTGGCTTAATATATCTCCTATCCAAACTTCAATGTATCTTATCTCCCCCTATTTATTATCAATGATAAATAGGATTTTTTTCTGTTGAAATACCAAATCAATAATAGCCAATTCAAAAACGTCACAGCCAATGTTGTAAAACAGAATCCTGAACCACTTTCTCATCTGTGGTTCAAACTATAATTATATCCCAAAACTATAAACTAATTATAATTAATTTACCTTAAAACTAGTATCCCAAATGACCACAAATGAATTATACAAATGGCTCTCCCCTGAGGCTGATCAGACCCCAAGAGATAGCCATTATAAGGTCAAAGGTCATACCACCCTTTTATAGTCATGTTCCATACCACATTAGACATATTAAAGAACCCTTTATCCTTAAAATAAAATTCACTTGTGTAATTAAAACTCAGAAAATTCCATATGTGAGTGTGCCCCTTTTAAAATACCTTTGCACTAAAACAAATAGTCCTAGCAAATGTTTTATGTGTGTATATTTGCAAACCTTAATGAAAAACAAAAACTTCCAGGCCTTTTTCAATTTGGTCGTTTATGGCCTCAATCTCACCCACCCTCCCCAAGATTATAGTCCCAGGAAACATCTAAAAGAGAGAAAATAAAACTCCCATTCTCCCAGAAAAACACAAAACGCCTAACGATTATTCACTATGCTACATCGATTCAGAAACTCAAATCTCCCTTTCTCACAGCCAAATATAGTCCAATAAACGCCACAAATCAATGATGCCCACCTAGCGAATCAGCTGCTAGTTTTTAGCATCTTTCCTGACTACCCTGACAACTTACAGCTACTTTTAAAAATGTATTTGGAAATGTTTATCAACTTTTAAAAGTGACTCAAAACAATAATGCACACATTTTCCCTCTAAATGACACAAACAATTTTCTCTGTCACCCCCAGTCACAACATCATTGCCGTGGCGACAAAAGTGCCTTGCGAGTGATGTCATCAACAGGCGCTCAACCTAGACCCAAGCCGCAATGACTTTCAATGAATTGTAAATAATTGTTGGCTGTCTGCAGCAACAGTAGTAGGGGTTCGATAAACCAAACCTAATTCATCACATCTGTTGAATCTTGAATTAGGAACTTACAACATCAATCAACATCTCTCATCTCTCAATTCACTAAATATATAAGAACATTTCGATGGGCACAAATCTATCGTAATTGTCTCTTCATTATTATTTAGAATTAATTAGATTTAAGTAACTGCCTCGTCTTTGATTCAGCATTTTAATTACGACTCTATTCCCAATACATTATTCAAATAGATAATTTAGTGAACAGACATCGTCTTGTATCACAATTCGCTTCGTTATTATTTTAAACTGAATGAATTAGTCTATTAATTTAACCTAAACAATCTATTAAAAACGTTCAATTTATCCCTTCTATCAATTTGAACCAAAAAAAACTATTAAAACGTTCAGTTTATATCTTATACAAACACTAGCGACCTTTCTCGGCAAAACATACAATTAGTTTAATTACAATCAAAAACTCTGAATTTAGTCAACGCCTTGGCTGGGAACCAAACCTGTGGCTCCAGCTTGGAAGGCAGCTATGCTCACCACTATACCACCAATGCTTTGTAAATAACTAAGATTCTCCGCAAAAATACCCATTTTACAATTTTCTGTATTCGTAACTCTGGCATCGGGACAACAGAAAATAGCCCTAATTTAAAAGCCCAAAGTTTTCTCAATAATCTCGCTCTCTTTGTATCTGACCCCTTTTTTCCCCCCCCGATTGTCGCCTCTGATCTTCTTCTCAGTTAAATTACAATCTTGGTGGTAACGTTTGCAGGGGCGTTACACTCTCGGACGAAATGTCCAGTTTCGTTACAATTAAAACATTTTATCTTTTTCTTTTGACTCACCCTATCCACTTTTCTCGACTTTTTTCCTTTTTCTACCTCTATTATCCCTCCCTCGGCTTCAGCAGGCTTCACATATATGGGTGGTGATATTGCAGGTAGCTCCTGCAGCCGTATTCTCACAACCACTATTTCATCGATAAGATTACCTCTGTATTCTTGGTATACTCAAGAAGGATATAGTTTGTTACCCTCACCCCCGCCCAATTGGCTAACTTTTTCATCTGCGGGAGCGGAGGACAGCGCATCTTGGCTCTTTTTGGGTTTCCTCCTATTTTCACCCTCAACTCTCTTTTTTGCTTCTGAAAGCCAAACTCTGGCTGTGTATAACCCCTGTTTATTCTGCTTCTTCACATCGTTTCCACATTCCTTATGTATCTGCTTTATAAGCAACTCTAATTTTTCAACATTTTTCAACATTCATCATTCAACATTCATCAAATTCATACTGCTTACTCCATTTTGGACAGAATTCTATGTTTCTCTTATCTTTCTGCTCCATCCACCGTTGGTCCACCGTTGGTCCCCTGTTAACACCGCAACCTCCTTTGAGGATTTACTTCCCATGTTTGATAAATCCTTGCCTTTACTAGTAGCTATGGTATTTAATCACTTATCTATGGCTTTCAATTTTTTACCTTCTACGTGTGTATATTACTATGATCTATAAATGTGCTATATACCATTACCTAGTTACAATATATGTGTATGTATTTCTATGATTCTCACTTATCCATATCTATCAGTTATTACATCTATCAGTTATTACCCAGGGGACACATATCCCTGGTTAAACTCCGGTTGTATTTATCCAATCAATCTCATTTCGCTTTTTTGAGTTTCCCTCCCACTTCTTTGAATATTATTTCTTTCTGTATTGAATAGGTTCAGTTATTCCGTTCGCCTAGGATTACCCTGCCTTCTCACCAAGCCTAATGTATCCTCATTTAGGTCTTTTGAATTAATGCTTATCCTATTTGTACAAAACGACCGTCCTATCTAACAAAACTTACTATATCCCACCCTTAATAACCCTTCGGCTTGCAAAACCAGGATATATTAATTAAGTTATATTTTATTTACGGTAGTGCACCTTACCACAGGTAATGTCAGACCTGTCACACTGTCACGTTCTGACCTTTATTTCCTTTGTTTTGTCGTTATTTAGTATGGTAGGGCGTGAGTTGGGGTGGGCAGTCTGTTTGTTTTTCTATGATTTTTGGGATTTCTATGTTTCGGCCTCGTATGGTTCTCAATCAGAGGCAGGTGTCATTAGGTGTCTCTGATTGAGAATTATACTTAGGTAGCCTGGGTTTAACTGTTTGTTTGTGGGTGATTGTCTATGTTAGTTGCTTGTCAGCACAGTTCTTATGATGGCTTCACGGTCGTTAGTTGTTTATTGTTTTTGTACAGTTAACTTTTTCGTCATCTATTAAATGATACATTCACACCACGCTGCACTTTGGTCCGCTTCTTACGACGATCGTGACACACACACAATCCTTGTATATTGGTCATACAAGTAACCCAACACATCTGTTTGGAATAGCGAAGCTACTATTATTTATCAAATCTAAATATTTTTAGAACAACAAATCAAAGATAACTTTCATCATTCCTCCCAAATTCGAGAATAAAGACTATTTACCGTCGTCCTGTAGACTGGGAAAAGCAATGCCGGTTCGATTCCGTCACCTTCTCTTCGCCCTTAGATCTAATACAGACCTGTTCTTTTAAACCTCAATTCAGAGGCCAGGTCTTTAAATAACGAGTCCAGACTCGTCCGTGCACGGCTTTCGGCTCTCCCTTCGGACGACAGAGGCAAGTTTGTGGAATCCGCTCGTAGGGCCAATTGTTACTGTAATTTAGTTATTCCAATATGTTTTCATTAATTGAATTCCCTTCATCTATTTTATGAGAATTTGTAAGATTCTTGTTTGCATAAAATAGACGGAGACCAGTCTTATCAATAATAGATAATAGAATTTATTCTCGGAGCGCGCTGCCACGTTACCACGAGCAACAGTTTATATACAATAACATGACGTAATTTCATTGCTTCTAGAATGAATCCCCTCCTCCCGACCTAGAATTAAGTGTGTTTAAAAGTTCATTCCAACTCACTAACACACACACAGAGGACACACAACATAACTGAATTAACTCTTGACCCCTCACCATTATTGATCACCACTTAGCTGACAGTTCTAATTAACAGAAAACCTAGGAATGCACTCACTGCCTTATCTAAAACACCTCAGAGCTAAGTTTCGTCGGTTCAACCATAGGTTAACTACCTTATCTGCTTACTTAATCCACAACCCATTCCTCTCTGCCTAGTTGGAATGGTGTTCATTAACTTTAATTACTCCTTGTCCGTGTCACACAATCCCTTCTTATGAACTCATATTGTTAATCAGATATAATAAAACAGAGTATAAGTTTACTTAGTTACAGTTCCATTTAAAATGAGAAAATGAAAATGAAATGACATCAACGTCTTGACTATATTTCCTATTCGTTTTGCAACTAATGTCATGTATGTTTTCATGGACAACAAGGACATTTCTAAGTGACCCCAAACTTTTGAAAGGTATTGTATATGGAACATGCATCTGTTTATGTATTGTACATGTGTACCTCACTCAGCTTTCAACTCAGGTTGCATGGCCTTAACTTATGTATGGAATACTATGTGATAGGTGCGTGTGTAACCGTATATAAAGTATGCTAATGTTTGGTGTGAAGTGTGATAGACGAATCAGAATTAGTTAGATAACATTGATAAATAAGATGTTTTATTTACATACTAATGCTTAATTGAGATATTTGTCATTAGGATGTCTTCTTTTTGGATGATACTGTTGGCAGTTTGCAGTTATCCCTTCGCTGCTTGGGCTCAGTTACTTGGGGCCCAGAGAGGGGAGAGGTCAGGTTAGTCTTATCTGTGGATGTGTCTGTAACTATTCTTAAACCATGTGAAGGGATGGCGTGATTAAAGGGGAACCAGTTAGTTGTCTCCACAATGTCTGTGTGCCAGTCACTCCTCTCTGTGAGCTTGTCAAGGAGGGATTGTATTTGAGATGGGGGTATCTAGAATTGACAATTGATATATGCCATTGGATGAGGTAATGTTTTGGTACTATGTTGTACCAAGAACAAGAACTAGAACCTCGTTTTAGGAGAGCAAACTGAACGATAATTTATAGCTAATGCTGTCTGGCTATGGGATACTCCTCTCTCAAGTAAAGTCTTCCTTTTAATGTTCTTAAGATCTGTTATTCGTCATGTGAGTTGAGATGGCTGTGTCTTGGCTATAAATTATAGTAAGAACTGTTTTGTAAGCACTCTCAGAGAATTCATTTATAGACACTGAATTGATCTGAAAGTCAAACAGGGCTATGGTGAAGCTCATATAATTAAATATGGACTTTATGATAACTCTGACTTGTGTGTGGTTTGCTCTCTCATGATTTGGTAATACAGGAAATTTCCATGACAGAAGGCATTTGGGAAGTGGTGTAAAGTACTAATTTAGTATTTTTGGCGAGGGGGGGTATTGGTACATTACTTTACTATTTATACTTTTGGCAACTTTTACTACATTCTGAATGAAAATAATGTACTTTTTACTCCATACATTTTCCCTTACACCCAAAAGTACTCATATACATTTTGACAAGAAAATTGTCAAATTCACACACTTATCAAGAGAACATCCCTGGTCATCCCTACTGCATCTGATCTGGCAGACTCACTAAACACAAATGCTTTGTTTGTAAATTATGTCTGAGTGTTGGAGTGTGCCCCTGGCTATCCATCAATAAACATAACAAAAAACTCTACCATCTGGTTTTATATAAGGAATTTGAAATGATTTATATTTTACACAAGTATGACAATTTAGTACTAGGGGTTATAGCGTTTCTTTCACATGACCCATCAATTTAGACAAGTGTGTCTGGGTAAGTGTCATCTAATATTTATAAAATATTTTCATCCCGACACTTTCTGTTTGCCTAGAATTTTTCCTTATTGTAGACCACAACCACTTTTAGTCTTAATCTTTGCTACACTACTCACTGTTTAGCACATGACCTCACGTGTGAATCCTTAAAGAGATGGGTGGAGCTGGCTTAAGAGGGTGTGAACTATGCTGAATGGGTGTTGACAAAGGAGAGCTCTCCCGTAGGTACCAAAACATTCAAATACCCTTTTCTCAAAAGTGAGTTTACAAGTTTATCAACTTTCAAAGCAGAATTACTTCCCCATTGTTCCTCAAAAATGCAGTGTATGATATACCATGTTGTAGCTCGGAGTCTCTACTTTTATCCAATGCAACAACAAACAAAAAACATTTCAAATTTTGCTACATAAGACGGATTTGAGCCGGGCAGTCACATATGCCCTTTTCAGTTATCCTACATTTTTGACTTAATGTACAGGGAGAACACTGTAAGATTGGCCCATGTTCTGAATTCTGTCCCTGTACATTTCAAAAGTGCTGAACAAATAGTTATATTGACTCCGTCTGTCCTAGCTCGTTCATTAATGTCTTAATCAAAATTACGGATTGCCTCTTATTCGCTTGTTGTCCCCTTATGCCGTAGTTTGTACATCTCAATTGTCAGTAGAAACCACAAGTCAGCCATATCATCTATGTTAAAAAAAATAAAGGCAGTAAATTAGGCTGAATTAACTATTTCTCTGCCAGACAAGGCTCCGCTGATAGCCAGGTGTAGCAGTGGTATAGTGCAATTCATGTGTTGTGTTGTGTAGTGGCTTTGCTGGCATGCATCCCACACATTTTATTTTTTGCCCCACCAAGATTCGCCACTGCTCCTATGCTTGGTCTAATACAGTTACAACTAAATGATACCAAAAACGAGTTAGTCCAATCAACGTAAGCTAAATATGATGTGGCTGTCCATGGTTCTGATTTGTGTGTGTGTGTGTGTGTGTGTGTGTGTGTGTGTGTGTGTGTGTGTGTGTGTGTGTGTGTGTGTTTTGCGTTTGTGCAAGTAGAAAAAACATGTTGACTCACCCTACTTATTGAGAAATGCCAATGCCTTCCTCCTTTCTTTCATGTTGATGAAACGGTCTATGACTCTGTCATACAGTACACACTTTTATTTTTTGTTGTCCTAGGCTACCTGGCTAAAATGCTTGCTCGCTAGCCCAACTTCCTGTCATGTGCAACATTAGTTAGTTAACATTAGTCTTCTACGTCGAGCTACATATTGAACTTCCATCCTCTCAGTCCAGGGGCACAATGTATGAATTTATGGTTGGATCAGAATCGCTGTTATAATCATTGGCCAGTAAGGAGAATTAAGTCATCCCTATTTCCATTCATGGCAAATTTAGGAAAGGGACCATTTTAGCTAGCTAGCCACTGGCTGGCCGACCCTAAGCACACAGCCATGACAACACATGAGTGGCTTCTGAAAAAAGCTGTGCAGCAACGCTCCCCATCCAACCTGACAGCGCTTGAGAGGATGGGAGAAATGGGAGAAACTCCCCAAATAGAGGTGTGTCAGGTTTGTAGTGTCATACCCAAAAAGACTCATGGCTGTAATCGCTGCCAAAGGTGCTTCAACTAATTACTGAGTAAAGGGTCTGAATACTTATGTAAATGTGATATTCCTTTTTTTTAAATTAACAAACTGTCTAAAAAACTGTTTTTGCTTTGTCATTATGGAGTAATGTGAGAAGAAAAAAACTATTGAATACATTTTAGAATAAGGCTGTAACATCACAGAATGTGGAAAAAGTCAAGGGGTCTGAATACTTAGGCAGACGCCATCTAGAAAGCTTACACTAACAAATTGCTGTACATTTCCAACAAAAGAAATGTAGTTAGCTACTGTAATTATATATTACAGTACTGTAAAGAGCAATGCATTATGGGGGCTCAATGGCATTCCGCTACTCCTCTGTAACATATTTTGAGGTGTGCTTTGTATGAGGCTATATTTGTTGTACCCATTAGTGTGACTGCTGTACCCCACAGAATACAGTGCAATACCATATTTTTTAAATCTAAAATCTTTGATCTGTAAATCTACAGTAACTTCCTGGATACTGTGCTGCCAGTAATTTACTGTAATTCAGCACTACCCCACAGACTACAGTACCATGCTGTATTTTTGGTATCTGAAAACCTTTTTCTCTAAATCTACTGTGATTTACTGGCTACTGTGCTGCCAGTAATTTGCTGTAATTCAATAGCACCACACAGAATATAGTACCATACAGTATTTTTTTGAGTGCCAAAAACATTTTGAACATTAGTGGGTGCATGGTATTGTTGTTTCTGTCTCATTAATATGTTTTGAGGCGTGCCTTGTGAGGGGCTATATTTGTTGCTCTGTTAGTGAGAGTGTTGTACCAATTTAACGGAAATGTGGTAGTAGTTCTCTAACAATGTAATGCGTATATGGAACATATCAGAGTGGCAGCAAGACTCAAACCTTAAATGGTTGAGTGTTTAGTCCCTGCCACTTTAGAAGCCTTTTAAGATCTTTACAAGTGCAAGTTATATAAAGCACCACATATTATTGGTATGCTGTAATATATGATTACATATTCACTGTTAGCAATTGCTGTAATTTTATTACTTTACTATTTAACAAAGTACTGTATTGTGTTTTGGTGTTTATTTACTGCAGCATTCTGTAAATTACGGTGCACAGTGGAGACATTTTGTGGGAGGGTAAAGAGTTGCTGGCTCATTAACCGATTTCGAGGCATGTCTTGTAAGTGGCGCTATTTGTTGCAATTAGTAAGAATCATGTACCAATTTTAATTATATATAGTAGCAGTGCCCTAACACTTTTGTATGGTTATAAGGACAGATCGAAATGTCAGCAAGGTTTAAACCTTTAGGTTGAGTGGTTTGCTCTGTAATCACTGCCAGTTTGGGAGCCTTTGTTTTAGGCCTCTATAACTGCAAGTGATAGTAAAACCAAATATTCTGTAATATACAAATGCCTAATAGCCAACCTGCTTGCACCAATCACATGTAATTACAGTCAACTACTGTTAAATACTAATATTAAGTTTACAGTAGCATTTAATTTCTACAAGTATAGTAGGATCATTTTACACTATTGTGATGTCCTTTTAATCAACTGTAGTTTATTGCACTGATAGTAAATTGATTTGGACAAGAGCGTCTGCTAAATTATGTCATGGGAGGAGGGCTGATAATTGGCAGTAATGAGTAATCTGAAAATTTGACTGTCTGATCTGGAAGAAACTGTGGGGTTCATCCAGACTACTCCATACCATTGTTTTTCTTCTTGTGGCCTTCTGGCTGTTTTCTCAATCATAACCTCACACAATCCTTGGAGAACAGCCACTAGAATAATCACATTGTGGCCTAGCATCCCTGAGACTCATTGAGCTATCAGTGAAGAGGAGAGAAGTGTTTGACTGACAGAGGTGACACTATCTCTCTCGCTCTGTCTGACCATTGGGTGATTTTCACACACACACACACACACACACACACACACACACACACACACACACACACACACACACACACACACACACACACACACACACACACACACGGTTTCAGAAACAAGGTTTCTGCTCTGAGCAGTAGATATTGAGTATGGGTGATGCTGCTACATTTGCAGAGCAGACATCCACAGACTGGTGCTACAGTGAGGTTCAAAAGTATTTGAACAGTGACAGTTTTTTGTTGTTGTTTTGGCTTTCTACCTCAGCACTTTGGATTTGAAATTATACAATGACTATAACTGTAAGTGCAGACTTTCGGCTTTAATTTGAGGTATTTCCATCCATATTCCCCCATTTTAGGGAACCAAAAGTATTTGGTCAAATTCACATATATTACATACAGTATACTATATATATATACTGTATGTAATATATATACTGTATGTAATATATATATATATATATATATCACAAAAGTGAGTACACCCTTCACATTTTTGTAAATATTTGAGTATATCTTTTCATGTGACAACACTGAAGAAATGACACTTTGCTACAATGTAAAGTAGTGAGTGTACAGCTTCTATAACAGTGTAAATTTCCTGTCCCCTCAAAATAACTCAAACACACAGCGTTATGCTAATTAGTGTCAGTTGATGATTATGCTCACGGATCCGGGATTGGTAGTTACAAGAGGTTATTAATTCATGTCTAAACCGCTGGCAACAAAAGTGAGTACACCCCTAACTGTTCGAAGAAGTATGGATCATCCTGATTTTGACCATATAGATTAATGAGCCAAATCTCTTTTTCATCAACTTTCATATTCAAAAAGCTCATTCCTAACTATTTGCACATTCAGATCAAAATTTGTTAATCAATATCACACCTTTTGAGTTCCTTTGTCCATGACAGAAAATTATTTCACCACCCCATTCCTTTTTCCACGCAACAGAGTTAGGCTATCCAACAGTTGGAATTTGTATGTCTGCCAGCGTTAGAAATATACAGGATAGTACCTAAGCCATTTAAACTGGAACTATTTCAGTAACTGGTGCAAAATATCCAACTAACTGATTGGATTAGTTTAGAAAAATATATGTTATTTATCTTTGTGTAGCATAAGATTAATCAATCAATCAATCAATGTATATGCAAAAGCACAGATATTCAACAACAACAAAAATCTACCTTATATAGAGCATGCTGGGAAATACATATTTGCCTTTTAAGATACCGCCACAGTGACAAAGCCGTTAGTTCCTTTTAAGTGGAATAAAGTCCTCATTGTACTTTATGGTGGGTATTGAGGGTTCACAAAATATGTTTGTACCCTGGGAAACAGAAATGTACCTTCACCTTGGAGTGTGATTGTTCCATTTTTGTATTAAAAATATTGGTCACAGAAATTAACCATTTATACTAGATTATCCATACAAGTACCCAAAAAGGTACCAAACAGAACCATGTGAGATCATTGTGTGCCTCTGAAGATACATGATGTGTATTTTGATCTTTTTGTACCTCAGGGCCCAGTCTTTAAAATGTTATCTAATCAAATTTTGGCACTTGGATAGGATTAAATGCATAGAAATACAATGAATTCTATTCATTGTATCATTGACTATAATTGGGACTCCCATTCTATTTCTATTTCTATGCATTTAAAAAATCTCAGAAAACTAATTATTTGGAAAACTGGGCCCAGGGAACTATTTGTAGCCTAACCGTAGGGTGAAAAAAAATGGGGTTGAAGCGTTTTTTGATAATTGATGTTTGAGGTTTAAAAATTGTATGTTTATTAAAACCCTTTTTTTTTCAATAAATTATTCAATTGTTTGAAAACACTGTATGTAAGCTTTCAAATTATATCAAAGTCAATATGTCTAATTGTAGGGTGGGGTATGCAAAATGGTTAAACTTTGAGCACCTCTATATCCTTAATGTTTTGGCATTCAGTTCAAAAATGTAACTTTCTGATCATTTCTTCGCATGCAAGTTTTGTTCAAATCAAATGGGGTGAGGTCAAAAAGTGATTAAAATCAAATAGAATGACCCCTTACCCTTATTTCTGAGTGTAAGTAGCTAATCCTGTGTGTTTGGTATGTGCTCCCCTCTCCTCCAGGGTGATCAACGCAGGTAAGAGTTCCCTGAATGAGGACCAGGCGTGTTGTGAGGTGGTGGTGGTGAGAAAGAGACCAGGAGACTCCACCACCCCCATTAAGACCCCCACCGCCAAGAGAAGATCCTCGCTTCCCAACGGAGAAGGCCTGGGGTTGAAGGAGAACAGCGCTGTGAGAGACAGAGGCAAACACACACAGGCACACACACACACACATGGGTGCCCATACATGTACGGTGCATTCGGAAAGTATTCAGACCCCATGACTTTTCCACATGTTGTTACGTATCAGCCTTATTCTAAAATTGAATAAATAAAAAATGTCCCTCATCAATCGACACACAATACCCCATAATGACAAAACAAAAACAGGTTTTTAGAAATTTTGCAAATGTAAAAAATAAATAAAAACAGACACCTTATTTGCATAAGTATTCATGGCCTTTGCTATGAGACTCAAACTTGAGCTCTGGCGCCTACTGTTTCCATTGATCATCCTTAAGATGTTTATACAACTTGATTGGAGTCCACCTGTGGTCAATTCAATTGATTGGACATGATTTGGAAAGGCACACACCTGTCTATATAAGGTCCCACAGTTGACAGTGCATGTCAAAGCAGTAACCAAGCCATGAGGTCAAAGGAATTGTCCGTAGAGCTCCAAGACAGGATTGTGTTGAGGAACAGATCTGGGGAAGGGTACCAAAACATTTCTGCAGGTCCAAAAGAAGGTCTCAAAGAACACAGTATCTTCCATCATTCTTAAATGGAAGAAGTTTGGAACGACCAAGACTCTTCGTAGAGCTGGCCGCAAGCCCAAACTGAGCAATCGGGAGAGAAGGGCCTTGGTCAGGGAGGTTATCAAGAACCCGATGGTCACTCTGACAGAGCTCCAGAGTTCCTCTGTGGAGATTGGAGAACCTTCCAGAAGGACAACAATCTCTGCAGCACTCCAACAATCAGGCCTTTATGGTAGAGTGGTCAGACAGAAGCAACTCATCAGTAAAAGGCACATGACAGCCTGCTTGGAGTTTGCCAAAAGGCACCTAAATACTCTCATCACCATGAGAAACAAGATTCTCTGGTCTGATGAAACCAAGATTGAACTCTTTGGCCTGAATGCCAAGCGCCACGTCTTCACCAACCCTACTGTGAAGCACGGTGGCTGCAGCATTATGCTTAGGGGATGTTTTTCAGCGATAAGGACTCTGAGACTAGTCAGAATCGAGGGAAAGATGAGCATAGTACAGTGAAGATCCTTGATGAAAACTTGCTCCAGAGTGCTCAGAACCTAAGACTGGGGCAAAGGTTCACCTTCCAACAGCCAAAGACCCTAAGCACAAAGCCAAGGCAATGCAGGAGTGGCTTCGGGACAAGTCTCTTAATGTCCTTGAGTGGCCCAGCCAGAGCCCGGACTTAACCACGATCAAACGTCTTTGGAAAGACCTGAAAATAGCTGTGCTGTGACGCTCCCCATCCAAGCTGACAGAGCTTGAGAGGATTTGCAGATAAGAATTTGAGAAACTCCCCAAATACAGGTGTGCCAAGTTTGTAGCTTCATATCCAAGAAGACTCGAGATTGTTGAAGCACCTTTGGCAGCGATTACAAAGTACTGAAGTACTGCGTAAAGGGTCTGAATACTTATGTAAATGTGACATTTCAAAAAATATTTTTTTGCTTTGTCATTATGGGGCATTGTGTGTAGAATGAGGGGGGGAAACAATTTAGTCAATTTTTAAAATGAGGCTGTAACGTAACAAAATATTGAAAAAGTCAAGTGGTCTGAATACTTTCCGAATGCAGTGTACACACACACACACTCTGTTACGTCCATTGTTAGAAGGAGACCAAGGTGCAGAGTGGTAGGCATACATTCTCTCTTTATTTGAAAACATAACACTGGGAAAAAAACAATGAACACAAACCGAACGTAAAGCTAGTTGTGCATAAAGCAGCAAACAAAGACAAGATCCCACAAAACTCAAAAGGAAACTGACAACTAATATCTTGGGAATCAAACACACCAACATAGAAACAGAACCTAGAATGCCCACCCTAATCACAAGGTTAGGGCGTGACACTTTCTCTCTCTCTCTCTCTCTCTCTCTCTCTCTCTCTCTCTCTCTCTCTCTCCTTCCACACTCTCTCTCTCTCTCTCTCTCTTCCACACATTCTCTCTATCTATGCATAAGCACATAGACACAGTTGTCTCTTTCCCTTAATCCATGATACTGTTGAGATTTAACCAATAGGCCATGCACATCCACTGGCCTTTCTTTTTCTCAGAATCCTATACCTTGTCTAGAGACGATGTCAGTGGTCTCTGGTCTACTGCTTCCTGTGTTGCCTATTGCCCTGAGCAGGCTGGGGGTGACTGTCACTCATCCAGTGCCAGCAGGCACATCACAGCGCTGCTCAGTGATTGGTTTGACCTCTGTAGCGTACACATGTGATTGGTCAGAGTGAGTTATGATGCGTTACTCCAGTATTGCTGTCTTATAGAGCGAGCTCGTTACATGACTCATCTTTTCTGCTATAGTTTCAATGCTTTTGTATTTGAAGCAGCAGGGTACACATGTAACCTCCAGTTGTTTGATGCCGTAATTGTCTCTACTCTGATATAATTGCCTCACCTTTTTTTCGCAGCTGTTGAATGGGGCCTGTTGCAAACCCACAGTGCGCACACACACACACACACACACACACACACACACACACACACACACACAGAGAGCGAGAGAGCAGAACTCAATAACCCTTATGTACTGAATGTTCAACAGGGGTAATTTGTCATTCAAGCAACTCTTTCTCTCCCATTTGATTACTTAGTTCTCTGAGGAGCTGTGCTGATATATCTAATAATAGCAGGCAAGTCCATTGAAACACTAGTGTGGGTGAATGAGTGGGGATGGTTTATTATGTAGAGTTTAATGTGTATACACTGATCCTCTTATAGAGCCCTTCTAGGGCCAAACAGACAGGTTTGGCTGTTGGCCAGAAACACATGGGCCTGGTACTACATTGACTGGCACCATAGATTTTGTACATACTGTATTAAAGCAACAGTTGGCCAGTTATAACTACGGTAGTTTGATTACCCATTTAGAAATCCTCCCGAATGAAGGATGATTAAACACCATGAAAATAATCAGTTTAAATTAGATTAAGCATATTAATCTGATATGCTCCCGCTGGCCACCTCCAGGAAAATATTTGATGAAATTAAACACACAATAGCCTCCTGAGTGGCGCAGTGGTCTAAGACACTGTCTAAAGCACTGCATCGCATCACTACATACACCCTGGTTTGAATCCAGGTTGTATCATAACCGTCCGTGATTGGGAGTCCCATAGGGTGGCGCACAATTGGCCCAGCGTCGTCCGGGTTTGGCCAGTGTAGGCCATCACTGTAATTGACTTGCCTAGTTAAATAAAGGTTACATTTTAAATTTATTTTTCTGATAGCAAATCAATGCTATTGAAAAACAGACTACAAAGTATCCATTCTATTCTATTTCTAAGCAAACATATTGATATTGTCCCCCCCCCCCACACACACACACACCCCCTACAGGACTCAGAGAGTCTGGTATTCTACTACTGGGCATTGTTCGACGGCCACGCCGGCTCCGGGGCTGCAGTAGCAGCCTCCAAGCTCCTCCAACACCACATCGTCGAGCATCTCCAGTCTGTCCTCGAGGTCCTAAGGAACCATGCCGTTTTACCGCCCACCATCTTCGGTGAGGAGTCTAACCACCACATGACCCCCGGGATCCACCGGGCCACCCTGACTCGGGCCGCGTCACTCCGTGGAGCCGCTGGCGCCCCCAGCTCCCCATGCACCCCTCCACCACAGAGGTTCTTCACAGAGAAGAAGATCCAGCACGATAGCCTGGTGATGGGAGCCATGGAGAACGCCTTCAAGGAAATGGTGAGTACCTGCCATGGCTGTTGTTGTTGCGTTGTGTGCATCTCAATGAGACGCTATTGTTTGAGGGAGAATATCAGAGTTGCGGAGATGTTGCCTCTGTCCTGGTTAGATGTGCCTTGTATGTGTTTTTCCTCACAGACCTCTCCCTTCCACCTCAGCCCCGACCCGTCATCCCACCAGCACCTTCACCATTTCTTTACTTAACGTTTAATTGATTACGTGATTGAATTAAACCTTGCAACAATTAAACCATTAATAACCTGGGGCACCACGGAAGCATTAATTTATATAGAGCAGTTATCTCCTGAATCCACTCTCTTAAAGTTCTGAAGATCTTTTGTATCAATAGCAGTCAATTATTAATCGTCACCTCGATCGGTCTCATTCTGATTGTCATAAGTACTTGGTTATCTGCATGAACCCTAGTTGAAACAGAAATACACAAATTGGCATAATTATTTATTTACTAAATACCTAAATTATCACACAGAATTTTATATATATATATACACAGGATAGATCATACATCGATTACTAATCATGTCATGAAAAGCCCCTAGTGGGCTAACCCGATATGACGGCTGGTTACACAAAGGAAGGGGGTTGGGTTTGAATGAAAGAGCGGGAAGACTGAGGGACAAAGGGATTGGGTCTCTATCGGACCTTGAGGCACTATGCTACCGTAAATACAGAATATTATGCATTCTAATAACCGCCCTTTCGGGAAAGGAAAATGCAAGATATATATTTACTCTGAGCTGCACTTCGATAGATGGGTCGAAGATTGAAGACTGGTTTTCCCAGCAGAGATCACCATTGTCCTTTTGAAGAATCTTTCTGGTTGTAGAGCGGATACCTTAAAGAACCCTGTTGTTCTTAGGAGATTGTCTGTCCTTTCCTAGGCCACGTACGTTTACAGCCGCAGCTGATAACTCAACGTCTAGGAGGTATCACTTCTTCTTTAGTGAATAATAGTTCATACCAAGTTGCCATAATCAGCTCGCTCTGTATTCTGGCTGGTCTATTCGAAATTCACCATTCCAGCGTGGTGATCGTCACCTCCACGTTGAAATTCACCCTTTTAAATGTTAGGACAGCAGTCCTAACATTTATGGAACTAAATGTTAATTTTGTTAGGGTGTAGTTAAAATTAGCCCTTTTAATCGTACGGACACCAGTCCTCACGTCATCGGACACTGTGGTTTCCATCCGTCAACGGGCTTTTGTATTGAGGGAGAGAAGGGCGTGTTTCATAGTTCTCAACCAATGTCTGTTCACTTGGGTGTGGCCACTGACTGGGCCTACGTTTTACTATGAAACAATCTTGTTTAGGAGGCTAAAATTACATTTCATCATTTCACAAATAGTTTCATATTTAAACATTTAAATTGCACAACAATTCCATGTGAATCTACACTAGAATGTGTAGACTTTCCAAGATACAATTTATGTCATCCAATCATCAGATATTATGTCCCAGACACCAACTGATCTGACATCATATTCTTTAAGTACCAACGGACACTTTCAACTGGTTGAGAAAGGGAAATATTGTTCCATTCCCCAGCCTTTTGATGTTTACCGTACTTTCTCTGTGGTAACACAAAGCTTTCCAAGAGTCCATTCTCTAAAGTGGAGAGAAAAGGGGGAAATGTATTTATGGGGGGGTCATAAACCCCACCCAACAGGGCAATTTCATGACACAACACAAATGATTAAGTGCATTTTATGCAACACATTCATATAAAATCCCAAGTGGCAGATAATTACAGTCAGAGATGGGCAGAATTTGTGTTGCATGTATTTGAGATATGTATTTCAATTACTTCTAAGTATTTTGTCATTTGTAATACACTTGGCTGAACTACACCCCAATGTATTTTGTTACAACATACTTTTCTATAGCATTTTTTTTATAATGGTTCACAATTTTGTGTCCCCCTTTCAACCTGCATTGGTATCAGAGGTCTAATGCACTATGGCGTGATAAGAAAGCCTACTGAATTAACTAAATATAAATGTATACGTAAAAATGAACAATTGCAACGGCAATTATTCTAGTGAGCTCCGCCTGAAACGTGACCAATAGAAGTATGTTTATTTTCACATTTACATTTTGTTCATTTAGCAGACACTCTTATCCAGAATACATTCAACTAAGGTAGATAAACAACAACATATCACAGTCATAGACGTTTCTGTAACCGTTACGGATTAAACAAACAACTAGAGCTGAACTGTTTCCTCTAGTATACATAGTTTTTCCTATACTGACCACTTTTGTGTAATTCCTTGCTCTGAGTTTCTGATTATCGCCATGGTTTCTGTGTGTTTTTATACAATTTATTTTATACACCAGTGCATAGTCTGTCTTTTACGCACGCAACTCTGATAGAGTATCTTTTACCCATGTCCTTTGTATACATTCCTGTGTGCTATTTTTCATGTTGCCTTCATTTTTTAAATGTTTTTCATGACGTGATAATGTTGTAGATTTGTTTTGTATATAGTTATTTACCTGTCATGTGACATTTACCTGTCCCCACCCCTATTTCTAGACACACGTCAGCTTCCGTCCACAACGCTGCCTAATTTTTTTATTAAATAGATTTTAAAATACAAGTATTTTGTAGTTTATTTTGAGACATTGATCTTAATGGTATTTTGTCATTGTAATTTGTAATTTTTACCCAGCCCTGATTACAGTCAGTTACCAACAGCTGTTTTTTAGGCAGCTAGGCAGCTTCCTCATAGTAAAGCTAGGCTTTACTCATAGTATTTTTTATATTCAGACTCAACGCTCCTCATCTCTCAGATATGGTATACTGTATATGGCCTCTAGATGGCAATGTAAGTTAATATAGGATGCTCTCAAGTCTCCCACCCTGAGCTTCTTCCCATGTAAATTTAATCTACCTTACTCAAGCTTATCCCATCTTATGTTCCCCTAACATTTAGTAAGGCTAAGGCCAGTGAAACTGCCTGCATTTTGAAGAGCCTGAGGCTCGATCACCCAGGAGCAAGATACTGTAACCTTTAAAGAGCATTACCTGCTGCAGGGCTCAGTTAAACTATCCATCAGGGCAGAAAGGATGTATAGTACAGTAGTATGGGAGATGAATATATGAACATATCCTTTCTCTAGACTGAGTACACAGGTAGGCTTACTCCGGCTGACCTTACTGTATGTGTTGGCTGTTTTTTTTTAAAACTCATACCGACTTAAACTGTCTTCCAACTAGAGGTCGACCAATTATGATTTTTTCACCGCCGATACCTATAACGATTATTGGAGGGCCAAAAAAGCCGATACGGATTAATCGGACAATTTTTTTCGCATTTATTTGTAATAATGACAATCACAACAATACAGAATAACCACTTATTTTAACTTAATAATAATACATCAATAAAATCCATTTAGCCTCAAATAAATAATGAAACATGTTCAATTTGGTTTAAATAATGCAAAAACAAAGTGTTGGAGAAGAAAGCAAAAGTGCAATATGTGCTATGTAAGAAAGCTAAAGTTTCAGTTCCTTGCTCAGAACATGAGAACATATGAAAGCTGGTGGTTCCTTTTAACATGAGTCTTCAATATTCCCAGGTAAGAAGTTTTAGGTTGTAGTTATTATTGGAATTATAGGACTATTTCCCTCTATACCATTTGTATTTCATTAACCTTTGACTATTGGATGTTCTTATAGGCACTTTAGTATTGCCAGTGTAACAATATAGCTTCCGCCCCTCTCCTCGCTCCTCCCTGGGCTCGAACCAGCAACACAATGACAACAGCCACCATCGAAGTAGCATTACCCATGCAGAGCAAGTGGAACAACTACTAGAAGGCTCAGAGCGAGTGACGTTTGAAACACTATTAGCGCACGCTAACTAGCTAGCCATTTCACTTCGGTTACACCAGCCTCATCTCGGGAGTTGATAGGCTTGAAGTCATAAAGAGCGAAATGCTCGATACACAACGAAGAGCTGCTGGCAAAATGCACAAGAGTGCTGTTTGAATTCATGTTTACGTGCCTGCTTCTGCCTACCACCGCTCAGTCAGATACTTGTATGCTTGTATGCTCAGTCAGATTATATGCAACGCAGGACACACTAGATAATATCTAGTAATATCATCAACCATGCGTACTAGTTAACTAGTGATTATGATTGATTGTTTTTTATAAGATAAGTTTAATGCTAGCTAGCAACTTACCTTGGCTTACTGCATTCGCGTAACAGGCAGTCGCCTTGTAGAGTGCAATGAGAGAGAGGCAGGTCGTTATTGCGTTGGACTAGTTAACTCTAAGGTTGCAAGATTGGATCCCCCGAGCTGACAAGGTGAAACTCTATCGTTCTGCCCCTGAACGAGGCAGTTAACCCACCGTTCCTAGGCCGTCATTAAAAATAAGAATGTGTTCTTAACTGACATGCCTAGTTAAATAAAGGTATATATCGGTTCCCAAAAATACAGATTTCCGATTGTTATGGAAACTTGAAATCGGCCCTGATTAATCGGCCATTCTGATTAATCGGTCGACATCTACTTCCAACCCTCACAGAGTTTGAAAGGATCTATTTATTGTTGCATATCTTTACTTTGTCTCAGAATGTCCTGCATTTCCCAGCAAAAAATGTATGTACTCTTTGAACTCCGGTCTGGTGGGCGGGGAGGGCATTATCATGGCAGTGCCCTCAGCTGCCCCTGTCTGTGCTGTTCAGAGTCATCAGATGGCAGATCAGCATCCAAGCAGAATGCGTAGGAGAGAACCCCCCCCCCCCAGCTCCTCTCTCCCGCACAGACACCTTCTGCACAGACTGCACACACAGCAAACACACACACCTTTCACAGTTCAGTGCATCTGCTTAGCCCCAGATCACTGTTTCTTGCCTTTTAGTTGATTCTCTTCCTAAGAAACCTCTGAAGGAAGTCTTATTGCTTTAACTAGGTGTTAATTGCATGTTATATTTGTATTCTGTCACCTATTAGTTTCATAGATTTTTTTTTTTTTGGGGGGGGGGGCAAATTAAAGGCCAACATGTTATTCACTGTATTCACAACACCTAATTTCAGGTTGACTAATGTGTGTGTGTGCGTGTGTTTTCAGGATGCCCAGATAGAGAGGGAGAAGCAGGTGTATAACATCACTGGAGGATGCACAGCACTGTGTGTTGTTTATCTGCTTGGAAAGCTATATGTGGGAAATGCAGGAGACAGCAGGTTAGTGTGTGTGTGTGTGTTGTATCTATCCTGATTTGATTCTGAACCGCTTTGTCCCAAAAGTACACAAACCTCCTCTTAACATATTGGTGGTATGTTAGGCTAATCTAACATGTCAGTGTTTCCCCTATATTCATTTTTTAAATTGTGTTAATATTTCTTCCAAGAGGCTCTTTTTAAAGTGATTAAGTGTGAGATTTTGGCAATTTAAGGTCAATGTACTCGCCCCCATTGAAATCGAATTAGCATAATACAAAAAATCTCTCAGTTTAAGCTGGAGATATTTGATATTTTTCGGATTGGATGAGTCTCAATCCATGGATCTGTGACAGCGCTAGAGCAGTGTTTGTAAGACCATGAGACATCCCAAAAATCTGTCTTCTTACAAAATCGTCTGTTGTGTCCGAACGGTTTGGACTACAAACTATTATGACCCCTCTATGTAAAGGTGAGAATCTCACCCCCACAAGCGTCTTGGGTCCAAAACAGTTTGGGCTACACGCTAATGCCCACAGGCCTCACAAGACTCATCTGAAGGTCTATGAAAATATATATGGAGACAGTTTAGTGCCAAAATAAGGGGTTAGATGTATGTAAAAAAAATATATATATACATATAATCTTATATCTCAGATATAGGACAGACACTTCAGAACAAACGTCCTCTAGATTTTTTTGGGGGGGACTGTCTGTTGTTCCATGTAGTGAACCTGTCATGCAATGCATTTGTATGGGCTAATAGCAGTAAGGCCCCCCCAAAAAATTGAATCAACTCATTTTTGGTATATCTTTTTTTTATACTTCAAGCAGTCTTAAAAATCAAATAGCAAAAGGATCCTTGGTATGACCTTCCATGTAGCTTAGTCGAACCCCCCCCACCCCAGTTTAGATAGGCCATAGACTTTAATGGGTTAGTACAATATTTTGTTTCTACTTACCCAGAGTCAGATTATTTCATGGATACCATGTTCATGTCTCTGCATGCAGTTTGAAGGAAGTTAGCTGTTTCTGTAGACTTCCAGTCATTTTTCCAATGCTATGTTGCATTGGCTCGCAAAACTACCTTCAACTTCCTTCAAACTGCACACAGAGACATAAAAATGATATCCATGAGTGGCATTCTCTCAACCAGCTTCACCTGGAATGCTTTTCCAACAGTCTTGAAGGAGTTTCCACATATGCTGAGAACTTGTTGGCTGTTTTTCCTTCACTCTGCAGTCCAACTCATCTCAAACCATCTCAATTGGATTGAGGTCGGGTGATTATGGAGACCAGGTCATCTGATGCAGCACTCCATCACTTTCCTTCTTGGTCAAATAGCCCTTACACAGTCTTGAATCTACATAAAGTTCTTCATACATGAGTTGTCATGCAGTCAATATGCTGTTCTGACCTTGTGTGCAAAGTCAAATGGCACGGACAAATCAATACGAAAATAGATATGTTCTTTCAGCAATGGAACCAAAAGCGCAAATACGGACAGCATGGGAAATGAGAAGTGCATGGTGTGTTGGGTCATTGTCCTGTTGAAAAACTAATTATAGTCCCACTAAGCGCAAACCAGGTGGAATGGCGTATCACTGCAGAATGCTGTAGTAGCAGTGCTGGTTAAGTGTGCTTTGAATTCTAAATAAATCACAGATAGTGTCATCAGCAAAGCACCATCACACCTCCTCCTCCATGCTTCACGGTGGGAACCATACATGCGGAGATCATCCGTTCACCTTCTCTTGATCTTACAAAGAAACGTTGGTTGGAACCAAAAATCTCAAATTTGGACTCATCGGACCAAATGACAGATTTCCACCAGTCTAATGTCCATTGCTCGTGTTTCTTGGCCCAAGCAAATCTCTTCTTATTATTGGTGTCCTTAAATAGTGTTTCTTTTGTTGCAGCAATTCAAACATGAAGACCTGATTCACTCAGTCTCCTCTGGACAGTTGATGTTGAGATGTGTCTGTTACTTGAACTCTGTAAAGCATTTTATTTGGGTTCCAATCTGAGGTGCAGCTAACTCTAATGAAATTATCTTCTGCAGAAGAGGTAATTGGCAGTCCTCCTGAGAGCCAGTTTCATCATAGTGCTTGATGGTTTTTGCTGCACTTGAAGAAACTTTCAAAGTTCTTGAAATTTTCCAGAATTGATTGACCTTCATGTCTTAAAGTAACTATTTGCTTATTTGAGCTGTTCTTGCCATAATATGGACTTGGTCTTTTACCAAATAGGGCTATCTTCTGTATACCACCCCTACCTTGTCACAACACAATCGATTGGCTCAAACGCATTAAGAAGGAAAGTAATTCCACAAATTAACTTTTAACATGCCACACCTGTTAATTGAAATGTATTCCAGGTGACTAGCTCATGAAGCTGGTTGAGAGAATGACAAGACTTAGTGCAAAGCTGTCATCAAGGCAAAGGGTGGCTACTTATATAATATATATTTTGATTTGTTTAACACTTTTTTGGTTACTACATGATTCCATATGTGTTATTTCATAGTTTTGATGTCTTCACTATTATTCCACAATTTAGAAAATAGTAAAAAATAAAGGAAAACCCTTGAATGAGTAGGTGTGTCCAAACTTTTGACTGGTACTGCATATGTTTAGCAAACAGAGTGAACAGTGGCGTGAATGAGTGCCCTACAGTGCAGAGGCATGCATCAGTTTTATTTCAGGTGGTCCGACATAATTACATTTTCATGCATTTTGGCTACATTTGCCATCCCCTGCTGAAAGAAAATCTGTGTGTACATTATTAATTGTACCCTTAAGTGCTGAATGCACCATAATATATTGTGTTGTAAATGAGAGAGCATGTGTTGAGAAGCCTGGCAGTTACAGTATGTCTAAATACCTCGGGTCCACTGACACTGTACTGTATGCACCCAGGAGTGAACATAATATTATGCTCAGTGAAACCAGTCAAATCCAGGTATATACTGTACTATATACTATATACTGCTTACATGCACACTGTAAAGGGGTTACCATGAATTTGACAGCAATTTACAGGCAGCTCAGTGGCAAGTAAAATTAAGTATTTAATATTACAGTACAACTACTGTAATATAAATACGGTATCAAAGCAAGTCCTGGGTAATGACACAGTACAATACCATAAAATTGACTTTATTATACTGTAAAAAAGTCAATGCTTCCTTAAGAGAAGAGGGGTTTGTATTTCTGTATTTTACTATAATTACAAGGGTTTGGTTCAAGCAGGTTGGCTGCTAGGGAAACTGACTTGCCTAGTTAAATAAACGTTAAATAAAATCATATAAAAAATGAAAGGAAATGTGCACAATCCGTATTTTCTTTTGATGTTTATTTTCTGGCAGAATGTACCTCAATTGAGGATTTGCACCATTCTGCTTGAATTTTTATTTATTTTATTGTTTGGACCTTTAATATCTTTATTTTGTGTGTGTGTGTGTGTGTGTGTGCTCGTGCGTTTGTGCGTGTATCCCCAGGGCGATCATTATAAGGGACGGGAAGGTCATACCCATGTCCACAGAGTTCACTCCAGAGTCAGAGAGACAACGGCTTCAGTTCCTGGTGAGAGAACCGTGGCTCACTTTTTTTCAAGGACACCAGTCATTTACATGTATAATATATAGCTAGCTATGGTTATAAGTCAGGATACCTTGGACTCTGCATGAAAGGTTACAGTGTGTGATTCTATACAATATCATGAGACTCCCTTGTTGATTTTTCTTTTGAGCTTCAAGGATATTTTAGAAATGTCTGACAGATTGCCTTGTCTGTCAGGGCATAGATGGCCCTGTCTGAACATAGCCTACCTAATGTAATGTAACATTTTCTGTCTGTGTACAGGGCTTCATGCAGCCTCACCTATTGGGAGGAGAGTTCACCCATCTGGAGTTCCCCAGGAGAGTACAGAGGAAGGAGGTGGGCAAGAGGATGCTCTACAGAGACTTCACAATGAATGGATGGTCAGTACACTTCATCTACCAGATTGAATGCTCCCAATTTGTTACAAAACACATGTAAACTGAACAATACAGCCTTCTAAAAGCAGTCTCTGTATGGGTATCTTTCCATCATCTTTATCCACTGTACTGTATGTAGGCCTACCTATAGTTATTGTGCGCCTGTTCTCTCTACCCTATCTCCTTCATTGTTAACCACCCTATATAGCTATACTTATCACCCTCCTTTTTTCTCTCCCTCTCCATCTTTATTCATACCAAGTATCTATCACTATTGCTCCCCTTTTTCACTCCATCGTAATTCACCCTAAGTATCTCTCCCTCTATCCCCCCCTTTACTCCCCTGGTGTGCAGTACTAGCATGGCTGCTAGGCCCACCAGGCAGGATGGGCGGTGCTCTCTCTGTTTTGTGTCTCTGCAGTGTGTTAAAGGGATGGATGGTGTGTGCCTAGTGCGTGTACAGACACCCTTCCTCCTTGTTCTTTACATGAACCGTCGAGGAAGGGGAGAGAGATAAACAGGGGGAGAGACAGAGGGAGGTAAAGAGATGCATGGATAGGGGAGAGGAGGAGAGAGGCTGGGCTGGGGATGAGGGCAGAGGGATCAGAGGCAGCATGTGGCTGGTGCTACAGTGTGGAGCTCCTTTATACAGTGGTGAAGCTCTGCTCTCCTGGAACACAGCATGCAGCTCAGTTTGGACCGGGATGGACTAGACAACTCACTGTGAGGAAGCAGGCCATGTCTCATAATGCGTTATGTTTAATCCTCTGTATTTAGAGCAGCCAGGTCACACCAATTCCACTTCAGTATTCAACATGTGTCGGGGTCCCCAGGATGTCAGGAGATGCCTTCAATACCGGTCACTAGGGGCAACGTAAGCACCTATTACCATAGAGGAATGGCTTAAACCACGCTACGACTCCGAGGATCGCGGGTTTAATCCCGATGCTAGGCACTCGTTTAAATGTTTTCTCTTTTAACCCAGTCCCTTACCTTATCCAGTTTGAATTCATGTTTAACTTAAAGGGACATTTCACCCTGGCTCTGCATATAGTCATTACTATGTTAACAACATTATGTTTTTGTCATAAACATAAACAATGATCCATACCACAAGCATTTCACTGGTAGTCAGGAAGTTTTGACTTCCTGTGTATTTGTCTGCTCATATGGAACCACAAAGTCCGACATTCATAGCGAATGCAGATACCGCTCCGCTAGGTAGATGGGGCGTGCCCACAAACTTGGATTTAGATGGTGTTGTTACTTCGAAAGAACAACACACAGTAATCTCAGTACTTCTCTAAACCAGATTTCTTGGGGAAACGTTTGATAACGTTTGTCATCATGCCAGTGTGGTGTTCTGTGCTAATTAAAAATTAGTTATCTTTCACCGTTCTACCTACCAGAGATTTACCCTGATGCTTCCAGTGGCTTGTGGCTATGAGGAATGATGTTTACGGTGACCAAAGATTATCAGAGGGATTTTTTTAGGCTGAAGTGATGGGGAATTCATTTCGACGCCAGCTTTTTTTCCTTCACAACAAAACAGAAGATTCTCAATTTAAGGTAACCTACCATTAGCTAGCTTGCTAGCCTAGCTGGACTAAATTAGCTAGCTCGCTACAGTACTGTATTGAACTCTGAAAGCCATCAGTTAAATCGCATAGCTATCTTTTGGATACATACAGTGGGGCAAAAAAGTATTTAGTCAGCCACCAATTGTGCAAGTTCTCCCACTTAAAAAGATGAGAGGCCTGTAATTGTCATCATAGGTACACTTCAACTATGACAGATGACAAAATGAGAGAAGAAAATCCAGAAAATCACATTGTAGGATTTTTTATGAATTTATTTGCAAATTATGGTGGAAAATAAGTATTTGGTCAATAACAAAAGTTTATCTCTATATTTTGTTATATACCCTTTGTTGGCAATGACAGAGGTCACATGTTTTCTGTAAGTCTTCACAAGGTTTTCACACACTGTTTCTGGTATTTTGGCCCATTCCTCTATGCAGATCTCCTCAAGAGCAGTGATGTTTTGGGTCTGTTGCTGGGCAACACAGACTTTCAACTCCTTCCAAAGATTTTCTATGGGGTTGAGATCTGGAGACTGGCTAGGCCACTCCAGGACCTTGAAATGCTTCTTACGAAGCCACTCCTTCGTTGCCCGGGTGGTGTGTTTAGGATCATTGTCATGCTGAAAGACCCAGCCACGTTTCATCTTCAATGCCCTTGCTGATGGTAGGCTTTGTTACTTTGGTCCCAGCTCTCTACAGGTCATTCACTAGGTCCCCCCATGTGGTTCTGGGATTTTTGCTCACCGTTATTGTGATCATTTTGACCCCACAGGGTGTGATCTTGCGTGGAGCCCCAGATCGAGGGAGATTATCATTGGTCTTGTATGTCTTCCATTTCCTAATAATTGCTCCCACAGTTGATTTCTTCAAACCAAGCTGCTTACCTGTTGCAGATTCAGTCTTCCCAGCCTGGTGCAGGTCTACAATTTTGTTTCTGGTGTCCTTTGACAGCTCTTTGGTCTTGGCCATATAGTGAAGTTTGGAGTGTGACTGTTTGAGGTTGTGGACAGGTGTCTTTTATACTGATAACAAGTTCAAACAGGTGCCATTAATACAGGTAACAAGTGGAGGACAGAGGAGCCTCTTAAAGAAGAAGTTTCAGGTCTGTGAGAAACAGAAATCTTGCTTGTTTTAGGTGACCAAATACTTATTTTCCACCATAATTTGCAAATAAATTAGTTAAAAATCCTACAATGTGATTTTCTGGATTTTCTTTTCTCATTTTGTCTGTCATAGTTAAGGTGTACCTATGATGGAAATTACAGGCCTCTCTCATCTTTTTAAGTGGGAGAACTTGCACAATTGGTGGCTGATAAAATACTTTTTTGCCCCACTGTACTACTGTCAAACCATTTAGCCTAAGCAATGCTAGTCACTGCTAGACTGGTAGCTACCTTCAGCAGATTAAACATATTTGACTAAAGTTAATGTAAGCTAGCTAACGTTTGCAAATAAGAGTATCTGAATCTTGTAGCCAGAATTTTCTGAAAAACACTTGTTACTAAAAATAAAATTTCCAACATAGCAAACTCTCTGTTTGTGTGTTGTTAGCAATGATTAATGTGTATCGAGTGTCTATGGTTAGTTAGCTTGTTGGTTCTCAGCTGGCTAGACATCTTGCTGCCAATTTATTGATGCTAACTAGCTAACAGCAAGCTGACAATATTAAAATGTCCATGTAAGGTGTGCTAAGCTAGCCAGTCTAATACAGATCAATGCAATTAGTGGTGTGGTTGAATTGTGTATTGGTATGGATTTTGTTTTATGTGGTACAGAATCCACCAGGATGATTTTCCAACCGCTGGCTCTCCAAAGGTGAAGGTAAGTTGGCAAAAATATTTACGAGTTGAAGGCTAAGATAGCTCAGTTTACAGTACGCAACTTGAATTGGGTAGTGTTTGTATGGGTTAGATGTATGACCACAGAGTACCTCCCAGACCATGTAATCAATTTAGTCTACTCCTTTTCTCTTTTTACCTTTTCTCTTTGTAAAACTCTGGTTATCCTCAGGTCCTGCTGAAATACACACGAGCATGAGGGAGCGGACACACCTTGCAATTATAGAGCAGCACAAGACTGTGGGACACAAACCACCTAGGGACACTGAACGGTATAAAATCAAGACACAACCACCACATTCTTCTCTCTGCAGATTCTCAATAAACACAATACAAAAACATTACTACAAAAATCTCCCTGCCAAGGGCAACTATTGACAAGAATGATCTGTCAAAGTCAATGGGCTAGGGGAAGTTTACAAACAGGTCTTTGAGATGAGGGAGTTTTTTTGGTTGTGCAGGGTTGTGTTTAGAGACAGAAAATTTACTGTTGTGTATGAGAGCTATTGAGGTGCCATTTCTCCTCATTCAGTGTAAGAACTGCCCTCCTAAGTATTTTCAGACCTATTGCAGCCTTTCCTCTCAAATGCAGCTCCCAATGTCCCTCATTGTCCCAAACAATACACTAGCCTGTCTCTAAACACTTAGGTCCCATTCAGTTGACACTTTTATCAATAAAGCAGTGCCCTATGTCCTTTCCCAAAATTAGTGGTAAATGCTAACACCACAACCATGTCTTTCCAGGAGATGTGCAGTACCAGCAAATCTTCTGCAAGAGATCCAAACAGTTGGTGTTTAAGAAGGTCTACGAGCCCTGCACTCACCACTTCTGGCAGAGTCTTATCCAGCTGGCTGTACGCCGCAGACAGGACAAGACCATTCACCACAAGCACAAAGAGTCTCAGCTTCCACCGGCCCACCATGCCAAACACCATTGCCAGTGTACCGAAGCCGGATAAAGGACAGTGTGGCTCAACATAAGACCATGTAGAACCGCCATAAAATAAATACAGATATTTTCTATTAATCTTAAAAATGTGTCTGCCTTTATGGATTCACAGAATATTTGTATTTAAGTTATACAGTGCTTATAGCATCAAACAGATGTTACAGCTTGTTTGCAGTCCGTATATTGACATGCCTGTCGACAATTGTCGTAGCAACATCATGAACATTCTATTGTCGTCCGACACCAAACTTGTCGTTGTCGTTCTGAAAAAGTATAAACACAAAATGACAGCCTCTGCATGACATCAGCAGTCCGGTGCTCCAAGTAGCATACTTTCTCTATTTTAATAATAGAGATTAAACACATTTGTTTAAAAATATATTCAGTAAATGTCAACCAATCAAGCCAGGCAACTAAAAGCAATTTTCTAATCAATATTTTGGTTTGTTGATAGCTAGTGTCTAAACGTCTAGACTTTAGTTACTTTTGATTCATTATTACAGGAAAATAAACCCACATCATCATTATTTACGCTCGCCATTAGCTTGTATCTTAATAGGTTACTGCCACAGTGTGATGAAATAAAAGTAGGTCATTCTATGTGACAATTTTAGAACTACTGCATCATCTGGTCTCAGGAGGATTTGGTCTGGTTGCTGTGGCAGTCTGGTAACCACGTCCACAGTTGCAGAGACTTATTTTTTTCATGTTTACAGATATTCCACCACCAGAGTATAAACTGGCCTTTAGACATTCAGATATCCCCCCCAAAAAAGATTTCTAAAATACAGGTGAATGTGCACTATTTAATGCTAACTCAAAATGAGAACTGGGTGATCAGCAGATGATGTGAGAGATGGTCATGATGAAATTTCCATTCACAAAGAAACACAGGAAGAAAATACAGTATGATCAATGTAGTAAAGTGCAGGGAATATATGTCTGAGGTGTAAAGTGCAGACATTTGTTGATCAGCAAATGATGGGAGGGGTGTTGTCATGATTAAACTGCCATTCAGCTCCTCCTGTCATATATTGCTTGAAATCTAGCATAATGTCCAATCTACTGAGAGGGATACAGTTTTGCTCCAATGAAAACACACAGGCAAAAGAATTGTGTTTCTCTCTATCTAGAATCCACTCCAGGAAGAAGCACAGGTACCACATAGTATTGTCTGTAAGACAAAAAAATGATTTACAACAGTAAATTGTTGCATTATTGTTTCTCCTCACTGTTAGTTAACCTAGCTGGCTGTAAATCTGTTGTTAGCACAGCTAAAAACTGTTGTCCTGATTTAAAAAAGCAATACAACTGGCCTTTTTCAAACTAGTTGAGTATCTGGAGCATCAGCATTTGTGAGTTTGATTGCAGGGTCAAAATGGCCAGAAACAAAGCCCTTTCTTCTGAAACTCATCAGTCTATTTTTGTTCTGAGAAATTAAGTCTATTCCATGCAAGAAATTACCAAGAAACTGAACATCTCATACAACGCTGTGTACTACTCCCTTCACAGAACAGCGCAAACTGTCTCTAACCAGAATAGAAAGAATGGGAGGCCCCGGTGCACAACTGAGCAAGATGGCAAGTACATTAGAGTGTCTAGTTTGAGAAACAGACACCTCACATGTCCTCAACTGGCAGCTTAATTAAATAGTACTTGTAAAAAGCACAGTGTGCAGTGTTGTGGCGATTGTATCGTCTGTGGATCTATTGGGGCGGTAAGCAAATTGAAGTGGGTCCAAGGTGGCAGGTAAGGTGGAGGTGATATGATCCTCGACTAGTCTCTCAAAGCACTTCACGATGACAAAGGTGAGTGCTACGGAGTGATAGTCATTTAGTTCAATTACCTTTGCTTTCTTAGGTATAGGGACAATGGTGGCCATCTTGAATCATGTAGGGACAACAGATTTGGATAGGGAGAGATTGAATTTATCTGTAAACACACCAGCCAGCTGGTCTGCACATGCTCTGGGGATGCAGATAGGAATACCATCTGGGCCGGCAGCCTCATTCACTGTATCGGTATATATTATTTTCTGAAACTACTCTGAACTAATCTCAGTCCGCGTGATCAAAACAATCTAGAAGCGTGGATTCCGATTGGTCAGACCAGCGTTGAATAGTCCTTACCACGGGTGCTTCCTGTTTGAGTTTCTGCCTATAGTAGGGGAGGAGCAAGATGGAATCGTGGTCCAATATCCTGAATGGAGGGTGGGGGAGGGCCTAGTATGCATTCTAGAAGGTAGTATAAAAATGGTTGAGAGTTTTAGCTGCGCGAGTACCACAATCAATATGTTGATAGAATTTTGGGATCCTTTTCTTCAAATTTGCATTGTTAAAATCCTCAGCTATAATAAATGCAGCCTCTGGATATGTGGTTTCCAGTTTGCATAAAGTCCAGTGAAGTTCTTTGAAGGCCGTCCTGGTATCGGCTTGACGGGAGATAGACCACTGTGGCTATTATTGACTAAAATTATCTCGGGAGATAGTAAAGTCGGCATTTGATTGTGAGGATATTCTAGGTCGGATGAACAGAAGGACTTGAGTTCCTGTATGTTATCACAGTTCCACCATAAGTCATTAATCATAAAACATACCTCTACCCTTCTGCTTCCCGGAGAGATGTTTGTTCCTGTCGTCGCGATGTACTGAGAATCCAACTGGCTTTACAGAGTCAGACAGTATGTCTCGAGAAAGCCATGTTTCCGTGAAGCAGAGTATGTTACAATCTCTGGTGTCTCTCTGAAAAGCATCACTCACCTTGAGCTTATCAACTTTATTATCCAGAGATTGGATATTAGGTGGGTGAAAAGCAACACTCACCTTGAGCTAACTTTATTATCCAGAAGACCCGAGTATCTCTCCTCCGCCGGTGTTGTTTTGGGTCAGCCTCTGGAATAAGTTAAATTGCTTTGGGGAGAGCATCAAAGGATCTGCTGCAGGGAAGTCGTAATGCCAGCATTAGTTCTGGTGAGTTACAGCCGTTCTAATGTCCAATAGTTCTTCCCGGCTGTATGTAATGACACAAAACAATTCCTGAGCTAATAATGTAAGAATAGTACATAAACAAACAAAATACTGCAGAGTTTCCTAAGAGCTCGTCGCGATGCTACCATCTCCGTCGGCACCATTGTTTAGCTCCAGTCAACCCCTCCCATCTATATCTGAACACCATCCATGTTTGATTTCTATTTTCCATATATTTTTCAACCGCGCTGTGATGGTTCACAAAAGTTCTGAACCTTTCTATTCTCAGATTTTACATATTGTAAATAAAATAAAATGTTTTGCTAAGAGTATTATTATATTATTGATCGATTGACTATGACTTTTTAAATTACCCAGCAGTGCTATTTGCAGAGATAGCTCCAGGTAAATGTTGCAATTCTTCAGCCATTCCTGAATCTGTGACAAAAAACAAGCTACATATGGACAGTACCAAAATAAATGATCTGATGACTCTGCCTCCTCGCAGCAAAATCTGCAGAGCTTGGAACATTTTATCTTCCATATATATAACATTCTATTGGTTGCAAGAAGTTCTGAATCAGCTGTTGTTTTGCGTGTCAATTCATAAACCATGTGCCATGGAATCGGTACATTGAAAAGCTCTTCCCAACTGTTTTGCAATTTATATGGCACAGCTGTCAATTTTTTGGTCCTTAAATGAAATTGGTATATATTTTTATTCATCACAATTTTCTTTAACCATTTATGTTCTTTAATGCAGGACCGACAGACAAGTTCCTTACTTTTCCCCCTTCTACTTGCCTCTTCCATTTTTGTGGTAATGTTGCAATTTGTTGGTTGAAATTTTGGGTAGAGCAGACATTTCCATATGTCTGTGTTACCTGCATGTATGGCATAACTCCACCAGTCCTATTTATGATATAATTTACAAAAATGATACCTTTATAAAAAATTTGATTGAAAAATACTTTTTTTAAATCAATTAGCATATTTGAGTTTACCCACAATATTTGTTGTAATATTTGTTCTGTCTTTTCAGGTGGATTAAATTGAAATTGCAACCAACTTTCTAAGGCTTGTTTAAAAATAACGATATTTTGAAGATTTTGTTTTCTAATAACCGAAAGTGAGGCCATTCTTGAACATGGAGTGAGACATTCTTACTAATTTACTAGAGAACTATTTAAGTATAACTTTGTTTGACTGATGCCTTTAGTGAGATGCTTTAATATTTAATGATTTATGCCCTCCGAATTCATATTCGTTATATGAATAGGCCCTTTTAATTTTGTCTGGCTTGCCAATCCAAATAAAGTTGGATATTTTTTGTTCATATAATTTAAAAAGCAGGTCACTAGGTGTAGGCAAAACCATACACAAATAGGTAAACTGTGATATGACTAAAGAGTTAATCAGGGTGATTTTCCACAAATAGGTGTTTTCCTTTCCATGGTAGCAAGATCATATCTAATTTTTTTAACTTTCTATAAAAATGTATTGGAGTGAGATCATTCTTTCTTTCGGGATATGTATACTGAGAATGTCCACATCCCCGTCAGACCATTTTATTGGTAAACTACACAGTAATGTAAAAGTTGAATTTTTTAGTGATCCAATAAGTAATATATTACACTTTTAATCCAGAGAAGTTAGCAAAATAATCTAGATCCTCTACGAGGCTGTGGAGGGATTCTAATTGTGGTTTTAAAAGAAAACATGAATCATCAGCATACAGCCACAGATTTCTAATCTCTTAATATTATTGTTGGATCTAATTTTAACAGCTAATATTTTGATGCCAATAATAAATAATATGCCTGTCACGACTTCCGCCGAAGTCGGTTCCTCTCCTTGTTCGGGTGGTGCTCGGCAGTCGGCGTCGCCGGTCTCCTAAGCCATCACCTATCCACTTTTCATTTTCCATTTGTTTTGTCTTGTCTTCTCACACACCTGGTCTTTATTTCCCTCATTACATGTTGTGTATTTAAACCTCTGTTCCCCCCATGTCTTTGTGCGGAATTGTTTATTGTAAGTGCATGTGCATATTTTCTCTGGTGCGCAACGGGTTTTGTACCCATTTGTTTATTGTTCTGGTTTCCGGTGGTTTTATGTATATAACTGCTCCGTTGATTACCCAGTTTTTCTCTCCTGTGCCTGACTTCCCTGCCGCCAGTTACGGAGTCCCTTACAATGCCGATAGTGGACAACTTGTTTTATATTTTTTGCAGTATTTCTTAAGTGACTTGTTGCAAACAGAATGCATGTTTTGGAATATTTTTATTCGGTACGGACTTCCTTTTTTTCACTCTGTCATTTAGGTTAGTATTGTGGAGTAATTACAATGTTGTTCATCCATCCTCAGGTCTCATATCATTAACATGACCATGCAATCAGTGCGATCAGTATAAAATAGCCACAAGCATGACTAGATTTTTTTTCAGATCTTGCACCTCCCCTTCCAATACACTGAAAGTTGTCATAGGGTGCATTGTTTGTGGACACTTGTTTGTGAAACATCTCACTGACCTAGAAATCCCTCGGACATGATCAAAACAAACCCATGGCCCCCAGGGTGAAATCCCCCTTTTAACCGTCTCTAAACCATGAGCTACAGTTCAGAGGATTGCGGGTTCAATCCCAGTGCGAGGCCCTCGTTTGTATTTTTTCTGTTTTAACCCTATCCCAAACCTTAACCCTTACATTAACCAGTCGGAACGAATGCCTTAACTTAACTGTTGAGTTTGGACTTTTATGGACAATACTGAAGTGAGACCGTGAGATCTTGCTGGTTTAGAGAGATCCGGCATTCTGCTGGGATGTGCATGCATCTACGCACTCCATTCACTAATTAATGTCCTTGGGAAGGCAGAGTGGTTATAATGATTGAGACAGTGTTTCACCTTCATCTCTGTAGTGTACCCAGAGCCCTGGGTCTTGCACGAGAGAAAGGTAGACTTAACCGAGAGATGTGGGCTGAGCAGAGCCTGTCTGTTTAAATATGCTGTTTGATGTTATGAGAGTACAGCATATTATCATTACCACAGTGAGCTGATTCAGGAAGGTTCAATAGCGGCTAGACGAGGAGGGGGAACTTGTTCAGTATCGAACTCCATTATATGGATGTGTACTGGTATTTTTTTAAGCTATTGCTCTGGATGGTACAGTTTCTCTATGAGTCACATTAAATGTTATTATATTGTTATTGTTATTATATTGTTGTTATTGAAGTAGTCAACATGATCTACCCTTCCAGTGTAGGAATAGAGGAATAGAATGAGATTCTCTTTATTTCTATTCCATCTGCGGTATTGTGTACTACTGCAATGTTCTTTGTGTCCCAGTCACAGTAGTAAACAAGCCTTCATAACAGCCTCCCAGTCACTAACCACATTTCCTCCACAGTTTTTATGCTAGTAATTTCCTGGCATATAAAAAGAAAAGAAAACAAGATGTGTAATGGAAACAGGAAGTGTCGGTACAATTTCATAAATGTTGACAGACAATTTGTTCTTTTGACATGATCTTTTTGTGTAGGTAAAATGAATAATGCAACGAAATGCACATAAACCACAATCATTTCAAGGTAAATTTGCAGTCACGTGATATTACTTTGTGTGCGAATTGAAAAAGCATGCACAGTTTAGGCTACAGGTTGGTGAAAGTGCACGGTGATGAGCTCAATGCTCCTTTCCAATAAATATCAAGGGTCTTAATTTGTATGATGATCGATGCTTAGCTGCCATTAACAAACAATTATCCATCCCGTGTCCACTTTATCAGTGAAATGTTGTCTAGAGAGCATGTGCGAAAACCAGTTTGGGCAAGTTTGTCATTTATCGCAAAAGTTTGTGTGACAAAACGAGTGGACAATGTAATTCAATGGAAACACAGGCATAAGCGGTCGCTAAGGGGTCGACGACGACAGTTTTTTGGAAGTCAGTCGAGGTCTCAATTTATTGATGAGTGTTAGAATAGTATAATATACAAGGTGCAACTTTGAAATTCGGTTGTGCATCAGCAGTTAAAAAAAGAAAAATCTCATACCAGTCACTGATAGTGACTCAATTAGCCATTAAAACTGCAAAAACAAATCTCCACTCCCTCCATGGTAAAATGGGTAGAATTGCAGGAAATTTGCTGTAAAACTGCAAAAAATGTCTTCCCCATGACAAAATTTGTAGAACTGCAGGAAATTAACTTTAAAACAAATGTTTCTCTCCGCCATAGGGGGGTTTTACCCGCGATTTGGTTTGGGATATTATCAAATGTTTTACCCGTAATTTGGTTTGGAGTATTATCAACAATAAAATACTTTGAAAGCAGTATACTACACCTTACAAACACCAATCCCCTCAATTTCATCCATTTATTTATTAGGATTATGGTAACATTTATTTTTACAGCATAATACAGTCAATTCTATGGTATTGGAATGTGTGTCATTACACAGTGCTTGCATTGAGTGTATTTAGATTACAATACCTGTACTGGAATATGAAATACAGTAACTTACTTGCTAGTGAGCCGCCTGAAATTACTGTGAAATTACTGTGAAATTCACGGAAACTCCTTTTAAACCTTTATTTAACTAGGCAAGTCAGTGAAGAACTAATTCTTATTTACAATGACGGCCTACCCTGACGACGCTGGGCCAATTGTGCGCCGCCCTATGGGACTCCCAATCACGGCCGGATGTGATACAGCCTGGATACCAACCAGGGACTGTAGTGATGCCTCTTGCACGGAGATGCAGTGCCTTAGACCACAGTGTGTGTATGTGAAACTAGAGGAAGGGTCATGATTAAACTTGCTGACTGGCTCTGAGGAACCATAATGGGCTCCCTGGCCTGTTATAAAGCAAAGATGGAAAAACTACATGAACTCTAACATAATTGAAATATCTCTCTGAGGTCTCCATCTGCTTCCCTCGTTCTTAGCTGATTTTTACTGTTTCTTTCTCCATCTCTCGCTTTCTCTCTCCACCTCTCTCTCCCTCTCCTCCCTTCAGCGACAGGTATAATGAGGACCATCAAATACAGTGTATGTAAAGCTCAGCGCTATAAACAATGAAATAAAAACCCATTATTGTCTCCTCTTTCCACACAGGGCATATAAAACCATAGAAGATGAGGACCTGAGGTTCCCACTGGTCTATGGCGAAGGGAAAAAGGTTGTTTGTGTGTATGTAACGTGCGTGAATGCGAGAGAGTGTGTGTGTCTGTGTTTAAATGTGGATGTGAACAGAATTTATAAGAGTTTATTACATAGGAAAAAAGTATGTATATCTTAGTTTAATAGTACACTAACTGGTGTCTTTAAAACTCTTCCTCAGGCAGAGTAATGGCCACCATAGGAGTGACCAGAGGTCTTGGTGACCATGATCTTAAAGTCCATGATTCCAACATCTACATCAAGCCTTTCCTGTCCTGCTGTCCAGAGGTAAATCCAATTATGACACACTGTGTGTAGCATCCTGGCACCATTACACACACACACACACACACACACACACACACACACACACACACACACACACACACACACACACACACACACACACACACACACACACACACACACACACTATCTTGTACAGTGCCTTGCAAAAGTATTCATCCCCCTTGGCGTTTTTACTATTTTGTTGCATTACAACCTGTAATTTAAATGGATTTTTATTTGGATTTCATGTAATGGACATACACAAAATAGTCCAAATTGGTGAAGTGAAATGAAAAAAATTACTAGTTTCAAAAATTTCTTAAAAAATAAAAGCCTGGAAAGTGGTGCAAGCATATGTATTCACCCCCTTTGCTATGAAGCCCCTAAATAATATCTGGTGCAACCAATTACCTTCAGAAGTCACATTTTTAGTTAAATAAAGTCCACCTGTGTGCAATATGTGTCACATGATCTGTCACATGATTTCAGTATATATACACCTGTTATGAAAGGCTCCAGAGTCTGCAACACCCCTAAGCAAGGGGCACCACCAAGCAAACGGCACCATGAAGATCAAGGAGCTTGCCAAGCAGGTCAGAGACAAAATTGTGGAGAAGTACAGATCAGGGTTGGGTTATAAAAGAAATATCCAAAACTTTGAACATCCCAAAGAGCACCATTTAAATCCATTATTAAATAATGGAAAGAATATGACACCACAACAAACCTGCCAAGAGAGGGCCGCCCACCAAAACTCACAGACCAGGCAAGGAGGGCATTAATCAGAGAGGCAGCGGAGATTGGAGTATCTGTCCATAGGACCACTCCACAGAGCTGGGCTTTAAGAAAGAGTGGCCAGAAAAGCCATTGCTTAAAGAAAAAAATAAGCAAACACGTTTGATGTTCTCCAAAAGGCATGTGTGAGACTCCCCAAACGCATGGAAGAAGGTATCTGATCAGATGAGACTAACATTTTTGGCCATCAAGGAAAACTCTATGTCTGGCACAAACCCAACACCTCTCATCACCCCGAGAACACCATCCCCACAGTAAAGCATGGTGGTGGCAGCATCATGCGGTGGGGATGTTTTTCATTGGCAGGCGCTGGTAAACTGGTTAGAATTGAAGGAATGGTGGGTGGCGCTAAATACAGGGAAATTCTTGAGGGAACCCTGTTTCAGCCTTCCAGAGATTTGAGACTGGGACGGAGGTTCACCTTCCAGCAGGACAATGATCCTAAGTATCCTGCTTAAAGCAACACTCGAGTGGTTTAAGGAGAAACATTTAATTGTCTTGGAATGGCCTAGTCAAAGCCCAGACCTCAAGACAATTGAGAATCATTGGTATGACTTAAAGATTGCTGTATACCAGCGGAACCCATCCAACTTGAAGGAGCTGGAGCAGTTTTGCCTTGTAGAATGGGCAAAAATCCCAGTGGCTAGATGTGCCAAGCTTATAGAGACATACCCCAAGAGACTTGGAGCTGTAATTGCTGCAAGAGGTGGCTCTACAAAGTATTGACTTTGGGGGGGTGAATAGTTATGCGTGCTCAAGTTAGATTTTTTGGGGTCTTATTTCTTGTTTGTTTCACTCAATCTTCAAAGTGATAGGAATGTTGTGTAAATCAAATGATACTACAACCTGGAATTAAAATAGATTTTTGGGGAGGTTGTAAGGCAACGAAATAGGAAAAATGCAATGGGGGGTGAATACTTTTGCAAGCCACTGCATCCAGCTCACGCCTTGTGCACACATTATAGCTCAGTTTATGATCCAAGTAGCTCGACCGAGTGAAAGTGTTGTTTTTTCAGTGGATTGGCTAACTGGGTTTGTAACAGCGAGTAAAGACAAAAGTTATCAGACTCGTAAATAGTTCAAGGAAGGAAAGAACGATGCATAATATTTTGGGCCTTGCTTCGTTCCTGGAGTACTTTTGCCCACCTGACTCTGGTAGTTTCACAGCCCTTCATCTCACTCATAGTCCATCCATTGAGTCTGTCTCATTCAGTCTGATTATTTGCAGTTCTTTATTCATTACACAGGCAGTTCAGACAGGGTCTCTCTACCTCTCTCTCTTATATTATGGTGCCATTATTATAGTGTTATCGTCTTTAGGCAGAGAGAATAGCTACAGTAGCCTGCTCCCACACAGTTGTATGGTATGATGATAGAAGAGTTGGCTAAAGCACATACACTACGGGTTCAGGGTGTACAGTACCACAGTTCCTCTGTCATGGTCAAACCAAGGTTGTCTGATATCAGACTCAGAGATCCTATTCGATTATATATGTAATTGGTGTTCTCTCCTGAATAAGACCTGGTTGTTTGTTACAGGTGAAGGTGTACAATAGTGTTCTCTAACTGGTGGTTAGGCAGTTTTATCTGGCACCGCCAAGTTTTCCCATTTTTATTGTTGGACATAAGACTTTAAAAAACACCAGGAAATTAGCTCCAGATGATTTAATTTGGGAAATTTGTTCCCAAGTATTCCCAAGCATAATAGAGATACACGTGATCGTATACAAATTTAAGCAAGTTTTGAAATGATTATGTTTTATAAATGTTCGGGCTTCTTGCAGTCAATTTGCAGTCGGGCCACGGCTGAATCTAGTTGATGATCCCTGGTGTACAACCTGACTCAGTACGAGCATGGTGCTAAGTCAGTCTGCTATTGCTGTTATTGTGCACAACCTGATCCATTTTTGTTGTTATTCTTTCTAGGTGACGGTGTACAACCTAAACCAATATGAGCACGGTGCTGACGACGTCCTGGTGATGGGAACAGATGGCCTTTGGGACGTCCTCTCCAACAAGGAAGTCAACGAATCAGTCTCCACCTTCTTGGCCAACTGTGACCCCGACGACTTATACAGGTAGGTGTGTGTCTGTGTGCAAGTGGACCTGCGTGCGAGTAAAAGTACATTTTTCAATAGTTTTCCATGACATCCTTCGCACATTGTATTATGCAATTTTGTAAATTGAGTAAACATCCAACATCTTACAAAGTAAATACAACTATTGACAGTGGACCATTTTTGCCAACACACCCCTCCACTTCATGTCTGTGACCAGGTACACGATGGCTGCTCAGGATCTGGTGATGAGAGCGCGGGGAGTACTGAAGGACCGAGGCTGGCGGATCACTAATGAACGGCTGGGATCTGGAGACGACATCTCCTGTTACATCATCCCTCTGATGTACGGAAACCGCCAGCCCTAGAACCACCTACAGGCCATGAATGGAGCAGACTCCCTCCTCCACCAGCAGTACTGTACCCCTCTCTTTTTGACTCGCTCTCTCTGTGTCACCCGCCTCTCAGTACTGTACTATAAGTGATAATCCTTCAAGATGTTACAATGTTCCCTTCTTCCCTAAACAGGTATGAGCTTCAGATTGTGGTATGTGACCTGAGATCCCAGTCATGTGATGCTGACCTGTGCAGCTTTGTTTCCTGCTTTGCCACAGTGTGGCTTCAGAGGAGTCACATCCTGAAGTACAGTGTTTCTTTCAGACCTACCAAGGTTGAGTACAGGCAGGTGTTTGTCTGGCAGAAAGTGGTTTTTACTAAAAGTATGTCGTTTTGTAGTATGTAGTTTTCTAAAACATCTCACTCGTTTCAACTGGAAGGGGAGGCTGAACTTAGTGAAGATCACATTTTTTGACTTGATGTAGCCTACGTAATGAAGATAGATTCTGTATCCCTCACCATAATCTGACTGAGCAAGGTGCAATAGTTTACTATGGTACTGTTTGTGTATGACTTGATCTTGTTTTTTCTCATTGGTGTAAAAATGGTCATAGTCATTCAAAAAACAATACGTTAAGAGTTCTATCTTATAATATATTCATAGACCAAGACCCACTTTCTGTTACAAATCTTATGATGTAGCTGTATATTTATTTCTGTTAGATCATTATTTTAGGCTGATAATGTTCAAGATGTTTATTTGCATGTAATGCTGCTTGCTTTGGGAAATTGATGGAGATATAGTGGTTCAGACTGAACCCAAAGACAAGAGATGTCTTTGCTGACGGATGTTTTTGGGTTTCATATACTCAATGGAATATTAAGTATGTTGGCCTACACCATTGCCACTTCAGTTTGTGCCATTCTATGCGTATTTTACTTTTCAATATTGAAAGAGGATTTATTTATACTGATTGATGTATTGTCACACTTGATCCTTCAATTCAGTGCCAGTAATCCACTTATGTCATACTGCACCATTGTTTTATTATTTTTATACATACCATGATAAAACATATGAATTGATGTAAACATACTATATCATTTCCTACATGTTACATTGTATATTTTGGTGACATTGTCAGCTTTGATGTATTGTTGATGGTGGCTGAAGTTCTGGATGAAGTTTTCACAGATGCCGTGCTCGAAGATGGTTTCCTAACATGAGATACTAAGTTCTGGCTCTTGACTCTGCTATCTACCCATCAGACAATGTGCTACATTTAGGGCTATTTCCAATCAGATCTGCCATAACCCACGATAACTGACAACTGCATAGCAGTTTGTGTTTTTATTTGGATTATTTTTGAGGTGTAACATCGTTGGAGCTGTCAAATCAGCAAGTGACTCCCGGCATTATACCTATCGCAGACATTGCCATTGGATGCACCAGTCGCATTAGTATAAATCCCATGCAGCCTTGTTGTTTCAAGCTCAAACATTGGAATGTGTGCTGTAATCTACACCCCAATTAGGCTGAAATCAATCCTTATTCATTTGTTTAATGAGTTTCAATTTGAGGGTCACTTTCTATATAGCCTACACTTTCCCATTCTGAACTTCTAATGCGGGTGGGTTGTGTAGACAGGTGTGGTTTTGTGACATGATGACAAGAGCTGCTCCAACGCAGTTACACCTCTGACATCACCTAAACAAAAGCAAGGAAATTGCTATGCAGTTGTCGGTCATGGCAGGTTTACGCTGAAACTGATTGAATAGGCCTGAAAGGTCTTGCACAGTCAAATTATGTTTATGAAATTTGATGATATTTGGATGAAACCAGATCAAAGTAGGATGACCAAAGTATGAAAAATAACTATTGCTTCTACATTGATGAAAGTTTGATCATATAGTTACTGGTCCATTCTCCCATTTGGATTCAGGAGGCGGATTATTAAGGGCTTTTTGTGACATTACAAAATCCTCTCATTTTAATACACCAATTTAAATAGGTATCGCCTTGTAACCAATATCGCAGAGGGGAGTGGTTTAGGTAGCTAGTCTAGTGGTGGTACAATTTGACTGCAACATGTCTGCAAATACAATGAGGTTTCCCCTATTAATCTAAGGCAAATATACTTCGGTTTGTACTTTCATCTGTGTCTGGTGTTAGCTAGGAACTGGCTAGCTCGGTCTTCAGCCAGCATGGAACAAAAGCGGGGGAGGGGTTCCCCAAAACTCAAGTAATTACATGTCAAAACGGGAGATTCATCTCTATTAACTAACTATCGTTAACAAACTATCGTTAATAGTCATGCTATATGGACATTGCCTGACTCCCCGGACAGTTAAAAAAAAGATACACTCATCTAGTCCCGGATCAGACCACCCTTTGCCTCCAGAACAGTTTGAATTCCTTGGGGCATGGATTCCACATGGTGTCGGAAATGTTCCACAGGGATGTTGGTCCATGCCGACACGACAGCACCACGCAGGTGCAGCAGATTGGACGTCGGAACGTGTGGTACGTTCATGCTGTGAACAAGTTTGGTCAGTGACAATGTACAGATACGCTGTGACGTTCAATCGTTGCTCAATTGGTATCAAGGAACCTAATATGTGCCAGGAAAACATTCCACACACCAGTACACACCAGTTGACACCAGGCAGGATAGGTCCATAGACCCATTCTGCTTACACCAACTCCTGACTCAACAGGAACTGGGATTCCTCGGACCAGAGGATGTTTTTTCACTCCTCACTCCTGTGTTGGTGATGGCGAGCCCACTGGAGCCACCGCTTCTTGTTTTTAGCTGATAGGAGTGGAACCTGGTGTAGTCATCTTCTGTAATAGCCTATCCTTGACGAGGATTGACGAGTTGTGCTTTCCGAGATGCCGTTCTGCACGCTACTGTTGGACTGCGCTGTCATTTGTCTGTTTGTGGCCGTCATGGTAGCTTGTACGATTCTTGCCATTCTCCTTTGACCTCTCTCATCAACAAGCTATTTTTGCCCACAGGAATGCTGCTGACTGGATATTTTTTGTTTGCTGCAACATTCTCGGTAAACCCTAGACACTCGTTTGTGAAAAGCTCAGGAGGGCGGCCGTTTCTGTGATACTGGATCCGGTGCGCCTGGAACAGATGATCATACCATGCTCAAAGTTGCATAGGTCACTTGTTTTGCTCATTCTAATGTTCAATTGAACAGAAACTGAATGGCTCAATGCCCGTCTGCCTACTTTATATAGCAAGCCATGTGACTCAGTGTCTGTAGGAGCATTTTTTGTGAAACCATGTGCCATTGCTTTGTGTATCAGCAATTTTACTTGAGATAGTCTCACCTCAACACTGCGTCCATGTTGCTTGACATACAGTTGAAGTCAGAAGTTTACATACACTTAGGTTTGAGTCATTAAAACTCATTTTTCGACCACTCCACAAATTTCTTTTGGCAAGTAGTTTTGGCAAGTCGATTAGGACATCTACTTTGTGCGTGACAAGTCATTTTTCCAACAATTGTTTACAGACAGATTATTTCACTTATAATTCAATGTATCATAATTCCAGTGGGTCAGACGTTTACATACACTAAGTTGACTGTGCCTTTAACCAGCTTGGATAATTCCAGAAAATTATGTCATGGCTTTAGAAGCTTCTTATAGGCTAATTGACATAATTTGAGTCAATTGGAGGTGTACTTGTGGATGTATTTCAAGATCTACGTTCAAACTGTGCCTCTTTGCTTGACATCATGGGAAAATCAAAAGAAATCAGCAAAGACCGGCAAACATTTTTTTAAAGACCTCCACAAGTCTGGTTCATCCTTGGGAGCGATTTCCAAACGCCTGAAGGTACCACGTTCATCTGTACAAACAATAGTATGCAAGTATAAACACCATGGGACCACGCAGCTGTCATACCTGGGGCGGCAGGGTAGCCTAGTGGTTAGAGCGTTGGACTAGTAGCCGGAAGGTTGCAAGTTCAAACCCCTGAGCTGACAAGGTACAAATCTGTCGTTCTGCCCCTGAACAGGCAGTTAACCCACTGTTCCTAGGCCGTCATTGAAAATAAGAATTTGCTCTTAACTGACTTGCCTGGTTAAATAAAGGTTAAAGAAAAAAAAGTACCGCTCAGGAAGGAGACGCATTCTGTCTCCTAGAGATGAACATACTTTGGTGCGAAAAGTGCAAATCAATCCCAGAACAGCAGCAAAGGACCCTGTGAAGATACTGGAGGAAACAGGTACAAAAGTATCTACATCCACAGTAAAACGAGTCCTATATTGATTGACATAACCTGAAAGACCACTCAGGAAGAAGCCACTGCTCCAAAACCACCATAAAAAAAACAGACTACGGTTTGCAACTACACATGGGGACAAAGATCGTACTTTTTGGAGAAATGTCCTCTGGTCTGATTAAACAAAAATAGAACTGTTGAGCATCGTCATGTTTGGAGGAAAATGGAGGATGCTTGCAAGCCAAAAGAACACCATCCCAACTGTGAAGCTCGGGGGTGGCAGCATCATGTTGTGGGGGTGCTTTTCTGCATGAAGGACTGGTGCACTTCACAAAATAGATGGACAATGATCCCAAGCATATTTGGAAGGCTACCTGAAGCGTTTGACCCAGGTTAAACAATTTTAAAGGCAATGCTACCAAATACTAATTGAGTGTATGTAAACTTCTGAACTACTGTGAATGTGATGAAATAAATAAAAGCTGAAATAAATCCTTCTCTCTACTATTATTCTGACATTTCACACTTAAAATAAAGTGGTGATCCTAACTAACCTAAGACTAAATGTCAGGAATTGTGAAAAATTGAGTTTAATGTAATTGACTAAGGTGTATGTAAACTTCTGACTTCAACTGTAGGCTTTTTTCAAGAACTGTCAGTAAAGGTGAGCTCCCCACCCATTCAGCCTATTAGCTCCCTGCCCACTCAGTGTGTCTTTTCAGGCTTCCTGGCTCTTTGACATGAGAGAAAAGGGAGTTACTCAGATATTGAGCATTGTTATTGTGGAAGAAAAAAATATATATACAGTGGGGCAAAAAAGTATTTAGTCAGCCACCAATTGTGCAAGTTCTCCCACTTAAAAAGATGAGGCCTGTAATTTTCATCATAGGTACACTTCAACTATGACAGACAAAATGAGAAAAAAATCCAGAAAATCACATTGTAGGATTTTTTTATGAATTTATTTGCAAATTATGGTGGAAAATAAGTATTTGGTCAATAACAAAAGTTTATCTCAATACTTTGTTATATACCCTTTGTTGGCAATGACAGAGGTCAAACATTTTCTGTAAGTCTTCATAAGGTTTTCCCACACTGTTGCTGGTATTTTGACCCATTCCTCCATGCAGATCTCCTCTAGAGCAGTGATGTTTTGGGGCTGTTGCTGGGCAACACGGACTTTCAACTCCCTCCAAAGATTTTCTATGGGGTTGAGATCTGGAGACTGGCTAGGCCACTCCAGGACCTTGAAATGCTTCTTACGAAGCCACTCCTTCGTTGCCCGGGCGGTGTGTTTAGGATCATTGTCATGCTGAAAGACCCAGCCACGTTTCCTATTCAATGCCCTTGCTGATGGAAGGAGGTTTTCACTCAAAATCTCACGATACATGGCCCCATTCATTCTTTCCTTTACACGGATCAGTCGTCCTGGTCCCTTTGCAGAAAAACAGCCCCAAAGCATGATGTTTCCACCCCCATGCATCACAGTAGGTATGGTGTTCTTTGGATGCAACTCAGCATTCTTTGTCCTCCAAACACGACGAGTTGAGTTTTTACCAAAATGTTCTATTTTGGTTTCATCTGACCATATGACATTCTCCCAATCTTCTTCTGGATCATCCAAATGCTCTCTAGCAAACTTCAGACAGGCCTGGACATGAACTGGCTTAAGCAGGGGGACACGTCTGGCACTGCAGGATTTGAGTCCCTGGCGGCGTAGTGCGTTACTGATGGTAGGCTTTGTTACTTTGGTCCCAGCTCTCTGCAGGTCATTCACTAGGTCCCCCCGTGTGGGTCTGGGATTTTTGCTCACCGTTCTTGTGATCATTTTGACCCCACGGGGTGAGATCTTGCGTGGAGCTCCAGATCGAGGGAGATTATCAGTGGTCTTGTATGTTTTCCATTTCCTAATAATTGCTCCCACAGTTGATTTCTTCAAACCAAGCTGCTTACCTATTGCAGATTCAGTCTTCCCAGCCTGGTGCAGGTCTACAATTTTTTCTGGTGTCCTTTGACAGCTGTTTGAGGTTGTGGACAGGTGTCTAATACAGGTAACGAGTGGAGGACAGAGAAGCCTCTTAAATAAGAAGTTACAGGTCTGTGAGAGCCAGAAATCTTGCTTGTTTGTAGGTGACCAAATGCTTATTTTCCACCATAATTTGCAAATAAATTCATTAAAAATCCTACAATGTGATTTTCTGGATTTTTTTTCTTCATTTTGTCTGTCATAGTTGAAGTGTCCCTATGATGAAAATTACAGGCCTCTCTCATCTTTTTAAGTGGGAGAACTTGCACAATTGGTGGCTGACTAAATACTTTTTTTGCCCCACTGTATATAAACCATTACAATAAAAAACATGATTTAAAGTCCTGAACAATCATTCTGATTCCCATGTAAAATATAATTTTGAGTGACTAAAACATGATCCACAATATATTTTTATTTTTGTATGTTTTGGGGGGTATTTCTAGGAATGGGAGTTTCAAAGACAGTGATCACACTTGGAAAGTGTGGAAATTGGATATGCAGTATTGTATTTATTATCCCAAAGTGTCCAGAAAGACTGACTAACGTACTGTAATATAACTTAAGTTGTAACCTATTTATGGATTGCTCATACTTAACTATGTGGTATGAATTTATAGTTAATGTGTTAAGCCTTAACTACTAGATGAATGGGAAGAAAAAATAAAGAGACTGTGCCACCCACACCTGTGCATGGAGGCCCACTCAAGTTTTTGGTAGTTTGGAAGTAAAAAATATAATAGCTGTACTGGAATTAATACATTGCTGAAGGCTATTTGGACTATTTGATATGAAGTATTTGTTTGTTATGAATTTGTACACTTTCTAGAGTAGAACAATAGAGTTAAACAGAGGGTATGAAACGAAAAGTGCATTTTGACATTATTACTTTGTATCAGATATATTTACCTCGCCTGGTAGCAGATTCGTATGTTTTTTTTATCCAACTCTGTCTTTGTATGCCATAAACTGTTGCTTACACGGCAGTGGAGTTGGTTATAAAGCACAAACTGGGCTGGTACCAGGCTATATTTGCCTCTCCTGTTGCTGTATATTTTAGTAGCCTACCAGTTGCTGTTGTTTTGTTCCAAATCATCTCTCAAACCCACACTCATCCATGTGACTGGTAATGAAAGGGACTAGAATTGAGGCCATTCCCTGGTGATGAGAAGATTGAAGAATGTCTTTGTGTATTTCTCGGAACAAATTAAGGAGAGTGGTGAAACGCTACACATTTTGATGACAATTTGACTAATCTAATTTCTTTTACCCTCCTACACCTTTATTTTGTAAACGAGAGGTAATTTCAGTCAAATAATATTTGTAAATGTTTATGGTATGTATTTATGTGCAATGACAACTTTGGGGAAATGTTTTACCTTGTGTTTTTTTTCTTCAGAGAATAAAAACAATTAATTAAATGTATGTGAATACTTGAACCCAAAATGTGTGTCTTGTATCTTGCATTATTAGAGGACTTCTATTGGGACCTGAGACTGTTAATAGTCTTGGCCAGAAATCAATAGTTCCAGAAAGCATTAAGTTTCAGTCCAAATCAATCAATCTGAAGTGGCATTAAAATGGCACTGAGGCACAAAAACAAATCAATGCCATTGCTCTTTGCATTCCCACTTCTCCTTGAGGAGAGTACAATCAACATACCAAGTCAATATTGCTCTAACATGTAATTGTCAGAGGGGTTTGGACATGGAGAGGGTTCAGTCCTGATGATGATTGAGTGTTGTGTGGCTTGTGAAAGTATTCACTCCCCTTCACATTTTCCCTATTTCGTTGCCTTACAACCTGGAATTAAAATGGATTTTTGGGGGGTTTGTATCATTTGATTTACACAACATGAAGCTTTGAACTTTGAAGCTGCAAAATAATTTTCTCTTGTGAAACAAACAAGACAAAAAAAAAAAACTATTCACCCCCCCAAAGTCAATACTTTGTAGAGACACCGTTTACAGCAATTACAGCTGCAAGTCTCTTGGGGTATGTCTCTATAAGCTTGGCACATCTAGCCACTGGGATTTTTGACCCATTCTACAAGGCAAAACTGCTCCAGCTCCTTCAAGTTGGATGGGTTCCGCTGGTGTACAGCAATCTTTAAGTCATACCACAAATTCTCAATTGGATTGAGGTCTGGGCTTTGACTAGGCCATTCCAAGACATTTAAATGTTTCCCCTTAAACGACTCGAGTGTTGCTTTAGCAGGACGCTTAGGATCATTGTCCTGCTGTAAGGTGAACCTCCGTCCCAGTCTCAAATCTCTGGAAGACAAACAGGTTTTCCTCAAGAATTTCCCTGTATGTAGTACCATCCATCATTCCTTAAATTCTGACCAGTTTCCCAGGCCCTGCCGATGATACTGGTCAGCATGATGCTGCCACCATCATCCTTTACTGTGGGGATGGTGTTCTCGGGGTGATGAGAGATGTTGGGTTTGCACCAGACAGAGCGTTTTCCTTGTTTGCCAAAAAAACTTTTTTTTGTCTCATCTGACCAGAGTACCTTCTTCCATATGTTTGGGGAGTCTCACGCATGTCTTTTGGCAAACACTGAATGTGTTTGCTTATTTTTTTCTTCAAGCAATGCCTTTTTTTCTGGCCACTCTTCCATAATGCCCAGCTCTGTGGAGTGTACAGCTTAGTGGTCCTATGGACAGATACTCCAATCTCTGTTTTGCAGCGCCTTCAGGGTTATCTTTGGTCTCTTTGTTGCCGCTCTGATTAATGCCCTCCTTGCCTGGTCTGTGAGTTTTGTTGGGCAGCCCTCTCTTGGCAGGTTTGTTGTGGTGCCATAATCTTTCCATTTTTTAATAATGGATTTAATGGTGCTCCGTGGAATGTTCAAAGTTTTGGATACTTCTTTTATAACCCAACCCTGATCTGTACTTCTCCACAACTTTGTCCTGACCTGTTTGGAGAGCTCCTTGGTCTTCATGGTGCCGCTTGCTTAGTGGTGATGCAGACTCTGGGGCCTTTCAGAACAGGTGTATATATACTGAGATCATGTGACACTTTGAAGCCCCTAAATAGGATCTGGTGCAAGCAATTACATTCAGAAGTCACATAATTAGTTAAATAAAGTCCACCTGTCTGGAATCTAAGGGGGGTGAATACATATACAACTCACCACTTTTCCATTATTTTTTAAATAATTTTTTGAAAATGTTTTGACTATTTTGTGTATGCCCATTACATGAAATCCAAATAAAAATCAATTTAAATTACAGGTTGTAATACAACAAAATAAGAAAAACACCAAGGAGGATGAATACTTTTGCAAGTGATTGCTGCAGCAAAACGGTGAAAATTATTTTATGTCGGGTATATCACCTAAAACAAAAAGTTTTTTTCTTGTATTACTTTAAATGCATTCAGATGCATCCGATTTGTTTTTTTTTCAAGACAGACTGGAGACCCCTACTTACTTTAATTGGAATATGAAAACACTGTGCACCTTGAAGTGTGTGTGTCTCTTACCTGTCCCCCCCACCATTTTTGCCTTATAAGCATCAGTCATTTGGCATGGTTACATATCATACTATTTTGAGTGTCCCAGATTTACATTTGCTATGTTATGCCTACTCAGAGACCATGCTATGCACTGGCAGGATTGACTCTAATCTGTAAAAAAAAGTTATTTGATATGTAGTAGGCCTAGTAGTAGTAGTATTACTATTTCATTAACAACTAAGAGCCCCTGGGTGAATGAGAAACTGCAAGTTAATATTTTTTTACTTTATTTAGAATGGAACAACAAAAAACAAGTGCTCAAGCTGGTGGTGATGATGACAACTACCTACACTACATGACCAGAAGTATGTGGACTCATGCTCGTCAAACATCTCATTCCAAAATCATGGCCATTAATATGGAGTTGGTCTCCCCTCTGCTGCTATAACAGACTCCACTCTTCTGGGAAGGGCATTGTCATGCTGAAACAGGAAAGAGCCTTCAACAAACTGTTACCATAAAATTGGAATCACAGAATCGTCTATAATGTCATTGTTGCTGTGGCGTTAAGATTTCCCTTCACTGGAACTAAGAGGCCTAGCCCGAACCATGAAAAACAGCCCCAGACCATTATTCCTCAACCAAACTTTACAATTGGCACTTTGCATTTGGGGCAGGTAGCATTCTCCTGGCATCCCCCGTAGCCAGATTCGTCTGTCGGACTGCCAGATGGTCCATAGTCCAAAGGCGGAGAGCTTAACACTACTCCAGCCAACGCTTGGCATTGCGCATGGTGCTTAGGTTTGTGTGTGGCTGCTCGGCCATGGAAACCCATTTCATGAAGCTCCCGATGAGCAGTTCTTATGCTGACATTGCTTCCAGAGGCAGTTTGGAACTCGGTAATGAGTGTTGCAACCGAGGACAGACGATTTGAAGGGCTGTCCACATAGCCTATAGATAGTTACTTTTGTATATATAGTGTCACACTTCTGTCATTAATATGCCCAAAAAATGACACACACAGGCCTAATTGAATGGTAATTAAATTACAACAGCACAAATCCAGTTACTCAGAATGACAAAAAAGTAGTTTGGATCGGTCTATCCAAACATGTTTTTGCTCTAGAAAAATAATAATCCAGGTTTCTTGATGTGCATATCACCAGCGCCGGCAAGGCAGTAGTTTGCGCAGTTATCTCCACAGCAGGCCATGTCACAACCCGACCAACAGCACAAACTACTACCTCAGCCGGAGCACAGCGGAAAGGAACGAACCAGCGGTGTCATCCGTGTGTCTGCCTCCTATCCAAACGGTTCAGAATGACCATATGAATTAACTGTTCCATGATGGCGCGGTCATATACAGTATCTGTTAAACACTTCCCATGCATAAAACGCAATTGAAACCCCACCCAAGTCGCCGTCTCCTGATTTCACTGCCCTTCCCCTAAAATGACTTGGCTGGACATTGCATCATGTCTCGGCCAAGTTCTCGTTTTAGACCTAGGCTACACAGCGTAGCAGCGGTCTCGAATGAAAGATGTGACATTTAAAATGACCGTAGGAATTAATACAGGGAGAATATTGAATACCACTATAGCCTAATACTTTACGACAAAGCTTTATCACAATCCAATAATTACGAACAGTTAAATGGCATACACACAACCTTATAATTGTGATTGGTTGATCCAGCCCAGCAACGCAATATTGTCTTCTGCGCACACCGTATAGTCGGCGCAAGTAGCAGACAGCCATCTCCCCCCATGTCCTTTGTCAAGAAAAAAATAAAGGCAGAACAATTATCTGTGCAGTCGAGCTTTGAAGAAAAATACACGCGCGCGCAGCTCGGTCTTGCGCAAGTTGCAGCTCGGTCTTGCGCAAGTTGCCGCATACTCTGTCAGTGTGTTCCAGCTCCTTCCCGCGATCCGTATGGAAAGGGAATGAGTAGTATGCGATCAACTGTGGATACAATTCACGTGAAACGTCAGACTGGGCGTAAAGAACAGCTCCATTCGTATTGGGAACCTCAGACAAAATATGTTTTAGTATAGTATGAATAGGCCACAATAGCCAGTCATGGTCCAGCTTCAACCACAAGAGGGCCTCTATTTCCAATTTCTTGGTTGAGCCAGGAATGCTCCTGTGTTATACATTTACCTCCCGAGGGCACGAATACCCAATCCGAGTCATTACCAATCAAGTTAAATATATAGCCTACACAACCTTAAAGTCGGAAATTCCGAATAGTTTACAGAAAAAAAAGAGTTCTAGGCTTTACACAACTTTATTGAAGTTTGTGTGTAAATACACATGCACATTTCAAATGTAAACCCAAGTGAACTCAAGCGCAGCCAAACCTGGAAACCCCCATGTCATGCAAAGGATGCCTGAATATATTCACCTTTACAAAAAAAAATTGAATAATAGAACATCCTATCAAAAAGATCCAATCCCCCAGAAGAGAAAAGCACAGGTAAGAATTCTGTCTCTCCCAAATGGCACCCTATTCCCTATATAGGGCACTACTTTTGACGAGAGCTCTATGCAGTATAGGGCGCCATTTCAGACAAAACCCTGAATTTGTGGTGTATGAACCCAAATCTCCATTACATCTTCAATCTTGCCAAGGTCTTTAAATATATTTTTATTATTCTTTAAATGCTTCCATATAAATAAATAAATGTTATCAAATGTACACTCACAGAGTGAACTCTTATGTACAGTACTATATATATCCTATATGCAATCACCACATCTCACCCACTCAGGCTGATCAGTAATTCAACCATCCACCCATCCCTCCCACTCTAGAGAGAAAGACCCTACTCCACACACCAACCACAATGAAGCATTATTTTCCCTTGGAAGAGAGACACATACAGCAGTACCCAGGTATTTCTATCAAAGGTAATGAACCCCCTACTAGTTCCCCCCTTACATTTAACCAAAGCAAAACAAGAAGAGGCACAAAAAAAACAACCTGGCCTTACAAGTGGATCAGTTCAAGTCAGTCATTCAGCATACATTCCGGCTCTCGTGTTTGATTTTTAAAAATATTTTTAATTGGTTGATTTCCGGTAGCAGCGGTCGCTATTCATGGATGTTTCTATTGGGGGCAGCAAAGATAGGGTGTGAGGGTGTGTACATAAGTGTTCCTGTGAGTGTAGGAATGAGTTTCAGCTCGTATCGGTGTCCTGTTTAAGTGTAGGTGCGCGTGCATTTGTGTTTCGGGGCCATGCACAGACAACGTGACGGAATAATGTGCTAAAGGCTACAATCTGAGATTAAGAGTTAAGGCTGAGGTGATCCAACCAAGAGACAGAAATCTAATGTATCACCAATATTCATAATCTCAAAAAGCCTCTAGAAGGAGCAGGTAGTGGAGGAGAGGCTCAATAAGCCGTGTAAAGCTAGTAACGCAACATAAAGCCTAAGAGGTGGGTCCGTCCCAGAAAAGCCCTTACCTCCTAAGCAAACACGTCTCCTAATCACTTATGAAGATCTGAAAGAATTGGATGTAAGCAATATGGTAGTAGCTCCACCTTGTCATGTGACAGGTAAGGTGAATTTTTAGCCCCATTTCTCATCCCCATCTGATAATTTCAGATCTACAAAAGTGTCTAGGGGTTTAGGGGTTGTTTTTGGACCTTGACCTTGGCTTCATGCGGCTTGGAGGATACTTACTGTAGTGACCAGCAGAAGAAAAAAAAATAACAGAACTTAATCACAAGGCTCATATTGTGTACATTAGTTGTGTGTCTAAAATGGAAGTTCACCACATGACTAGTTTGGCTGTTTTACATTATGAAATGTAGTTTGCTCTTCTTCTTCCTCCTCACACATACAAAGCAGAGTAGGAGGGCTGATCTAGGATCAGGTCCCCCCTGTCCATATAACCTTATTCATTATGATCATAAAGGTTGAAAATGATCCTAGATCAGCACTCCTAATCTACAGAGAGCAGTCACTATGTGTGGATGCATGTTCTGTTGACCACAGTGTTTAAAGGCAGCATTCAAAGCGTTTTAACTGAGAAGACCTTGGCTCAGAGTAATTTGTAAAACAATTGCAGTACGTGGCACTAATATACAATTCATTATAAAAAAAATGGGAGTGCAGGTGACTGTGCAACAAAATAAAAGTGTAAGGACGAATCCCCAAAAAGGCTTCAGCGCATCATGAAAACTTAATAATAATAATAATTCAGTGTTCATTCCCAAAAAATATTTACAAGGCCTAGCTTAAAAATTATGGTATGCCAATGCATTGCTCTCTCAGAAATATAAAAACATAACAAAATTAAAGCAGGTGGGTGGGAGAGAGGGAGTATCGGTTTGAAGCGCCAAAGCAGTAACACCACTGCACTGTGACATTCTGTGTTTGATACTATGATGAACTGAACTCCGGCCTTCCTAACACTTCTAATGGATCCATTCAATTTCAGTATGATGTCATTGTTCAGAATCAGAACAGAGCTTGACATCTTTTTCCTCCAGAGTGAATGATTCATGTAGAATGAACATGGAGGAGAATCACTGCGACCCGAATAAGACCGGTCGGACGGACCACAGACAACTATAGGCCCTGATATCTTTAGTAATGTTGCTTCGATGTTCCAGCACTAACAAACTTCTCAGTGGTTAGTTTCCCCTGGTAGCCCACTCATTGTAGGCCTGGATGGTGTCAGAGATCAGCCTCAGGCCTGGCACACTGCTCTGTGTCTGTCGATATGGCTTAGGATGGATATTATTGTCTCTCGCTCTGTCTCCGTTTCTCCAGCTCATTTGGTTTTCATGGTGACATTGTCGTTGACATCCTCTTCGTCGCTCTGAACTGAAGCAGAGGCTCCCTGGGATGAGGCGACGCTCTTCCTGTCCTCCTTCCCTTCTCTGTTCTCCTCCTCCTCCTCCTCTTCACCCTCCTCTCTCTCCTCCTCCTCCTCCTCCTCTCGGTCCAGATTAAAGTAGCCTGTTCCCTTCACTGTGTCCTGGCGCTGGTAGAACAGCACGTACGCTGCTTTGGACTGAACACACACACGTATATATATGAAGTGCACATTCAATTCACACAGGGCAGTGCTGTGTATCTGACAAGATGTTAGAAGACTATGGAACTCACCACTATCTGATCTTCGTTGGCTGGAGAGACACTGCTGTCGTCAAAGTTGTACCACTTGTCATCATCCTTGTTCTTCGCATAAGCAGTATCTAAGTGTCCCAAAGATAAGATGCGAAGATGAGCATTTGTCTGCTAAAAGCAAGCATGGAATTAAGACTGTTGATTCAACTTCCTTGTTTGAATCAACTCGGATAAGACCATGGCTGGCAATGTCTGAATTTACAATTTTGAATACACATTACGTTCAAATTCACATTACGCTTCTAGTGTTTATGACTAAATTGTCAAATACAAATACTTAAATTCAGACTTACAGTGTCCTCCTCCCATGCCTCCATAGTGGTTGGAGACCGCAATGAGATCGTAGCGACAGGGACCAGCATTAGGGTCGATCAGGAACTCTGACATTTCCATGTCACTGGAGAAAGAATCACACAAAGAACCATTCATGAGGGGGAGAATTCCTTGTTTTCTCTTCAAGAGATATTTAACATTTGTATAAGTGATTTAGGCAATGAGGCCCTTTAACCTCCCCAGAGTCAGATGAACTTGTGGATTCCATTTTTATGTCTGTGTCCTGTATGAAGGAAGTTAGAGGTAGTTTTGTGAGCCAATGCTAACTAGCGTCAGCACAATGACGAAGTGTATGGGCATGCAGGTCAGCAACTTCCTTCAAACTGCTCGCAGAGACATAAAAATTGTATCCACAAGTTCATCGGACACTGGGGAAGTAGACCAAAATCCAGAAGCATTCCTTTAAGCCATAGGGAAACAGCTGAATGTCACAATTATACTTGTTCATAAACTTTGACAGAAACATATGTCCGTCTGGTCAAAACCGTACCTGAGTGGGAAGTCGACTAGTGAATCCAGCTTGTCCCTCATATATCTGCTGTAGGAGAAGCGTTTCAGATGGACCACCAGGACTGGAGGCAGAGACCACAGGTCTAGCTTCTTAGTGGCCTGCTGGTGCTCCTTGCAGTTTGGACAGTACCTGGGATAGATTAATTAATTATTATATTTTATGTGACAATTTTTAAAAAGCATATACTTTCTTAGTACCTGAGACAGCCAGGATAAATTACGCATCATACCAAATTACAGAACATTTTAGTTCTGGGTTAATGGAGATTAATATCATGTTAAAACATGTTAATATTTATTTTGAGAGAACTATTCTTTTAAATGTTCATTATTTTCTTTATTAGCCTTGACAATATGAAGTTAAGTCTCACCATGGGTCCTCAGCTCCGAGCTTCTCTTTGGTGGTGAACAGCTCGATGCAGTCTTTCAGTTTGAAGAAGGCTTTCTTCTGAGGCTTATACTCCATGCTCTCATGCTTCTCAAAGTCCTGTTCACAGACAGTGAGATTTGTTATTACTTATTTAGTACGGTATTATTACCATCCAAGGCTTAAAGAGAGACATTAATTCTACAACAGTGTTTTCCAAGCCTCTCCTCAAATACCTCCAGCCATTCTAATTATTTGGGAAACACTGTTTCAGTTTGAATGCATAAGGACAGATACAGTCTGACGTGAATTGATATACTGTACACTCCTCTGTATTTATTTAGACAGAGACGCAAACATTTGTAAATTTGGCTCTATACTCCAGCATTTTTGATTTTAGATCAAATGTTTCATATCAGGCGACAGCAATCAATGTCACATGTCATAATGATGAGTGAGAAAGTTAGAGGAACAAAAATTATACCAGAGGGTAGTGTAAGTAAAATGGTTTCTAGTGTTAGAGGAGAGTAGAAAGCCTTACCTCTGTGATACCCTCATCAAAGTGTTTTTTCTTGACCTCTGGTTCCCAGTCCAAAGAGAGATAGGACTGGTCTGTTACAGAGAGAGAGCAATATACCCTTAAAGACTCATTGTAAAGGTGAGAATATAACAGAACAAGAAAGGTGGATTGGGCATTAAGAACTAGTAGAGGCACTGCTTTGTGCTTACAATAAGTATAATGTTACCATGTTACTATCATTATTGGAGGGTTTCAACTTCATCTGCGTACAATATGTAAAATGCCCATCTTACCACTGAGTCTGAGGTGTCCCTCGTCGAACCGGATGTGCCGCGGTTCCTCCTTGATTAAGCTGAAGTCAGTCTTGCCCATGTTGTTAAACTGGAATGTAAACAATCTCTTCTTCTCCCCCATCGTCATAGACGTTTGGTTCTGGTGACCTTTGGTCCCCGAGTTCTCTCCCCCTGGACCAACCCCGTTCTCCAGCTCGTTGTCCCCACCACCTACAGAGTCCTCTGATTGGCTGTTGTCATTCTCAGAGGGCAACTCCTGGTCCTGACTGGATTCGTCGTCTCCATCCTGCTCATCAGTCTCCATCTCGCCTGGAATGGAGTGGATCAGCTGATCAGATTTTGGAATAGCTTTATCGACAGGGGTGAAATTTTTTATTTAACCTTTAATTTAATGCTGAGACCATAGTCTCTTTCGCAGGCGAGCCCTGCATGAACACATCAATAAAACAATTACACTATACATATCTATTTACACATCAATTACAAAATACATCAAAGGGAAATACAGAACACAATCATATGAAACAAACACATTTTTCAAGAAAAGTCCCAGGTGAGTGCATGTGTAAGTATGTCTGTTTGAGCGTGTGCGTGTTACGTACTGGGAGAGCCCTCCTCCAGGAGCCCATTGGTAGCATTGCCATTGACAATATGTTGTTTAGAAGAAGGGGTTATCTCCTCAGTGTCGTCCTCCTCAACGACAGAACGCACAAACCGACTGCACCATACAACACAAAACACTAATATCAGTTCCCATTCAAAACATAAAGACATAGTCCAACAACATCTAACTGCTCAACATCATTTATATGCTCCCCCCGAAGAAAGAAACATCCACCCTCAGTGCTGTTAGTACTCAGTTCATCAGTGCTCCCGGAGGAGAAAACATTTAATGAGAAAACATACAAAATCTGGACATTGTGTCAAAGCCTTGTTTACACTAGTAACTAAAAAGGTTCCTTAGAAACAATGAAAAGAGCAATCAAATGTATTAATATATTCATTTTTAGATCAACATCTGTCACAATTAGGCTAAGTAATTAACAAGAGCGCAGAGCACAAGGGTAGTTAATGGCAGTTTCTGAGATGGTTACCTACTCACCAGAGGCGTAGCAATAGCATGTTGTAAAGCTTGCTCTAGTGCATGTATGTGATTTTTGGAATAAATTGTATTTTTTTCCTCAATCAACACAATACACCCCATAATGACATAGCAAAAACTTAAATATCACATTTACATAAGTATTCAGACCCTTTACTCAGTACTTTGTTTTAGCACCTGCATTTGGATAGTTTCTCCCATTATTCTCTGCAGATCCTCTCAAGCTCTGTCAGTTTGGACGGGGAGTGTCAGGATCGAGGGGAAGATGATGAAAAGAGCAAAGTACTTGATGAAAGCTTACTCCAGCGCACTCAGTACCTCAGACTGGGGTGAAGGATCACCTTCCAACAGGACAATGACTAAGCACACAGCCAAGACAACGCAGTAGTGGTTTCGGGACAAGTCTCTGAATGTCCTTGAGTGGCCCAGCCAGAGACCGGACTTGAACCTGATCGAACATCTCTGGAGAGACCTGAAAATAGCCGCGTAGCGACGCTCCCTGTTTGAGAGAATTGGTATAGAAGAATCGGAGAAACTCTCCAAATACAGGTGTGCCAAGCTTGTACCGTCATACCAAAGAAGACCCAAAGACCAAAGTACTGAGTAAAGGTCTGAATATTGTTGTAGAACACGTGTGTGTGCATGTGACCCACCAGAGGTGTAGCAGCAGCTTGTTGTAGAGCTTGTCCTCGCTGAGTGTTCTGGGGACAGTGATGAGGAAGGGCTGGCCAAACAGAGGAGTGGAGGTGTGGTTGTACCCTGACTGCTTGTACTTTTCTCTAAGGTGGACTGGGATCACCACATGGTCTGTGTCCTCCAGCCGGTTCACTGCCACCTCAAAGCTGTACAACAAGGAGAGATATTTTCCCCCCCATTAATTTAATATTTATTTACTATGGCAAGTCAGTTAAGAACCACCCTCTGCGGGCCTGGAAACAACCAGATGCATCCGGTTTTCAGGGGAAATGGAAAGAGCCTGTGACGTGACTACCCTTTTTGGATGTTAACAAGGCGACACTCCATCTTAACTACTCCTCCATATTTACTGGATTGGTTGAACGGTGCACAAGAGAACCTGTGCAGATTTTTTCTTTCTCGTCTGGACAAGAAGGAAAGAAACCCCGCTCAGATGCATGCTACGTTAAGTTAGTTACTAAGATCAAATGCACTGCCACCTCAAAACTACAGAACTATAGGGTAGGGTGAATGTGTTGCAGATGTTTGCATCTTTGGTAAGTTAAGGGTCGTATTCATTCGGGCATACTGTAACAAAACGTTTTGCAAGGGAAAACAGTGTTTCCTATTGGACAGGTTCAGGTAGTCCCTTCTGGTTTCAGTCCATGCCCTTCTGTTTGGTGCCTAATGAATATGACCCAGATCTAACACTTGAGGGAGAGTAGTCAGTGCTTCATCCAACTGCCTTCATCGGAAAAGTCTATCTGACACTCACACATAGATGTCGTCCCTCTCCATGATGCTGCTGAGGTTCTCATTGGTGGCAAAGATACGATGGAACCGGTGGTTGTAGATATCTGTTACAATCATCTGAATTTGGAAAGAAAATAAAAACATCTTAAGTACACATAGTGCATTCGGAAAGTATTCAGACCCCCTGACTTTTTCCACATTTTGTTACGTTACAGCCTTATTCTAAAATTGATTAAATAGCTTTTTTTGCTCATCAATCTACACACAATACCCAATAATAACAAAGCAAAAACAGATTTAGATTTTTTGCAAATGTATAAATAAAACATTTAAATATTACATTTACATAAGTTTTCAGACCCTTTACTCAGTACTTTGTTGAAGCACCTTTGGCAGCGATTGCAGCCTCGAGTGTTCTTGGGTATGATGCTACAAGCTTGGCACACTTGTTTTTGGGGAGTTTCTCCAATTCTTCTCTGCAGATCCTCTCAAGCTCTGTCAGGTTGATTGGGGAGCGTCGCTGCACAGCTATTTTCAGATCTCTCCAGAGATGTTTGATCGGGCTCAAGTCTGGGCTCTCGCCAGGCCACTCAGGGACATTGAGACTTGTCCCGAAGACACTCCTGTGTTGTCTTGGCTGTGTGCTTAGGTCGTTGTCCTGTTGGAAGGTGAACCTTTGCCCCAGTCTGAGATCCTGAGCGCTCTGGAGCAGGTTTTCATCAAAGGATCTCTCTGTACATTGCTCCATTCATCTTAGCCTCGTTCCTGACTAGTCTCCCAGTCCCTGCAGCTGAAAAACATCCCCACAGCATGATGCTGCCACCACCATGCTTCACCATAGGGATGGTGCCATGTTTCCTCCAGATGTGACGCTTGGCATACAGGCCAAATAGTTCAATCTTGGTTTCATCAGACCAGAGTATCTTGTTTGTCATGGTCTGAAAGTCCTTTAGGCGCCTTTTGGTAAACACCAGTTGGGCTGTCATGTACCTTTTACTGAGGATTGGCTCCCGTCTGTTCACTCTACCATAAAGGCCTGATTGGCAACGTGCAGAGATGGTTGTCCTTCTGGAAGGTTCTCCCATCTCCACAGAGGAACTCTGGAGCTCTGCCAGAGTGACCATCAGGTTTTTGGTCACTTCCAAGGCCCTTCTCTCCCGATTGCTCAGTTTGGCTAGGCGGCCAGCTCTAGGAAGACCAAACTTCTTCCATTTAAGAATGATGGAGGTCACTGTGTTCTTGGGGACCTTCAATGCTGCAGAAATGTTTTGGTACCATCCCCCAGATCTGTGCCGACACAATCCTGTACGGACAATTCCTTCGACCTCATGGCTTGGTTTTTGCTCTGACATGCACTGTCAACTGTGGGGTCTTTCCAAATCATGTCCAATTAATTGCATTTACCACAGGTGGACTCCAATCAAGTTGTAGAAACATCATAAGGATGATAAATTGAATCCGTTCAATTTTGAGTATAATAGCAAAGGGTCTGAATTCTTATTCAAATAAGGTATCTGTTTTTTATTTGTAATAAATTTGCTGAAATTTCCCAAAAACTGTGGTCACTGTCATTATGGGGTATTGTGTGTAGATTGATGAGGAAAAAAATAATTTGATCAATTTTAGAATAAGGCTGTAATGTAACTAAATCTGGAAAAAGTGAAGGGGTCTGAATACTTTCCGAATGCACTGTACACCATTCCAGAGCGTACATTTTAATTTAGCCTCTATTTAACCAGGTATAAAACCCCTTGAGGTTAAAAAACAATTTTATGAGGGAGAACTGATTTAGTTAAGAGCATGCAGGACAGACGTTTGTGTGTGTGTGTATCTTACCTTCTCAGCAGGGACACCAGATAGAGTGGAGAGCGAAGTACAGAGGTCTGATATGGAGCCCACCTTGGGCACAGTCAGTTTATACTGAAACACAGAGAAAGACAAATGGCCATTAAACCGGGGTCCTAAGATTAACTCATAACTTAATCCGCAGGAGCAGAATTTCCCAAACCCCATGAAGAATGAATAGTTGCAGATTCATTAAATATACACCAAGCCTTCAAAATGTATTGATAAAAAGGATCTCCCTCCAGATTCCATCTGTCCCTATTCAGAGCATAAGCTGATTACAAATATTCAAATCCACTTCAGAGGATATCCATTAAAAAGCAGAGAATATTGTGAAGGATGACTCATTTCTAGGTAGGCGGTAACAGCTCTGTACCTGTGTGGGTTTGGTCAGGGGTCCAGACTGACATTAGTCATTTTCACTAGGTACAAAACAGAAGCAAACAGGCCAAAACAAGGAGGTGCTATCCAATAAGAAACATTTGTTTTTGTTTTCAGTTGTAAAAGCTTTTGCAACAGTGTGCACTAATGAATACAACCCAGATACTATAGTTACCTGTGTGGGTCTGGCCAGGGGGTCCAGCCTGACCAGGTAGACCTCCAGAGTGCGCTCCTTTTTCATGGGCAGCGGCAGCGTCAGGTAGCAGAAGGGGTCAAAGGTGACGGAGACCTTGGCGCAGACGGGGCACACCAGGGTGGACTTGAAGAGGCCGTGGAAGATGTCCACGATGATGGAGTCGTTCCTCTTGATGTGGTTTTCCCACGCCTCCTCGGCCACCACCTACAGACACACAGAGGGGAGGGAAGATAGTGAGGAACCATTTTTGACAAAGGGTGAAATAGCAACAATGGAGTGTCTGGAGGAGGTATAGTACTATGATAGCGTTTATTCCCACTACTGGTTTTGCTTTTCTCCTCAGCCACGACATACAGTTACACAGAGGGGAAGGGAGAGACTCAAACTATTTAGATATGCGGTGAAGGGACACATGGAGTGTGTGGTGGTACAACTATTCCCAAAACTCCTTGGCAAACACCTACAGTCGTCACACAGAGGGGAGGGATATGGCTGAGATACCGTTTTGACATAAGCCAAGAGAACACTATGGAGTGGTACACTGTTTTTATTAATTGTTTTACTCTAGAGACATGCCTACAGTCTTACAGAAAGGAAGAAAAGCAATGCCATCAGAAACATAGCCGAGACAGACTATAAAATATAATAATGGTTGTTACAGCCATGTCTCAAGGCAATGAGACACCATTTCAACAGACTAAAATGACACAGTGGAGTGACTGGAGGTGTGAACACTGTTTGTTCCCACTGCGACTGGTTCTCCTTCAGAAACACATTGGCGACAGAGTCAATAATGAGGTTATAGAGTTGGCCAAGGATCTGGCATATTTCCTGCCATTCAATTGGTCATTAAATTAATGATATACCCATTGATTCTTGAATATAAATGCCTCATTTGGCTGAAACACCAAACTCAAGATTGTGGCTTTAAAGACAAAGATTTCCATTTAAACAATCAACGCACAACAACAACTGAATGAGTGTTGAGTGCCAGAGAGAGCAAGACTACCTGGGACCACAGGCAACAATTTGCCCAGCTGTGTACTGTAGCTATGGTGCAATGTATTTATTGTGCATGTTCCCTGACAAATAGTAAAGCGAATTAAACTAAACTAATAAAATAAAGAGTGACATCAAGCTAGCAGTAACAGACCTTGTCAGGCCTGCCCTCAGCATCTTTGAGCAGGATGTAGGGTTTCTTCCTGATGCGGTTCAGGTCCTCGTGTAGACCATCCAACAGGAAGGCCAGCAGCTCATGAGAGTCCTGCTGCTGGTAGCCTGAGAACTGGGGGGCGAAGCGACCCACCTGGGTCTGGAGGGAGGGGAGAACAGACACACACACACACAACAGGTTCAGCAACAGATCTATAGGAAATTCCAAATTGACACCTCACCCCTAGGGAACTTGTGAAGATCGAATTGGTGGAAGCAAGCAAAATAGCACAGATTACACCAACCTGTAGCCTGTCAGTTAGCAAAGTAGGAATATTGCAATATTTCTTGTGTGATCCTTTCTGATCTACTCTAGAGCAGTGGTGTAATCGATGGTAAACGCACGTAAACACAGTTTACGCACCTTTTCTATGTTGTGTGAATGTTTACCCACCTATTGCGGAAAACCAGATTGAAAGTATAGGGAGTGTTACTTTATTCACCACGAACGGAAATCAGTGTTTACTCACCCATTCTTTCTACCACTACATCACTGCTCAAGAGACTCGGTTGTTGTGGCTTGTGGGTCTAAGGGTCAATTTGGGATTGGGCACATCATAGCTGCATTTCAATCCAGAATCAAGGTAGAAGTGAGGGAACAACTTTCAGACCATGTAAATTTCAGAAGTTATGGGTATGGTATGGGTACAGTACAGGGTTTGAGTCAATTCCATTTAAATTCCAGTCAATTCAGAATGCAAACTAAATTCCAATTACACATTTTCCCAATTAAAGCATTGAAGATAATTGGAATTTCAGTGTACCTTCTGAAATGCCTGGAATGGAAATGGACGACACCAACGCTGGTGCCGTAAATTACCTTGAAAGGCCGTGGTGTGACGTAGCTGTACTTCCCAGACCACGACTGCTTGGTGATCTCAGCGTAGGCCTTGGCGATCTCCCCTTTCATTCCCAGAGGGTTGTCCTCGTTCAACTCATCGTTGTACTTGTCTTTCAGGAAATACTCGGTGAGAGGAGGTACATTACTTAAACACTGTAGAAAATATAAAATATATAAAAAACGATTAAAAGGTGGAAAAGAAGCAGTAAAATATGCAAGAGACAGGGAATAATGAGAAAATCCAACAGTCAAAGGAATCACCTAAACCACCAGTATTTTTCAATGCCAAAGGTCAATCAATACCCGCAGCTGTTCCTGCCATGATACAATTAAAACCAATGCATACACACCAGAGTTCAGAGTTAACAGTTTTATGTATATTTTTATTTAACCGTTATTTAACCAGTCAAGTCAGTAAAAAACTCATTCTTATTTAAAATGTTGGCCAACCAAAAGGTAAAAGACCTCCTGCAGGGGCAGGGGCTGCGATAAAAGGGACCAAATGCAGATCACGACAAGAGAGACACCACAACACTACATAAAGAGAGACCTAAGACAACAACATAGCATGGCAGCAACACATGACAACACAACATGATAGCAGCACAAAACATGGTACAAACATTATTGGGCAAGTTGAGGGGTTAGGGTATGGTACCTGCAGTGCAGAGTTCATGAAGCAGGTGTTTCCCAGGTTGGAAAGACCACACAGGCCAGCCCGCTCACTCTGCCTGCCCTCGGAGCACTCATAGCTGTTATAAGGGTGGTAGGACGGAAGGCTGTAGCTGGAGTTTTTCACACTGAAGAGGTTACATAACATCAGTCAGGAATAAATAGAGAACATGGACTTAGCCTATTTCATATGGCTGGATAAAATTACTGGATGTTACCAAACAAATGCAGGCATAAAGTAGTGGTGTAATGTGCTGTTTGAATGACGTACCGTTCAATTTATTTTTGTTAAATAATTGCCTTAATCTTGTTTGGACCCCAGAAAGAGTAATGGGGATCCTTAATAAATACAAAGGCTAGTGCCCATACATAAACCTTAAACATTTCATTTCAAACCCCCCAAAAACAATTTCTTCCCATAAGGTCTTTGTAAATTCTCATTCAGTGTGGGGAGAAAGGTACAAAGTAAGAGAACACAATTGTACAATAAAAACAAAAAGCTGAAACCAACATAAAAAAATGAAAACACCTACAGAATATAGCACAGCTCCCAATAGGGTCGGGTGATATTATGATAGCATTGTCTATTGACAATTATTGACAGCCAACAGATGGTGACAACTTTGTGATGTGATAGATGGAAATAAAAACAATAACAAAAACAAGCAACATAAATTAAGCCGTAATCTATGGATTTCACGACTGGGCAGGGCTGTCAACTGGGGAGCCAGGCCCAGCCAATCAAAACGAGTTCTTCCCCACAAAAAGGTCTTTATTTCAGACAGAAATCCCCCACCCCTCCTCAGACGATCCTGCAGGTGAAGAAGCTGGATGTGGAGGTCCTGGTCTGGCGTCGTTACACATGGTCTGCTGTTGTGAGGCCGGTTGGATGTCATGCCAAATTGTCTAAAACGACGTTGGAGGTGGCTTATGGTATAGAAATGACCACTCAATTCTCTGGGAATAGTTCTGGTGGACATTCCTGCCGTTAGCATGCCAAACGCACACTCCTTCAAAACTTTAGACATGTGGCATTGTGTTGAGACGACTGCATATTTTAAAGTGGCCTTTTAATGTCCCCAGCACAAGGTGCACCTGTGTAATGATCATGCAGTTTAATTAGCTTCTTGATATGCCACACCTGTCAGGTGGATGGATTATCTTGTCAAAGGAGAAATGCTCAATAAACAGGGATGTAGACAATTTGTGCACAAAATTTAACAAGATTTATGTACGTATGAAAGATTTCGGGGACATTATTTCAGCTCATGAAACATGGGACAAACACTTTACATGTTTACATTTTTTGTTCAGTGTGTGAGATACTGTTAGTCTTGTGGTGTGCGTGTGGGGGGGGACACCTACTCATCATAAATCTAATTCCAAAATATTGGGCATTAATCTGGAGTTGGTCCCCCCTTTGCTGCTATAACAGTCTCCACTCTTCTGGGAAGGCTTACCACTAGATGTTGAAACATTGCTGCGGGGACTTGCTTCCATTCAGCCCACAGAGCATTAGTGAGGTTGGGCAGTAATGTCTGGCGATTAGGCCTGTCTCGAAGTAGGCGTTCCAATTAATCCCAAAGGTGTTCGGTGGGATTGAGGACAGGGCTCTGTGCAGGCCTGTCAAGTTCTTCCACACCGATCTCGATAAACCATTTCTTTATGGACCTCGCTGTATGAACGGGGCATTGTCATGCTGACAGAAAAGGGCCTTCTCCAAACTGTTGCCACAAAGTTGGAAGCACATCATCTAGTACACCATTGTATGCTGTAGCATTAAGCTAGGTCCCTTAGTTCCAATTAAGGGAGATCTTGAACCATGAAAAACAGCCCCAGACAATTATTCCTCCTCCACCAAACTTTACAGTTGGCACTATGCAGGCCTGCCAAATGTATAGTGCATAAAAATGCATAAAGACAATGCTATCGCCAAACCCAGATTCGTCCGCCGGACTGCCAGATAGTTTAGCGTGATTCATCACTCCAGAGAACGTGTTTCCACTGCTCCAGATTCCAATGGCGGAGAGCTTTACACCACTCCAGCCGACGCTTGGCATTGCGCATGGTGATCTTAGGCTTGTGTGCGGGGCTGCTCGGCCATTTCACGAAGCTCCCAACGAACAGTTATTTATTGTGCTGACATTGCTTCCAGAGGCAGTTTAGAACTCGGTAGTGAGTATTGCAGCCGAGGACAGACGATTTTTACGTTCATCGGCGGTCCCGTTCTGAGCGGCTGAGACGCTTTTGCTCCTAGACGTTTACACTTCACAATGTCAGCACAGTTGACCGGGGCAGCTCTTGCAGGGTAGACATTTGACAAACTGACTTCTTGGAAAGGTGGCATCCATGACAGTGCCACATTGCAAGTCAAGGAGCTCTTCAGTAAGGCAATTCTACTGCCAGTGTTTCTCTATGGAGATTGCATGGCTGTGTGCTCATACATACATGGGATGTTTTGACATTTTAAGGATAGAAATGTATATCTGAATAGTACATTTCCAGCAATAGTTAAGAGTATAGGGATCAACTAGAATAAAGTACATACACTATAAACACAAAAGTATGTGGACAACCCTTCAAATGGCTATTTCAGCCACACCCGTTGCTGACTGTTGTATACAATTAAGCACACCGCCATGCAATCTCCATAGACAAACATTGGCAGTAGAATGGCCTTACTGAAGAGCTCAGTGACTTTCAATGCAGCACCTTCATCATAATCACCAAACAGTGCCCGACCTCAGTAATGCTGGTGGCTGAATGGAAGCAAGTCCCTACAGCAATGTTCCAACATCTAGTGGAAAGCATTCCCAGAAGAGTGGAGGCTGTTATAGCAGCAAAGGGGGAACCAACCACATTTTAATGCCCATGATTTTGCAATGAGACGTTCCACAAGGTGTCCACAAACCTTTGGTCATGTAGTGTACATATGAAGTGGGTAAAACAGTATGTAAACATTATTAAGTGACCAGTGTTCCACGACTATGTACTGCACATAGGACAGCAACCTCTAAGGTGCATGGTAGAGTACCCAGGTGGTAGCAGCACAGTTGAAAAATATATGGCAGGTAGAAATCAAAACTGGATGGGTAAGAGATAGATTGAAAGGTCGAGGGTAGCTGACGGGTGGGACTATAAGGAAGAGGGATAACTGAAGTTAAATGTACAGTGGACGTAAAAAGTATTCACTGCATTTGGTAAGTATTCAGGCCTTGACTTTATCCACATTGTTACAGCCTTATTCTAAAATGGATTAAAATAGTTTCTCCCCCCCATCAATCTAAACACAACACCCCATAATGACAAAGTCCACACCAAAAAAAACATTTTTGCGAATGTATCAAAACAGGAAAAAACTGAAATATCACATTTACATAAGTATTCAGACCCTTTACTAAGTACTTTATTGTAGCACCTTTGACAGCAATTACAGCCTCAAGTCTTCCTGGGTATGACGCTACAAGCTTGGCACACCTGTTTTTGGGGAGTTTCTCCCATTCTTCTCTGCAGATCCTCTCGAGCGCTTTCAGGTTGGATGGGGAGCGTAGCTACACAAATATTTTGTTTCAAGTCCAGGTTCTGGCTGGGCCACTCAAGGACATTCAGAGACTTGTCCCAAAGCCACTCCTGCGTTGTCTTAGCTGTACAGGATCTCTGTACTTTGCTGTTACTTTTATAAATTTAACCTTTATTTAATTAGACAAGTCAGCTGAACAAATTCTTACTTATAGGTTTGGCCGGTGTAGGCCGTAATTGTAAGTTACGGCCTACACCGGCCAAACCCGGAAGACGCTGGGCCAATTGTGAGCCGCCCTATGGCAATCACAGACGGTTGTGATACAGCCTAGATATTTCACTTGATCCCGATTGCTCAATTTGACCAGGCAGCCAGCTCTAGGAAGAGTTCTGGTGGTTCCAAACCTCTTCCATTTAAGAATGATGGAAGCCACTGTGTGTTTTCGTACCCTTCCCCAGATCTGTAAATCGCCACAATCCTGTCCCTGAGCTCTGCGGACAATTCCTTCGACCTCAGGGCTTGGTTTTTGCCCTGACATGCACGGTCAACTGTGGGACCTTATATAGACAGGTGTGTGCCTTTCCAAATCATGTCCAATCAATTGGATTTACCAGGGTTGGACTCCAATGAAGTTGTAAAAACATCTCATAGATGATCAATGGAAACAGGATGCACCTGAGCTCAATTAAGTCTCTTAGCAAAGAGTCTGAGTACTTATTTACATAAGGTATCTGTTTATTTTTTATACATTTGCCAACATTTCTAAAAACCTGTTTTCACTTTGTCATTATGGGGTATTGTGTGAAGATTAGTGATTAAAAAATATTTTTAAATACATTTTACAATAACAAAATGTGGTGAAAATCAATCAATTAACTGTAGAAGTCTAAGTATTTTCCATTAGTTTACTCCAATTAGGGGAGGAGTGGTAGGGTTAGGGAACCAATTACATTGATAGAAGTCAGTCTGCAATATTAAAGCTGATCAACACTATCATCTGCATCTAAATAATTACTAATATATATTTATTTATTTATTTATATACAGTAGACTAAAAAAAAAAGATTTATGCAAGTCAAGGAACTCAGATTTGATCCCATATACCTTGTCATTGAGATAATTATGAAACCATTGGCAAGCATCAGTTCCCAACCCTATCGAGGACAGCTTATTCAACAGAGATTGCAGCACAAAACTTTAAGGCATTTGCAATATAATTTACAACAAGCATGGTAGCCGTAGTGGTGCTATGTTTAGTTCTGAATCCGTATTTATTAACATTAAGTACACCATTTACAGATAGAAAATAATGTAGCTGTTTGTGGTCCAATGATTCTAGTTTTTTTTCGCAAGACAGGGGAGCCTGGAAATGGGATGATAATTATCGAGATCACAACTATCCCCACCCTTACGGAGTGATAGCACCAAAGCTGCTTTCCACACTTGTAATATTTCCTGATACTAAAGTTACATTTAAAAAAGTGTGTGTTACTGTGCCAGCAATGAGAGGCGCTGCATGCTTAAGCAAAGACCGGTCCAAAATGTCAGCCTCTAATGACTTCTTAGTGTCAATAGCTAATAAATGGGCAATAACTGCTGTTTCTCTGAGTTGCCAAAAAGAGAAACCGAGACTACCATTTCCCAAGTCACGTGAGGTTGACTGATTATCCATCGAGGCAACTGGAAGCTGTATGTGGGGACAAACAGTCAACTGACTGGCCAAAACCAGAGATAAAATGCTGATTAAAAGCATCATAAATCTTAGCAGTTTCCTACATTATTACTGAAAAAGTTTAGGCAGAGAAGTAGCAGAATTACCTGGCTTCAGTGAATTAACTGTTTTCCGGAATTTAGCGTGTTCACTAACAGTCTGCCATAAGCGCTTAGGAAGTAGTTTGATTTGGCCTGTAACCTAGCTCACTACGGTAAGAGAGCTCGTTCATCAGACAGTCACTGCTCCCCAAAGATTTGCCATTGCCTGAACTTAGCCTCTGCCCAGGCTTTCAACATCTTTCGTTAAGATCCATAGTTTCATTCGATTTCGTGCCACAGCCCAATTTTTGTTTTAGCGGATGTTTAAAATGCTTATTTATTTGTTATTTTACTTTTTGGGGGTGTGGCTAATGCGGACGATAGATTCATATATCAATGTTTTATGGATAATCACGATAGGACAAAGGTTGTTGTCGCCCAACCCTAGCACCCAATAATTACTCTAAACCTGAGGACACAGTCAGCACATCTTAAAGAAAACACTTTGCATATAGCCTCAACCCTAAAGCCTTGAGGTACAGCAAAATGACTTGCAACAGCAATAACAGTCAGACCTCTGGGAGTGGGGCGACGCTGCGTCCCATTGATCAAGGGGTGGTGTAGCAGCACCACCAGTAATACCACCACCGGCCCCAGCAGTAGAAGTGTTAGCATTAGCAGCCTGTTCACAGCTCAGCACTCTCTCCACCACCACCCTGCTCCTGTCTAAATCTGTCAAGGCGTTCGTCCTCAGCTCTGTCCTCAGCTCTGTCCTCAGCTCTGTCCTCAGCTCTGTCCTCAGCTCTGTCCTCAGCTCTGTCCTCAGGCACCACCAGCAGCACAGGAGCATCTCATCTCAAACGCTTTAACCATCAGACACCGGCCTCACAAAATCCATCTCCATAACGCGGCCCTAGTCCGGGGCTTAGTTCAATCCAGTCCTAATCCGATCCCAAAGTCCAGTTGTAGCTCAGCTCACTCCTTGCCCAGGCCTTGGTCCCAGAGCTAAATCCCAGTTCAGTTCAGACACGCAGCAGAGAGGCACAGTAAAGCAAGGTCCTTCCCGAGCACAACACAGTCAAACACAGCTAACGAAAAAAAAAATCCCTCCTCCTCCGTCAGTGTTCAAGTTTTGCAGTGCCTCTTCTCACTCGCTCTCAGAGCCCTGCTATGTGACAGTGTCAATCCCTGCCCTGCCCTCTAGCATGCCCCTGCCTTGACGTGTGCTCTGCCTTGCTGCTACCAAAGGATAGCCTATTTATAGCAGCAGCTAGCTAAGCTACGACGATGGTCAAGAATCCGCTTCAGGAAGTAGAGGTACACAGATGGAGAGAGAGAGCGAGGGGGGGGGGAGTGGTAAAGGGAGAGGGGAGACAAGATAGAGGTGGAGTACAGAGTGGTACAGGAGAAGGAGAGATGTAGGGTGAAAGAGAGGAAAGGGTACAGGAGAGAGACAGATGGGTAAAGGAAAGAAAGGGGATGTTCCTATCAAGATAGAGGGATGAGCTCAAGAAAAGGCAGGGTAAATAGCAGGGGGGGTGACAGAGGGGGCCTGACAGCAGAGAATTCCTGCTGAGGCTGAAGAATACATTGTGGCCAAATACAGGTACTTTCTCTAGTAGCTAGCTAGCTTCTTTAATATGCAATTAGGTATTCATATAACTGGGTCTCCTTAAGAATCTACTGTAGCCTGAGTAGAGAGCATAGCTGGAGGAGGATGTGAGGAGAATAATTAAGTAGGCATCTGTGTCGCAACACACACAGAGAGCGAGAGAGAGCGAGAGAGAGAGGAGGTGGAAAGGGGGAGAGTGCAGATGAAATGCATTCTGAAGGTCACACAGGGACTGCAGAACATGCAGCACAATATGCTCAGAGAGAGAGGAAGAAGAGGGAATGCATAGAAAATGCGAACGAAAGGACTCACTGTACACAGGGAGTCTAGGGACAGTGGCTCAGAACACATGTATCTTGTCCCACCCTATCCACAATCAAACAGTCAAAGACAAAAGACGCATCCTAGCATACTTAATCCTGGTTTGAAACATCCCAGATTAAAATAGCACCCTATCCATTATTCAATCCCAGAGCGGACCAAGCTGGGGCGCTGTACAGTGAGGAGTGGGTTGACAGGAAAGGGATCTGCAGGGAGATCCTATTCCCACATCGCCACCATGGAGTCCACAGAAACAAGAACACAATATGGAAATACATCTAACATTAGTGTGCAATGGTGAAAACAGCGACATGCTCGAACCGTAAGTGTGCTACATACATACATTTCTCAGTAATGTGCCCGTATTTCTCAGATGCCAGGTAAAATAAAATTGCACATAGCCTATTTCCACACACAAGCCTTCAGCGAGAATAACCTACAGTGTTGAGTGACACTGATATTACACCCATTCCAGCATGCAATGGTTCACAACTAGTGGAAAATAAAACATTCCTCTACTATTAGGCTATTGTTCAACTACTGGACAGTGACAATACAATCCACACCCACAGCAGTGGTGTCCAACCAAGGTCTCAGAGTTTCTGGGTTGCATGAGGCTCACACGAGCTATTGATTCTCACTCGAAGCACCCACACAAAATTACTCTTCTTCAATCAAGTTAGTTAAGATTGAAATGTCAATTAAGCCATAATTCCGTCAATAGATAATGACTTAATCTGAGATGACATTCAAATACAGTTCACTACACAGAAGCTCTTTAGACCCATGATAGAATACACTGCTGTGAAAACAGATAAAAACCATAAACCATGCAGGCAACTGCAAATCCCCACATAACCACCTCAAGCCTTAACCCAGAGCCATAGATGTACGGAGTCCACAAACTATCCTTCATATTGGCACCAAACATTCCATTAAATCAATAACATTCTAATTTGTACTCTTTGCCTAGATAGAACCTTTGGCACCAAGATCGCTGATGTTCAGAGTTTGCTGAATTCCGTAGTGTCTCTATGGCTCTATGTGCCCCAGCCCAGTCAGTCAATTAGACAACCCTCTCTATGCTCAATAGTCCTTACTTCCTGCTGTTGAAGCTGCTGTTATGATTGTTTGTGAGAGATGAAGGGGAGATCTTTGGCAAAGCAGAAAGATTGGAAGTACCAGATGACCTTCAAAAGATAAAGAAAATCATGAGTTAGAGAGAAAGGATAAAGGCTCTCAAAGAAGAGGATTTTGAGAGATTGAGGGTTCATTCAAAAAGTATGGAAATAGGTTAAACCGGGGGTTTTCAAACTCGGGTCCAGGTACTGCAGGGCGTCTGCCATTTCTATCAATATCACAAGCTGCAACAGAATATCATCGTGGACACAATGCGTCTCTGCGTCCAGTATGAAGTTAGTTAAAGGTAGTTTCACGAGCTAATGCTAACTAGCGTTAGCCCAATAACTAAGTCTGCAGGAACAGTTAGCATGCTAACTGTTCCTCAAATTCTGGGGAAGTGGATAAAGGGCTTCATTACCAAAATCGCCAACTATCCCTTTAAAATTGAGAAAATTGTAGTAATTGGAGCTGATCACAGGGTTTGCTCTATATAGGAAATTCTTAGGCGGGCCATCCAAGCGGTAATTTTAGGGATGGAAAAAGTTGTCAACTTAAATGACCAAACCCAGATAAAAATCATGCATAAAAGATATTGAACTATGATTTAATAATACCAACTTTGAGAACTAACAAAGAAAGCTAGAGTCAGGGAGATCGAAAACTCCAAACATCCGGGCATTCAATGCACATGCCCCATTGATTTTGTTATGTTTGAGCAGAAGAACAATGCATTAGCCATTGGAAAATGCATAAAACAACAAGAAATATGCTATAAAAAAAGCTAAATTGTCTCTCAGCTCCATGCCAAACCATGTACGTAGAATTCCTGGAAATTTGATGAAAAACTGCTCAAATCTCTCAGCTCAATAGAAAAATGTGTAGAATTGCTTTGAAACAGCAAAACTTTCTCTATGCCGTCAAGACGCCTTTCTAGCTAATAGACTGTTAGAGTTAACCCTTCCAATGAACTGTGGGGAGGTCAAAATAATTAAACTGTTTACCAAATCTATTAATTTAAAAAAAGTTTACCTGCCATTATCATTCACCTGAGACAAGACATAACGTATTATGGGGGTCCCTATGTCGCCAGTTTGCCTGGGCGAGGTCCCTGGGCAAAAAAAGTTTGAAAACCCCTGAGTTAAACGATAAGAGATATGTTAGCAACTAAAGCCAAGCAAATAGGATAGAAGCAAATATATGATAGGGAGTTGAAATTCAAAGACGAAAGACTGTAGGAAAATAGCAGCAAAAATAATGATAAGGGTCTGCTGGGTTGAACATAAATATATACATTGAATGTATAAAACAAACTTCGCAGAATAGACTAGCATAGAGAAAACTGAGCCTCAGAGGAACCAGTCTTTCAATCGCCAGGCCAAGTGAGAGTAATTCCTAATTGGAAGTCAATGGAAGGTCATGGACCCAGCCAGACACACTCACTTAGGTGCAGAGGAACCTCTAGGCCACGATCCATCCTCATTCTTCTGCTCTATTACCAGGACCTGCATGGATATCAGAAATAGAAACATAATACACATATAAATATATGGAAACATAATACATATATGTTAAACTTTCTTCGCCAGATTGGCCTACAATACCATAAATGTAGTACTATGGCAACACTCGTCTTGTAGTATTTCCAAATCTGTTTTACAATTGCATCTACTTACAATAGGGCTACACGATATGGGCAAAACAAACAAAGCTATTTTACCAAATATTGCCATTTTACTTCTGATAAAGATCAAAGACCTGGGAGAATGTTGTTTTTTTGTGAACTGTTGGAATCATAGAAATAATGATTTTATGTCAAGAAGCAAAGTGGAAAGCAACATTGCTCTTGTTTGGAATAATCTGTTGACTGCATTTGACCTAATAGAACAGCATGCAAACTTATTGTGAATCCAGCGAGGAGGAGGAACTGTGCTGCTTGAGTGACAGGGGCGAGGCTTGGTGTGTATGGTAGAGGTCCAAAAAGTTGGACCCATTACAAAATGTAAAAAATAAATATTTATATTTTTAAATAAGCTCTATTGTCACACACTGAGGCTCTATGACTGTAGTCTATTGCCACTTTCATGACTTATGATTGGCCAACAACAAGCTACAAGCTCCACTCTCGTGAAACACAAGTGCAGCAGCATAAATTATGAAATGTCTCTTGCTCTCCCTACTGCAGCATTCACATTAGGATCTGTACAGTCCCTTCAGACAAGTCGGTTAAAATTACACATGCCTGAGACCCGTGACACTTATCAGACCCGACCTAGACCCGTAACATTATCTAGCTTGGGTCCGGATACGGTCTCAGGTATTCGGGTACAGGTGGATCCGTGAAGATCTCTAATGTGTGGGAAGTAGAGGGATAGAGACAGAGTACAATGTAAAAACAGACATAACACAAGGCTGAGAGGCATTTCAGAATATTGCATGCAATATGGATTTCTTGCGATTTCTATGTGAACTCGATTGTGCAGCATCTCTGCATTTCCAATCTGTTTAATGAATCTACTTGTACTTCTCAAATCGGTTTAATGCATCTAGTAAAACGTAGTAATTTCCCAATCTCATAATACAGGGAAAAAGGGAGATGAATCATATACCTAAGTATCCCTTTGCTTCTTAGTTGGCTTTGTCGTAGGCTGACTGAAAAGCCAAAGTGGGGGCCTGGGTAATGTCCAAAATGGAACCTTATTCCATATTTAGTGCACTACATTTGACCAGGCCCCAAAGGGCCCACACGGTGGAAAATATAGGGGTGGAGAAATAAAAATGGCACAGCACAGAGTGCAGAGAAACAGTTGCTTTCAAACTAGGAAAGGGAAATCCTTAATCGACATCCACGTCTCTGGTGCCCGAGGAACAGTGGGTTAACTGCCTTGCTCAGGGTCAGAACGACAGATTTTTTTACCTTGTGGCTAATTGAGCAAAGACAGCAATTCTGCTCATAGATTATGCATATATGAACTGCACATTGACAGTCGGCCCAAAGTGGGCTTTTTAAGAAAGCCCTAGTATTCGCCAAAGTTCCAGAGCATGTCTAAAGAATGTATCAGTGATATGTATTACTTGAAACTTTCTCAAGACATAACTGCATGGGATTACCACTTTGTGTTGCCAGTTAGCGATGCCGAAACAGTCATTTATAAAGGCTTTCCCATAAAACTTTCCAAATTAAATATTAAACTGCAAAGCATACCTGGCAAAATGATGATATCAATATGATTTGTATCTTTTGTCTCATAAACTCTGCTATTGCCATAGAGAAACACCACCCGCCAAACACCAGTCTCTTGACATGCACAACTGAAATTAAAGAGCAACTACACACCAAAATGTTTTACTTTCTTTCCCAGACCTCAAAAGATGTGATTTAAGCATTGTTGTGGACAAACAAAATTGGATGTTCTATTAAGTGTGATTTTGAGAACAAAAACCTGAAAAAAAATATCAAAGGGGAAAACAAGGCCGATAATAGTTTTTTGGTGCTATGCCAAATGTATTGGCTGGTAGATTTTCCCCAACTTTTTCTTCATGAAGTTAGTTTATGAATATTGCCAAAAACAATGTTGTGGATCGTTCAAAATCCACTTACATTTGTTTACACCTTGTTCAGTCACGTTATACTAGTAAAATAACAAGGTTGTTAGCTAGCTATCTAAACACTTGGGGGCACAGAAAAAACAGGGAAAAGGATAGCTTCATTACATGACTGATTTCATGCGTCACCACTCAAACTTGAGGCTCTTAAAGAGACCGTTTAAAATGTGATGTAACTCATCTCAATAGGTCCTTCAAACTCAACCTCAATGCCAGTTTGACTGCAATTTTTCATTGTTCCTCTCTAATTAGGGACCGATTTAGATCTGGTCACCAGGTGGGCGCAATTAATTATCAGGTAGAAAAGAAAACCATCAGGCTCCGTACCTCGTAGGGTAAGAGTTTATACCACGTCAATAGGTAGAGCTTTTAAACAATGTAGAAACCTAATATTCCAGAAATGACTAATTTCAATGGCAGGTTTTTGTATTAACATTCAAGTTTTTAAAAACCAATGTCTTTACACGGTCAAATATTAGTTAGAGCACAGCATGTGCTTCAGGTTGTCATGAACTTGGCCTGTTGGGGGAGGTTTATGACCTCCATAAATACCTTTCCCCTTTTCTCTCCCTCTACTCTATAGAGTTGACTCTTGTAAAGCCTTTGTAACATCGAAAGGTGGGCCTAGGAACAGTGGGTTAACTGCCTGTTCAGGGGCAGAACGACAGATTTGTACCTTGTCAGCTCGGGGGTTTGAACTCGCAACCTTCCGGTTATTAGTCCAACGCTCTAACCACTAGGCTACCCTGAATGAATATGATCTCAGATCAGTTATTGTCTGAGACATTACTACTAATGACAGGATGACAAACTGTATCTTGGAAAGTCGACACATTCATGTTATCAGATTCACGTGGAATTGTTGTGCAATTTAAACGTATTTGTGAAAAGATTAAATGTCATTTTAGCTTCTTAAATGAGAGAACGGTTTGTCATAGGGAAACCCTGCTAACTCAGAGGCCCCGCCCAAGTGAACAGACTTTGGTTGTAAACTATTTAACACGCCCTTCTTTCACCTCTATATAAACCCGTTGATGAAAATTCAGCTTTCTGTACCGAGGACGACGGTCATACGTTAAAAGGGCTCAGATAATAACGAAACTAGCATCATGTTCAATGTGAAGGTGACGATAGACACGCTTAAAGGATGAATTTCAACTATACCAGCCAGAATATAGCACGAGCTTAAAAGTATGGCAACTTGGTATGAACATTGAATACTTCACTCCAGAAGTGATACCTCCTAGCCGTTGAGTTACCAGCAGTCACTGTAAACGTGGGCTAGGAAAGGACGGACGACGTATCCAGTCTAACACACACAACGATACTACAACGTGTTCAGTTTACCACCAGAGACATTCTTCAAAGGACAAGAGAGCCCCTGCTGGGCAACCTGGCCTTCCATCTACGACCAACCTAGTGAAGCGCAGCTCAGAGAAAATATTTATTGCATTTTCCAAATGGGTGGTTATTTAGAATGCATAAGATTCTGTATTTACAATAGCATCCCATTGTTACTCGGTCTTCTTGCTCTTTCATTCAAAACCCAACCCCCTTTGTGTAACCAGCCGTGATATCTGTTCCGTCCGGTAGGGACGTTTTCCTTTATGACATTTGTAATCAATGTATGATCATTTAGGTATTTAGTAAATAAATTATTAAATCAAATTTTGTATTGCCGATTCAACTTGTTAGCCAGGGTTCATGAAGATAACCAAAAATGTACAACTTTCAGATGAGACTGAATAAAGTGACGATTAAATAGACTGCCACTGATGTAAAAGATTACTAGGTCTATGTTACAGATACAGGTATCCTGTGTGTGTGTGTGTATGTATCCTGTGTTTGCTCTCCTTCTCCCCTCACAGGTGAAAATCATCACTCCCCAATCAGTCACCAATCAATCATCAATCAGAAGACACACCTCCTCCTGTTTTCCTACCCTATCACAGTTCCTTTCCCTTGGTTTAAAAACCCTGTCAGTTGTTTGCTCTGGAGCTCAATCTCTCTGTAAATGCCATGTCTGTAGGTCTCTGTGTTTCACTCTCTCGTTGTGTATTAACCTCTTTTGTTTGAGCACCTCCATAGCACTTTGTCATCACCTGTGAGTATTGTTTTGGTTATGGTGTTTGTTTGCTGGTGGGAAAAGGGGAAACCAAGACAAGTCGCCCATGGGCATACACTACCTGTTGGTAGACTTTGTTAAATACACTAGTTAACTGCGCGGACCACCCACTGTATTTTTGGTTAGTTAGCTGTTAAAGTAGGCTAGTCTAGCTTAGGTTTTTTTTAAATACTTATTGTTTCTTTCCTTGAGTCCAGCTCAGCCCCTTTTCGTGCTCCCCCCATTACTGTGTGTTTTCAAATAAACCTTGAGTTTGACGGTAGATTTCAGTTGTCCTGGTTATTTCGTTCTCACTTTTACTTTAATTGTGACAATTTGCATGAGTTTGTTACGGGTCTCATGACCATCCCCCCCCCCCCCCTAGACTGTCGGGCCAAAAGGGATTCGTAACAGTCTGAGTTTATTTGGAAGATAACAGCTCTATAAACATTATTTCGTGGTGCCCCAACTTTCTAGTTAATTACAGAGAAATTATTTTATAGAATAGCATGTCATATCACTTAATCCAGCATAGCCAAAAACAAGGTAATCAATTTTATGTTTTACTCTTAACTTTAAGTGTGAGGCACTAGTACTACCAATGACATTTTAATTTAGAGTCCTGAGTGCACTATGTAGGGAACAAGGTGCCATTTGGGACACACTCCTGTATATCCTCTAGAGCAGCTGTTACCATCGAGTGGAATGTCCCTCCAGTGACCCATTGCCCAGTTGTCTAGATTAATCCCTGCTTGTAAATGGATGTTTAGGCCTAGGCTACTTCTGGTAAACTCCCCCAGGTGGGGGGGAAAGGACACTTGCAGCTTCGCTGTTCTTTGGAGCCAGACACTTAAGATGTGTAGGCTAAATGTACAGTTGAAGTCAGACGTTTACATACACTTAGGTTGGAGTCACATGAAGCGTTGGTCCCATGTTTCATGAGTTGAAATAAAAGATCCCAGAAATGTTCCATACATACAAAAAGTGTATTTCTCCCAAATTTTGTGCACAAGTTTCTTTACATCCCTGTAAGTAAGCATTTCTCCTTTGCCAAGATAATCCACCACCTGAGAGGCGTGACATTTCAAGAAGCTAATTAAACAGCATTATTATTACATCTTAACACCGTGTACCAGTGTAACTGAAGAGGATTGCTGACGTTTTACATACTTCTAACCAACTGTGCTATTTTGTTAGTTTTCTTGCGTTTAACTTATTTTGTACATACTGTGGCTGCTACTGTCTCTTATGACCGAAAACAACTATTTGACATCAGAACAGCGACTACTCACCCAAAAACTGGAAAATCTTTTTCCTTTAATGTGTCTGACGAGAAGGATATACTGCTTTCCCGGGAACAAGCCCAAAACCCCGTCATTTGCGTGAAGCCGGAGGAAAAAGGGGGCAGAGGTCGGGCTGCCTTATGAGAATTCGTAGGCGAGCAAGTAAACTCCCACTGCCATCCGTTCTTTTGGCTAACTTGCAATCATTGGAAAATAAAATGTATGATTTAGAATTAAGATTATCCTACCAACAGGACATTAAAAACGAATATCTTGTGTTTCACCAAGTCGTGACTGAACGGCGACACAGATAATATAAAGCTGGTGTGATTTTTCATGATTTGGCAGAACAGAGAAGCTGTCTGATAAGACGAGGGGTGGGGGTGTGTGTCCATTTGTCAATAACAGCTAGTGTGCAATGTCTAATAAAGTAGTCTCAAGGTATTGCTCACCTGAGGTAGGGTACCCTATGATAAGCTGTAGACAACACCATCTATCAAGAGAGATCTCAACTATATTATTCCTAGCCGTCTATTTACCACCATAAACCAATGGTTGAACTAAGACCACACTCAACCAACTAAGGCCATAAGCAAACAAGAAAATGCTCATCCAGACCACCTTTAATCCACACACAGATGCATGCAAATCTGACCATAATACTATCCTTCTGATTTCTTCTTACAAGCAAAAACTAAAGCCCGAAGTGGTGTCTATGCTACTGGACAGTTTTGCTCTCACAGACTGGAATATGTTCCGGGATTCATCCAATGACATTGAACTATACCACCTCAGTCACCGGCTTCATCAATAAGTGCATCGAAGATGTTGTCCCCAGTGACTGTACGTACATATCCCAACCAGAAGCTATGGATTATAAGCAACAACTGCATAGAGCTAAAGGCTAGAACTGCCGCTTTCAAGGAGTAGGACACTAATCCAGACGCTTATATAGGCTGTCTCACTGTTGTGTCGTCAACAAACGTAATGGTGTTGGAGTCGTGCTTGGCCAGGCAGTCGTGGGTAAACGGGGAGTACAGGAAGGAACAAAGCACACATCCCTGAGGGACCCCGTATTGAGGATCATGTGTTGTTGCCTAACCTTACCACCTGGGAGCAGCCTGTCAGGAAGTCTGGTATCCAGCTCCTTGATTTAGGCAGACCTATTATTTAGCTCGGTGAGGATGTTGCCTGTAATCCATGGCTTCTGGTTGCAATATGTACGCACGTCGGGACTAAGTTGATGCACTTATTGATGAAGCTGGTGACTGAGGTGGTGTACTCCTCAATGCCATTGGATGAATCCCGGAACATATTCCAGTCTGTGCTAGCAAAACAGTCCTGTAGCGTGGCATCCGTGTCATTTGACCACTTCCGTATTGAGCGAGTCACTGGTACTTCTTGCTTTAGTATTTGCTTGCAAGCTGTTCTGTCCTGCCAATGCATGGAAAACCCTGACAATTGTATATTATCTGTGTCATCGTTCAGCCACGTCTCAGTTAAACATAAGATATTCGTTTTTAATGTCCTATCGGTAGGATAGTCTCAAACGGAACTTATCCAGTTTATACTACAGTGATGGCATGTTGGCTAATAGAACGGATAGTAGAGGCAGGTTACCTACTCGCCGACGTAATTTTCACAAGGCACCCTGATCTCCTTCACCTGTATTTCTTTATCTTCAGGCGAATTACAGGGATTTCGGCCTTGTCAGAGAGAAATTATATCCTCATTAAAGAAAAAATCTTTGTCCAGTTCGAGGTGAGTATTCGCTGTTCTGATATCCAGAAGCTTTTTCGGTCATAAGAGACAGTAGCATCTACATTATGCGAAAACCCCCCCACAAAATAGCACAATTGGTCCGGAGCCTGTAAAACGGCAGTCATCCCCTCCAGCGCCAGTCCTAGTAACAAGAGCATAGAGAATTTCCTTGTCAGTTTGCATGGTGTGGAATAATCTAGATCCTATATAACTGGTGCGATGACAGGACAGGAAGTAGAGAATGTATAAATAGCCTGATATCCAAGGGTTATTTCATACCTGTCCTTGGTAGAGTCCTGCGTCCTGTATAGTGCTGTCCGGTTTGTTCAGAGGCTCAAACGTGTTGCTCATGTACTTATTCCACAACCTGGTCTCTTTCTCGTCTGGGATACTGAACAGTTTACGCATCTCCTTCTCAATGGTGTCTGCATGACAGGAGGTTATAGAACAAAGGTAACAAATAAGCAACATGCCGTATACAAAACATGTAGGTGACAAATTGAAAAAATTACACACATGCACCTGCATACTTAGGGCAGAGAATAATTGGGTGTATAAATCTCTCATGCTCTGATAAATTGGCAGCAGATTAATTCATTACTTTATAGTAACACTCCCTGCCCATGTAATTGCAGATTACTTGTGTGAGTTTTGGCAGTTATTTTGGGAGTGCATCATTTTGCAGTAGTCAAAAGCAAAGTCAGTGGCCTCCCGGGTGGCGCAGTGGTTAAGGGCGCTGTACTGCAGTGTCAGCTGTGCCACCAGAGACTCTCGGTTCGCGCCCAGGCTCTGTCGTAACCGGCCGCGACCGGGCGGTCCGTGGGGTGAAGCACAATTGGCCTAGCGTCGTCCGGGTTAGGGAGGGGTTGGCCGGTAGGGATATCCTTGTCTCATCGCGCACCAGTGACTCCTGTGGCGGGCCGGGCGCAGTGCGGCTAACCAAAGTTGCCAGGTACACTGGTGTTTCCTCCGGACACATTGGTGCGGCTGGCTTCCGGGTTGGATGCGCGCTGTGTTAAGAAGGACGCATGACTTTCAACCTTTGTCTATCCCAAGCCCGTACGGGAGTTGTAGCGATGAGACAAGATAGCAGGTATTGGATACCACGAAATTGGGGAGAAAAAGGGGTCAAATATAAGAGGTTGACAAACAACAGTGACCTTCCCTTGTGATTTCACTGTTTAAATTGACCATTAAAAGGCTGGCAATGCATCCGATTTTCATAAACTTAAAAGATGTTTGTATTATCAGTGAAATAACTAAGAGCAATGGTGCAAGGGCACCAAAGTAAACAACCAACAAGTCAAATGAAGAACTACAGAACATGTCAGGATATGAATATAAAATCCTAATATCACGAAGAAAATGAGTGGAATTGATCCACAAAGAGGAAAATGGAGAGCATTTTAAAACAAATATATTACTTATTAATTCTCTGTCAGGTATAAGAGAAGTTCTCCTGTGCAATCACCGTGACTGGTGCTAATGGATGGGAATGATCAATTCATTCATTCTCTGGCCGAGAAAAGTGGACAGCTGCTACATTTGTCAGGTTAACTGTACAATGAAAATAATGGTCATACCAATGCTTACTAGGTTTACACCAATATAAAATGGTACTCTATAGCTCAGTTGGTAGAGTATGGCGCTTGGTAGAGCATGGGTTTGATTCCCAGGACTACCCATACGTACACGCATGACGATAAGCCACTGTAGATAAAAGTGTAGGCTAATAAATATAATACTATTATTATAAGCATTTCAGTGCTTGAGGCATCACTACAGTCCCTGGTTCGATTCCAGGCTGTATTACAAACGGCCGTGATTGGGAGTACCATATGGCGACGCACAATTGGCCCAGCGTCATCCGGGTTTGGCCGTCATTGTAAATAAGAATTTGTTCTTAACTGACTTGGCTAGTTAATTAAAGGTAAAAATAAAAACGGGGTAGAAAACATGTGGAAATAATCAACGAGGAAAAGAGACGAGAGTTTCTTCTAAATAAAGATACTATATGCTCCATTCAATCTGTTAGGGAGAATAACAGTGTCTGCCTACCTATCGTGTCCGCTTTGCTGAAGCGTCTGGTGACCACGTTGTCCATGTTGCGGTCTTCACACAGCTTCAGTTCTGTGAGGTACACCTCCACCTTGCAGTGCTTCACAAACATACCCTGTTCTACCACCTGTCGAAATATGTCAATAGAGTGTGTCTTACATTATGACAGATGGCAAAAGAAAACTCATTAACAAATATGATTGTTTTTCAAATTAAACACTTGACAATGTTAAAGTTCTCTTACATGATAGATGGCATGAGAAGAAAATAGTTATCACTCGGTTACAATTTTGGCAATTAAACTCATTACATTGTGAATTTTGATCTAATCATTTGTTGTACATGATGGCATATGAAGGAAACAAATATTTTTTGCTAATTAAACTCATCATGACATCGCTCCGATATGGGCATTGCTGATTGAGTACAAGTTGGAACTTGCTAAAACTCTTCAACATTGAACAGAGAAGCAATCACCAACTTCACCAAGGAAACAAGAAATAAAGAACACAGCATATGGCAGTAGAAACAAATTAAGAATTTGGCTACCCAGTTAATAGGAATATCTACACACTGAAAGAATTGTAAGTGTATAAACTATAGGCTACACTTTCTAACTCCGTTGATAGGAGCGTATGACGGAGAATCTAAATATAGCCCCAGAGTGTAGACATAGCTGAAGGGTCCATTCCTATTCATTTCACACAGCCCCTCTGGTGGCTAGCCCCTCCGCTGGTGGCTGGCCCGTAGGGTACAGACCCGCCCTAACCCCAGGCAATGAGATCAGCTGTAGGCCTGGATCAGATTCACCCATCAGACATCACCCACCGCCCTTCTTATAAAATGAATGCCCGGCAAAGGCATGCTAACACAGAGATAAAAGGCAAGTTATAAGTCCCACAGTAACAAACTGACAGAACAGCCAATTTCGAAAAGAGCTATGCTAAGAACCAACCCCGATCCACCCCGCCCTCTCGCTTTCTGCTTAGGCTCTCTCCCTTGTTCGCTCTTCCTTCGCTCTTAAAAAGCCTCTGCCGCTCTCTCTGTTTGACCTCAGGCAGCATTCCGCTATTTGGAAAAACAAGGACACTCTAGAATCCACTCCCCAGGTGATAGATTCTCTACGTTGAAGCTGAGTGGAAGCGCAATAGGAGAACCCGGAAAATCAATTCCAACAGTCTGACAACACGGTTAAAGAACCCCCAAAAGTGAGAAAGAAAGAAAACCTCCTGCATGTTGTGTCTCGAAGCTCGCTCCATGTTGCGGTGTTTCAGTCATCCAGAGCACTCTCTGAAAATAGAAACGGCCAGGGCCACTCGATACCCCCCGCAACATACATGGCAAAAAGGGGAGGATCAAATGGGGAGAGAAAAATAAAGCACTGCAGCAGCCATGATGCCATGACTGGCTAGATTTGAAAATGCAGAAAGCCATGTCTGGGCTCACGGAAGTACAGTAGGCCCAGCTGGCAGTTAGCCCTTAGAAATAACCCTACGTTATCATAACCCCGTTGGTGTTTCCAGGAACACAATCCTTAGGTGAGTTACTGGCTTATACTGTAGTCAGTTGTCAGAGTTAAACCAAAAGCACACTGAATAAAAAAGCAACTAAATCATATCAATGTAGCCTACTTCCACTTTAGAAAATCTGATCTTCTCTGGACAACATTGAATCAGTAAGCATCTGTACTCGGGACCACTTTAGGTTTAAAAACTAATCAAGTCCTTATACAGAACGTTAGTGTCAGTCCATGTATTACAAATAATAGCTAGCATATTTGGAATACCGGTAGCTAAATTGTATCAAAAACAGCCCAGCTGCGATTCTCTTGAAGAAGACAGAGGCTAAACATTGAGAACTTAAGCTTGAGATTCAGTTACTAGCTGGGAGGGACTTAATATCGATCTAGAAATCAAAGTTATCCTGGTATCCTTTTTCACAATCATCCCAATCTGACCTGAAGTATATTGATCAATCCAACCCCATAAGACACATGCGAAATTGACACAAATGGAAACTTCTCAATTACTCCTCACACCACAATAACCTCTTCGGCTACAAGTAGGTTATCGACAAACAGGCCAAACAGCGACCATTGAAATGTAATTGCGCACTGACCATATTATCTTATCTCATACTATTCACCACTTCACATAAAGTACCTGAGCCTTGTGCTCTGACTGAGCTTCTCGTTCATCTGACTACCGCTGAGGCACTGGTGCTACGTACACTGTACCCAATCAGCTCTTATACCCATACAGTAGGTCTACATTACTTGGTTTATTTGACCACTTAAAAACAACGATATTGGACCACACCAGCCATAATTAGCCACTAATGTCACTCATCCTTACCTTGCGTGAGATAGGCTCTTGTCCCTCCATCAGTGGATACCAGCTCACTAGCTTATTCCAGCCTTCTGTTGGGATCAGGATGTAGTCCAGCTCATCAATGAGGTGCTCCTTGATGGCCAGAACATCCCCATCTACTCGAGAGAGCGAGACAACCGGGTCATGTTCTTTAGGCAACAAACAATAGAAAATGGACTGACACGGAAGGACTACCTGAACCTGGCCAATAACAAAAATACATTTTTGTTTGTTTGTTTGTCATAATGAATATGACCCAGGTTGTGGCAAAAGAGGGGTTATTAAAGGGAAACATTTTAGGACAATGTATGGCTTGGGTTATAATGGGGTTGTTCAATTGGGACAGCTTCAATGGTGGTAGACTACTCATAATGGCAGTTTCTTATACAATAAAACAAAGCTACAGATAGCTTTCTAATAGACCAGAGAAAGGCTACCCTTGAACATTTTCATTGATGTTTAGAGTATATTATAGACCTACTTTTTCTGTCATACTTAGCCTACAGAAATTGCATGTATAACAGCCTTTAGTTTGATATATTAGGTAAGATACATCATGTTGATCACTCTAAACATCCTGTACTCGCAAAACAGTGGTGGGTTCATCTGGACACACTGGGGATGAGTAAAAAGAGCATGTTATGAAGTCACCTTTTCCACTAATCTCTCCAGAGATAGACAAATATTGCATCAAGGAGGTCTGAGTGTGGTGCATCTTACCACTTGTAAGGAGCCCCGAGTTGTCCACTGGTCCAGGGTAGACATTCTGGTCTCCCATCTGATATTTGTCCCAGCTGTCAAAGCCCACATATTTCTTCCACTGTTTGAACCAGTGGCTGTCCACTAGGTACCTATGTATTAAGAGCACCAATGATTTAGATTTGAGATCACACTAGATTAGATCTAATGAGTTTGGGGTAGCTGATGGTATCTGATAAGTAAAGAATTATTTATTTTTATTTAAAAAAGTGTGTAGCTCCAAAGTACAGGCAGGGTACCCACTAACCAGCACAGCTGAGAGAAGGACATCCAGTTACAAAAGTCTGTTTCTCATTCAGTTAATCTTTGTTAGAGAGAACTCGAGACAAAGGGGTCATTTCAGAATGACCAGCAGCTGATCTGTTTTTAGTTTAAAAAAATAACTTTCATTGCCTTTCATTTGGAGTAACGTTAAACAATGTAAAGAATGTTACAATTACCATGAAACGGATGCTTGCTAACAGTGTGAGCTAGACAAAGGTTAGCTAGTTGGGACACTTGATTGTCACTAAACATCAATTATGTCAGCAGCTAACTGTTTGATACTGGCACGTTTGTGAGTGTGTTAGTTGGCAAGCCAAGTAATTTTGACAGTTGCTTTTCATGACTCTTCCCTGACTTGCCAGATGAGCTCACGTCACGGGCAAACCACTTGAAATCAAGCTAGCCAGCTTTGAATCGCAAGATCATGAAACAGAAATCATTGGGAAAATAAATGTATTTGACTAGCTACGTTGGTAGCGTACCTATGTGTCTAGACATTCCCATGTTGGCAAATAACTTGGTCAAGAGAAACTGTGGAATGTGGCGAAGCCGCTGGCTAGCTTTAGCTGACAGAAGCTGACAGCTAACGTTAACTGGCAAGGTAACCGTCAACACGGCCTGTCACACCCGCTCTCCGCTGCTTTAGCACTTTGACAGCCACGGTAAGGTCAGCCAGCACCTTCCTAAGACCTTTAAAAAGTTACCAGCAAACTCTTACCAAGTATCTCCCTTTCGTAGCTGTGTTTTCAGCAGTGCTGCGACTTCTCCTCTCTGGGTATCCAGATCAGCCGCTCCTCCTTCCGCCATCTTTCCTTGGACATCACCCGCTGCATGATGGGATAGAGAAGCGTCTCACACGGGCGTAAAACAGCCCTTTTCAGCCAATCATCAACCCGAACTGGAACTGTGCCTCGAAGTCGCCGTGGATAGCGCAACTTCTAATGGTTTACAGCATGTGCCCTGAATATTGCTAGATCATTGTTGCTCCGATTTATAAAATTTCTATACCTTGAATAGAAATTGGTCCAGGAAAAGACTTGAATAGACTAGAACAATACTGTGAAGTGATTTTAAAACCTTTCCTAGTGAAGAGTGATCCCACAAGGATCATAATAATAGCATAGAACATACTGATACTACACATTTTGTTTATTTAAAACATACAGATTCATATTTATTTTGTACAGTCTTTTGTAGTCATGTTACACAGAAAATCAATCATTAAAATATTGTACACGTTTTCTAAGCCCAACCATTGTTAGCTCTTGTTAAATTGACAAAGATGACACAATACATCTTCATTTAGCAATGATCCACATTCTAACAACATCAACGGTTATTCATCTCATTTGTAATGTACAGCTTCCTTTACTCTCCCACTGAGCACACAGTGGTTGAATCAATGTTGTTTCCACGTAACGTCATTGAAATTACACTTAACCAACGCGGAAGACGTTGAATTGACATTGTGCCCTGTGAGATGATTCCTTTAATACATGGAATACAATACAGTAGGCCTAACAACAATCTATCACTTGGCAATAGACCAACAATAAAAAAAATGTGGAGATCACAGTCCATTGAACAATGAGAAAGAAGCTTTTGTAATTGAACAGTTGACTTGTTCTATACCTGAAAGCACATTGGGTTGTGTAAAGGAGCAAAATTGTTCCTTTCTCTCATTGCTTATCGGGCTGCCTGATACACTTTATCTTGAATTGGAATTTCAGTTCATTTCCCAAAATGATTAAACTGAATTCGTCACTCCAATGGTGTCACTGGGGTCTTATTAGCAGTTTGAGTCCTTCACCCCCACTGGGAGGTAGCCATCTTTGATTGGTACCCCTACTGGCTCCATGCCTCCCTCGCCCTTGGGGTCAAAGGTGGCCAGCATCCTCTCCTGTTCTCTCTTGGTTTTGGGTAGGTCGTTAGAGGGCTGGAGGAGGATGTGAATGCGCTGCAGAGAAGATTTGAAATATTTATAAAGAATAATGGACTGAGTAGATTGAGATAATAATGTTAGTAAATGCTGTGTATCAAAGAGGAATGAAACAATTGCCATAAAAACACTGGACTGAGAAACGTAAGGTTACTTGCTTAACCCTGGTTCTCTGATAATATGGGTGAGACATCGAACTGTGGGGTTCACCAGAATAAGTAGCTCGAAGGACCAATTATACACAAGTGTTGGACACAGACAGGTCACGTGGTGAATGAGGGCACTCCCCTCCCCTCATACTAAAGAGTCACTCGCCTGCCCTCTGAGCACTCTTGAACGAGACAAACTTCCTCACACGCTTGCGACTAGGGGAATGTGGTGAGATGTCGCACTCATAATATTAGAGAGCCGGGGTTACACAAGTAACCTTAAGTTATCTTTCAATTATTTGTTTCGACGTCTCACTGTGGGATACGGCCAACTCCCATATCGCACATGCTCTCTGAAGCCATGCAGTCTCAATATCAACCCTCAGAGGTCCGACACCGAGGACAGTGTGCACCAATGAAGGCGCAGTGACATCTTGTTGGTAGAACCTCAAAGGTATGAGGGGATGCAAGCCACATCCCAAATCTCTTGTAAGGAGATGCCCTTGAACAGTTTCCAAGAGGTGGCCATAGCTCTGGTGGAGTGAGCTCTTAGGCCCTCCAGAGGCTGTAACCCTTTGCTATTATAGTCCAACACAGCTCAGCATTCAACACCATAGTGCACACAAAGCTCATTACTAAGCTAAGGACCCTGGGACTAAACACCTGCCTCAGCAACTGGATCTTGGACTTCCTGACGGGTGGCAAGGGTAGGCAACAACACATCTGCAACGCTGATCCTCAAACCGGTTCCCCTCAGGGGTGCGTGCTTCGTCCCCTCCTGTACTCCCTGTTCACCCACGACTGCGTGGCCAAGCACGACTCCAACGCCATCATTACGTTTGCTGATGACAACGTGGGTAGGCCTGATCACTGACAACAATGAGACAGCCTATAGGGAGGTCAGAGACCTAATCAGTGTGGTGCCAGGCAAACAACCTCTCCCTCAATGTGAGCAAGACAAAGGAGATGATTGTGGACTACAGGAACAGGAAAAGGAGGGCCGAACAGGCCCCCATTTACATTGACGGGGTTGAAGTGGTGTCCACATCCCCAACAAACTATCATGGTCCAAACACACCAAGGTAGTCATGAAGAGGGCACGATAACACCTTTTCCCCATCGGGAAGAAAAACAATTTGGCATGGGTCCTCAGATCCTCAAAAAGTTCTACAGCTGCACTATCGAAAGCATCCTGACCGGTTGCATCACCACCTGGTATGGCAACTGCTCGGTATCTGACCGTAAGGTGCTACAGAGGGTAGTGTGAACGGCCCAATACATCACTGGGGCCAAGCTTCCTGCCATCCAGGACCTATAGAACAGCTGGTGTCAGAGGAACGCCCCAAAAAATTGTCAAAAACTCCAGTCACCCAACTCATAGACTGTTCTCTTTGCTACCGCACGGCAAACGCTGCTGGAGCGCCAAGTCAAGGTCCAAAAGGCTACTTAACAGCTTCTACCACCAAGCTATAAGACTGCTGAATCAAATGGCCACCCAGACTATTTAAATAGCTAGCACTATTTAATCTCCACGTTTTCCAACGGCTCAAAAGGCTGCTGTGAAACAGTCTCAAGCACAACAAACACATTACATGACAGGGGTAAAGGCTTGGGAATTGTACGTAAGCAACAGGTGGTTCATTTGGGAAGGCTTTCTCAACTCTTAAGATCTTTCTAGCTGCTATCTGGGCCTGTCAAATAGGCTTCCACAAAAACACAGTGAAACAACATGACAGGATGTTTTCCCACTGTGTTTTTGTGCAAGCCTATTTGACAGGCCCAGATAGTAGCTAGAAAGATCTTAAGAGTTGAGAACGCCTCCCCTCTGTCCAAAAGATCCTGCAAGAAGCATAACACCTTGGATACAGAGCATTGGTAAGGAATGATCTGTTTTTGGTCACATCACTTCTCAATAATCCACCACTTATTTCCATACAGTGAGAATGTGGAATCAATGACACGATGCAAGCCTGTCACATCCAGATTTAACTTCAGAGGGCCATGGATCCGGGAAATCTTTTGTTCGCTTGGGTCAGCAGATCCCTGCGTAACGAGAGTTGACAGGGCTCGTTGTATTGCCTAGCATTGGCGGGGCTACCAAGATGAGAGATAAGCCGCCTTCCCTCACTCTGGCCAGAGTGGGGAGTATGAAGCTGAGGGGAAGAAAAGCGAGCGTGTGTTCTTGCAACACAAAGAGCTCTACAGACGCTTGACCATATTTCACTCAGATCTGTCTCACCACTTGGGGAAAGAGTCTCCAGTCCCTTAGATGGGGATTCCCTCTGAACAATAAATCCACTCATATGTTCAGTACACCCGAGACATGAGTTGTGCGTCGGGACAGTAGGTGTGCTCTGCTTCACAGAATAATCCAAACGAATAATCTGTGTAAGCACATGGGGTGAGTGCCACCCGACTACAGTCGTATTGTCCGTTCTGGTCAAAACGTGACAATTTCAAAAGGGAGGGTAGAAAGTGTTTCAGTGAAAGAAACACCATCAGCAGATAAAGGTCATTTCTGTGAGCAATTTGTGAAGTGGGGTCCTTAATATGTTTATTACAATTCCCTCGTGAACTGTACCCCAGCCCGTGAGTGATGTCACCATTTCCCTTGTTGCCACTACAGTTAGGGGAGTGCCAGGAACGAAGATCGAGGGGCTCTTCCAGTGACGGAGAGCCGAGAGATGTATGGAGCGATTGAGATGAAGCCATGTACACAGACGTTGGACAAACACCCAGTGCTTGAAGTCTCTCATACTAAGTAAGTGAAGAGGTACTACTGAGATGGTGGAAGCTATCAACCCCAGCACTCGGAGGCACGTCTTGAAAGTGGCAGAGCGCCCCCCCAGTAGAATGGCAATAGTGAAGAACTCAGTGACTTTCAACGTGGCACCATCATATGATGCCACCTTTCCAAGTCAGTTTGAACTGCCCCAGTCAACTGTAAGTGCTGTTATTGTGAACGGCTTAGCCGCGAAGTGGTAGGCAACACAAGCTCACAGAATGGGACCATTGAGTGCTGAAGAGCGTGGCGCGTAAAAATCGACTGTCCTCGGTAGCAACACTCACTACAGAGTTCTAAACTGCTTCTGGAAGCAACATCAGCACAACTGTTTGTCGGGAGCTTCATGAAATGGGTTTCTATGGCCGAGCAGCCACACACAAGCCTAAGATCTCCAAGCGCAATTCCAAGCGTCAGCTGGAGGGGTGTAAAGCACCCTGCCATTGGACTCTGGAGCAATGGAAGCGCGGTCTCTGGGAGTGATGTATCACGCTTCACCATCTGGCAGTCTGACGGACAAATCTGGGTTTGGTGGATGCCAGGAGGCTACCTGCCCGAATGCTTAGTGCCAACTGTAAAGACCGCCATAAGGTGATGGCCTTCGTAAAGGTGAATATTCTACAGAGGTCGGACGAAACAAATGGCTGAATGTTCCCCTATTTGGCGATTAGGGTAATGGACGAATGTGTCTACCACTACAGACTCAGTCTTTTCTTTTGTAGATACTGTATAGCGTTGCCAGTGGTATCAGTTGATATTGTTATTATTAGGTAACGTTAGTGCCTTAGTTCTTGTGAGTCAATTCTCCTTGTTTTAAACTTTTTATTTTATTACCATGAAGCTGCCCATTTCTATTTATCGATGGTACCCGTATCCAGGGTAGATAAAGCACAGTTATATTATTAGGTTACATTAATTTCTTTAAAGATGGTGCAGCTAACTTAGTGGTATTGCTGTAAGATGTGATTTGGAAAATGTTTTATAGTTTCTTTTAAAACAGCCTAGCTTTGGGTTTTAAAAGTGTTTATTATTCATTTATTTATTATGTGCAACTCACTATTTCAGCAGGGCTCTTTACACAATAGGTTTAGTGTTCCACCCACCACAACATGTGTGGATATTGAAAAATGTTTAATGGATCAGTTATGGTAATATGGCATCTATCCTTTTCACACCTGACTTTACATGGCTAGGTTTAAAATCATGAGACACACAGCTAGTTGCTCAATCACTTTTGCTCACTGGAATGTTAAATCTGAAATTACCCAGTGAAACGTAAGAGTAGATATCGCCTTTCGAAAGGCACATCTCCGCACTTTTGACCACCTATTTCAAAGGAGGGTGGATCGGTCAATCACATCATTCCAATTTTCATTCTAAAACTAGAGCAGCGACCATTTTAATTAGTAAAAACATACCGTTCGCAATGTCAAGTGTAGAGGCAGACTCAGCAGGCCGTTTCATTATTGTAGTAGGAAGACTGTATAATACACCTGTTATCTTGGCTAACATTTATGCACCAAACTGGGATATCAGTTAGTTCCTCAAATGTATTTACTCAATTACCAAATACAGACACACAGCACCTAATACTAAGTGGTGATATGAATTGTGTACTTCTGCCCAATCTGGATTGTAGCTCTCCTAAGGTATAATTTTCATCAAAGACAGTATCCACGATTCAGCTATTTCTTAAGACATATGGCATATCTGATGCGTGACGTTGACACAATCCCACAGCTAGGGATTATTCTTCTTTCTTATCAGTTCATAAGACCTTATCACGTATAGACTACTTTTCCCTAGAAAAGTAGTCTATACGAGCAGGTGTATATCATTCTCAAATGAAGCTATTTCTCGAGCTTAATCAAACCCCTAGAATGTCTCCTCCAACAGTATGGGAATCAATGAAGGCTTATCTAAGGGGACAAATGATTTCCTACAGCGCACGATTAAAGTGCAATATTCAACACCTAGGGGATCTTACAAATAAAATCTTGGATTTGGATATGGCATATTCACACTATTCATCCGCAGATTTACTAAAACAACATTTGACACTTCAGACAGTGCGCTCTTATTTCAACTCGACAAGCTGAAAATCTAATAAATGAATCTCTACACAAAAATTATGAACATGGAGAATTCAGGGAAAATTAATTTATTTATTTATTTATTTATTTATATTTATATATATATTTTTTAAATGTAAATCATATTTTTATTTGGCGTACCCCTGACGGCATTGCACGTACCCCAGTTTGGGAATACCTGCTCCAGAGAATACATATCTATATGGAGAAGACATGCTGTAATTCAATTTAAAATAGTTAACATCGGGTGCATTCGTCAAAGGCAATACTATCCGAGATTAGACCAGAAATATATTCCACTTGTGATCGATGTAAGCAGGCTCCTTCTACTTTATTACACGTTTTGGACATGCCCGAAATTGACAGATCTCTGGGTATCAAATTTTGAGACATTTTCTAAGATACTGGAGAGACCTTTAGAACCTCCTGCCTTTATTGCATTATTCAGAGTGGCACCACATGAGGCCCCTCAACAGTTCTACGGGCAAGATGCTGGCATGTACTACTCTTCTACCTAGACGTTTCATACTATTTAAGTGGAAGGATCGGTTTCCTCCTACTTTTAATTATTGGATAAAGGAAGTTATGCAACATCTCAAGCTAGAGAAAATATGCTACTCCGTAAGGGAATCTGCAATTATACTTTATAATATCTGGCAACCTTTCCTATCCTTTGTAGAAGACATGAACCCAGCTAATTTCACAGCTCCATAAACCAACCCAAATTAGAATTTGTATCATTATTTTTATTCTAACTTTTTTTTTCAAATACAAAGATCTTACCCGGGGGACCCGAGTTCTGAACTCTAACTGTTCTGTATTATCTGTATAATCATAAAAAATGCCAAATAAAAAAACCTTTGTTGAGATCGGTGGAAGAGGCCCTAACCTCAACCACATCAGACACCTTTGGGATGAATTGGAATGCCAACTGCGAGCCAGGCCTAATCGCCAAAAATCAGTGCCCGACCTTAGTAAATGCTCTTTTGACTGAATGCAAGCAAGTCCCCGCAGCAAAGTTTCAACATCTAGTGGAAAGCCTTCCCAGAAGAGTAGAGGCTGTTATAGCAACAAAGGGGGAACCAACTCCATATTAATGTTCATGATTTTGGAATGAGATGTTCGACGAGCAGGTGTCCACATACTTTTGACCATGTAGTGTATGTTGTGTCAAGAGGAAAGGAACCTAAATTCACCTCTCTGAACGTTCCTTCTGTGGTGGAGAGTTTGTAGATCATCCAGAAAGGGATGCAGACCATGGAGGCAAGAGCCAGGAGCCAGCCTATCACATAGCCCCACCAGGGGTACACATACTCATTGTTGTACTTCAGAGGGGTGTACTTGATGAGGAGAATGCAAAGGTTGCCTAGTGAAAAAAAACAAGTATTTGATTTAGAAGTGAGCCTTGACTGGGGCCGTCAACATTTCCAACTGTAACTGGTGTTTTTCCAAATCATGGGATCTGTCTAGGGCCCAGAGTTTTTCCTGGTCAGGAAAAAAATCCTTTCCCAAAACACAACTAATGACATTTTATACTGTTTATGAGAGTTTACATGGGTTTGTAGGTTACTCACAACGCATGTGGCTGGGGTGACATACAGCCAGCAGTATTTAATGTAAGGTCCTGGACGGTAGCCAATCATGTCTTCGATGTTATCATAGAAGCGGTCGACACCTGGAACAACATACAGAGACAGGCTAACCATGCTGGGTTTGGTCAAAAGAGCTGTGGACACAAATGTCAACATTTGAGACTATGAAGTAGTCTCTGAACAGTACTATCAAAGGTGAGGAATATACAGTGCATTCGGAAAGTATTCAGACCCTTGACTCACATTTTGTTATGTTACAGCCTTATTCTAAAATGTATTAAATCATTTTTTCTCTCTCATCAATCCACACACACACAATGACAAAGCAAAAACTGGTTTTTCAAATGTTTGCTAATTTCTAAAAAATAAAAAGTACTTCACATTTCCATAAGAATTCAGACCCTTTACTCAGTACTTTGTTGAAGCACCTTCGGCAGCAATTTATTTATTTATTTCACCTTTATTTAACCAGGTAGGCAAGTTGAGAACAAGTTCTCATTTACAATTGCGACCTGGCCAAGATAAAGCAAAGCAGTTCGACACATACAACGACACAGAGTTACACATGGAGAAAAACAAACATACAGTCAATAATACAGTATAAACAAGCCTATATACGATGTGAGCAAATGAGGTGAGATAAGGAAGGCAAAAAAAGGCCATGGTGGCAAAGTAAATACAATATAGCAAGTAAAACACTGGAATGGTAGATTTGCAATGGAAGAATGTGCAAAGTAGAAATAAAAATAATGGGGTGCAAAGGAGCAAAATAAATACATTAATTAAATACAGTAGGGAAAGAGGTAGTTGTTTGGGCTAAAATATAGGTGGGCTATGTACAGGTGCAGTAATCTGTGAGCTGCTCTGACAGTTGGTGCTTAAAGCTAGTGAGGGAGATAAGTGTTTCCAGTTTCAGTGCTTTTGTAGTTCGTTCCAGTCATTGGCAGCAGAGAACTGGAAGGAGAGGCGGCCAAAGAAAGAATTGGTTTTGGGGGTGACGAGAGAGATATACCTGCTGGAGCGTGTGCTACAGGTGGGAGATGCCATGGTGACCAGCAAGCTGAGATAAGGGGGACTTTACCTAGCAGGGTCTTGTAGATGACATGGAGCCAGTGGGTTTGGCAACGAGTATGAAGCGAGGGCCAGCCAACGAGAGCGTACAGGTCGCAATGGTGGGTAGTATATGGGGCTTTGGTGACAAAACGGATTGCACTGTGATAGACTGCATTACAGCCTTGAGTCTTCTGGGTATGATACTACAAGCTTCGCATACCTGTATTTGGGGAGTTTCTCCCATGCTTCCCTGCAGATCCTCTCAAGCGCTGTCAGGTTGGATGGGGAGCGTCACTGCACACTTATTTTCAGGTCTCTCCAAAGATGTTCGATCTGGTCCATGTCCTGGCTCTGACTGTGCCACTCAAGGACATTTAGAGACTTGTCCCGAAGCCACTCCTGCATTGTCTTAGCTGTGTGCTTAGGGTTGTTGTCCTGTTAGAGAGTGAACCTTCGCCCCAGTGAGGTCCTGAGCAATCTGGAGAAAGATTAGTAACGAAAACTGTCTGTACTTTGAGCCGTTCATCTTTCCTTGGATCCTGACTAGTCTTCCAGTCCCTGCAGCTGAAAAACATCCCCACAGCATGATGCTGCCACCACCATAGTTAACTGTAGGGATGGTGCCAGGTTTGTTCCAGATGCTACGCTTGGCATTCAGGCCAAAGAGTTCAATCTTGGTTTTGTCAGATTGGAGAATCTTGTTTCTCATGGTCCGAATGTCCTTTAGGTGCCTTTTGGCAAACTCCAAGCAGGTTGTCATGTGCCTTTTACTGAGGAGTGGCTTCCGTCGAGCCACTCTACCATAAAGGCCTAATTAGTGGAGTGCTGCAGAGATGGGAGAACCTTCCAGAAGGATAACCATCTCCACAGAGGAACTCTGGAGCTCTGTCAGTGACCATTGGGTTCTTGGTCACCTCCCTTACCAAGGCCCTTCTCCCCCAATTGTTCAGTTTGGCCGGGCGGCCAGCTCTAGGAAGAGTCTTGGTAGTTACAAACTTCCTCCAGTTAGGAATGATGGAGGCCACTGTTGTTGGGGACCTTCAATGCTGCAGAAATGTTTTTAGTACCCTTCCCCAGATCTGGGCCTTGACACAATCTTGTCTCAGAACTCTACAATTCCTTTGGCTTGGTTTTTGCTTTGACATGCACTGTAAACTGTTGGACCTTATATAGACAGGTGTGTGCCTTTCCAAATAATGTCCAATGGAAACAGGATGCACCTGAGCTCTCATAGCAAAGGGTCTGAACACTTTTGTAAGTAAGAGATGTTTGTTTTTTTATAAATGAGCAAAAATGTCTCAAATTGTGTTTTGTCATAATGGGGTTTTGAGTGTAGATTCATGAAAAAATAACATTTAATCAATTTTAGAATAAGGCTGTAACATAAAAATGTGTAAAAAGTGAAGGGGTCTGAATACTTTCCCGAATGCACTGTATTCTTGAATAAACCAGTTACAGTTCTGTCTGTGGGATTGATATGGTGTAACTATCTTTTGAACGGTTCCATCAGATATTTTGTTGTTGTTGTAGAATTGTATTCTAACTTACCATAGACCCATGCGATGGAGACAGTCTCAAAGATGGCCATGAAGAGAAGACACATGCCACTAGCAGCATAGTAGTCCATCAGCTGGAATACATATAACCCACCCTGAAGAGAGACAAGAAAATAACTCAAAAACACTCGAGATCGGTGTGGAAGAACTTATCTGTCCTGCACAGACCCCTGACCTAAACCCCATCGAACACCTTCAGAATTAATTGGAACGCTGATGGCGAGACAGGCCTAATCGCCATAGCAATGTTTCAACATCTATTGGAAAGCCTTCTGTTATAGCATCAAATGGAGACCAACTCCGTATTAATACCCATGATTTGGAATGAGATGTTTGACGAGCAGGAGTCCACATATTTTTTTATTAAACTCCCTTTTTCACGACATCCAATTGGTAGTTACGATCTTGTCTCATCGCTGCAACTCCCCAACTGGCTCTGGAGAGGCGAAGGTCAAGTCATGCGTCCTCTGAAACAAGACCTGCTAAGCCTCGCTTTAAATTTATTGACTTTTTATTTAACCTTTATTTAACTAGGCAAGTCAGTTAAGAACAAATTCTTATTTACAATTACGGCCTACCGGGGAGCAGTACCTTGTTCAGGGGCAGAATGACAGAATTTTACCTTGTCAGCTCGGGGATTCGATCCAGCAACCTTTCGGTTACTGGCCCAACGCTCAAACCGCGCTGCTTCATAACACCTGCTTGCTTTATCCGGAAGCCAGCCGCATCAACATGTCAGAGGAAACGCTCAACTGATGACCAAAGTCAACCTGCAGGTGCCCTGCCCGCCACAAGGAGTCACTAGAGCGCGATGAATGAAGGAAAGCCCCCTGGCCAAACCCTCCCCTAACTCGGACAACGCTGAGCCAATTATGCACCGCCCTATGGGACTCCCGGTCACAGCCAGCTGTGACACAGCCTGGGATCAAACCTCCAGGCAGTAGTGACGCCTCAACACTGCAATACAGTGCCTTAGACCGCTGCGACACTCAGGAGGCCCCTGGTCATGTAGTGTACAACTGTTCTGAACCACAGTGATGAGGCTGTTAATCACTCTAAAGTGGTTTCTGTCTGCAAAATGAAAATGTCCTAGGTAATAAAACAAATCAGAGTATATATTTGTTTTGAACGCAATCTCGACCAGCCACCTGGTAAATTAGACTTGATGTCTGTCTGCATATTACAGCTAAAGAACACAATGAAATAGGCCTTGAGGGTTTATCCCCAACCCAGTCCCCAGGCAGGTGACTTCCCCCTACCTAACCCATGAGGGTTAATTCCAAATTCCAGGTGTGATGCCTACCTCCATCAACATGACCAGGCCCATGAGGAAGGAGATGAAGGCCACTAAAGCCAGAAAGAGCTCCCTGCGGTTCTTGCGACGAAACACCTCGGGATACATGTCCACCATGGCCGTTGTCAAGCTCTCTACACACACAAACTGGAGAGAAAGGGAGAGGTATTTTAACACATCTCAGTTCTAGGCATGTTTGGTAACAAATAGTAAGCATCTCTGATATCATGTTAGGCTAGGTATGTTTGGTTACATAGACAACAATGATCTTGGATCGCCTCTCAGTTCTCGTTGTACAGAAGTGGTCCGTTTTGTCCTTAACTGGGCCAATTTTCTTGACAGTACGTTCATAAACATCTTCGGAGGCCTTACTTGACTGTCCAAGCCTAGCAGGATGATCATGATAAAGAAGAAGACGGCCCATAGTGAAGAAAACGGCATCATGGCCACAGCACGAGGGTATGCAATGAAGGCCAGGCCAGGACCTAATGAAGAGAGAACAGGGAATCATATATAATAGCAAAATAACATTATACCTGCATTTAAACAAATTATTGAAATTATCTAAATTAACAACTAGGTCACATTAAAAACACACACTCACCAGACTCTGCTACCTCTGAGATGGGAACATTCTGTTCATAAGCCATGAAACCCAGGATGGAGAAGATGGCAAAGCCTGCCACAAAGCTTGTCCCACTGTTCAGGAAGCACAGGGCCAGGCAGTCTCTGCAAAACAAGATCCCAAAGACATGAAGATTTAAGGGGAGTTTGTTTCCGTCTTATAAGGGAATAAAAAAAACAGAACCAATAATTACCATAGTGTGTGTGTGTGTGTGTGTGTTTGGTAAGAGTGTTTAATGCATCTTTAGCGTACTTGTAGCAGTTGTTGTTGTACTTGTTGTAACTCCCCAATGCTATGAGGGAGCCTAGACAGATTGCATAGGAGAAGAAGATCTGGGTCCCTGCATCCATCCATACCTGTTATACAGAGAGAGGTGAGGGCACAGAGGCCAGTCAAGCAACTACTGTAGGAGAAAAATGACTAATAAAGGCAAAGGTGTGTCATCTAGGGATGGTATTGGATCATACCTAAGATCATGAATAATGATGCCGTTTTAATAATGTTTACATATCTTAAATTACTCCTATCACATCTATATACTGTATTTTATACCATCTACTGCACCTTGCCTATGCAGCTCCGCCATTGCTCATGCATATATTTATATGTACATATTCTCATTCATCCCTTTAGGTGTGTGTGCATTAGGTAGTTGTTGGGGAATTGTTAGAATATTTGTTAGATATCACTGCCCTGTTGGAACTAGAAGCACAAGCACTTCGCTACACTAGCATTAACATCTGCGAACCAATAACATTTGATTTGAATAAAACAGTGCAAATACAAGCCTCCTTTTAAAAAGTAATGGAGAGTGACCCGTTTTTGTTTTGGCAGGTTTCCTGACTGTGGGCCACCATTAATTTATTTATATAGAAAAACATGTCCCAAAAGCATGATGCTCATGGTAAAAACTAAAAAAAACACACCATTAGTTATGTGTGTTTTCAGAATGTGAGAGTTAAAGAGCAACATGCGGAGCACCACGTTGCATGCTTGTTTCACCTTTCTCTTCCTCTTTGTCCCTAATGAGTTTACCTAATCATTAAGGACCACTGACACCGCAGAGGTGAATTGTCAACCAGTCAGTTAAACGTCTTGTGGTCTAAACATTGATTAACAATCCCCACCTCTCAATCCACAACCATCGACTGAAGATCTGAAAGGTGAGAACAGGGCAGCAAAGGGCCCTGGGATGATGACGCAATCAAAATATCTGCCCTGCTAGGGTGTAGATGGGTGGACTTCGAGAAAGGGCAGGAGAAATCTGTGGTGTCAATGCCATGAATCCCACATGCTCAAACTCCCTGCAGACAAACACAATAGGTTTTGGTACTGAGTTTGCCAAACTCTAAATCTATGGCATGAGCCGAATTTCCCAGTCCTCCATGTGGAGAAAAGCACTTTGATGATGCTGAACCTGAAAATACCGGGCTTTGGTCCAGACCAGGCTAAGCCAGTTGAGGGCTGAGCCCTGACACCCTGAGGGGGGGAGTCTAGCAGCTGGAGGGTCCTGGAGGTCAGTGTTCCCCTTCAGTGCAGTGTCCCTGCCCCTCCGTGCAACCCCACCACTCACAGCCTCCTACAGACTCTTTCATGGAGCACAGATGGACCGAGCAGAAAATAGCATTCCAGATAACCCTGGGATATTTACACTCACACCTGGAGGACCTTCACCCAAGGACCTTATTCCAAACTTCAAATTCACTAGTCTGGAAAGACATAGGGTAATATTGAGATAACTATTATGGACAATATCTTTGAAATCATACCAGTCTCAAACATACCTAAATGATGTTCTGATAGTCACCTCATTGTAAAATACTGAAAGTAGACTGTTTGCTATTCTGAGCATAAAATGTAATTTCATACCATTGCTCCCACAACAATAAGCTACCTGATGCAAGTGTGTGGTTCAGTCAACAGGGTTTCTACTATGTAACAGCAGGGGACAGGGGTTCTTATTGTTGTGGTACCTACCTGAGGGTCTGCTAGTCTTGACAGGTCAGGGTAAAGGTAGAACTTGATCCCTAGGTCCGCTCCTGGTAAAGTGACGCCACGAATCAGCAGAACTATTAGCATCAGGTAGGGGAAGGTCGCTGTGAAGTACACCACCTGTAGATTGGATGGAATCATATTGAAAAAGTCAGTGATCTAACACATCAGGGTCATGTCCATTAAGGGAAGAAAGAAACGAACAAGACCAGGTAGTCCCTCCCTGTTTCACTCTGCTTCCTCTGTGTAGCTCTTTACACTCGTACCCGTACACGGGTTCAAAATAGAAGATTAGGACACTGATAAGCGCCTAAATTGGAACGCAGTGGCTGTACGGTAACATGCTATACATGACCTCAGAGCTCAAGGTTTCCTCTTTACAGACCAGTATTCGTTTTGACTGACAGCCGTTCTGAACTTGAACACTGCACATGACAAGAAGTTGCCCCCGTCCCTCCTGCTTGTTGGGCAACTTTTGCAACATTTTTGTTGTCTGAATGAGGGAAATGGTGTAAATAAATAAGACGACTTATATCGAAAGATGAGACGTTAAGGATTATAATGAATACAGCTTTGATGTCGTACAAGCAAGCCATACACCCATTATGGAAATGTGAAGTGCACATTTGGACTATCATAAAACCCATGTAATATATACTGTTAACGTTTATGATCACTATGCTCGATGTACAGTTACAAGATGATATGGCGTCATACCGTTGGTTGCTCTGAACAGAATGCCTGTTTGTGGTATTGTGAACACGCATTTGAATGCACTTGTCACCCTATTCTATGCACACCAAAATTACAATCTGCTTCCTGGAATTGCCTTGTGAAAGCCTAACACTAAGATCGTATTTTAATGAACATGACCCTGATCTGTAACTTAGCTAGCCATGTTGGCAATTGGACACTCTTTAAAATGATGCCCACCTGACCAGACTGCAATTTACAATGGACCTTTTGTGGAATGCACAACCAACAGTAATTGTGTAAAGTGCAGGATGCAAGGATGTGTTCATTTTACATTTCATTTTAGTCATCGAGTAGATGCTCTTATCCAGAGTAGTGAGTGCAAACATTTATATATTTGTTGGTAGTGGTCCCCCCATGGGAATAGAACCCACAACCCTGGTGCCACAGGAGGCTGCTGAGGGTAGAGCAACTCATAATAATGTCCAGAACAGAGCAAATGGAATGGCAAACCATGCATTTCATATCATTTCAATGATTCCGCTCCAGTCATTACCACGAGCCCATCGTCCCCAATTACGGTGCCACCAACCTCGTGCCATGCTCTACCAACTAAGCCACATGAGTTTCAAAAAAACTACAAGTCTGCTTGATCTAGTTCCTCAACGGCACAGTAAGGAGAGTACAAGAAAAGCACCTTAGTGGAAAATGGTTATTTGAGTCATAAAAGTGCATTGAAATGAGGTAGGAACTGTGCACACTTTGGAGAGTTGGAGAGAAACTCCAGTTAGACCTTTCACTCAAAACCGTTTTTTTTGGGGGGGGGGATGCACCTACCCCAAATGTTCCATGAATATTTGTATCATGTTACTGAATGTATCCAGAGTATTTTCAAATTTAGTTATCAACAAACGTGGTGAAACATACATTTGCACCACAGTAAATGCACATAAAATGTAATGTTTGGAATCAACCTAGATTCAGATTAACTGTTTTGTCATCACCTTTAGTCTAATAATTTTCCCATAATCTCCAAATTGTTCCCTTTTGACTGCAACCACTGTTATGCATATACTTTCAATATTTCCTCTGTAATAAACATTTCAATTTATCCCTATCCATATAGGCCAATTCCCACAAGTGTAAGGGGTTAATGCCTAATGAACAGGACTCTGGTGGAGTAAATAAATAAAGACAGGAAGAATTGAAAGAAACAAGTCCACCTTCCCAGTGGATTTGACCCCTTTCCAGATGCAGAAGTAACACATGACCCAGGCGATGGCCAGACAGAAGGCCAGGTCCCAGTTAAGAGAGCCCATGTGGTCAATGCCAGACGACAGCCTCAAGGCTCTTCTCCTGAATAAACACAGGTTGTCAGAACAAAATCACAATGGATGAAGTGCAATAACAATTCTAGTTTAGATATTCTGATTTTAAGTACCCTCAGCTACTCCAAATAAAGTTAAAATCTTAGACTTGAGGGTCCGGTTTCCAGGACACAGATTAAGCCTAGCCCTGGACAACAAAAATATTTGAATTGAGATGTGTTGAATAACAAAGAGAGGTGCTATGAATACTTACTCCCAGAATTCAATGACGGGGGATGTGGAGTTTTCGGGCAGGGTGTAGTTGACAGAATAGTTCCTCCTCTGAAACTCCACGCAAGTTTCTTAGATAAAAATGTTCACATGTTGCATCATTACCACCATAAAATCACTGACAAGTGTTAAAAGCAGTAATATGGAATTCAATCATTTTTTATTTGTATTATCGCTCCATACAGCAAAGCCACTTAAAAAAAAGCTGACATTTCCATTATTATTGTTGTCTCACCTGTATTCCAGGTGTTGTTACAGGAGGACCAAGGGAGTTCCCAGGAGAAGGAGAAAGACAGGTAGAAGATTCCCCAAGCCAGAACCACAATGTAGTAGGAGTTCAGCAGAGCCACAATGATCTGGGTGCCGTAGCCAAGACCTGGATCAAAGACAGGGACAGACAGAGAGGAATGGATAGAAAGTAAATAAAAAGTCCCACTTTGTAGTAAGTGTCACTCAAACCAGAAAAAAAAAACATGGTAGTAACTATGTAATTACAATATAAGTACACATTGTTTATTGCATAATGTATATAACAGTGACACATGACAAAGTGTTAAAAGCTCAGACACAAACCCTTATTGTATAGCATAACCTTGTTTACAGTATAATGCCTTAAAGGAAGATATAGCCCCATAGGAAAGAGCAGGTTACCCTCAAAGAGTGGACTGATCTTCCTCCAGCAGGTGATGCCTCCCTCGCTGGTGTACTGGCCCAGAGCAGTCTCCAGGAAGAACACAGGTATGCCACAGGTGAACAGGAAGATCAGGTAGGGGATGAGAAATGCACCTGGGGGATGGGAAATGGGGAGTCATTAAAAAATATATACAGTGTACAAAACATTCTCTTTCCATGACAGACTGACCAGGTGAATCCAGATTAAAGCTATGATCCCTTATTGATGTCACTTGTTACATCCATTTCAAAATCAGTGTAGACGAAGAGGAGGAGACAGATTAAAGAAGGAATTTTAAGCCTCGAGACAATTGAGACATGAATTGTGTGTGTGTGCGCCATTCAGAGGGTGAATGGGCAAGACAAAAGATTCAAGTGCCTTTGAACGGGGTATGGTCGTGAGTGCCAGGAGCACCGTTTTTTTGTGTCCCAAGAACTGCAATGCTGCTGTTTTTTTTTTTTTACGCTCAACAGTTTCCTGTGTGTATCAAGAATGGTCCACCACCCAAAGGACATCCAGCCAAAAGCAAGCCAATGGTCAAAAACTGGACATTGAGGAAAGAGGACAAAGGAAGCTGACACGAATTGTGCGTAACAGACATGCTTCAATTAGTAAACTGACAGTCAAGCACAAGATTGGTGCCCAAAGACCCATAAAGGAATGCACAACTTGTCGTTCCTTGACACAAATGGGGTATGGAAACTGATGATCTTACAGAGTCCCACTTCCTTCAGTCAAAAACAAGAAACTGCGGTTGCAGTGGACTAAGGAACAAAAACACTGGATACTGGATGATTGTAAAAAAAAAAAAAGCGCCTGGTCTGCTGAATCCCAGTTCCTGCTAATGGGAGGACTAGGGTATGGAGAAAACCACGAGTACATGCATCCATCATGCCGTGTGTCAACACTTCAGGCTGGTGGTGATGGTGTGGGATGTGTTTTCATGGCACACATTGGACCCCTTGATAAAATTCTGAACATTATTGCCAATCAGGTGCATCCCTTCATGGCAGCAGTGTATCCATTTGCAAATACATTTTTTTCAGCAGGATAATGCCCCATGCCACAAGACTAGGATTGTCCAGGAATGGTTCCACAGACATGACAGTGAATTCCGCTTACTGCAGTGGCCTGCCCAGTCACCAGATCTCAATCCAATCTGTGGGATCAAATCAAACCTTATTTGTCACATGCGCCGAATACAACAGGTGTAGTAGACCTTACCGTGAAATGCTTACTTACAAGCCCTTAAACAACAATGCAGTTAAGAAAATAGAGTTAAGAAATATTTACTAAATAAAACTAAAGTCAAAAATAAAATGAAAAACAAGAAAACAGCCAGGCTATATTTTATTTACTTAACTAGGCAAGAACATTTTCTTATTTACAATGACGGCCTACCCTGGGCCAAACCCTCCCCTAACCCGGATGACACTGGGACAATTGCGCACCGCCCTAGGGACTCCCGATCACTGTGGGTTGAGATACAGCCCGGGATCGAACCAGGGTCTGCACTGACGCGTCTAACACTGCGATACAGTGCCTTGGACCGCTGCCCTACTCGGCAGGGGGTACTGGTACAGAGTCAATGTGTGGGGTTATAATTTATTTGAGGTAATTTGTACATGTAGGTAGGGGTAAAGTGACAACGCATAGATAATAAAACAGCGAGTAGCTGCAGAGTAAAAACAAAGGTGGGGGGGCCTTCGTCTCACCACCTACTATATAGGTCCTGGATGACAGGAAGCTTGGCACCAGTGATGGACTGGGCAGTACGCACTACCCTCTGTAGTGCCTCGGTGATGCAACTGGTCAGGATGCTCTCGATGGTGCAGCTGTAGAACTTTTTGAGGATCTGGGGAACCATAAAATCTTGTGTCTCCTGAGGGGCAAAAGGAGTCGTTGGGCCCTATTCACGACTGTCTTGTTTGGAACATGATAGTTTGTTGGGGATGTGGACACCAAGGAACCGCTCCACTATGAAGCAGTCAACCCGCGCCCCGTCGATGTTAATGGAAGCCTGTTCAGCCAGCCTTCTCCTGTAGTCCATGATCAGCTCCTTTGTCTTGCTCATGTTGAGGGAGAGGCTGTTGTCCTGGCAACACACTGCCAGCTCTCTGACTACCTCCCTATAGGCTGTTTCATCATTGTCAGTGATCAGGACTTCCACTGTCGTGTGGTAGGCAACCATAATGATGGTGTTGGAGTCGTGGGAAAGGGCAGTGTGGAGTGCGATTGAGACTGCATCATCTGTGGATCTGTTGGTGCGGTATGCAAATTGTTGTGGGTCTAGTGTTTCTGGGATAATGGTGTTGTTGTGAGCCATGACCAGCCTTTCAAAGCAATTCATGGCTATACGTGAGTGCTAAGGGGCAGTAGTCATTTAGGCAGGTTACCTTCGCTTTCTTGGGCACAGGGACTATGGTGGACTGCTTTAAAATTGTAGGTATTACATACTAGGGCAGCGAGAGGTTGAAAATGTCAGTGAAGACACATGCCAGTTGGTCAGCGCATGCTCTGGGTACACGTCCTGGTAATCAGTCTGGCCCCACGGCCTTGTGAATGTTGACCTGTTTAAAGGTCTTGCTCACATCGGCTACGGAGAGCGTGATCACACAGACGTCCGGAACATCTTGCATGCTTTAGTGTTGCTTGCCTCGAAGCGAGCATAAAAGGCTGAGATGGAACGAGCGAGTCGGAGTAAAGATACACTACCAGCCAACTTGACAACTTGACAGAACTGTGGAAAGCATTGGAATCGATTGACACCTCGTAGAGTCCATGCCCCGACGAATTGAGGCTGGTCTGCAGTCACAAGGGAGTGCATCCATTTTTTTATTTTTATAGCTCAGGTCATCCCGGGAATCTATCCTGGCGTTACAAGCGCCATGCTCTACCAAATGAGATACCGAGGACCATGAGTCAGTGATAAGGTACGCCTAAGAAAGTCAGAATTACCTCATGTAGACACTATAATAAAGGTGTTTCATCCATAGGGTTTCACAGACATACATTCCAGTCTGTGAATAATCTCAATGTCAACAAATTTTATTTTCACGCAGAGTTTATGACGCAACGCAGTCTGTCGACTTTTGACGTCAGCCAATCTGAGGATGTTTAGAGTGCTTGGATGGATGGATTTCCGGAGCATGGCAAACGCTGCAGGGGCAACTGCTTGACCACAGGCTATTTAGGACAGAGGGGAAACAGCTGTGACATTCTCTGACCCCTAACCTCTGATCGCATACACCCCACAGAGAGAAACATCTGATGTAGCACCTACATAAGCATTTCCCTAAACCCATGGCCTGATCTAAATAGGCCTGAGTTCCAATTAGACCCAACAATGTTTTTATAGCTAGGCCTCAGTGTATGTTATTAATAACAAACAAATGTTATTACATTAAAATAGTCATTTGCAAATCGGTTGCTGGAGATACACGGTTGAAGCTCTGTGTTCCACTAGGACCTAAAATGAACAAGTCAAGAAAATAAATTTGCAAACTATTATTTTCAATTAAGAACAAATCCTTATTTAAAATGACGACCTGTCAAACATTAATACATGCTCGTCTTTGTGACTCAAAATTAAACATCTGTGACCTTGCTTGGGCTCAACCTTTAGAACTTACCTCCTCCGTTCTTGTAGCAGAGGTAAGGAAAGCGCCACATGTTCCCCAGGCCGATGATGGATCCCATCACAGACAGGATGAACTCCAGTTTGTTGCTCCATTGGCCCCTCTCCTGCATCTTCTCCTCTGACTGGGGCTGAGGGACAGGGACCAGGTCCTTCAACCTGCTGCTGTTCTTGCCATTTGAGAGGCACGCTTGAACTATTTCAAGCAATAAAAACACAGAATGAGTTTGGCTGTTTTCAAGACTAGTAGCTACATGTAGTGACGCACATACACTTAAATTAAATATACGTGTAAAGTCACATGTAAGTAGCCTAGGTACCTGTCCGTTTGAGTTATTATTCCACTCCATGTCAAGCCATGTTGGCCAAGAAGTGGAAAGTTCGCAAAACAGGTTCCAGATTTCAGGGTAACATGTAAGTACATGTCAAGTACATTGATACTGCGTCATATCTTTTGTCTAATGACTCCTCAAATAATGTTTGTGGCTCTCTCAAACTGCCATTTGAAGAACTTAAATGTACTCAAAAAAAAAAGGCAGAGCTTTACACAATCAAGTTCAGGCCAACCTTAAATTGATTAACATGTGGCATTGATCCCCATGTCCCATTATGTCATGTACATACTGTACTGACATTGATCATGAATGGGTGGGAGCGGCAAAAGCCCTGAGACCGCATGCTTACAGAATTGATTAACTATTTACAAATGTTTTACATTGAAAATCTAAAATCTGGGCAAACAGCCCAGGATGATTCCACACTCAACCTTAGATCTCACACTAAAATATGCCCAGAGATGAAGTCATCTTACAACTTATTTGATACATAATAAAAATGTAGAAAAAGACATGACGTAACATGTTTTACACCAATGTCTTAGAATTCAAATATAAGTACGTACCATTCATTATTATGGGGTGTCTCAAGTCTGGCTCTCAGTCAGTGAATATTGATCTGTAGATATTCACATTTTAGTATTTAACATGAGGAGCAAATAGGGGGTGGGAGGTTGTAATCCTAAATTTAGGCTCAGCCTCCAATCTACTCTCTGCCCATATGACCCCTCCCCTCTTAGATACTCCCACTTATTGAGTCAGTTGATTCTAAACACTTAAAATAGTCATTCACAAGGCATACAGGACCATGTAACAAATGAATCAAAGATTAATTATACAATTTGTTTTGGTTAATGATCCAGTGTCCACCTGCAATCACCTACGTCCTGTCTCGTGATAGACGTTTGCCTCTCTGGTTAGCATGTCTTTTAAAGAGGTGAGTGGGTGAAAGCAGCGGAGGTCAGGACTGGATTTTACTTGGCTTTGCTTCCACTGGTTAGTGGGTTTCCCTAAATACAGTAGCTGAAGCAGATGTGTTCAGAATCACATTACATGCAATTAATGCAAATTTACTGCATTCCCCTGCACTGGTACACTAATGTGAATTTAAATCCTGCGATTAGATATTTGCACAATTAGACTTATCGCCAAGCCAAACAATGAATTAAGAGGGCAGACAAAAGAAAACGCAATGAGTTCATAGCATTGTTGCAAGAAAATTGATTTCATATTGGTGTACAACAGTCAACTGACTGCCAATATTAGATTTTTTATTTTTTTTAACTCCTAATGAACCTTTCCTTCTCCTTTGACAACTCCTACAGACTAAGACATACAGGTTGATCTGGGATTGGGCGTGAGACGAAAACATGTGAGACGAAAACATGTGAGAAACATGGGAAGCCACATGCGGCCAGATTCTGCTAGATACTATGGGTCTCTCGTCATGGGTTGAATACCAGAGGGTGTGTCCTGGATCCTTTGATCCCACGGCTCCAAAAAAAGTCAGGCCTTCTGATGACCCACCCCAAACTATCTAAGACATTGGTATTGAACTTAAATGACATATTAAATAATCTCAAACAGGAAATTGTATATAATGGTATTGAAAAAAAAATAATAATAATAAATGCTGCTCCTTTGACTAGGAATTGTTTATTAAAGGTGAGAAAACAAAAACAGCAACATCCAATCACTTAATTGCTTAAAACCTATATACACATTATAAATACGTATCACTACATACAACCATTGTTCCTAGTCCTACATGGAGCTGTTACTTATTGTTTGGGGCCAGGCAGAGAGGAGAGGATACTGAATGTGCATCCCAAATTTTTACATGTAGATTTTTGTCATTTAGCAGATGCTCTTATCAAGATCGACTTACAGGAGCAATTAGGGTTAAGTACCTTGCTCAAGTGCACATCAATAGATTTTTCACCTAGTCAGCTTGGGGGTTTCGAACCAGAGACCTTCCGTTAACTGGCCCAACACTCTAAAAAGCTAGGCTACCTTCCAACTCAGTACAGTCATCATGAATATGTGGAGGTGTAACATTACAACCCAAATGGCACCCTATCCCCTTTATAGTGCACTACTTTTCACCAGAGCCCATGTAGTGCATAGGAAACAAGGTGTCATTTGGGACACAGATTTACAGATTCCTGATGACTGTACTGAAGTTTCTGACTGTAGTAGGACAGGCAGATTGGCTCCAGATAATTATCAGAGGGGGTTAGAGAACGTTACAGACCTGAAGCTGAAACTCGAGAAACAGACAAAACATACCATGGTCATTCCGAGTCGTGCAGTAAAAACCACTGATACTCTGTGCACACAGTGTTCCCTGGATTATAAGGCCTTCTTTAACGGTTCTGAATTAGAGCGAAACAAATCCTCATCAACAATTGGTTCCCATGGCAAAAGAGAAGAGGGAGAGTGGGAAAAAAAGGTAATCTGGAGTTTCAGTCTGTGATGCAGAATATACCTCTCTCGCATCAAACAGGACCACAAGCTTTTAGCTTAAAGTCTCATTTCTTTGTAGTATTATTCTCATGGGAGTATCATGATCCAGTCTTGAGGATACCCCTTAATTTGAAGCTTCTTTACCACTAAATCAAGATGAGCGAAATATGTTGGTCAGAACAGGTCTGGAACAGAACATGTCAGGGTCTTCCAGACTCAAATGGTCTGAAGCGAGCTTAACGGGTGTGTGTGTGTGTGTGTGTGTGGTGGCCGACTGTAAATGTGGTCTCTGTCCTGGGTCTGCGCTAGCTGCTCTCATGAGTGTCCGGCTGCTGCTGTTGGGGGAGGGAGATAGAGGGAGGCATCAATTGGGTCTGGGTGGGGGGCATCATTATGGAGTGGGAGGGGGGCATAATGATCTGGCTCAGCCCGCTGCAGACTGGCGCTTCCAGCACCACCGGCTCCTCACAAACACGCTCCACCTTTACCACTGCTGTCACCCCTCCTCCTCCTACGCCCATGCTTCTGCCCAAACTTCCAACTACCCCCCCACTCAAGATGGACGACTTGCGGGTGCAGTCGATGCAGATGTAGTCCTCCTCCTCGGCCATCTCGCAGGTCACACCCACACACACCTGGTGGAACCACTCGTCACAGCCGCCGTCGCACTGAACCCAGTCCACCTGGCAGAGGGAAGAAAGACAAACATACAGGCGATCACACATTCTGCTAAAATCAGGATATGATATCATCAGCTAGTGCTCAGAAAAGGCCATTGCCCTTCCGATTCACAAGCATTACACTTGCAGAGTTTCTGCTTTTTAAAGGAATATAGCATTATGGACATGATGTATAATAAGCATGATATTTATGTTGCATTTTATTATGGTGCATTTAAGCCTAATCCAATCCAGTCCCCCTTAAAGTTCTGTAAAGCTGGAGGATATCACCATGCCTCTGATGTGTTCTGAGAGCACCGGACTGGGAGGGTGGTTAGGCTAGTCATTGACTTAGTGTCTAATTTACAGTCACTTCCAACAGCACATAGCTTGTCCTGTTAATACGTTATGTGTAACTCTCTTTAAGGTGTTCCAGTGCTGTTATCAGCTGTTGATATTCAATTGTTCCATGATGCTCACTTCCAAAGATTTTTGCGTAAAATATTAACTCGGAATACTTAGCACTTCATCATAGTCAGCAAACAAAAATCCAAAGTGAGACATTCAGTTTTCACTCTGAAGAGCTAATATCATTAAACCTCTTAAAGGAAAGTATTCAAACCTCCCACTACTGTTTGTAAAGGTGATTGTGACATACTAAGAGAGGAGATTGCTGTGGAATAGTTAAAAATGAAACATCTTATTCGCATAAATGTCCAGTGATTTATTTGTAAAAACAGTTAGTGTCCCAAACTAATTGAAAACATTATATTAATAAAAATGACAAAATGTCTAAGAATAGGAGCTAAGATCTAGGTCCTAATTCCATTGACTGAATTTTACCGACACATCTCTACTTGTACTTGGGTCAAAAACGGACTTGTGTTTTTGATAGGACACGCCCTCTCAGGCCACACACTGAACCCATCTCAGGCTCTCACTGACCTCTTTTGCACCCTGCTAACCAATAAACCCTCACACCTATCAATCATCTATGGAAATCATGTCAGACCAATTCTGAGTCACTACATCCTCTCTCAAATGAGCCCCTCTCCCCTGGTCCAAAAATGCTCCTTAGGCTATATTCAAGGTCTGACAACAACTGCAGAAGATGCACTGCCCTCTGCTGGCAAAAGTAAGGTCTCAGTCAGTCGGTCTGGATGGGACATTTGAATATCAGGGCAGAAGTCAATCCCTAGGCTGAGGTTGTACCCATAGACACAATAATAGCCCCACCTAGGAGTTTTGTCCATATTCCTTACACCCCTCCAGTTATTTTTTAAATGTGCATCAAGTAGTGTACATTGGAGATCAGGGTTGACACACACACACACACACACACACTATAGCTGTGTATATGCTTCTCGTGTCGCTCTCACCTTGTCCTTGCAGGGTCTCATACAGTTCTTGGATGCACAGACAGCGTTCTCATCATTGGAGTCCTCTGCTCCGGACCAGTCGTATTTTGACGGTATATCCAGGATCTTCTTCTCTTTCCTTTTCTCCAGTCCCTCCCTGACAGCCTCAGCCTTGATCACAGCTTTCTCCTTCCTCTTCCTCTCCTTCTCCTCTTTAGCCAGGCGCTTGGCCAGCTGTTTCAGTTCACGGTTCTTATCCGGGTTCAGCTTCAGCTTCTTCTTCTTGGGTTTCCCCAGCGGGTCTAAGAGGCTCCGTTTCGGATCCTTTGAGGACTTGGGGGACCGCATCATGTCTCCGACCCCAGATACAGCTGCCATGAGAAGCTGGTGCTCCGCCCTCTCCAACTTCCTCTTCCTCTTCTTCTCAGAGTCCTTCATCTTGATCTTCACCGGCTTCTCAAACTGAGAATCCTCATGCTGGGAAGGGAAGACAGGAAAGAGGGATGGACAAAATTGCTCAATCAATAATCTCTACTGAAAGTGCTTTTAAATCCATTAAGTAGACTTAATCAGGATCCAGGAAATACGCCTTGATATCACCCATGTTCAGCTCAGATTCTAACATGTGTTTTCAGCCAGTGACTGTTTTCTTTACTGGAGCTGCACACTTGGCCAGGTCTACCTTGACCTCAATGGCTCAACCTGGTTAAATAAAATAACATACACTGAACAAAAATATAAAACACAAGATTTTACTGAGTTACAGTTCATATAAGGAAATCAGTCAATTGAAATAAATTAATTAGGCCCTAATCTATGGATTTCACATGCCTGGGAATAGTCTGTGTTGGTCACAGATACTTAAAACAATAGGTAGGGGGGTGGATCATAAAACCAGTCAGTATCTGGTGTGACCATTTGCCTCATTCAGCATGACACATCTTCGCATAGTGTTGATCAGGCTGTTGATTGTGGCTTGTGGAATGTTGTCCCACTCCTCTGCAACAACTGTGCAAAGTTGCTGGACATTGTCAGGAACTGGAACACGCAGTTGTACAAGTCGATCCAGAGCATTCCAAACATGCTCAATAGGTGACATGTCTGGTGAGTATGCAGGCCATGGAAAAACAGACATTTTCAGCTTCTAGGATTTTTGTACAAATCCTTGTGACATTAGGTTTTGGTGGAGGATGAAAGGCACGACAATGGGTTTTAAGGATCTCGTTATGTTATCTCTGTTCATTCAAATTGAGATTGATAAATGCAATTGCGTTTATTGTCCGTAGCTTATGCCTGCCTATAACATATCCCCATCGCCACCATGGGGCACTCTGTTCACAACGTTGACAAAAGCAAACCGCTCGCCCACACAACTTCATTCATGCTGTCTGCCATCTGCCCGGTACAGCTGAAACCAGGATTCACCAGTGAAGAGCACATTTCTCCAGCATGCCAGTGGCCATCGAAGGTGAGGATTTTCCCACTGAAGTCGGTTATGCCGCCAAACTGGAGTCAGGACAACAAGCACGAAGATGAGCTTCCCTGAGACAGTTTCTGACAGTTTGTGCAGAAATTATTCGGTTGTGGTAAAGAAATTAACATTCAATTCTCTGGCAACAGCTCTGGTGGACAGTCCTGCAGACAGCATGACAATTGCACGCTCCCTCAAATCTTTAGACATCTGTGGCATTGTGTTATGTGACAAAACAATACATGATAGAGTGGCCTTTTATTGTCCCCAGCACTAGGTGCACCTGTGTAATGATCATGCTTTTTATATCAGCTTCTTGATATGTCACACCTCTCACTTCACATGTTGCGTTTATATTTTTGTTCTGTATAAAAATAAGTGTATAAACCAGTGCCTCTCTCCTACCTCCATGACCTGTAGGAACCTCTCCTCAGAGGGGGGGTGTGTGGCCTCCAGGATCCTCCAGATGTGCTGGGTCTCATCCAGGGACACCTCCAGCAGGTCCCCCACCATCATCAGCTCCTCCAGCTGGGCCTTGGCCGGGGAGGACAGATCCAGCACAGGGGGCTCGAGGGAGCGGGGCACCAGGGGCGTCTTCCTGGGCTGCTTCCTGGGGGTGCTCTGGTCTGGAGGGTAGAGGGTGAGAAGGAGTCATCAATCAACCAATGAAACACACATTTACCCTTTCAATATCTACAACATTTACATGTATAGTTTAAGGTATAGTACCTTGAGATTCTCGTTTCTAAATAAAGGTCCCAAAGACAATACACATAAGGATAGGAAACAATACTCCAAAACAAAATTAATGGATGACACATTTATAAGTTACTCCTTTATTTTTGGGGCTCCCGAGTGGCGCAGTGGTCTAAGGTACTGTACCTCAGTGCTAGAGGCGGCACTACAATCACTAGGGTTCGAATCCAGGCTTTATCACAACCCGGCTTTGAGTCCCATAGGGTGGCGCACAATTGGCCCAGTGTCGTCCGTGTTTGGCCGGTGTAGGCAGTCATTGTAAATAAGAATATGTTATTTTTTTTAAACTAGGCAAGTTAGTTAAGTATGACAAATTTGCGTAGCCATGTCTTACTCTGAGGGCAGGACTTGGAGGCAGAGGAGTAGGCGTGTTCAGCACAGAAAGATGGTGTGGTGGGCCACATGTGACTGACTACTTCCTCCGACTTGACAGGGATCTCCTCATCACAAAACAGGTACGGCTTCACCTCACCTGGGTCCTGACACACACACACACACAGAGCATGAGAGCGCAAGAAAGTGGGGCAGGTGAAGACATAATGCTAGAAAAGCAGGGTTTGCTCAGTGCTGTGTCTTGCTTGAGATAAATTGAACAGTAATGTTTTACTAGCTTCTTTACCACTCTGTCTAAAACATTGCCTATAGAAAACTAGCAGCTATATAGTTATGGTTTTATTTTAATTGATTCAACAGGTTAAAAAAATACTCTTGACGTTTGAGAAAACTCTCCATAGGCCACACTACAGTACCTTCATGTCGTAGCCATATGTTTCCCTGATGTCCTCGTCTGAGTCAGTCTCCTCGTCATCGTAGTCGACAGACTGGCGTGGCGAAGCTGCCCTGCTGAACCCTGCCTGCTGGAATGTCTGGATGTGACCCTACGGAGAGAAAAGATCTCACAGTCATTCTGCTACTTCTCATCAGTAGTAATATCATCACTGTCATGAAGATGCCTGTATATGAACCCCCTATAAATACCTTTACCCCTTTTCGCTCCACTCACAGAATGGAAAGCCCTTGGAATGCCCTTTTGTTACCATAGAGAATGTATGGTAACATCAAAAGTTTGGGGAATGGAACAATAATTCCCTTTCTCAACCAGTTGAAAGTGTCTGTTGGTACTTAAAGAATATGATGTCAGATAAGTTGTTGTCTGGGACATTATTACTGATGATAGGATGACAAACTATCTAGGAAAGTCTACACATTCCAGTTATCAGATGCACATGGAATTGTGAAATTCAAACATTTAAATATAAAACTATTTGTAAACTTCTAAATGTGAGAATTGTTTTCATAAGTAAACTTATGCTCCCTCAGTGGCCACGCCCAAGTGAACAGACATTGGTTGAGAACTATGAAACGCCCTTCTCTCCCCCAATACAATAGTCCGTTGACGGATGTAAACCTCAGTTCCCGATGACGTGAGGACTGGTGTCCGTACGTTTAAAAAAGGGCTAATTTTAACTACACCCTAACAAAATTAACATTTAGTTCCACAAATGTTAGGACTGCTGTCCTAACGTTTAAAAGGGAGAACTTCAACATGGAGGTGACTATCACCACTCTGGAATGGTGAATTTCGACGAGACCAGCCAAAATACAGCACAAGCTGAATATGGCAACTTGGTATGAACTTTGAACTATTATTCACTAAAGAAGTGATACCTCCTCGACGTTGAATCTCCTAAGAACAACAGGGTACTTTAACGTATCCGCTCTACAACACTACGACCAAAAAGATGCTTCAAAAAAGGACAATGGTGATCTCTGCTGGGAAAACCAGTCTTCAATCTTCGACCCATCTATCGAAGTGCAGCTCAGAGTAAATATATATCTTGCATTTTCCTTTTCCGAAAGGGCGGGTTATTAGAATGCATAATATTCTGTATTTATGGTAGCATAGCGTCTCAAGGTCCGATAGAGACCCTCAGTCTTCCCGCTCTTTCATTCAAACCCAACCCCTTCCTTTGTGTAACCAGCCGTCATATCGGGTTAGCCCACTAGGGGCTTTTCATGACATGATTAGTAATCGATGTATGATCTATCCTGTGCACACACACACACACACGTGATTATTTAGGTATTTAGTAAACAAATAATTATGCCAATTTGTGTATTACATTTTTTAATTTTACCTTTATTTAACTAGGCAAGTCAGTTAAGAACAAATTCTTATCAGCTCGGGGATTTGAACTTGCAGCCTTTCGGTTACTAGTCCAACGCTCTAACCACTAGGCTACCCTGCCGCCCCAGGTCATATTGCTGATTCAACTAGGGTTCATGCAGATAACCAAGTACTTCAGATCTTTAAAAGAGTGGAATCAGGAGATAACAGCTCTATAGAAATGAATGCTTCCGTGGAGCCCCAGGCTATTAATGGTTTAATTGTTGCATGGTTTAATTCAATAACGTAATAAATTAAGCGTTAGGTAATCGATTTGATAACATAGCATGTCATAATTTAATCATAGTCAGAGACACGACGCTACCGTGGAATCAATCTTTCTGTTTTTCACTCTAATGCACTGAACAAACGAGGAAGAGGGGACATTAAAAAAAACACTTCAGTCTGTTCATCTCTTGACTTACCTTATCCCAAAGCACCTTGTTTAGAGGAATGACTAATCATGAGATCCATATAGAGTTAACAGACAACTTTTTTTACACTGGATGCCATGTTAGCGTCTCCAAACTCACTATACTTGGCTCTGAGTACCATACGGCACCATTAATCTCTTACCTGCAGGTCAGGGTTTGCGGCAGCCTTCTGCAGCTCAGCGTTGATAATCTTTTCGGTCTTCTCCCGGGCAGCCTGTTCTACCATCCTCTGACTGAGCACAGACAGCTTGGCCAGGGCCGAGGACAGCTCGTCTGTAGCCAGGGCCTGCCTGGCGCGGTCCTGCAAGTAGAGAGGATTTAGATTAATCAATTCCATTAATGAACAGAGATAAGAGTTGAAATAAACAACATTTAGTTTGATTCATAATGTGTGGCTTTTCACCCTTTCACATATACTTCTTACTAAGTTTTGCAGGTAAAACTCCTACCAAACTTTGATTAAATCAACCCTAGCAACAATAAAATAATTGATTCTGAAAACAGGTGTTGAACTCATCCCACCTGCCAGCCCATGGCCCTCTCCGTCAGGCACTGTAGGGCCTCTCCCTCAGGCAGACGCACCGGCAGCTTCTGGAGGGACACCAGTAGGGACAGGATGGTCTCAAGACGCGGGCGACGCGAGCGCTGGCACAATGGGCACAGGAACTTTGCCTCCTTGCTGTTGCTCTGCCAACCGGCTGTGCCCATGAGCTTCTTCTGAGAGCCCGTTTTCGGTAACGGCACGCAGGCTCCGTGGAACCAGTCCTTGCACAGTTCACACTGCAACATAAACCCGCTGGCGGTCTTACGGCACAGACAGAACTTTACCTCCTCGATACGGTCAGACATGGCCATCTTAGCCAGGTTGGCAGCTCGGAGGGAGTGGATGGCCTCAACCTCTTTCTGCTCCTTGGATTTGAATGCAGCTACAACGGTGGCCGGGTCGCAGGCGTCTTCGTAACTCTCGTCCAGGTCACTGAGACCCTCCAGGTCGAGACCTCCTCTCTCCTTCTCAAGGAGCTCCTTGACTCGTTTGCGTTTTCCCTTGCTGTTGCCGTAGATACCAATATCCACACGTGGACTGAGGACCTAAGAGAGAACACACAAGAATAGAGATTAGCAAAGACGCTATCTAACTACCAGTCCTATGATAATATTGGTCCTATTCCCAACTACCTACAGTATAGACCGATGGAATTCACAACAATTTGCGAATGTTCATTCACCAACTGCTGCACCATTCTACATAGCTTAACCTTCTGCGTGTAGGGGGCAGTATCTTCGTTTTTGGCTAAAAAGAACGTACCCATTTGAAACTGCCAATTTCTCGTCCCCAGAAACTAGAAAATGCATTGAATTGTCAGATTATGATAGAAAACACTCTAAAGTTTCCAAAACTGTCAAAATATTGTCTGTGAGTTTAACAGAACTGATATTGCAGGCGAAAACCTGAGGAAAAACCAATCAGGAAGTGCCTCTTATTTTGAAACCTCTGTTCCTATGCATGCCTATCCTCCATTTAAAGGGATATCAACCAGATTCATTTTTCTACGGCTTCCCTAAGGTGTCAGTCTTTAGACATAGTTTCAGGCTTTTATTTTGAAAAAATGAGCGAGAAAGATCACATTGCGTAAGTGGATAGGTGGGGGCTCTCAGAGTGAGTTTTGCGCAGCCGAGTAAAGCGGCCATTGTTTCTCCCTGTCCTATTTAAAAACCTACACTCCCGGTTGATATATTATCAAATATATATTTTAAAAACAACCTGAGGATTGATTATAGAAAACGTTTGACATGTTTGTGGACATTATGGATATTATTTGGAATTTGTCTGCGTTGTCATGACCGGTCTTTCCTGTGGATTTCTGAACATAACGCGACAAACCAACGGAGGTATTTTGGATATAAAAATAATCTTTATGGAACAAAAGGAACATTTGTGGGTAAATGGGAGTCTCATGAGTGAAAACATCCGAAGATCAAAGGTAAACAATTAATTTGATTGCTTTTCGTGACCAAGCTACCTGATGCTAAGTGTACTTAATGTTTTGTCATGGAATCGATAAATTTACACAAACGCTTGGATTACTTTCGCTGTGAAGCATAATTTCAAAATCTGAGAGGTCAGGTGGATTAACAAAAGGCAAAGCTGTGTTTTGCAATATTGCACTTGTGATTTCATGAATATCAATATTTTTTTGTAATATTATTTGACTGTGGCGCTATGCTATTCTGCGTTGCTGATGACAATTATCCCGCTTAAGGGATGGGTAGCGTCAAGAAGTTAAGCAAATATCTCATATTGCACTCTAGGGTCATCATAGTCTGAAAAGGGCTGCTTGGTTGGGGAAAAAATATTTCAAACTACCATCTCAGCAACATACTTATCCATGCCTTCTCAGTGCATAGGTACAGCCCAACCCAGGGTATTATGACTTACCTGTAGCAGGGTGTAGGTGGAGTTCTTCTTGAGGAAGGTGCGTGCGGTCCTCTCCCTCCAAGCGCGGGCCGAGGCCACCTGGGATTCGACCTGGGGCAGGGGATCCAGCCGGACGGGGATGGAGCGACCCCTCGCCAGCAGGCTCTCCAGCTGCTCCAGGTACGCATAGTTACTGCCACTCTGGAGGGAGTGAAACGCACAGGGGAAACATAGGAGGAAATTAATCATGTCTATAAAAATAAAAAAAATTGATGCATCGCACAGTATCACCCTTCCCATTCATCATTCATGTTCTGATTTACAAACTTATCTGGTAACAACAACCATGTTTCCATCCAACTATTTATATGCAGTAAAGTTTGTCGGATAAAAAAAATCTAATAATCACGACAGGCCTGATGGAAACAGTATAAATCGCCAGTAAAATTTCCAAATTTCGGCAGAAAAAAATACAGGGGATAATTGTTTTGTCGATGAAATAGATAAATAGGACCAATGCAGTGGAAATGCTTGGATGCGGATTTGTTGATGGTGTTACCATCATGTGGCAGTAAATAATATGGTTGTGTAGTCCTCCCAGTATGTCTTGGAAAAGCATTCATACTGTACAGTTTATTAGGCTACAGACTACATAAGTTATGAACTTCACAGGGTGGTGAAAGTGCAGTGATGAGGAGCTTGTTGCTTCTTCCCAATAAATATTGAGGGTCTTAATTTTATGCTGGGGACATGATGATCGGTGCTTGGCTGTCAAATAAAATGATCTTGCTCTTATCCATAATCTCATCATGAAGCCTAACCTCTGCTTTTTATATGCGAGCTGTTTACTAGAGCACAAGTGCCAAGACCAGATTGGGCACATTTGTTGTTTATCGCAGACTTTGAGGCAAAACCATCGACAAAGTTAAAAAACGGGATGGAAACACATACAGTGGGGCAAAAAGTATTTAGTCAGCCACCAATTGTGCAAGTTCTCCCACTTAAAAAGATGAGAGGCCTGTAATATTCATCATAGGTACACTTCAATTATGACAGACAAAATGAGAAGAAAAAAAATCCAGAAAAATTTAATTGCAAATTATGGTGGAAAATAAGTATTTGGTCAATAACAAAAAAGTTTCTCTATACTTTGTTATATACCCTTTGTTGCCAGAGGTCAAACGTTTTTTTTACGTCTTCACAAGGTTTTCACACTGTTGCTGGTATTTTGGCCCATTCCTCATGCAGATCTCCTCTAGAGCAGTGAAAACCTTGTGAAGACGTAAAGAAAACGTTTGACCTTTGGCCGCCTTTCCATCCAGTTCTCTGCTGCCAATGACTGGAACGAATTGCAAAAATCGCTGAAGTTGGAGACTTCTATCTCCCTCACTAACTTTAAGCATCAGCGAGCTGTACACAGCCAATCTGTACATAGCCCATCCAACTACCTACTTCATCCCCCTATACTGTAGCTACATCTGTATCACATCACAAATTGAATCTATACTCATCAGTAATTACCGTGTGACGCGACACTACCTGAATGGCATCCACCTTGGCACTCCACTCCTTGGCCTTGTGTAGAGCCTCTCGGAGGGCCAGGACATTGGGCAGGTAGGCCGGGATGTTCCTGGCCTCTATCACAATGTTCTCTAGGGTTAGCATGCTGTGCCGAGGCCTGGGGGAGGAGAGACAAGAAATAATGGATTTAGAGAAATTCATCTCACAGGCATCCTTTGATGCAATATGCTAAACAGGAATTGGGTCACATTCAGAAGGGGTAAAACGATTTGAAACCGAGTAAAACTACCTGAACTTGTCCAGTAAGACCAATTTGTAAAACATTTTTGCGAAGGTATACACTATTGAACGCGACCCAAGCATATGACACCAAAGCTATAGGCAGGTGACTTAAGAACATCATTATCATATTCGCAGATGAGGCAGATGAGAGGCAGATGAGAGAACTGTCCTATAGGTATGTAATGTGTATCTTCATCATTACCTGGCCTGTAGGCATGCGCGGGCCTTGTCCTCCCATCTCTCTGACACAGTGAGTATCTCCTGCAACTCAGTCATGGCCTTCTCCACAGCATGGTGTGGTGCCAGCCCCACCCCAGAGTCTATCAGCCGCTTCATCAGCTCCAGGGTCACCCGATGGGGCTCTGCCAGCATCACACGCACCTAATCATAACAAAACGTTTCAATTGAATATTATTCCACTCCCAGAAAACAATTTTAGACTGCTGAAGAAACTACACAAACAAGCTGAGGTAAAAAACTAATGTACAATAATATCATCAGTCATCACCTCATCCAGCCAGCGGGCCTGCTGCAGCTCTTGTTTGAGCCTGGGCAGCTCAGGTAGTTCCACATCCAGACCTCCACCCAGGTCTAGCAGGGCCTGCAGCTTGGAGGAGTCAGGCAGCTCGTCAGCCAGGGCTACCTGGGCTCTCTCATGGAAGTCCTCGACGTTCTCTAGTAACTCCTGGGGGAGGGAGGGAGGGATATGGTGTTATATACTAACAATCAAGGACTACTAATCAACAAATACTGGTTTGGGGACAGGTCAACTTCAGTGCTGTAATACAAATAGAGTAGGATGTCAGAGGAGGAGAATTCCTGTACATCTCTTAATAATGGCCATTGACTATTATGTTTGGGACTTACTTTGACCTGTCGAGCCTGTCCAATGACACAGGGCAGTTTGAACAGCTGCTCTACAAAGACCTTCAGCTCCTCCACTGTCAGCTTGTTACGAGTCCTGCTGCTCTCTGGACGCTGCCTGGTACTGGAATACAGAGATATATACTTTGAGTTGATTTATTACTCACAGGCAGGGGTATAAACGTTAAAATGGTGCTTGAGGTTATGTCCCGATGTGCGACCCTTCTCCCAAAGTGCGCACTAGCACACTCTCCCTCACAGATTCTTTGGTGTAAAAACAAAGGAGAATGCTTGCACCGATCCAATGTTTTTAATTCCATGGTGTGGAGTGTGCAAGTACACAATTCAGGAGAAGAGAACAGGGACATAAACTTCAGTGTGACATAACATTGGCACGTGTGTGTGTGTGTGTGTGTGTGTATCTTGTACTCTACGGACCTGTGTCTCTGCTTGCGGCTGAGCAGTAGCTGGGCCACAGAGGAGCAGGTTTCGGCCTCCTTCACCATTTCTCTCAGCCGACGGAACAGACTGTTCTCTGGGTACTTCCTGTCCTCTGCATCCTCCAGAAGAACCTTCAACTCTATCAGGTCTGACAAAGGGAGAGGGACAGAGACACAGACAGGAGAGCAAGAAAGATAAGAATAGAGAGAGCAACATGAGGCATGGGGAATCGTAGTACAATTGTTCTAATATTGTGCAGAGTATTTCCGCCTTTACAGTATAGATAGTCCACCTACCTTTCTTGTTCTTGTGGTCAGCAGCTAAGGCCTCAGTGACCCGCTTGGCCCAGGTGTCATAGGACTGGGCTCTGGACTTCACCCCATACAGCATGGAGGGAAACTCCTCCAGATCATAACGGTAGCTGGAATACAAAGAGACAGAGATTTATTCTGGGCCAGTGAAAATGCATCGTTAAGACTTCAGTGCAGCTTTTGACATTATCAATCAGAGTCTGCTGCTGGAAAAACTTGTGTTATGGCTTTATACCCCCTGCTATAATGTGGATAAAGAGTTACTTGTCTAACAGAACACAGATGGTGTTCTTTAATGGAAGCCTATCAAATATAATCCAGTTAGAATCAGGAATTTCCCAGGGTAGCTGTTTAGGCCCCTTGCCTTTTCAATTTTTACTAATGACATGCCACTGACTGAGTAAAGCCAGATTTTCTATGTGTGTGGATGACTCAACACTATACACATCAGCTACTACAGCGACTGAAATGACTGCAACACTCAACAAAGAGCTGCAGTTAGTTTCAGAGTGGGTGGCAAGGAATAGGTTAGTCCTAAATATTTCTAAAACTAAAAGTTCTGTATTTGGAACAAAACACTCACTAAACCATAAACCTCAAATAAATAATGTGGAAATTGAGCAAGTTGAGATGACTAAACTGCTTGGAGTAACAATCGATTGTAAACTGTCATGATCAAAACATATTGATGCAGTTGAAGCTACGATGGGGTGGAATTGTGTCTATAATAAAGCGATGCTCTGCCTTTCTTAACAACACTATCAACAAGGCAGGTCCTACAGGCCCTAGTTTTGTTGCACCTTGACTACTGTTCAGTCGTGTGGTCAGGTGCCACAAAAAAGGACTTAGGAAAATTGCAATTGGCTCAGAACAGGGCAGCATGACTGGCCCTTGGATGCACACAGAGAGCTAACAATAATATGCATGTCAATCTCCCCTGGCTGGGAGTGGAAGAGAGATTGACTATCACAACTTTTATTTATGACAGGTATTGACACGTTGAATGGACCGAGCGGTCTGCCTAAACTACTGGCGCACAGCTCAGACACCCATGCATACCCCACAAGACGTCTCTTCACAGTCCCCAAGTCCAGAACAGCATATGGGAGGCACACAGTACTACAGAGCCATGACTCTACATGGAACTCTATTCCACATCAAGTAACTGATGAAAGCAGTGAATTTAGATTAAAAAACAGAAGAAGAAAAAAACATATGAAATAGAGGGGACTGTGAGGCAACACAAAATTGGCACAGACACACACAAACACGATAACATTCACATGGATTTAGTACTGTAGATATGTGGCAGTGGTGGAGTAGGGGCCTGAGGGCACACAGTGTGTTGTGAAATCTATGAAAATATTGTAGCGTTTTAAAATTCTATAACCTGCCTTAATTTTGCTGAATCCCAGGAAGAGTGGCTGCTGCTTTAGCAGGAACTAATGGGGATCCATAATAAATGCAAATACATCCAAGTCCTCACTGATGCATTGACAGGTAAAACTACTGACATTAATCAGTGGGCTCTTATGGGGGCTTCTGAGCAGTACAGAGTTCATAACTACTCTACTTCATCCATCCATCCATCCATTCCTTCTCACCAGAGACACTTGTAACTCCTTAAATTAATGTATTCACTCACTCAAAAACCAACCCACTCACCCACCCAAAAACCAATCCTCTCTCCGTAATAGAGCTGGGATGATAAAAATTATCGACACCGACCATACCAATCACTTATCGTTCATTACGATAAGTAGCCTATATGTAAAGTTTGAAATGAAATAAGTTTGTTAACATGGGTGATTCTTAATAGGACAATTGATAGCTACAACCATTAAACTAGTAGTAGTACAACGGATAATAGAAACTGGCGCACATTCTTATGAACTTATGTCCATATGTCCATATCACCCAGCTGTACTCCTTACCGTAGACACTTGTTTCCCAGGGGACAGTCACAGAGTTCCTTGGCATGGTGCAGACAGACGAGACGCTCTGGGCTGCAGGGACACGTCAGAGCCGACAGGAAACACGTGGTCTTACACTTCTGACACTGACGCTCGTCATCAGGGACCAGCTCAAACACCTCCTGCTCCGAGGACAGCACACCCTGCAGTCACGGAGGGAAATCGCAATCAGAAAACAATCCACTTTAACTAGAGTGGGAGGACGAATGTGAAATTACATAATTGATTCACTTTTGGGGTGTTAATTTGAAACATATCTTTGGGATTGTGTGATGTCAACATTGTTGTATCGCGTATCATCATAATGTATTCCCAAGTAAACCCTGCTTGCATTACTTCACCCTCTGTCCATCCTGTAAAGTTTCCCTAAAATGGCAAAAAGTTGTTTATATAGAAATCGCCATTGGGCCCTGTCCCTCACCATCTCCTGCACAGACTTTCTGAGCCGTGTCTCTTCCTCCATCATCTCTCCCATCTCTCTGAAGACTGCAGCAGCCAGCTCCACATCCAGGCTCTCGGGGTCGGCAGCCATCTTGCACAGCAGCTCCTCGTGGGAGAAGACACAGTAGCGGTGGAGCCGCCGGTAGTGGGCCACACACTGACGACCCATCGGGAGCTGGGAGGGAACGGGGACACAGAGAGAGAGAGAGAGACAGAATGTCAAAGTCTTTAATCGAGTCCTTGGATCTTTTCTCCTAGCCTCCTCAAAATATCAAGGAGAAGCAAAGAGAACATTGGAGGGGGAATATCTAAGATGATAGTTTCACCAAGACAGCATTGCGGCTAGTAAGACGGGTATAAAATACTTGACTTAAAATAATTTAATTAAGCTCCCAACGTGGCTTGGGCAGTATACCGGGGTATTTGGAAATAGCCACGTGATGGTTTTCCAATACCATCAATAGCATTGAAATTATTTGTTTTGTTTTTGTTGTTTTTTTAATTGAAAATTTGAAGCTACTTAAATAAATACCTGCAGTCAACTTGCGCAATATGTATGGAGATAAAGAAGATTAGTGAAATGGTAGAGCGCAGTCACATAATTTCTCATTATGAAGCGTAACGGTAGTCCCCAGTCACGTGTGTTTGTTTGCCTTGTGAGTCACTGTTGTGCAGCATGCACCAGGTGATCTAGTTTCAGCATAAAATTCACGACTTAATGTTTGCCAGCTAGATATCATAACTAAGTTAACTGTCTAGAATATGCTAAAAGCTCTTGCAGTTGTGCATATGGTTTGCTAATTTAGTAGCTAGTTGGCTAAGTGGTTAGCTTCTTACGAAATCAAGCATTCACTTAGTAACAGCAGAGAATCCCCTCATTGATCAAAAGCCTTGCTGTCTAAAATTAGTTTTATTGCACGCATCATTTTTGAGTTAAGTCAACAACTATAGAATATTTGCAATGTGCTCGTAAGCATTCACTACGGGATTTTACATGTACTTGTTAGCATTGCTAACCTTCAGATTAAAGAGAATCAGTTGGGTTTGAAAACAGTCCTGGTATTACCGAATCTCTCAGTATGGCACAAGGTCAGTATGAAGGTATGATAATCTAGATACAGCCCAAACTAACTTCCAAATTTCCAAATTCCAATTCAACATTCTGGTAATATTTGTTAAAACACAAACAATTGTTAAAACTTTAAACACACCCAGTCTGCGGTACAGAAGTTGACAGCCTCAGCAAAGTTGTATCCCTGGTTGAAGCCACTGTGGTAGGCTCTGGGAAAAGTCACCACAAATTCCCCTGCACACTGGTTGGTCCGGAAAACCTGAGTATTATAAACACACACCAGTAAGACACAATGCAGACTTGATCTCGTAAAAGCAGTGTTGTTAAAAGTACTCAATTGTCATATTTGAGCAAAAGTAAACATACAGTGGGGCAAAAAAGTATTTAGTCAGCCACCAATTGTGCAAGTTCTGTAATTTTCATCATAGGTACACTTCAACTATGACAGACAAAATGAGAAGAAAAAAATCCCAAAAATTACATTGTAGGATGTTTAATGAATTTATTTGCAAATTATGGTGGAAAATAAGTATTTGGTCAATAACAAAAGTTTCTCAATACTTTGTTATATACCCTTCGTTGGCAATGACAAAGGTCAAATGTTTTCTGTAAGTCTTCACAAGGTTCACACACTGTTGCTGGTATTTTGGCCCATTCCTCATGCAGATCTCCTCTAGAGCAGTGATGTTTTGGGGATGTTGCTGGGCAACACGGACTTTCAACTCCCTCCCAAGATTTTCTATGGGGTTGAGATCTGGAGACTGGCTAGGCCACTCCAGGACCTTGAAATGCTTCTTACGAAGCCACTCCGTTGCCCGTGCGGTGTGTTTGGGATCATTATCATGCTGAAAGACCCAGCCACGTTTCATCTTCAATGCCCTTGCTGATGGAAGGAGGTTTTCACTCAAAATCTCACGATACATGGCCCCATTCATTCTTTCCTTTACACGGATCAGTCGTCCTGGTCCCTTTGCAGAAAAACAGCCCCAAATCATGATGTTTCCACCCCATGCATCACAGTAGGTATGGTGTTCTTTGGATGCAACTCCGCATTCTTTGTCCTCCAAACACGACAAGTTGAATTTTGACCAAAAAGTTATATTTTGGTTTCATCTGACATTCTCCCAATCTTCTTCTGGATCATCCAAATGCTCTCTAGCAAACGTCAGACGGGCCTGGACATGTACTGGCTGAAGCAGGGGGACACGTCTGGCACTGCAGGATTTGAGTCCCTGGCGGCGTAGTGTGTTACTGATGGTAGGCTTTGTTACTTTGGTCCCAGCTCTCTGCAGGTCATTCACTAGGTCCCCCCGTGTGGTTCTGGGATTTTTGCTCACAGTTCTTGTGATCATTTTGACCCCACGGTGTGAGATCTTGCGTGGAGCCCCAGATCGAGGGAGATTATCAGTGGTCTTGTATGTCTTCCATTTCCTAATAATTGCTCCCACAGTTGATTTCTTCAAACCAAGCTGCTTACCTATTGCAGATTGAGACTTCCCAGCCTGGTGCAGGTCTACAATTTTGTTTCTGGTGTCCTTTGACAGCTCTTTGGTCTTGGCCATAGTGGAGTTTGGAGTGTGACTGACTGACAGGTTGTGGACAGGTGTCTTTTATACTGATAACAAGTTCAAAAAGGTGCCATTAATACAGGTAACGAGTAGAAGACAGAGGAGTCTCTTAAAGAAGAAGTTACAGGTCTGTGAGAGCAGAAATCGTGCTTGTTTGTAGGTGACCAAATACTTATTTTCCACCATAATTTGCAAATAAATTAATTACAAATTACAATGTGATTTTCTGGATTTTTTTCTCTCATTTTGTCTGTTATAGTTGAAGTGTACCTATGATGAAAATGACAGGCCTCTCATCTTTTTAAGTGGGAGAACTTGCACAATTGGTGGCTGACTAAATACTTTTTTTGCCCCACTGTCGCTAATAGAAAATGACTCAAGTAAAAATATTTGGTTTTACATATACTCAAATATCAAAACTAAAAGTAATTGAAAAATATACTTAAGTATCTAGAGTTAAATTTCTTATATTATAAATTTCTTATATTAAGCAAAACAGATGGCACAGTCCTTGTTTTTTTGTTTTATTTATGGCTAGCCAGGGATACACTCCAAAACGCAGACATAATTTACAAAATTAAGCATGTGTTTAGTGAGTCTGCCAGATCAGAGGCAGTAGGGATGTTTGCTTGATAAGTGAGTGAAAACTGGACCATTTTCCTTTCCTGCTAAGCAAAAATCCAACAAGTACTTTTGGGTGTCAGGGAAAATATACGGAGTAAAAAGTAAACCATTTTCAAAAGTAGTCCAAAATATGAAAAGTACAGATAACCCAAAAAACGACTTAAGTAGCACTATGAAGTATTTTTACTTAAGTACTTCACAATACTGCGTAAAAAGGGGCAAAGGGCAGTATGATTCAAGTATCCAGGATCAGATCCCCACCCCTGTCCATATAAACATATTCATTGTGATCCAACTGGCAAAATTGTTCCTAGATCAATACTCGTACTCTGAATCACTTGATACATATGGCCACTGATGAAAATACACACTACATACAGGCACGCCGTGCTCCATGAGGACGTTGGGATTCATGATGGTGACAAGCTGGTGCAGCAGGTCAGGCTGAGAGTCAAACAGCTCTGGGGCCAGCTTCTTCATCACGGACTCCAGCTGCTCTGCCGCGTGGGCCGGGACACCATACCACGTCTTAGGCTCCCCCCTGGAGAGAGAGGCAGAGAGAAAGCATGAGAGGCAGAGAGCAAGACAACAAATCCAGAATTGATGAATTTCTTCAGAAACACGCTGATCTGACAATGGTGTCTGCGGTCTGACAGTGAATGCACTAATGGAGGAGGGGTCAATGTCAGTGATGGCAAAATCGACTACATTTGTCCCAAGAGCTGAGCAGTAAGTAAACCGACCTAGAGTCCCTTCTGATTCTACCATTAAGCATGTACAGGCCTAAGGCTCAACAGAGATGCACTAACATTCTAGAGCAATATTGCCATAATTGGGTCCTGGCAGTACATTTCCAAAAAATGAAAATCATGATTTTCTAAAACAAAAAAACAGATGTCAGAAACACAAATATAACTTCACCCTGAACACCACCATAATTGAACACACTAAAAATTACACCAACCTTGGACTGACCATATCTGCATCGTGAAACTTTAATATGGCAGCGAATGCACTCAAAGAAAAGGCATTGTATGCAATAAAAATGAAATTATTCAAAATCAACATCTTAATTAGAATTTGGCCATAATATTTGACAGTGTAATCCTATCAATAGCTCTTTACGGAAGTAAAGTTTGGGGGCCACTCAAACTGGAATTTAAAATGTGGGACAAACATCCAATTGAAGCCTTACATGCAGAATGCTGTCAGAACAATCTACAAGTCTCTAGAAATACATCAACTAATGCACGTAGGGCAGAATTGGGCCGCTTTCCAGTAGTAATGAAAATACAGAAAAGAACATTACATTTTTGGCTACATCTAAATTCAAATCCGAATTCAAGTATGCAATTTTAAGCACTTAAAACCCAAGAGGTGAGCCCAGAAACGAGCCCTCTCAGTCAGCTGATGTTGGACCTAACCAACCAAACTGACACCAGCAGTGCTTAAAAGAAAGAATTCCAATAAACAAAATCATGAACCAATCAAAGGACTCATATTTACAACAGTGGAAAAACGAAACAAATCCCAAAGCGTACTAAATTGCTATCTGACCCTAAACAGAGAATATGAATTGGCTGATTATCTCTACTCTGTCAGAGACACGAAGCAGAGACAGATCCTTACCAAGTACAGGCTGAGTGACCATCAATTGGCAATAGAAACTGGCAGATATAAAAAGACATGGCTACCCAAAGAGGAGCGTGTATGATAACTGCATGACAGGGGAGGTAGACAGAGATGCACTTTCTCCTTTACTGTGATAAATATTCCTCACAGAGATATTCATTATTCACAGAAATGGCGACATTTAATCTAAAATGTAACTTATTAAACCCAGAGGAAAACCTCAAAATACTCAAGTGCGAAGGAGCAATGGCTTCTCTTGCATCCAAATATGCATGCGCCTGCCATAGCCTGAGGGACACTGAATAATAACATCTGCATAGTAAGCAGTAACTTACTTATTATTAGTATTAATGTTGTTGTTTATCATCCCAAATAGTAGTGGTATGAGTGGTAGGGTGATGGTAATGATAGCAGTTTAGTGATGGTGGTGGTAGTAGTAGTAGTAGTGATGATAGAGCAATATAGTGATGATGATAGTTGTAGTACTGATGTAATGGTGAAGATGACAGTTATTTAGTTATAGTTTCATTTTCCATGTTTAGCTTTTCATATTTATTACATTTCTACTATATTGTTATTTTTGGATTTCATTTTGTATTATTATTTACTGTTTTATATTATTATTCGTTATTGTTTATAATTGTATTACAATGTATATTGTATAAGTTGTTGCTTTGGAAATAATGACAATGTTTTTCATGCCAATAAAGCACCTTGAATTTGAATGAGAGAGACAGAGACAGAGACCGACAGAGAGACAGAGCGAAAGAGAGACCGAGAGAGACTTTATTTTTATTGAATTACTGACCAGGAGCTCTAAGAAACTTCAGGCCCTCAAATTTAGAAAAGCATGCAGACCTGATGGCATCCTAAATGAGATGGCTACATCACTCACTAGTGCAAAATTTCAATTGGCTATATTAAAACTGTTTAATTTGATCCTGAGTGTAGCTTATTTCCCTGACATCTGGAATCAAGGACTCATAACCCCAATCTAAGAACGGAGACTAATTTGACCCTAACAATAACAGAGGCATTTGTGTGAACAGTAACCTGGGGAAGGTTTTCTGTAGTATTATAAAATGTAAGAGTTCTAGACTTCCTTAATAAGCACTATGTCTTGAGTAAAAGCCAAATTGGATTTATACCAAAACATCGCACGACTGATCATATTTACACCCTACACACCCTGACAGATAAACATGTCCACCAAAATATACGCTTGCTTTAACGACTTCCAAAAAACATTTGATTCTATTTGGCATACAGGGCTGTTCTACAAAGTTATTTTTCATACTGTCAATATCCCTTCGCCAGGGTTGCAATCTGAGCCCTGCATTCTTCAATATTTACAATAACGAATTCTAGAAAAATTCTCAGCCCCTGGTGTTAGTCTCCACAATTCAGAAGTTAAATGCCTACTCTTCGCAGATGACCTATACCTGCTGTCCCCCACAGCACATGGCCTACAGCAGAGCCTAGACCTGCTAGAGCAGTACTGCCAGACCTGGGCCCTGGTAGTAAACTCCAAAAAGACAAAAATAATGATTTTCCAGAGAAGATCCAGAGCAGGTCCTCAATTGGTACAAAATATTTAGAGTACTACACACACTACAATTACTTAAGTTTAAAAATAAGCTCAACTGGACATCTTAATGAGGCAGTGAATGAACTGAGAAAGCACACAGAGCATTCTACGCCATTAAAAAGCCAATTCAAATTGAAATAGCTATTAAAATTTTGCTAAAACTAATTGAATGTCATTGAACCAATTGCACTTTATGGCAGCGAGGTGTGGGGGTCCACTTGCAAAACAAGATTTCATCAAATGGGACAAACACCCCATTGAAAACCTGCATGCAGAGTATTGTAAGATTCTACTACATGTCCAGAGGAAAACAACAAACAATGCATGCAGGGCAGAATTAGCCCAATATCCACTAATAATAAAACAAAAAAAAGAGCAAATAAGTTTTGGAAACATCTACAATACAGTGACCCCCTCTCATATCACTACCAACGCTGCAATACCAAGAGCTGAGCAAAGAAAATAGTCCTCTCATCCAGCTGGTCCTGGGGCTGAGTTCACAAACCTGTTCTACTAACACACTGAAGCCTCAGTAGCAGAACATCCAAACAATCAGAATAAACCAAATTACTTCACAGTCAAAACAAAACTACATTGCTTATTGGGAAACACAAGCACAAAGCAAAATGCAGTGCTATCTGGCCCTAAATCGAAAGTACACCGTGGCTAACTATTTGACCATGGTTGCTGATCAAAACCTTAGAAAAACCTTGACAAAGTACAGACTCTCTGATGAGAGTAGGCTACCCGTCCTGTTGGGGGAGGACGCAGAGAGCTGTGGGTTGGCAGCGCATTACATTGCTGCCTGCCATAAGTTGAGGGACAGTGTCTGACAGACCAATCAACCTACACATGTACTCTACTGTATGCTTATTGTTCAATGTATGTTTATTTTGACCCTTGGTTATTGTTGTTACTGTTGTCCAATTGACAACTTTGATTCTCATTTTTTTTCATATTGTCAATATCCAAAATAAGCATTTGCAATATGTACATTGTTACGTCATGCCAATAAATTACAGACGGGCAGACATACGGGCAGAGAGAGAGAGAGGGAGAGGGGCAGACAGGCACAGAAGACAGTCAGAAGAATGAAGATGGGAGTACAATTGTATCTATGACCCATTGCAACATTGTATATGGTTTACATTGTTTAGTACATGTGTTTGTCGGTCTCTTCCTCTTCCCGCTGAGGGCTGTGTTAAGACATTTTATGTATGTCCTTTGGACTAAAATAAACAGTATTACTCAATATTTGGGCAAGCGGTCGATTTAGGACAAGGCATTTCTGTTTGTTACTTTACCAGTGCAGGAAGTTGATGGAGTAGCTCCAGTGGTCCTCGATGTGCCAGCAGAATGAGGAGAAGCACATGCCAACGTAGAGCCAGGGCACCTTCATGCCAGAGATATCTACGTTTATGTGGGTAAGGACCGACTGCTCCAAAACTGGCATGTTGTTCAGGTTCCAGCCTGAGTTGGCGTACTCCTACAGAAGAACAAGACAGAGGTGATGGAAGTTACCTACTGGTCAAAAGTAACATAAAAGCCGTTAAGGGCGTGGATTTCATACCGTAGCTCTTTCTCAATCTTAGCACGATCCCTTGTGTCCTCTCTCTACTCCATAAAAAGGCATTAGAGGACAAGGTCCGAATGTAGGAACAACGGATCTTCACCTCCAATGCGTTTTGAAAAGGCGGCGAAAGACTAACGAGAAAGAGCCTGGGTCCTTTGTCCAAGTTGGTGCAGTTACCTCTTGGTCTCCCAGCAGCCGTCTCTTGCCGTCCCTGACAGGGAAGCCACTGCCCACCTCCTTAGAGCTGATGTCAGCTCCATACTCCACAATGACATCCTCCTCGATGGAGCTCACCAGACGCCAGAACTCCTTCTCCACCAGCTCTGTCGGCACCATCTGGGGGTGCAGAGAAAGGAGAATACAAACACATGCATTGTTTACATGTGATTGGACATTAGTGGGAGAGAAAGGATAGATGTTCAACTTTAAACAGCATGAAGGATGAAAACATCACCCAAAGAAAGTGGGTCGACAGCCTCTGATTTGATTTTGAGATACAGACCTAACCTGAACATACGCATTCCAAAAGCATAGATGTTTTTTGATTCTTGCCTATAACTCAAGGTAATCGTTTGATTTTGATACGTACGTGCACGGGCATGTTGAAGTAGTCTGACTTGAAGTGGTCAGCCATCTCTCCAAAGCTCTGGAGGGTGTACTCCCTCACGGCTTGCTCAAAGCCAAACGCCTCCCGCGGCTTACTGCACTCCTGTAGGGTGAAACAGCCAGTGAGAAAACATCATCCTATCCCATAGTCCTCAACATGATTTATGTACAGAACCAGGCAAAAGTTTGGACACCTACTCATTCAAGAGTTTCTTTATTTTTACTATTCTTTACATTGTAGAATAATAGTGAAGACATCAAAACTATGAAATAAAACATGGAATCAGGTAGTAACCAAAAAAAAGAAAAAAGTGTTAAACAAATCAAAATATATTTTATATTTGAGATTCTTCACCCTTTGCCTTGACAGCTTTACTCACTCTTGGAATGCTCTCAACCAGCTTCACCTGGAATGCTTTTCCAACAGTCTTGAAGGAGTTCCCACATATGCTGAGCACTTGTTGGATACTTTTCCTTCACTCCGTGGTTCAACTCATCCCAAACCATCTCAATTGGTTTGAGGTTGGGTGATTGTGGAGGCCAGGTCATCTGATGCAGCACTTCATCACTCTCCCGCTTTGACAAATATTCCTTACACAGCCTGGAGGTGTTGAGTCATAGTACTGTTGAATAACAAATGACAGTCCCAATAAGCACAAACCAGATTGGATGGCGTATCGCTGCAGAATGCTGTGGTAGCCATACTGGTTAAGTGTGCCTTGAATTCTAAATAAATCAGACAGTGTCACCAGCAAAGCACTCCCACACCATCACACCTCCTCCTTCACGGTAAGAACCCCACATGCAGAGATCATCCGTTCACCTACTCTGAGTCTGACAAAGACACAGCAGTTGGAACCAAAAATCTCAATTTGGACTCATCAGAAACAAGGATAGATTTCCACCGGTCAAACGTCCACCGCGCATGTTTATTGGCCCAAGCAAGTCTTCTTATTGGTGTATTTTATTAGTGGTTTCTTTGCAGCAATTTGACCATGAAGGCCTGATTCATGCAGTCTCCTCTGAACAGTTGATGTTGAGATGTGTCTGTTACTTGAACTCGGTGAAGCATTTATATGGACTGCAATCGGAGGTGCAGGTAACTCTAATGAACTTATCCTCTGCTGCAGAGGTAATTGTGGGTCTTCCATTGCCTGTAGCGGTCCTCATGAGAGCCAGTTTCATCATAGTGCTTGATGTTTTTTGCGACTGAAACTTTCAAAGTTCTTTAAATTATCCGGACTGACTGACCTTCATGTCTTAAAGTGATGATGGACTGTTGTTTCTCTTTGCTTATTTGAGCTGTTCTTGACATAATATGGACTTGGTCTTTTTCCAAATAGGGCTGTCTTCTGTATACCACCCCTACCTTGTCACAACACAACTGATTGGCTCAAACGCATTAAGAAGAAAATCAATTCCACAAATTAACTTTTGACAAGGCAGACCTGTTAATTGAAATGCATTCCAGGTGACTGCCTCATGAAGCTGGTTGAGAGAACGCCAAGAGTGTGCAAAGCTGTCATCAAGGCAAAGGGTGGCTACTTTGAAGAATCTTTGTTGTAATTCTCCTTGTGATTTACATTTTTGTATGTATGCACTAAATATGGTGATGTTGTGCTGTTTGAGATGAGACACATTTTCCGAAAGGGACACAAAGAAATAATTATAACTCAAACAACTTCTGCAAAAACCTTCCATCAAGTCAGCTGTCATGTATGTTTCTCAAGTGAGGAATCGGCTTCGGAGTGGGTAGTGGAAGAGTCACCAGAGTTCCATACCTCAGCGACACACTTGGGGCATCGCCAGTCCCCCTTGGGGACATCCTGTAGGGGCGGAATCAGACAGAAGGTGTGGTAGCTATCATCACAGCCGTCACACAGCAGGAGGCGATCCTCCTCGTCGCCTCGCCCACACATCAGGCACATGTACAGGTCAATCTGGGGGATCTAGAACAGGAAATACAGAACAATAATAAAATCAGTCAAATAATTATATTCAAAAATTGGTCCAAGCAACTAAAAACATGTTTTCGTTGTTGTCCACTAGTGATTCACTTGTAAGTGAGTAGAACAGGACAATACAGAGAGAAGAAAAGTGGAAATCAACTCACACTTACAAAATTGAGATTATAGAATAATAGACAGACACATGAGGAAGTTAACTGGTGACTCACAAAGTTGACCTCCAGGGTCTCCTTGCGTGGTCGCATCTTAATGGCGAAGGCCTGGGCTTTCAGGTGACGCTGCTTCTTATTCAAACCATCTTCTTCTCATGTAACACAAGAGAATAGAATTGTTCCAATAACGAGCTGAGGAAATTGACATTACACAAATTTTATCCCCCCCCCCAAAAAAAAAATAGAGAAAAAAAACATTACACACTAATTATGCTCCAAAACATTTAATGGGTATATCAACCAACGTTTCAGCCTTCTTCAGGGTTTCATGGTAAATGATTGAACCAGGTTATGTAGACAAAACAGTGCAATTAGTGCAGCCAATGAAGAGTGAAGGGAGTATCATAGTAATTGAGGTAATGAGGGATGAACAAATGGAACTGTTAAAAAAAAAAACTTATATTTTACAGCATGCCAAGATGTAAATAATTGCTCAATGTATTCATCATCTTATATCAACATGACTAGATATAATAGAAAAATCTTGGTCCACCGAGAGTAGTCTGTTCTTTCAACCAATCCATTGGTAGACAAAACAGTGTATTTTTACATGTATAGACACACCCTATGTTTGAATGAAATGCACAGAGCTTCTCTGGTGCTTTAAGCACACCGTTGAAATAATTAAAAAGGACACACAAACGACTCAAGAGGGAGCCCAGTGGCCACGCTGCGTTAAAGAAAATTACTGTGAGTGCACCTGTGTGACTGGCACACATTCTCACTCCTCTCCAGCGAGCAGGCACTACAGCACAGCAAGTGTTCATCGTGCTGTCCGTGCTGAAGCTGCAACATAAGTACAGCCATTTAATGTCTTAAGTTTTCAGTCAGAGGGACAAGTATGTTACAGTAGTATTACAGCATAGCAAAGATTTACAACAGCTGAATTTGAGAAATTGCTTTACCAAACATATTGCGGTAGCTTGAGGCTAGGTGCTCACAGAAATCAGTAGGCTATTAAACAAGACACTCAAAACAGGCAACAGAAGCAGGATCTGTCTTATTTCTGTAGATGTATATGGATAATTTTTTTTAAAACAAGGCACTTTTAACAGTTATGCTATTGATTATAGGCCTAATTAAGTTGGAGTTTCCTCTTGCCTCAATTTTCATAGTCAATTAGAGCAAAAATTGTTTTCTCGTCGCTTCACTCCGCTGCTGCCTCCACCTCTTAGTTCACAACACCAATATGCTGGTTAACTTCGCTATTATGCACATAGCAACATATAGGGAAAGGTGCCAATTCAACGACGCACTGAAGATGTCTGTCTGTCGTTCTGAAGCAAACTATCCATCCCGGGAGAAAACACATTTATCATAGTCAAATAGTGTTCACTAATGTTGCACCATTATTCTTACATAACATAACCATTTACAATTTCAGAAGCATGTCAGAGTGATGGACTGCGGGATCCCTATGGCTTCAGCAATGGATTAGTCCACTGAGGCATGTGAATCAAACGGCTGTCTTGTGCAAAATAAGAATACACATCTAGTTTTAGAACACCTACTCATTTAAGGGTTTTCATTTTGACCATTTTCTACATTGTAGAATAATAGTGAAGATGTAAAAAACTATGAAATAAGATATGGAATCATGTCGTAACCAAAAAAGGTGTTTAACAAATCTAAATATATTTAAGATGATTCAAATTGCCACCCTTTGCCTTCATGACAGCTTTGCACACTCTTGGCATTCTCTCAACCAGCTTCATGGATGAGGTCACCAGTGGTGTAAATTAGTTAAGTAGTACTTTAAAGTATTTTTACATTTGACAACTTCTCCTTCACTCCTAAATAAAATAAAGTACTTTTCACTCCATACATTTACCCTGACACTCAAAGGTACATATTACATGTTGAATGCCTAGCAGGACAGGAAAATGATCCAATTCATGCATTTATCAAGAGAACATTTAAGAGCAATGGAGGCCACTTTTGGACCTTCAATGCTCCAGATCTGTGCCTCGACACAATCCTGTCTTGGAGCCCTACGACCAATTCCTTTGACCAGAAATAGTTTACTTTTAAAAGTACTACTAAGTAGATTTTGGGGTATCTGTACTTTATACACTGCTCAAAAAAATAAAGAGAACACTAAAATAACACATCTAAGATCTGCAGGAATGAAATATTTTTATTAAATACTTTTCTTTACATAGTTGAATGTGCTGACAACAAAATCACACAGAAATGATCAATGGAAATCAAATGTATCAACCCATGGAGGTCTGGATTTGGAGTCACACTCAAAATGAAAGTGGAAAACCACACTACAGGCTGATCCAACTTTGATGTAATGTCCTTAAAACAAGTCAAAATGAGGCTCAGTATTGTGTGTGGCCTCCACGTGCCTGTATGACCTCCCTACAACGCCAGGGCATGCTCCTGATGAGGTGGCGGATGGTCTCCTGAGGGATCTCCTCCCAGATCTGGACTAAAGCATCCGCCAACTCCTGGACAGTCTGTGGTGCAACGTGGTGTTGGTGGATGGAGCAAGACATGATGTCCCAGATGTGCTCAATTGGATTCAGGTCTGGGGAACAGGCGGGCCAGTCCATAGCATCAATGCCTTCCTATTGCAAGAACTGCTGACACACTCCAGCCACATGAGGTCTAGCATTGTCTTGCATTTGGAGGTACCCAGGGCCAACCGCACCAGCATATGGTCTTACAAGGAGTCTGAGGATCTCATCTCGGTAACGAATGGCAGTCAGGCTACCTCTGGCGAGCACATGGAGGGCTGTGCGGCCCCCCAAAGAAATGCCACCACACACCATGACTGACCCACCGCCAAACCGGTCATGCTGGAGGATGTTTCAGGCAGCAGAACGTTCTCCACGGCGTCTCCAGACTCTGTCACGTGCTCAGTGTGAGCCTGCTTTCATCTGTGAAGAGCACAGTGCGCCTATGGCGAATTTGCCAATCTTGGTGTTCTCTGGCAAATGCCTAACGTCCTGCACGGTGTTGGGCTGTAAGCACAACCCCCACCTGTGGACGTCGGGCCCTCATACCACCCTCATGGAGTCTGTTTGAGCAGACACATGCACATTTGTGGCCTGCTGGATGTCATTTGCAGGACTCTGGCAGTGCTCCTCCTGCTCCTCCTTGCACAAAGGCGGAGGTAGCAGTCCTGCTGCTGGGTTGTTGCCCTCCTACGGCCTCCTCCACATCTCCTGATGTACTGGCCTGTCTCCTGGTAGCGCCTCCATGCTCTGGACACTACGCTGACAGACACAGCAGACCTTCTTGCCACAGCTCGCATTGATGTGTCATCCTGGATGAGCTGCACTACCTGAGCCACTTGTGTGGGTCGTAGACTCAGTCTCGTGCTACCACTAGAGTGAAAGCACCGCCAGCATTCAAAAGTGACCAAAACATCAGCCGGGAAGCATAGGAACTGAGAAGTGGTCTGTGGTCTCCACCTGCAGAACCACTCCTTTATTGGGAGTGTCTTGCCTATAATTTCCACCTGTTGTCTATTCCATTTGCACAACAGCATGTGAAATTTATTGTCAATCAGTGTTACTTCGTAAGTGGACAGTTTGATTTCACAGAAGTGTGATTGACTTGGAGTTACATTGTGTTGTTTAAGTGTTCCCTTTATTTTTTTGAGCAGTGTATTTTTGACTAGTTTTACTTTACTACATCCCAAAAGAAAATATACTTTTTACTTAGATTTACCCTGACACCCAAAAGTACCCGTTACATTTGGAATGCTTAGCAGGACAGGAAAATGGTCCAAATCACGCACTTATCAAGAGAACCTCCCTGGTCATCCCTACTGCCTCTGATCTGTCAGACTCACTAAACACAAATGCTTCGTTTGTAAATGAGTGTTGGATTGTGCTCCTGGTTATCCGTAAATTCAAATGAAAATAGTGCCGTCTGGTTTGCTTAATATAAAGAATTTGAAATGATTTATGCTTTTCATACTTAAGTATATTTTAGCAATTACATTTACTTTTGATACTTACGTATACTTAAAAACATACACTTTTAAACGTTTACTCAAGTTGCATTTTACTTGATGACTTCCACTTTTACTTGAGTAATATTTCTTTAAAAAAAAAATTTCCCTTTTACTCAAGTATGCCAATTGGGTACTTTTTCCACCACTGCCTTTGACCTCATGATTGGTTTTTGCTCTGACATGCACCATCAACTGTGGGCCTTATACAGACCGGTGTGTGCCTTTCCAGGTATTGTCCAATCAATGAAATTTACCACAGGTGGACTGCAATCAAGTTCTAGAAAAATCTCAAGGATGATAAATGGAAACAGGAGCTCAATGTCAAGTCTCATAGCAAAGGGTCTGAATACTTATGTAAATAACATATGCTTTAAAAAATGTATAAATAAGCAAACATTTCTAAAAACCTGTTTTCCTTTGTCATTATGGGTATTATTTTTATAGTTCCTCAATGTTGTTTTTTATCATACATTTTATAATAAGGCTGAAACGTAACAAAATATGGAAAAAGTGAAGTGTCTGAACAACACCGATACCGATTATTGGAGGACCCAAAAAAAAGCTGATACCGATTAATCGGCTGATTTCTTTTTAATATTTACTTGTAATAATGACAAGTACAACAATACTGAATGAATACTTATTTTAACTTAATATAATCAATTTAGCCTCAAATAAATAATGAAACATGTTCAATTTGGTTTAAATAATGCAAAAACAAAGTGTTGGAGAAGAAAGTAAAAGTGCAATGTGTATTAACATGAGACTTCAATATTCCCAGGTAAGAAGTTTTAGGTTGTAGTTATTATAGGAATTATAGGACTATTTCCCTCTATACCATTTGTATTTCATATACCTTTGACTATTGGATGTTCTTAAAAAGCACTTTATTATTGCCAGTGTAACAGTATAGCTTCCATCCCTCTCCTCGCCGGTACCTGGGCTCGAACCAGGAACACATCGACAACAGCCACCCTCGAAGCAGCGTTACCCATACAGAGCAAGGGGAACAACTACTCCCAAGTCTCAGAGCGAGTGACGTTTGAAACGCTATTAGCGCGCACCCCGGTAACTAGCTTGTCATTTCACATCGGTTACACCAGCCTAATCTCGGGAATTGATAGGCTTGAAGTCATAAACAGTGCAATACTTGAAGCATTGCGAAGAGCAGCTGGCAAAACGCACAAAAGTGCTGTTTGAATGAATGCTTACGAGCCTGCTGGTGCCTACCATCGCTCAGTCAGACTACTCTATCAAATAATAGACTTAATGATAATAATAACACACAGAAATACAAGCCTTAGGTCATTAATGTGGTCAAATCCGGAAACTATCATTTCGAAAACAAAACGTTTATTCTTTCAGTGAAATACGGAACCGTTCCATGTTTTATCTAACGGATGGCATCCATAAGTCTAAATACTGCTGTTACATTGCACAACCTTCCAAGTTATGTCATAATTACGTAAAATTCTGGCAAACTAGTTCGCAATGAGCCAGGCGTCCCAAACTGTTGCATATACCCTGACTCTGCATGCAATGAACGCAAGAGAAGTGACACAATTTCACCTGGTTAATATTGCCTGCTAACCTTTCTTTTAGCTAAATATGCAGGTTTAAAAATATATACCTCTGTATTGATTTTAAGAAAGGCATATGTTTATGGTTAGGTACACGTTGGAGCAACGACAGTCCTTTTTCGCGAATGCGCACCGCATCGATTATATGCAACGCAGGACACGCTAGATAAACTAGTAATATCATCAACCATGTGTAGTTATAACTAGTGATTGATTGATTTTATAAGATAAGTTTAATGCTAGCTAACAACTTACCTTGGCTTCTTACTGCATTTGCGTAACAGGCAGGCTCCTCGTGGAGTGCAATGTAATCAGGTGGTTAGAGCGTTGGACTAGTTAACGGTAAGGTTGCAAGATTGAATCCCCCGAGCTGACAAGGTAAAAATCTGTCGTTCTGCCCCTGAACGAGGCAGTTAACCCACCGTTCCTAGGCCGTCATTGAAAATAAGAATGTGTTCTTAACTGATTTGCCTCGTTAAATAATGTTGTTAAAAAGATAAAAACAACAAAAATATATATTTTTTTTTAAATAGGCTAAATCGGGATCCAAAAATACAGATTTCCAATTGTTATGAAAACTTGATGTCGGCCCTAATTAATCGGCCATTCCGATTAAATCGGTCGACCTCTAGTCTGAATAGTTTCCGAATGCACTGTATAGTGCCATTATATTTCCTACATACTTTATATCTGGTTTAAGTTTACACTGAAAGTATTTTAACATTCCGAAAACGCATTTACAAATTATTCAAAAAATAATAAATAAAAAGTTTGGACTTAAGCGTCCCGAAAAAATGTTGAGGCGGGCTGCCCAACAGTTTCAAAAGTAGAAAAATCCCTGAACACTTACTTGTCGTTGCAGCATCTGCTCTGAGTAAGTGAAGTCAAATAAATACGAGCTAAGTTCCTTACCAGCTGGTACAATCTCTAACCCAACCATCTTGGGAACACTGCCAAAGATATGCAGGGTCTTGGGCTCTTTGATTTCCCGCTAGGAGAGGAGACAAAAACATAATACAACATCAAGGAACGTTCCTGGGACAAGTCCAAAATGTCACTCTTTTCCCTATATTGAGCACTACTATTGACCAGAGCATTATGCAGGCCCGGTCAAATGTAGTGTAATATATAGGGAATAGGGTGCTATTTCAGATGCAGAGTCCTGGAGAGATGTCCAGGAAACAGTTTGTCATTCCAACAGGATCGACAAACATCAGCCACTGACCCCATCGAGAGTTCCACTGACTGCAGCTGGGGAATCTAGGACATGAAGGGGCAGAAGCTGGGTTGCTGTTCATTTAAAAGGTAGCCAACAATAGTAATGTGATATTGGGCTTGGATAATCAATGAATCCATGGCGATACCTCTGTAGGCTGTATAATGTATGTCATTTGGATGTCTTTATGCCAAAATACACAAACAAAACTGTATTTTACTTGTCACATGCGCCAACTACAACGGGTTACCTTAGTGAAATTCATAGTTACAAGCCCTTAACCAACAATGCTTTGAGAAGAAAATAATGTAAACAAAATAGATAAGCAGAAAATAAAAAAAGTTACAAATAATTCAAACAGCAGCAGTAATACAGTAAGTTAACTCTGGACTAACTCTAGCAGGGTCTCCATTAACTGGTAGTAGCTGGCTTCTGGCGGATAAAGGTTTTTTTAAACGCAGAAAAATAAAATTGCCGGTGGCAAATTTTCTGGGGGAATAAGAAAAGAATCACATTGCGAAATAGTGCTTATCGGTCTACAGGTGAATTTGCATACTGTTATGGAATTAAATTGGCACGCGTACAGTATATTCGTTACGTATCTTATTCATCACACGCGTACAGATATAGAGCCTTTGAGCAGAAAATCTGTCAAGAAAGCACAAGACCTGCTGCTACAGTATCTCAAACAGCAAATGCATAGGCAACGGTAGACAGGTTTCATCAGCGCATCACACACACCACTTTTCAATGAATTTGAGACCGTATGCATTTTGAAAACATATACTTAATTGTTTGAAACCTGAACGTTTTAATACATGAGGCACGTCTTAACTTGCTTAAAAGTAGTTGAGCAAAAAAATCAGACCATATCCACAAAGGTAATTATTTTATATCACCTTTCTTTCATTGTCCAGTAGCGAAAGGAACAATCATATTAGATCTGTACTCTTTCTACATTTCTAATGGATATTTTCATCTCTGTCACCTGAAACCACTCGCATGTGCCCTTTTGACAGCCGTGTTCTCACCAATTGCATTATTTGCGCATAGACTGCTACACATTGCTGCGCTTATGTGAAAAAATAGTTTGTAATGTGAAGAAATAGTAATATCAATATTAAGCTACATTTTCTAACCTGTTGCATCAGACTAATTGCTTTTTAAAGTTTTCTATGTAGCCTAGACCTACTGTCCCAAAGTCAGTTTGGATAGGCTTTCTTTCTCGACAAACTGACCAATAGAATAGGTAAACTTTTCTACTACGGGGATATCAGTTTGACATAGGCTAGTAATTTTGCTATTCGTTATGCGTCTTGTTGGCTAAGAAAACTCTGTACGTCCTGTATATAGCCTCGCTACTGTTATTTTATGGTTGATCCTTAATTATTTTTTTTATTTTTTTTACTTCAGTTATTTTTGTAAATAGTTAAAACACTTTTTGTAGAACTGCACTGTTGGTTAAGGGCTTGTCAGTAAGCATTTCACTGTAAGGTGTTGTATTCTGCACTTGTGACAAATACAATTTACAAGCCCTTACAGTAACCACATGACCCCATGACACAGGGTGACGAGCAGATTTGCCAAGAGAGAGAAATATCTCTTGATGTTATGGGCACTTTGCGCAGACAGAGCGCACGCAAGGCTAAGGCTCTCTGGCTATTGAGAATGTAGCTAATGAGTCCAGAGCCAGCACACAGGCTGCAAAGGCCCTCTTGCTAATGAGAATGTATCCCCATCCAGCAATTGCATTTCCAGTACCACAAACAGTCCACAAACAAGTTAGGCAAAAAAACAGAAGAGTAAAAAGGCAGATATTTTTAGTAAATCACCATGTGAAATCAAAATGAAAGTGATAAAATAAAATATAAAAACAGTCTCCGGTGATCACCTCATCACCGACCTCAGACTTCAGACGGCGAGAGCGTCGCTCAGGGAGCGGGCAGTCCTTGTTCGGAGTCCCGTCACTCAGGCTGTCCCTCTCTCTGTCCTCTTCATCCTCCTCTTCCCCCATGCCCTCGTCCTGCTCCTCTCCATCATCTCCCTCCTCGTACAGACGGTGGATACCCTGAGGGGGACAGAGAAGTTAGGGAGCAGAGGTAAAAGACCACAGAGGCAGGAGAACACCTACAAACCCACTTCGCAACAAGGTGGTGGTATGGTATGTTTTACTGTTGCAGATGTAAGGTGTTGGTTGCTAGCTTCTTGGAGTGGTTGAATAGAGCAGGGATTAGTAACATTTATACCATGGCATTGTTGAATACACATTTCTGATTGGCATTATAGAGCATGCATTATTTAAGTGATAATGCCCGATAAGCCAGTATTGGAGGATATATTGGAATGGGTGTTGTTTGTCTTCCCTTGGGCCTAACCGTGCCAATATATCCTCCAAACACCGGCTTCAAGGGCATTATCACTTTTATACAACAGGTTACATATTCAAATAATGACTAACATATTTTCATTAAAAGCATTATTTTGATTAATTTATTCATACTATTTAATCATTCTACAAGATATAGTCCCTACATAAAATCTGGGGTTGCTACCCAAGCCAGCTGGTCATGCATTCTATTGGTTCAGTTGCTAGAGACACGACCCAGTCGTTCAGTCTTTTTGTTCGTTCAAAACGTTGCATTGCCTTACTGGCTGGCAAAGTTTTTATCCCGTCGAGAAGCGCTAACTTAGTCATGTCAAACAATGAAGTGCGATTTCATCTGGCATATAAACTGTGCTCTCGTCAGCACACTGTTGAGCAAGCCAACACAGTAACACAATCACTTCAAACACAAGCTGTAAAGACTGCAAACTAGCTGCACTTTGTTTTGTTTGACCTTTTGTCAATTGACATTTCTTTGTATATGTCCATAAAAATGATGCCAGCTGATTAATGATTTTAACTGAATGAGAAACGCTGCCTGCCTCTGTCTTGTCCTGACTCCCACACGTTCATTACTATGGGAGAGCTGGAGATCCAATTTGAATATTGCAACAATATCACAAATGTCTGAGACAGACAAAGTTTATACTAATCTTCGCTGTTGAAAATTAAATGTTACTCTAAAAGAAATGTGAGAATATCTAGATGCTTTTTATAGTGGAGATACAGTTTATAATTTGCCTGGCTGGCTGATGAGAAAGTGGATTGCGTAGTCAGACGGAACAGAGTAAATAGGCATTTTAACATCATAGATTTAGCTGGTGGAAACTTGTGGAATAGACACTGGCTGGAATGCGCATTTAACCAATCAGCAATAGGCTCACCCGTTGTATAATTCTCTATAACACATGGTATATCTGCACGGTAGCATTCAATGGCTATAGTTCGTTCTATGTTTGAGCTTCTTTTGAAAGCAAAATTCTAATGAAAAACATTATTGAATTTGATTTTCATAATGGCAAGCTAGGACTGATGGTTTGGTTAGCTAAACTAGCAAGTCTGATTGGTTAGCAAAGGCACCTACTGTAGCTATCTAGTAAACTTGCTAGCTATTCCAGTGGATGTTGAACACATTTCTAGCTGCAAAGGTGTTAAATTATAGCCAAGGTATAAAAGGGATAATCAACTTGAGGCTGTGTTCTCTGGAAAAAAAATGCAACTCCGTAGAAGGTTAGTTCCATTCCACTAGCGCGTTTTGGAAACCACCTTCCACATCGTTCATTATTTTCCATAGAACGCATTGCCCCTCGTTGAACCAGAAGAGGCTGGTGGGAGGAACTATAGGAGGACGGGCTCATTGTAATGGCTGGATTGAGTCTATCCCAGCCATTACAATGAGCCTGTCCTCCTATAGCTCTTCCCACCAGCCTCCTCTGTTCAGAACACTGTTCCAAATGTGGCTGTAGCATGACAAAGCACAAAAGGAAAGAACCACATGACAGGGTATTGACATGAGTTGTGAGTATGTAAACGTGTGAATACACAGCACAAACCTATGATAATCCACACCTAACACTTGCCGAAAGAAGGCTGAATCAATTCACTACCTCTATTGACAACACAGAAACATTTCTCAGACTCCACAGACACCTAGACTAAATGTTATTGTGTGCATGGGTCGGCCAATAAGTGCTTACAGTGAGCGTTGCTCCAGACTGGAAGAGCTCATAGGGGTAGAGGATCCTCTCAAAGTGGGACCGCAGCAGAGAGCCCATACCTTTCCCCGGGGGGAAACCCATTCTGCTGGCCACCTTGGACCATCTCTTCTCCTTACACACTGTTCCAAAGCCTCCCTCAGAGGAGACAATCTGAAATACAATGTTTTTTTAGTAAGATGGTTGTGGTTGACTCATACACAAAAAGCATATTTTCAGAAAACTAAGGAGACATTCAAATGTACACCAGCACTTAGCACCTCGTTGTTGTCCTAAAACAAAATCCAAAACAAAAGACTTACTCCTCAGGTATAAATAAATTACAGTATACTTACAAACACCACCCTGCATGTTTATAAAAAACAATATACTGTTCAGTGTAATGGTCTGACTCCGGTCTTACCTTGCTGAGCTGGTACAGATCAAGGATCTTCCTCTCCACATGAGGGAAGCGCAGCCTGGACCCCTGCAGCTCCCAGAACTTGGCAATCTGATCCAGGAAGTTGAGCTTGACTCGAGTGAGGGCCTGAAAGCAATGGGAGAGGTGAGGGAAGGGAAGGGTACACAAACACATGAAAGTCAATTAAAATGAAAAATCTGGCACACTCCACCATAAACAGGAGTATAAAGAGGTCTCTTTGGGTGCTGAATCCTAGGAGAAATCAAAGTAAAGACAAAGCCTACACATTCCAGTGAGTAATATCCTTTAAAAACTCTTAATGTAGGCTAAGCTACAACTTTTCTGACCATAAAAACCCTTCCTAAAGCAGGCCTTGGCCTACCACCTATTCAGTCAGCGCTGTTAACTCAGTCATTGTATTCAAGAGTGCTGCCCCCAAAATGTGACGACAGCTGCAGTCAATGCACATAAGGTCTGCACTGTCCAGACACAACAACGTATAGGCTACCTCTTCACACAAAAAAAACATGAGTATTCATAGACCACTACATCTTTATTAAAAGACATAATAACATATGGTTAAATAACATACATCAGTTAATGACTGACAAACTCAGCTGAATTGACTACTTACTTAGGCAATACCTCTCTTTAGGCCTATACCTTATAATGACTACAAACAGGCCACCTAACTATATTTCCAACATAGCCTTCACAGTGTTGTAACTAGGAACAGTATACTTACCTCTAATTCATTGAGTCTCTGGACTCTGGGAGTGAAGCGGAAGTTGCGTACGTCGCAGGCGAAAGGGGGTGCCCAGTCCTAACAGACAGAAGATTACAATTGAAACCAAATTAACAACTTTGGTTCAGATTTTCATACAATGAAGTAATGAGGAAGTAAAAGCAACAATAAAAAAGAAAACACTTGTAAACATAAACATTACATAACACTTCAAATCCCATTCACACAAAAATATAGGGATGTGTGGATACAGATTAGGAAAGAGTCCGGCACAGGAAATTAGATGTATTAAAAAAAAAACACATAAAACCTATAAAAACGTTTCAAATCGATCCGACATTACTGGATATGACACAAATAATTTAAGTCCCTGTAGTCTAAATGCGTCAAAGCCTTATACCCATAAGACAAATAATATTGGAGCACAGTGCATCAAAGAAAACCTCCCAGAAGCAACTGTCAAGTTTCAGTTGGTGCAAAATAGACCAAATATAAGAGGGTTAGCCTAATCACGCAAAAGGTTCCATGTGGGAAATAAGAGTAAGAGAGAAAAAAATACAAAAAGGGCAATATTAGACATACATTTGATTTGCACACGGCCAAATATGAAAAAGACGAAAAGTAGAGCATTAAGGTTCTAATTCCACGTCCTGCTACTGTTAGCCTATCCCCCCCAAAAAATATATATTACTCTTTACAGCTAAATACATGGATATTGTTGATATTGTAGTCATGATGTAATAAAGACTTGAAAATGTAGGGCATCAAATGAAAAGCACCTAGAAGTTCATTTCAAATTCTTAATAGTTCAAAAATGTATCTAGACGTCATCTAATTCGTGTAACGTTACTTGATATTCCGAAAGTAAGTTGCGATCAGTCCAGGAAACACCAAAAAAAGAAAACAAAGAGTCATAGACGGGAGTCTGGAATAGAGGCCGCTGTTTTAAAGGCGACTTTACTCTAACTGTTTGGCAAAATATAAACATCCAAAATCATTGTTTAAATAAAAAGATTAACAAACATGAAATTTGACTCACATTTGACCTCCACAAGTGAAACATTCAACGAGTAAAATGGCCTTACCCAACTAAAAATGTGCGTCGGGCTAGGCCGAAAATACCATAAGTAGATGACATGGGCACAAACCAACGCAGGCGTAAATCTTAAAATGGAAGCAATGTGTTATATTCCAAAAGCAGAAACAGTGAGGTTACCTCGGGCGGTCGAATTTTGCAGATGCCAGTTCTCTCTGCAATAGGTCGAATCTTGTTTATAAATCCTAGTGGATCCGAAAAATCTTCCCAACTCGGCTCAAAAACTGGGCACTCGGGAGGGGGTACGAATTCAGCAAAATCGGACATGATGAAATCACAACTGTTAAATTTTCTTTAAAAAGCCAATCGTACTTGTGTTAAAAATGTATTATGTTGACATCTGTGAGTGACATCAGTCCATGATTAGGCCATCTTTCAATTAGCACACATATTGTTGCTTCGGCAACTTCTCCTTCATGTTCATGATTGTTTTAGTATCAAGAAAAAATCATTTCAATGAAGACAATTTCTTGATATGCCAACAGCTGGGCGACATGACAATATTGTTGAGTTGACGTCTCAAAGACAAAACTGTAAAAATATCAAAAATAAAATGTCCATTCCTATTCCATTTTAAGGAAATTACTGGGCCAAGCCGGGCGGCGTCCACCCCCACCACTCCTGTGCAGCAACGTAAACTGCAGAACTGAGAACTACCTGGAGCGCAGGACAAGATCAGTCAAAAGCGCCATCGCTCCCCTGGACATATGATCCCCCATCAAAATAAAAACGGCCGGAAAAAAATGCATTTATAACTATTCTAAGCTCCATATTCATCGAATAAACATTATCCACATTATTTGCGATTTCACTTTTGAATATCCATCGGTTATGACATCTTCATGTGCCAGGATATTGTATTATTTTATCCAGATTTCGCAATATCATCCATTTAAAGTTGCGCCTCAGTGATTATCCAATCTAATTATGCCATTCTTGAGTCGTTTTCCAGCCTAAATGAGTGCGATCCTCTTTCATCCGGACGAGAAGCTGATGACCATCAACATTGAAACGAGGGCAGTTAGCTAGCAATTAGCGCACATTGTTGATCAAACCGTGTCCACTCCGACGTCCATTCATTTGAAGGAGAACGTTAACTTAGCTAGCTCGTCGCTCCAACAGACAGGGGGATCCGTGGAGTTGAAGGGTCGACCTTCCCGATGCAGCAACAGACGTTATTTGCTCCACAGTAAACCAGACAAGCTAATTGAAACCATTCTCATGCATACGGTTATCCTGCTTCGTGTCACTCGAGTACTTCTAGCTGCTGTTGTCATTAAAAACGACGATACTTCCTAGCTAATTTAGCCTAGCCACACGGTGCTGTGACTGCTTGCTAGTTGCTGGCGAAAAACTTCGCATGGTCTTTCTTTAGTTTGCTCGCACAGTTCTAGAACAATATACCTTTTTTCAGGATAAACATTTCGTCTAAAATTGTTCATTAGACGCCTATGTTGCTCAACACTTTGGACTTTCCAATATTGTATATATTGAGATACTATCCACCTTTCTTTTGCTAGCAATGACCATATCACTACCATGTACCAATCCTCCACTTCCGCCTCCACATCCGCTTCAATAAAACTAGAACCATGGTTTTACTTATTTCCTAATACAAAATCATGTCTCCAGATATGTGTACATCAACATTTATGGTATATTTGTTGTAGTTTTGTAAGGTACTCCGTTCTTAACCAAGTGGGGGAAAAAACATCCTCACAAATCGCGCTTTCAAGACCACTCAGATTCGGGGGGGAAAAGAGGTCAAATCGTGACGTAAGGGATATTGAGGTCGGAGAATTCGGAGCTCGAGGACGATCCAATTTTCCGACTTGGAATTTCGAGTTGGATGACCGTTCAAAACAAATTTTCCAATTCCAAACACATTTTTTCCGAATTGCAAGTTGTATTGAACACACTGAGGTCAAATGTCGGAGATTCCCGAGTTTCCAGTTGAATGGAACGCTGCATGAGCTCCGACTTTTCTCCCATTATGCCCTCTTCGTTTTTTTATGTAACTAGGCAAGTCAGTTAAGAACAAATTCTTATTTATTTCTAAACCGGGACAACGCTGAGCCAATTGTGCGCCGCACTATGGGACTCCCAATCACAGCCAGTTGTGATACAGCCTGGATTCGAACCAGAGTGTTTGTAGTGACGCCTCTAGCACTGTATCAGGAAATGAAAGCAGTATCAGGAAATCTCCATAACAGATTTTTCGGCAGTTAAGTGTAACAACTAAACATTATTTATAAAAGCAATCTATTCATATATATTTTTTCACAATGTATTTTCTTGACAAGCATGATTGATAACTGTTCTTGTAGTTTATGGTTGACCATCTGGTTGGCCATTAGCCAATCGGCGTTTCAACGAGTTCAAAGCATGTGTGAATGCATCCAAATTGCAACGAGTAATTACCACCTTCCCATGTGGTTATGCTGCGTTTATGTGCTCGTCGGAGTATTTGATTTCGATAAAATAGCTTTGTTTCATTCATTTGCTTTTTGGTCTGACTCTGCAAACTTGTTAGATGCATTTGCTGTTTGTTTTGCTTGTTTTTCAGTTTATGTTGTGCCCAATAGAAATTAATGATAAATAATGTATTTTAGGAAGGTAGAAAGAAAGTAATTTGAACCGGTGATTCATAACATTTGGTACATTTGGATCAGTTTGGGGTCCTGGGGACCGATGCACTCAAATCTTAAACATTTGAACCGGGGACCAATACCTATCATGAATCGTTACATCCCTAATGTTTCCTACTCTCCTTGTCTGTTCCAATCTCACTGTGTATTTGCTTCCTTTCAGGACTAGAAGACACTGGGTATCTCTCCTCTGATGGCTGCCATGAATGGTCACGTCCCTGCGGTCAAGCTGCTGCTGGACATGGGCTCAGACATCAACACTCAGATCAAGACTAAACGTAACACAGCACAGACCCTGGCCTGCCAACGTGGAGCACTGCGTCAAGGTGAGAGCAGCCATCATCGGCTGAACCTGACATGGTATGTTATCTGGGCTAGAGTCAAAGACATTAGGAATGATGTTTGGTGTTAGACTGTTTGGTGCAGTATGTCACTGACCCATACCTTCTCTCTGATTGGTCAAACTCCTCTCATGGAGGCTGTGTCAGATGGCTATACTAAGATGGGGCTTGTGCTACTGGACAAGAGCGCTTACGTCACCTGTCCAAACCTCCCAAGACACCGTGTGCACCATTGCTGCAGACAAGGGCCACTACAAGTTCTGTGAGCTCCTCATCAACACGTAATTACTGTTACAGTCTACCTTCAGTATGAGAGTGATTTCAGTCAGAATACCATTCCTCTCCAGTTTCATTGCTCAGACCTGCAACTCGTCTCTGAGTGAGTTATTACAGTGTTATAACCAGCAGTGTGTGTAGTTCGGCATTTGCTTCTTGCTAAAGTCCAAACTATTCACATTTCCTCTCTCCTTTAGTCTGGTCCATCTCAGAGCTGTGACCAATCAAATAAATTCAAATCAAAGTTTATTGTGCACCGAATACAACAGGTGTTGTAGACCTTATAGTGAAATGCTTACTTACAACCCTCATATCCCGGGCATAACATGTGACTTCAATCTGAGTGAATATGTATTCTGTTGTAGATGGTGCTCTGCTCCCTACCCTGTGATTTGTTGTATGAATTGCTGTGATTTGAGGCTGTAGTTTATGTTTTATTTTTATTTTATTTGTGTGTATAAAGGAACACTGCTGTGGTGGCTGTGTGGCTCAGGGCTATGTTCCCTACTCCCTACAAAGCATTTTGTTGTATAAATTGTAATAATATAATTTTTTTCTTGTTTTTCTTCTTTTGTTTTTTGGTATAAAATATAATTCTGAGCAATGACTTAATGTCTACTTGTTAATTGTTTCAGGTTGTTAGTTTACAACTATCAGGGGGGTTGAAGGATAATATGAATTTCCATCAGGACACTTCTGAGGGGACGCTGGCGATACACCTGCAGGATCGACTTATTTCTGGCAGACAGAATGGGCCGATTCTGGGCAGTCCTTCAATATGACATCGTTGCTAGCTGGGTAAAATGTCAGAAGATATTTTAGTTTTAGTTACAGCACAATAAAAAAGCAATACAAATTGTCGTTACCGCCACCAACTTGTACGGGGTGTAATAAAAGCCATGGTTGAAGCTTTTTGCCTACTGTAAACATTGCACTCAGAAATGAGGATATAAATAGTACCCCATACTGATCCAAATGTAGCATGCGTCGGTCAGAAAATCGATTCAAATGTTACGAATCGCCACTTCACTAAATGTTTTTGTTCAAATTACTTTCTATCTACCTTCCTAAAATACATTATTTACCATTCATTTCTATTGGACACAACATAATCTGAAATCAACCAAAACAAACAGCAAATGCATCCAACAAGCTTGTAGAGTCACAAGCTTGATTTAATCATTGAGTGCTAGGAATATGGGACCAAATACTAAGTGCTTGACTACTTTAAGACGCATAAGCGAATTTGTTCCAATACTTTTGGTCCCCTAAAATGGGGGGACTATGTACAAAAGTGATGTCATTTCTATGGATTATTTGATATGGATTACAATACCATCCAATTAAAGCGGACAGTCTGCACTTTAACCTTATAGTCATTGTGTCATTTCAAATCCAAAGTGCTGGAGTACAGAGCCAACACAACAACAAAATTGTCACTGTCCCAACACTTTTGGAGCTCACTGTATGTTGACAGTCATTGATCTACAAGTCATTTTGCATGAAGAACAAGTCCTGGCAATATCAGTAGCTTTGTCAAACTGAGCGCTGTCTACAGCTTCGCATGTTGACCACGGAGAGGTAGGCCTATACCTGATCTGGCACATCTGTGCATCTCCTTCAGCATTGAAATGTTTGTAAAATGTTTTGCGCAGTATTATACTTTATTAGTTGAGTGAAAACCAATGTCATATTCTAGGTTATTTTTTATCAAATGCTCTGTTCAAAGGGGTGTTTTAAACTACCGCTGGAGGCACGTCTCTCAATCTGGCTATAGGTAGGCTACATTCTGATCAGGGTTTACATTAGATTTTATTTCAATTGTTCAGGTTCTCCGTCAGCAATAGTTTCGGTAGTTTTACTTGAAGCAATCAGTATGCACGGTCATTTTCAGATATACAGGGTAAAGTTCAGAATTTCATGTGGACAAAAGAGTGCATGATCGAAGCTACCAAAAAAGTGCATGATCGAAACGGGAGAAGAAGAGTTGCTCAATCCAATCTGTCAAAACTTCCAAACAGTCTAAACCATTCTATTATGAGACAGGGTAAAATCCAAAGTTGTGCTATATATTCGTTAGCTATGTCATAGTACATTTTTTAAGATACGTATTGATACATTACTAGCTCTAACACTTTTAATCAGCAATGGGCTGATAGTGGGGTGGTAGATTCCCAGTTTCCCTTATAGCTCAGCTGCCCCCCCCACACACACACACACACACCAGCTCAGAGAGATCCAGCTCAGAGTCCCAACTCATTTACAGCAGATTACTTTAGAATGGAAAATGAATGTGTTTAAGCAACAAATGTAAGTGCATCAAACCATGTCATATTGCATCGAACTGAATCGCATCATTCTTTTCTCTTTAATCAAACCCGAATCGTTCCTGTATCGTATCAGAGCCCATATATGTAGATATGTATCAAATCTTCTTGAAAGGGAAAGATACACATCCCTATGAAACATAACATGTGGACAGGGGTGATTATACTGTACACACAGGAGTTGATTTCAGCACCAGCGTTTAGGAGGATGTTGATGCAGCCCCCTGAGTGGGCCAGGCTGAGAGGAGTGTAGTCTGAAACATTACTGTGCTCCTTATTAGCTCTGTGCCGCATCAACAGCTTTGCCACCTAGAAGGAATGGACCACAGGTTTAGTCAATCCACAAAACACCTTTATTGAATTTCCACATAGGACATTTGTATTTTGTACTCTTTCTGGGGTCCAGCAACATTAAGGCAGTTATATACAATTCAAAATATTACATGACATTACAATTCATAACACTTTTCACAACACATTAAGTATGAGCTCTCAGGCCACTATTCTACTACCACATATCTACAATACAAAATCCATGTATACATGTGTATAAAGTGAGCATGTTAGCATGTGTATGCGTGTGTGTGTCTCTTCACAGTCCCCGCTGTTCCATAAGCAGTATTTTTCTGTTTTTGAAATTGGGTTCTGCTGCTTGCATCAGTCATCTGATGTGGAATAGAGTTCCACGTTGCCGTGGCTCTTTGTGGTACTGTGCGCCTCTCATAGTCTGTACTGGACTTGGGGAATGTGTCACCCCTCTGGTGACATGTCTTTTAATTATATATATATATTACTGTATATATATATTTATTTATTTTTTAACCCTATTTCATGGTATCCAATTGGTAGTTACAGTCTTGTCTCATCGTTTCAACTCCTGTACGGACTCGGAAGAGGCAAAGGTCGAGAGCCGTGCATCCTCCGAAACACAACCCAACCAAGCCGCACTACTTCTTGACACAATACCCACTTAATCCGTATGTCACGTCTGCTCCTGCTCCTCCCCTCCGGCCTACGACGTCACCAGAGTACTAACCACCGGTCCTGGGATTCATCATAATGCACACCTGGCACTCATCATAATGCACACCTGGCACTCATCATAATGCACACCTGGCACTCATCATAATGTGCACCTGTGAATCATGATCGAAGCATTATGATTCACACCTGGACTCCATTACCTTTATAATTTCCTCCAAGACGGCCGTAGCCCATGTTCACTCACCTGTTGGTATTGTTCTGGTTTATCGGCGTACTACCTTATGTTAGTGTCGTGTTCTTGGTTTTGTAGTTTTATTAAACGTTGCACCTGCTTCCAACTCACCGCCCCATCATTACAGAATACCAACTCAAAATATGGAAGCAGCAGGACAGCCGGACATCTCCCAGACAATCAATGAACAAGGTGACCTTCTTCGTCAACAACATGATCAGCTGGCTCAACTCAAAAGATGTTCTCCGCAGTCTACAAAATCTCAACAGAGTAGTATATTCCAGAGACAACCTCACCAGAGACAACCTCACCCTGGACGCACTCATTGCTCCTCCGGGAGCATCGGCATCTCCATCACTTCTCTCCCTCCTTCGGCAAGTGTTCAGGATCAGAGCCTGAACCCATGGAGGTAGGGGTCACATGCCTTCCCGCGGCGGAATGACGCAGACAAATACAGCTGGGGCTCTGTCTGTACTGTGGCCAGGGAAGGCACAAGCACCAGCAGTGTCCGATACTTCAGAATCCGGGGTCCACTAGAGCAGAGGGACGGTCACTTGATGTTACATCCACTGGACCAGAAGTGAGTATTCCATCGACTGCTCTTCCTGTTAGACTCTTTTTAGTACCCATCACTCTGGCTGACTGTCCCTCGTGCCCCGTATCTACAGCTTTAGTGGATTCCGGTGTTGTGGGGAACTTTATGGATCAGACCTTTGCCTCCTTTGTCAATATTACTACCTACCCATTTCCCTCTCCTTTTCCGGTTCAAGGTCTCAAATGTCGGCCTCTAGGATCCGGAACCATCACACACATCACCCAACTACTCACCTTCACCATGGAGCCCAATCACCAAGAAAACATCCCCTTCTTCATCACCAGTGCACCAGTTCACAAGATCATCCTCAGCCTACCTTGGCTTCAGCACCATAACCCTACCATCTCATGGTCGAGGATGAGAATCACTGACTGTTCACTTGAATGCCAGAAGATCTGCTTTCCTGTCCCCTGTGGTTCCACGTGAGTTGAGAATCCTGTGGCTGCCCTCCAGCCCAACATCTTGGAGGTATTAATATATCCCATTTAGCAGACGCTTTTGTCCAAAGCGACTTACAAGTCGGCTGGGGCCACTACTTTTACATATGGGTGGCCCCAGCGGGAATCGAACCCACGACGCTTGGCGTTGCAAGCGCCATGCTCTACCGACTGAGCCACACAGGACCCAGTATTCTCCAAGACCCACGCTACCTGTCACCCTCCACATTCCCCTGGGACTGTGCCATTGACCTGTTTTCCGGTGCTACACATCCGTGCAAACACATCTACTCTCTGTCGGTGGCTGAGACACAGGCCATGGAGGACTACATTCCAGAGGCACTCCAACAGGGTTTCATCCGCAGGTCCACGTCCCCTGCGTCGGCTGGTTTCTTCTTCGTGGCCAAGAGAAGGGAGGATTACGCCCTTGTATCGATTACCGTGGACTAAATGACATCGCCATGAAGTATCAGTACCCTCTCTCGCTGGTGCCGTCAGCCATCGAACAGCACCGCAGGGGCCTGGTTCTTCACCAAACTGGACCTGCGGAGTGCCTACAATCTCATTCGCATTCGGGAGGGGGATGAGTGTAAGACGGCATTCAGCGCGATGTCTGGTCACTACGAGTACTTGGTTATGCCCTTTGTCTTAGCCAATGCTCCGTCAGTGTTCCAGGCATTCGTCAATAAGGTGTTCAGGGACGTGCTTGGACGTCAGGTGATTGTGTTCATCGATGACATCCTGATCTTCTCGAACAACCTGGGAAATCACATCACTCACGTTCGAGCAGTCCTGGAACGCCTCTTGGCTAACCACCTGTTCATCAAGGCAGAGAATTGCCAATTCCACCAGAGGGCTGTCTCCTTTTTGGGCTACCAAATCAGCCCCGCAGTGAGTAAGGATGGAGGGCAAGAAGGTAGATGCTATCACGTTCCTCATAATGAGGAGACCAAGGCGCAGCGTGATATAATTTACATTCCTCATTAATAAAAGAGAACACTGAACAAACTATACAAAACAACAAAACAACAGTGAAACAATATATAACGAGTGCTGACATGCAGCATTAGACAATAACCCACAAAATACCCAAAGAATATGGCTACCTAAATATGGTCCCCAATCAGAGACAACGATAAACAGCTGCCTCTGATTGAGAACCAATCTAAACAACCATAGACATATAAACCCCTAAACCAGGTAAAACCCATAAACATACAAAAACCCTAGACAGGACAAAAACGCACATTCCCACCCTCGTCACACCCTGACCAGACCAAAAATAATACAGAAAACATAGATAACTAAGGTCAGGGCGTGACATTACCCCCCCCACCAAAAAAAAACAAAACAACAAAAAAACTAAACATATATGGGAGGGGTCTGGGTGGGCATCTAACTTCGTTGGTGGCGGCTCTGGTTCTGGATGCCGCCCCCTTCTTTACATTGAGCCATCCGCCCTTGTAGCACTGACCCGTGGATCATCGCCAGAGGCTCATTGCTGCGGATCATCGCTGGCGACCCCGGACTGGGAACCTTTCCTGTAGACCCCTGACTGGGGACCGTCGCTGGAGACCCCGGGCTGGTGACACGCACCTCAGGGCGAGTGCGTGAAGGAGGAATAGGGCGTACTGGGCTCTGGAGACGCACAGGAAGCCTGGTGCGTGGTGCCGGCACTGGTGGTACCGGGCTGGGGACACGCACCTCAGGGCGAGTGTGGGGAGCAGGAACAGGACACACTGGGTTGTGACGGTACACTGGAGACCTGGTGTGTATAGCCGGCATCAATTTTTCTGGAACTTTAACACGTTTCAGGATGAGTACGATGAACTGACACAGGTGGCATTGGACAGCTAACATGCTCCTCAGGGCGAATGCCATGCATACTACGCCAAACCAACAGCTCTCTCTTCACTCTCCTCCAATTTCATCAACAACTCCTCGAATGTCTCATAATCTCCCCTCCCTTCACTCTCCTCCAATCTGTCCAATAACTCTTCGACAATCTCAGACTCACCCCTCAACTTCGCCGACTGCTCCATGTGCTCCCCCCAAAACATCTTGGGGTTTCTGTGGCCTACCTCCCCGACGTTGTTGCTGTCCTCTCTTACTTCTCCGTTCCTCCTGCTTTGTTTCCACCTGCCTCCATGGTAGGCAATCCTCTCCTGCCAAAATCACCTCCCACGTCCAGGATCCTTTACCGTCCAGTATTTCGTCCCAGGTGCATTTTTTCACCAAGCGCTGTTCCTTCCTTTCACGCTGCTTGGTCCAGGTTTGATGGGTTATTCTATCACGTTCGTCATAACGAGGAGACCAAGGCGCAGCGTGATATGAATACATTCCTCTTTAATAAAAGAGAACACCGAACAAACTAAACAAATCAACAAAACGACCGTTAAGCTATATATAACAAGTGCTGACATGCAACTAACCATTGACAATAACCCACAAAATACCCAAGGAATATGGCTACCTAAATATGGTCCCCAATCAGAGATAACGATAAACAACTGCCTCTGATTGAGAACCAATCCAGGCAACCATAGACATATAAACCCCTAGACTAGTAAAACCCCATAAACATACAAAATCCTAGATAGGACAAAAACACATATACCCACCCTCGTCACACCCTGACCTGACCAAAATAATACAGAACACATAGATAACTAAGGTCAGGGCGTGACAGATGCGATAAGATCATGGGATCCCACTCAACCTTTTGTGGTTGAGGTAGACGCATCGGAGGTGGGTCTGGGGGAAGTTTGGTCACAACGACAGGGGAGAACCACTAAAATTGTATCCTTGTGCTTTCTTCTCCGAGAAACTGAGCCCCGCAGAGAGCAATTACGACATCAGCGATCGGGAGCTCTCGGCGGTGAAGTTGGCATTAGAGGAGTGGAGACACTAGCTGGAGGATGCCAAGGAACGATTCGTCATCCTCACCGACCATCGGAACCTTGAGTACATACGGAGACTGAATCTGCTCCAAGCCAGGTGGGGCATCTTCTTCACCAGGTTTAACTTCACGCTGACCTAACGCCCAGGTTCTTAGAACATCAACGCCGATGCCCTGTCCTGTATCTACAATTTTTAATTTTTTTATTTCACCTTTATTTAACCAGGTAGGCTAGTTGAGAACAAGTTCTCATTTACAACTGCAACCTGGCCAAGATAAAGCCAAGCAGTCCGACACAAACAACAACAACACAGAGTTACACATGGAATAAGCAAACATACAGTCAATAATACAATAGAAAAAGTCTATATACAGTGTGTGCAAATGAGGTAGGATAAGGGAGGTAAAGGCAATAAATAGGCCATAGTGGCGAAATAATTACAATATAGCAATTAAACACTGGAGTGATAGATGTGCAGAAGATGAGTGTGCAAGTAGAGATACTGAGGTGCAAAGGAGCAAAATAAATAACAGTATTGGGATGAGGTAGTTGGATGGGCTATTTACAGATGGGCTATGTACAGGTGCAGTGATCTTTGAGCTGCTCTTACAGATGGTGCTTAAAGTTAGTGAGGGAGATATGAGTCTTCAGTGAGTTTTGCAGTTTGTTCCAGTCATTGGCAGCAGAGAACTGCAAGGAAAAGCTGCCAAAGGAGGAATTGGCTTTGGGGGTGACCAGTGAAATATACCTGCTGGAGCGCCTGCAACAGGTGGGTGTTGTTATGGAGACCAGTGAGCTGAGATAAGGCGGGGCTTTACCGAGCAAAGACGTATAGATGACCTGAAGCCAGTGGGTTTGGTGATCAATATAAAGTGAGGGCCAGCCAACGGGAGCATACAGGTCGCAGTGGTGGGTAGTATATGGTGCTTTGGTGACAAAACAGATGGCACTGTGTTAGACTGCATCCAGTTTGCTGAGTAGAGTGTTCAAGGCTATTTTGTAAATGACATCGCCGAAGCCAAGGATCGGTAGGATAGTCAGTTTTACGAGGTTATGTTAGGCAGCACAATTCGAGAGAGGCTCCTGTCCAGAGGGAAAGCCATATCCCATCCTCCCGAGTCATGGGTCCAGTGGTTTTGAATGTAGATGTGGACGTCCGCCAGGCTCTAGAGAGGGAACCCGCACCCCGGAATTGTCCTCCAGCGTGCGTCTACATTCCCACAGGGATAAGGGATCGGCTGCTGACCTGGGCAGACTCAGCTGTTGTCGCTGGACATCCAGGTATTTCTCGCACCATCCATTCCATCACTGAGAAATACTGGTGGCCCACCTTGGTTCAGAATGTTACGCAGTATGTCAACTTCTGTTCCCTGTGTGCTCAAACAAAGTCCCCCCGGAATGCTCCAGCAGGGAAGCTCCTGCCGCTTCCCGTGCCTCAGTGACCTTGGTCCCATCGATCCATTGACTTTGTTTCTGATCGTCCCCCTTCTGATGGTTTCACCACCATTCTGGTGGTAGTGGATAGATTCTCCAAGTCATGTAATTTAACCCCTCTTCCTGGTCTTCCCACTGCTCTCCAGGTCGCTGAGGCAATCTTCCAACAGGTCTTCCAGCATTATGGCCTTCCAGAGGACATCGTCTTGGACAGTGGCCTCCAATTCACATCCCATGTATGGAGGGCCTTCTTGGAGGAGCTCGGGGTCACGGTTAGCCTCACATCTGGGTATCGGCCTCAGTCTAACAGGCAGGTGGCGAAGATGAATCAGGAGCTGGGGAGGTTCCTGAGGAGTCACTGTCAGGACCGGCAGGGTGAGTGGGCACGTTTCCTTCCTTGGGCAGAGTACGCCCAGAACTCTCTACATCACACCTGTTGTATTCGAAGCATGTGACAAATACAATTTTATTTGAACTTGATAAATAGCAGTACATGTAAAAAGTTTTCATCCTCTGCGTTGTGCATTATGAATAATTATCAAAGTATTTTTGTTAAGAGAGGGATGTGATTTTAGAAACTATAAGAGGAAATTGTTTATATAACGGTGCACAGTAAAATGATGGGTTAAGAATTAACATATTAGACCAGGTGGAGAGAACCAGGCAACTAATGACAAATGGAGAAAAGGAAAAGATACTGCTAGCCGACAAACTGCATTTTATCCAATTTAGCCAAAAATTAAACAATTTTAAAAAAGGACTAAGGGGGGCAAAATATACTTCTCCCATGGGCAAAGAAACTCAAAATGGGTGTTGATATCAATTATTAATAATTATCAATGTTATATTATGTGTTATATTATTATGGGCGTAAAATGTTATTTGATTTGGCTTTTCACAGCGTTAACACTACGCCGTACACGTGGTCTGCGGTTGTGAGACAGGTTGGAGGTACTGCCAAAGTCTCGAAAACAAAGTTGAAGGTGGTTTATGGTAGGTAAATGAACATAACATTATCTGGCAACAGCTCTGGTGGGCATTCCTGCAGTCAGCATGCCAATTGCATTCACCCTCAACTTGAGACATCAGTGGCATTGTGTTGTGTGACAAAACTGCACATTTTAGAGTGGCCTTTTATTGTCCCCAGCACAAGGTACACCTGTGTAATAATCATCCTGTTTAATAAGCTTCTTGATATGCCACACTTGACAGGTGGATGGATTATCTTGTCAAAGGAGAAATGCTCATTAACTGCGATGTAAACACAAAAGCTTTTTCATCTCTGGTGACACTCTTGATTCACCTGGCTAGAGGTTATGTGGTGGGGTCCAGCTGAAGCCACTATGAAGGAGATGGGAGACCACTTGGCACCTAGGGTAGAGACAGGGGAAGATGAAAGGGAGGGAAAGAGAGAGGGGAGGATATGTGAGTAGAGTGCTGTCCAATATAAGGTCAAGTCAAATGTGAGAGTTTGTGTCTCTGACTGCCTGTCAGTCAATCAATCAGTTGCTACTCAAAGCATAGTCTACCTCGGTCAGTAGAGCGCTTTATGACGACGAAGTTGTCTCCTACTTCGGCAGACGAACTTCTTCCTGGCCTCAGCGACTGTCAGCAGGGGGATCTGATAGGTGCTTATCTCTCCTGCAATAGAAGTATTGAATGCGGAATAAAGCATCGCTCATGGTGAATGGATATGAATTAAATTCTTGCCAATAGTTGAGAAGAGCTTCTGTTGTTAGCCTAGTCCCAGATCTGTATGTCCACTCAAACGCACCTGCTAATCATAGACCACGGGATCAATATGAAGCTTAAAAAAAGATGATGGCGAGAGAGAATTCGCCACCATAGTAGTGTTGATCTAGGATCAAGTCCACTCTATCCATATAATAGTATTCATTATGATCTTAACTTTTGCAAATTCTTAGTCTGGATTGTAATCTTGGTTAAAGTGGAACCTGTACATTAAATAAATATGAATTAGTATCAGGATAAGGAAATACCCAGATGCAGACCGTGTCGAAGTAACAATGTTTATTACAGCAACAGAGGCAAAGGTACAGGATGACAGACAGGCTCAGGGTCAGAGGCAGAGTGGTCAGGTGGGCGGGTTCAGGGTCAGGACTGACAAGGGTCAAAAACCAGGAGGGCGAGAAAAAGAGAAACAAGGAAAAAACAGGATCTGACAGGACAAACGCTGCCAAGCTTGGCAAACAAGACGAACTGGCAACAGACAAAGAGAAAACACAGGTGTAAGTACACAGGGGATAATGGGGAAGATGGGCGACACCTGGAGGGGGGTGGAGACAAGCACAAAGACAGGTGAAATAGATCAGGGCGTGACAGTTACCCCCCTCTTGGGGCACCACCTGGCGTCTTACCTGGGCGCATACCTTGTTGACCGGGGTGCCAGTGGTGGAAGTCGGTGATGAGGTCTCTAGCGGGGACCAGGGTGTCTCTAGCGGAGACCCAGCACCTCTCCTCCAGGCCATAACCCTCTCAGTCAACCAGGTACTGGAAACCTCTGCCCCGTGGTCGAACACTCAGGAGGCGTATCACCGTGTATGCCGGATAGCCATCGACGACACAGGAGTAGGGGTGGGCCTGGAAATGGAAGACATGAGACTGTGAGACACGTGCATGATACGGGACACATGAAAGGTGAGTGTATACAAAGGGTACGGGGCAACAGAAGACGAACAGCAGAGAGGCTAACATGCTGACCAGACCGGACACGTCACGTGCGCGAACGTCTCAAAATAAATTTAGAAATCCATGTTATTCAATTTTTGCATCCACAGTGCTCGCGCGCGTCAACGAGCGTCTGCGTTGCCAAGGGCTAAAATAGAAGATCCGCTTGTCATCGATACCTGGAGGTGGTCTTAAGGAGGGCCGACCGGGCTCTCCTCCAGGTACGACGACAGCAGAGGACAAACATCTGGGCAGAAGGTATGCCGACCTCCTCTTCCTGCTCAGGGAAGAGTGGGGGCTGATACCCCAGGAAAACACTCGAAGGGAGATAGGCCCGTGGCAGAGCAGGGAAGAGTGTTGCGGCATATTCAACCCACACAAGCTACTGGCTCAAAGTGGTGGGTTTGGCGGAGACCAGGCAGCGCAGGGTGGTCTTGAGGTTCTGGTTGGCTCGTTCCGACTGGCTGGCCGACAACCCAATGAGGGTGTAGAATGCCTTCCAGAACTGGGACGAGAACTGAGAGCCCCGGTCGGAGACCATGTCAATGGGCAGTCCATGGATCCGGAAGACGTGCTGTACCGTGAGCTGGGCCGTCGATTTGGCAGAGGGTATTTTGGGAGAGGAATGAAATGGGTGGCTTTGGAGAACAGATCCACCACAATCAGGATGACAGTGTTGCCATCAGGCGGGGTAAGAACCGTGACAAAGTCCAGGGAGATGTGAGACCAGGGACAGTGGGGGACAGACAGAGGTTGGTGCAGACCAGACAGAGCTTGCCGAGGAGTCTTGTTCTGTGTACAAACTGTGCAAGCGGTGATGAATGTGGACACGTCCGCGACCATGGTAGGCCACCAAAAGTGCTGTCGCACGAAGGCCAGGGTCCGATGGGTGCCCGGGTGGCAGACCATCCTGGAGGAGTGGTCCCACTCCAGGACCACAGAGCACACAGTGTCGGGAATGAAGGACCCCCCCCCAGAGTTTGGCTGGGAACGCTGCGCCTCACTGACCTGCTTCCCTATTCCCCAGCTGTGTGCCGTCGGCAGACATGAGGTGAAAGGATGGTTTTGGGGTAGTTGTCATGGGGCTATAGTGGCGGGACAGTGCATCCAGCTTGACATTATTGGATCCCTGCCGGTTCGAGAGAGAGAAGTTGAACTGTGTGAACATCAGGGCCCAACCTTGGGCGAGGTGAGTGCTGACAGGGGGTAATCCAGGGTGCTGTAAACCCGGATAAAGCGGCGATAGAAATTGGCGATCCCCATGAGACATTGCAGCTGCACCCTGGACGTAGGCTGAGCTATTCCATCACTGCTCTCACCTTCCCAGGATCCATCTGGAAACTCCCAGCAGAGATGATGTAACCCAGAAAGGGGATGGTGGAGTGATGGAACTCGTACTTCTCCGCTTTCACAAACAGCTGATTCTCCAGAAGGCTTTGAAGGACCTACCGGACATGGAGCATGTGTTCTTGAGGGGAGCGGGAGAAGACGAGGATGTCATCAATGTAGACAAAGATGAACCGGTAAACATGTCGTGGAGAAAATCATTCACCAGAGCCTGGAACACAGCAGGGGCAAATGTGATGACCAGATATTCATATTGACCACTGGCCGCATTGAAGGCCGTCTTCCACTCGTCCCCCTCTCGTATCCGCACCAGGTGGTAGGCGTTCCGTAGATCCGGCTTGGAAAACACAGTGGCCCCATGGTGTGGCTCGAAGACGAACTGGCAACAGACAAACAGAAAACACAGGTATAAGTACACAGGGGATGATTGGGAAGATGGACAACACCTGGAGGGGCGTGGAGACAAGCACAAAGACAGGTGAAACAGATCAGGGCATGACAATTAGGCTGGTACTGTAAATCCATATTAGCTACAGTAGCTAGCACTGTACTAGTACCTAATATGGGATACCTACTTGTATCAGCTGTTATAGATGAACTTCATGACGATGAGCTCCTACATACGCTCTAGTAAAGTTGCCCTCCAGTGGCCACCACCACTCCTCCCAGCCACGTCTGGAACTCCCAGACAGACAGACAGACAGACAGACAGACAGACAGACAGACAGACAGACAGACAGGCAGGCAGGCAGGCAGGCAGGCAGGCAGACAGACAGACAGACAGACAGACAGACAGACAGACAGACACACCAACAGTCTGAGAGCTGGCAAAATAGACAAATGCTCAACAAATGCTGCTATTCATAGGTTGCACTGCTGTCACTGGGTCTTTTCATGCCATTGTTATGAACATTCTCAAGCTGTCCTCTGCCGGCGAAACCCTACTGGTGCCCAAAAGTTGTGATATATGGAGGTTAATGACGGTTTTGTCTAAATTGCACTATCGTGGCATGGACATACAGTGCATTCGGAATGTATTCAGACCCCTTGACTTTTGCCACATTTTGTTACGTTACAGCCTTATTCTAAAATGTATTAAATATTTATTTGTCCTCATCAATCTACACACAATACTCCATAATGGTGAAGCAAAAACAGTTTTTTCTAAATTTTTGCAAATGTATTAAAAATAAAAAACTGATACCTTATTAAATAAGTATTCAGACCCTTTGCTATGAGACATGAAATTGAGCTCAAGTACATCCTGTTTCCATTGATCATCCTTGAGATGTTTCAACAACTTGATTGGAGACCACCTGTGGCTAATTCAATTGATTGGAAAGGCTTGATTCAACCTGTCTATATAAGGTCCCACAGTTGACAGTGCAGTCAGAGCAGAAAACAAGCCATGAGGTTGAAGGAATTGTCTGTAAAACTCTGAGACAGGATTGTGTCGAGGCACAGATCTGGGGAAGGGTACCAAAAAATGTCCGAAGCATTGAAGGTCTGCAAGAACACAGTGGCCTCCATCATTCTTAAATGGAAGAAGTTTGGAACCACCACGACTCTTCCTGGAGCTAGCTGCTTGGCCAAACTGAGCAATCGGGAGAGAAGGTACTTGGTCAGGAAGGTGACCAAGAACCCGATGGTCACTCTGACAGGGCTCCAGAGTTCCTCTGTGAAGATGGGAGAACATTCCAGAAGGACAAACATCTCTGCAAAACGCCACCAATCAGGCCTTTATGGTAGAGGGGCCAGATGAAAACCACTCGTCTGTAAAAAGCACAACAGCCCGCTTGGAGTTTGCCAAAAGGCATCTAAAGGACTCTCAGATCAGGAGAAACAAGATTATCTGGTCTGGTGAAAATAAGATTGTCCTTTGTCCTGAATGCGAGCGTCATATCTGGAGGAAACCTGGCACCATCCCTATGGTGAAGCATGGTGGTGGCAGCATCATGCTGTGGGGATGTTTCTCCATTTCGGGGACTGGGATGCTAGTCAGGATAGAGGGAAAGGTGAACGGAGCATAGTACAGAGAGATCCATGATGAAAACCTGCTCCAGAGCACTGAGGACCTCAGACTGGGGTGACAGTCAACCATTCATCAGGACAACGACCCTAAGCACACAGCCAAGACAGTGCAGAAACTCCCCAAATACAGGTATGCCAAGCTTGTAGCACCATACCCAAGAAGACTTGAGGCTGTAATCGCTGCCAAACGTGCTTCAACAAAGTACTAAGTAAAGGGTCTGAATATTTATGTAAATGTGATATTTCAGGGGTTTTGTCTATACATTTGCAAAAGTGTATAAAAAATGTTTTTTGCTTTGTCATTATGGGGTATTGTGTGTAGATGGTGAGAGAAAAAAAACAATTGAATCAATTTTAGAATAAGGCTGTAACGTAACAAAATGTGGAACATGACAAGGGGTCTGAATTCTTTACGAATTCACTGTATGATGGTATTGCTAAAGTAGGAAATTGTTTAGTAGGAAACAACTTTGCCATCATTATCATGTAATCGCTAGCTACTATATAGCTCTCGAAAACCCTAGGCGGCATACTGCCTTCTCCCTATAGCTCGCTAGCTTGTTTTAGTCAAGGCGCCAGGGTTCCGGTCTAGAATAACGGTTTCGATAGCTCCTACAGTTTTGCTTCATTACTACAATTTAACAGACGACCGCCCCAGAAAGATAATTTCCATACACGGCCACATAGAGAAGTCAGATTTGAAAATTACTGATAGCTAGTCTATTTTAAATTATGTTAATTTCTTACATTCACCTTTTCATGTTTATTCAAATACTTTTCATTCAAATCCATATGGTTTGGTTTCAATACTTAAATACCAATTGGTAGGTTCAGGTAGTCACAAAAATAGATGGGTGTTGGTTAAATTGTGATTCTAATAAATGCAGCGGGAGTTTATTTTTTCTGTGAGCAGTAGGAAAGGACATGGAGCACCGCTCCATGATCGATGAGCAGAATTTCCAACCCAAACTAATTTATTTATATTGTCCCATCACTGCAACTCCCATACATACTCGGGAGAGGCGGAGGTCACGAGTCTTGCATCCTCCGAAACACAACCCTGCCAACTTCTTGACACTTAACCCGGAAGCCAGCCGCACCAATGTGTTGGAGGAAACACTGTACAACTGGTGACCGAAGTCAGTGTGCATGCGCCCAGCCCGCCACACAGGGTCGCTAGAGCGGGATGGGACAAGGACATTCCGTCCGGCCAAATCCTCCCCTAACCCGGATGATGCTGGGCCAATTGTACATCGCCTCATGGGTCTCCCGGTCAGCTGCGACACAGCCTGGTATCGAACCTGGGTCTGTAGTGACGCCTCTAACACTGCGATGCAGTATCTTAAACCACTGAGCAGACCCTACTCACATTTTTATTTATTTAACCTTTATTTTACTAAGCAAGTCACTTAAGAACAAATTCTTATTTTCAATGAGGGTTAACTGCCTGTTCAGGGGCAGAAAGACAGCTCTTGTCAGCTCAGGGATTCGAACTTGCAACCTTTCGATTACTAGTCCAACGCTCTAACCACTAGGCTACCCTGCCGCCCCATACTCACATACTCAGATTAGGACACGCAGGTTGAAATATCAAAACGAACTCTGAACCAACTATATTAATTTGGTCGAAACACATGAAACATTCATGGACATTTAGCTAGCTAGCTTGTTGTTGCTAGCTAATTTGTCCTGGGATATAAACATTGGGTAGTTATTATACCTGAAATGCACAAGGCCCTTTTTATCTGGATCTTTGTAGAATTTTGACACATTTTTAGTCTCGTAATCTCTCTTCTGTGGACTTTATATGACGGTTGGCAACCAACTTTACGGTGCATTACCACCACCAACTGGACTGTGTGGACCTCAGTTCATCTTTCAGTCACCCACGTGGGTATATGCTCCTTAAAACCAATGAGGAAATGGGAGAGGCGGGACTTGCAACGTGTCAAGTGTTAAAAAATAGAACCAAGTTCTATTTTAGCGCCTGGCTAGCAGATGTTTGTTGACTTGCGCCAGCAGTTTGGATGAAATTATTGAATAATATGAATGTTATTGTGGTTAAAAGCGTTGGGTCAGTAACCGAAAGATCGCCGGTTCAAAGCCTTAAGCCAACTATGTGAGCAAGGCACTTAACCCTAATTGCTCCTCTAAGTCGCTCTGGATAACAGCGTCTGCTAAAAAATCTATTTGTTTTGCATCACATGTGCATGCGACCCGGGTGGTGTTGTCATCATGTGAGTGTTTAAGTAAATCAATCAAACCTTTATTTATGCAATTGCAGACAGAAGTTGACAACGGAAACACAGCACGTATGTTTCAGAGTAAGTTCTGCAAAATAAAAAAGGTCAAAGTTGCTTTAATATACTTGCAGTCAACCTCTAGTGATGTAACTACCTATGTCAACACCTTCTACTCATGAGACCAAACCCATGCATATACAGTTATACAAACTTGCAGGAGAAAACAATAGTCCAGTGTTTTCTAAGGGCTCAGCAGTAATTTTACATTCCCGTGTGGTTTACAGTGGTGTGTCTGACTTGTCTCTTATCTATTTACTCCCGTGCAGGGGTCTGTGTCAATGTATCTCTTTTAGTCTTGTTGCGCTTTCTCACAGACACCTAATTTTGACTGCTATGGCTCACACATCTGCTCAGACCATTTCTTATAAGAGGCAGAGACTAGAAAAGAACTTTGGAATAGTATTAAACCTTATAATGCATATATTACTAATATGTGGTCCAGGACCCTATAAATGTAGTGTGGGAGGGTCTTATAGCCCTTCCCCTTCTATTAATACAACATAAGAATATTGAATTATTATAATATATCAGTCATTTGTAGGACCATTTGTGATGTTTCTGGGACATTTTGGAGTGCCAACAGAAGAAGATCTTCAAAGGTAAGGCATGAATTATATTGTTATTTCTGAGTTTTGTGTCGCACTTGGCTGGTTGAAATCTGATTTTCATGTGTTTGTATGCAGGGTGCTGTCCTCAGATAATCACATGGTCTGCTTTCGCCGTAAAAGCCTTTTTGAAATCTGACACTGCGACTTGGTTAACAAGGAGTTAAGCTTTATTTTGATGCATTCTGTTTTGCGAATTTTTATTATGAGTATTTCTGTTTTTGAATTTGGCGCATTGCAATTTCACTGGATGTTGTCAAATCAATCCTGTTACCGGGATCTGAGAGGGAAGGGATCACTAAGAAGATAACAAACCCCTCACAGAAAGTTGACAATAGTGTCTGAAATGACAACACTATCTCTGCAACTAACACTCTTATGCAAAAATTCTGTCCCAAATACATGCCCCATATGTACTTAGCCTCTGGTTACAAATACATTTGCACAAAAATCATTCCATCTATTCCCATAACCCACTTATTGTCACGCCCTGGCCATAGAGAGGCTTTTATTCTCTATTTTGGGTAGGCCAGGGCGTGACTAGGGTGGGCATTCTAGTTTCTTTAATTCCATGTTTTCTGTTTCTATGTTTTGGCCAGGTATGGTTCTCAATCAGGGATAGCTGTCTATCGTTGTCTCTGATTGGGAATCATACTTAAGCAACCTGTTTTTCCACCTTAGTTGTGGGTAGTTGTTTGTGTTAGTGACCTGTATAGCCCCAGTAGAACGGCTGTTGGAAGGAGAGGACCAAGTTGCAGAGTGGTACATGTTCATGCTTTTATTAGAACTGAACACTGAAATAACAAAGAGAATGAACGAAAACCGAAACAGGTGCAGAAAGACACAAAACAGAAAACAACTCCCCAAAAGACACAGATGGGAAAAGGCTACTTAAGTATGGTTCTCAACCAGAGACAACAATAGACAGCTGCCTCTGATTGAGAACCACACCCGGCCAAACACACAAAAATAGAACACAAAAACATAGACTGCCCACCCCAACTCACGCCCTGACCAAACCAAAATATGGACATGAAAAGGATCTCTAAGGTCAGGGCGTGACACCTAGTCAGCTTCACGGTCGTGTTTGGTGTTTCTTTTTGTTGGCGACATTCTTAATAAAGAATAATGTACGCTCACCACGCTGCACCTTGGTCCGGTCATTTTCAAGACGACGTTTGTGAGTCAAGTCAATTGTACTGTATCATCCAGAAAGCCATATGTATTGATGCGCTTTAACATTAGAATTCTGATAACATGGTAAAACAAAACCCCTACTAACAATGTCCTCATCATGGTTATACAACCCAAATTTAGAATGACAGTCCTTAGTGCTCCACGTTGAGTCTATCACTCAAATTCAAGACCCTCAGCTTAGCACATACCGACAAGGTTAGAATGTGGACCATAAAACAGGACCATAAATTACCTGTATAAACTTTATAACATTATAGCCCCAGTTTGTCCCTGTTTTACGGTCTCGAGAGGCATGTTAATGACAGATCGGTATCTCAATGCATTTGAATCCAAATTACAATAAGCTTCCGAGTGTGTAAACCATGTCGCACTCCTGAGAGAAGTTGATAGCTTCGATTGGATACTGTGTACTGGTTGCTGGCTCGGACTCCAGTCTCACGGTAGGAGTGGTGAAGGATAAGTTCGTAGTGAACACCATTTCTTCAGCAGGTTGGGGGCGTGAAGTTCACACTGTTATCGTCAATTTATTCCTTCCATGCATCAAGACACCATCTTCAGTCACTATCATCATAACTTTGAAAGAGGACAGACCAAAACAACAGTTTAAGATATTCCTGATTCTGGAAATTCAGACCAACTTTTCACCGTATAAAAAAATATTACATTCCCAATTTTCTTAATATCAACATTTCTAAGACAAATGTCAAAGACCTTAACAACACACCTATTGAAACCATTTTTCAAACTTTCTTAAACTCCCTTATCATAATGGCAACCTCCCTGCCAAGTTACCCCTTAGGGAGAAATTCCAACCGTACAGCAGACCCAATCTGGTGAGATTTGTATCAAAACAAGACAAAAACATACAACACAACAACAGGAATGCACTTCTTTATATAAACTCTTCAAGGAATACCTAGGATAGGATAAAGTAATCCTTCTCACCCCCCCCCCCCCTTAAATGATTTAGATGCACTATTGTAAAGTGGCTGTTCCACTGATGTCAGAAGGTGAATTCACCAATTTGTAAGTCGCTCTGGTTAAGAGCGTCTGCTAAATGACTTAAATGTAAATGTAATGTAACTTGAGGTGGGAAAAACATTTCTTCCTTTTATAGGCAGACAAATTTGCATATTAACCAAAGGCCCCAGGAGACCGGTAATTCAAAAACAACAACACTGCCTGTTAAATCAAAAATAAACAAATTAAAATAAGACTTCTATAAGGAAATAATTGTATCCCATAAGGTAATGGTAAAATAGACCAGAGACAGTTGTCCCTCATTCAGGGCAGCGCTCTCTCTCTCCTTCTCGTGTTCCAAATCACACATAGGACTATTGCTAAATTATGAACTTCTTCCTAATTATTACTGTCTACATAGCCAATTTAATTCTCACCCAATGTCTTGATGCCTTTCTTGTGAGGCCTCACCTGGAAGTCAGAACAGACGTCATTCAACCCCATGAAGAGTTTTCATTCCCTTTACCTCAGAAACCATTTAAAAAAAAATTCAAACATTTACCTCATTCTGCATACCAAGTTTACAACTTAATTAAAAAAGACCCCACACAATAAATCAAAAATGGTATTAACACCACTGGTGGGCCAGGCCTTACTTATTTGGGAGCTCCCCTTACGGCCGAATCCGAATACCTTTATACTTTATAAAATGCGAGAATTCTACTAACTTCTCTCCCAAGGCAACAGCCATGGGAAACCTTTGAAAGGGAGAGAAAATAAAAATGTTGTTCGTTTTCATTTTGCTAAATCTTAATCAGTCCAAACAATTCAAATTCAAATTCTTAATTTCCCATTAACTTCCCATTTCCTTTGTTACCTTCACTAGTCTACATCTCTGTTATCTTTAACTCGGAGGCCCTCTCAATCACCATCACCCAGTACATTTCCCTTCCACTCTAACACTTGTTTCCCTCTACAATCTCTACTATACTCTACCTTTGACTTTCTGTCTAACGGTGCTTCACCAGGTGAACAAAAAGTTTTAAATTACAGTCAAAACAAACATGTTAAGACCTGTTCACAGGAAGGCCACTGTCCTCCCTCCACTCATTAATTGTTATTTATTTTTGATTTTTGATTTAATATCTGAAACATACAATATTCTTGCAGTGAAGCCACTCAACAACTACATCATACCAGTCATCCAACAGACTCCCATTCAGAGCGACACACAGAAGCATCCAGGGTCAATGCCCTGCTCAAGGGCACGTTGACAGATCTCCCACCAGGCCAAAAAACATGAACCCGAACCATTCAACCATTCGAGACCCCTCCCACAGTCCCCCCCAGAATAAAAATGAAAAATACAATTAATTCCATTCCCCACCCCCAAGAACCAACAACCAAGATAATGAACTAAAGAGACAAAAGAAAAAGACAGAGAATGCTATGCATTTTCAGCCATTCCTGAACCTGAGACCAGAAACAGGCTACTCAAGCGCAATACCAAAATAAATGATCTATTGATTCTGTATCCTCACAACAAAATCTGCAGAGCTTTGATGATTTTATGCCCCAAAAGTTCAACATTTTGTTGGTGGCAAGAAGTCTTTATAATAATTTTAGCTGAAAAGCATAAAGTCTTGAATCTTGCGTTGTTTTATATATCAACTCATACACCCTGTACCATGGAATCGGTACATCAAAAATCTCTTCCCAACTATTTTGCAATCTGTATGGACAGTTGTCAACATCCTGGTCCTCAAATGAAACTGGTATACTTTCTTATTTATGCTATTTTTATTCCTCTGCCAGTTTTGATCCCTTACATTTGGCAGACAGACCAGTTCCCTACCTCCTCCCGCTGCCTCCTGCCTCCTCCATTTTTGGGCTAATGATGTAATCAATTGGTTGTACTCTTGGATTGAGCAGACCTTCCTGTACAATTATGATAACTCCATGAAGGACATAACTCTACCATTCCAATTTACAATATAATTTAAGAACAAAATACCTTTTTCAAAAAATACAGGTGTCACGACGAAGTCGGTCCCTCTCCTTGTTCGGGTGGCGTTCGACGGTCGACGTCACCGGTCTTCTAGCCATCACTGATCCACTTTTCATTTTCCATTTGTTTTGTCTTGGTTTTCTAAACACCTGATTTTAATTTCCCAATTACATGTTCATGTATTTAACCCTCTGTTTTCCCCATGTTTTTGTGCGTGATTGTTTCTACGTTCACTCTGTAATTTATGGCTGGTTTTCGACGGGTGCTGTTCTTCACCCGTGTGTAATTTGATTACCATTATTTGTATTGGTCAAGTGTATTGTTACCTTGTGTCTTGTTTCTGAGTAAAGTATGTGGCTCACTCATTCTGCTCTCCTGCGCCTGACTTCATTCACCAGCTACACCCACCTTTTGACAACAGGTATTTTATCAACCAGCCCATTTGAGTTCAGCCATAATATTTGTTCTATCTTTTCAGGGGGATGAAATTGAAATTGTAGCCAGTTCTGCAATGCTTGTTTTGAAAAAGAGAGATACTTTGAAAAAAAGTATAATTTTCAATTTATCGAAAATGAGACATGGCAATCTGCACAAAGACAAAAACTCATTAATAGTTTGTTTTAATCCATCCCAATGTTTATGTACCCTTTATTTAGCATGTACTACCCTTAGATACGGCAACATTTATCTCACCACCGAGTCTAACAATTTAGTCCCGTATATGACTGGTCTCTCTTTTCTCCATGATTTTCCATAGCCACTGCACTGCATTAGAATTCATGTTTATGAACACACATTTTAAAAGGTAATTTTAGGTTTGGCAACCCCAATGCTGGAGCCTGATACATTTGCTTTTTCAAAACTCTACAAACAATTACTCACAATATTAACTCCACTCTAATTACTCGTGACTCCTCCCTTTCGTCAATTCTATTAATCTATTTCAGAATAAGACAACAAAAAAATGTATCATGAAATTAAAACCCTCAGGGTTTCCTGAGTCGGCGAGGAGTGATTGGTCGTACCAAAGAACGCATAATTCCAACTCGACCATGTGTAATGTGGTTTGTGACTTCCAAAATCGAAACCCCCAAATATGTTCTCTTGTTTCGCTGGTTGTACTTTCCCATATGATGCTTTGTGACCCTGCTCTATCAAATAGTTTACTAATGTGGTGATGTCTGGCATATGAGTTTTTTGTCTTTTTACGCCAATAACAAATTCACATACTGTATCAACACAGAACTCTCAAATGTACACCCTTTAGCGATTGTTTAAATGCGGCGTGATACAAAGATGGACTATTTGTAAACATTATTCATGCTCTCGCCCATATATACTGCCAATTGTAATAGGTTTCCTAATATCCACTGTTTTTTATTCTCGCAAAGATTATCCACCCCCAAAATCGTCTTTACATTTTTCCCGTTAACCCACTAAATATAATATGTTTATTGCGTAATTTTAGCCAATTATCGAGCTCTATTGCTACTACACTTACTTTTCCAATGACCAATGGCCCCATACACTACGCTTCTGTCTTTTTCCACCACCCCCACAATATCCATTTTTATAACAGTTTTTTTAATCAATATACTCACATACCCAAGCTGTGTTCGAATACCCATACTAATATACTGTACACTACATACTAAATTATTAAATATTTCACACTATATACTATTAGTTCATTTTAGTATACTGTAAATAAACTGTAACTTTTAAATTGAGTGTTGCTATGCAGCCTCCTGCTCGCCTGTTACCATAACAAATTACTAGTTTAGACATTTTAAGACTTCGGGTGTTTGGAAATTCAGACTTTTCAGAGCGCACACTGCCTGCTCTGACCGAGGAGCAGGATTGATCCTTGAGTGCTGACCTGACAACGGCAGTTGCTTATTCCCAAGCTAACTGGCTAAGGTTGGCTAGCTTGCTAGCTACTTCCAGACATAAATAAGAGAACACCTCACTCTGACCATTTTACTCAGCCAAGAAGAGTTGGTTAGGCTTTTTTCATGTTATCCAAAGCGTTGGTCACTAACTGTGCTGCTGAGAACAATTTAATTACATTATTTTCCCTGATGTTTACTGACACTGGCCATATTCAACCGGTGTTGAACATTAGTAAATTCAACAGTTATTCTGTGCTCTGGCACATTCAGATGAGAGTGCTCATTGACAAAATCTTTAAATGTCAACTGTCTCTACGTCGCGTCAGTCCATCTCTGGGTTGTAAAAGTGTTGGTTTCAGTTGAAGGTCCGGTTTTCCAACCTCCCACCACTGCCCTCTGTTTGCTAGGTTCGTTTCGACATGCTCTGGTGAAATGTCCCTTCTTTCCTCAGTTGTAACAAGCAAAGTTCCTATCCTGTCGTGGTTGTCGCCCAGCCCGTCCGCTAGCACTGGCACCCTCTCCCCTTCCTCCTCCCCTTCCTCTTCCTTTCTGTCCATTGTTTGGAGGAGCTCCCTCAGCCTGCCACTGCTGGCCTATCCTTGATAAAAAGTCAGAGTTCATGTGGGCGGTGTACGGAATGGATTTTCACTCCTTATGGGCCGCCTCCTAGGGGTCTGCTGGTCAGTTGTATGAGGTCTTGATGAGGCTAGAGCTGCGGTGCGGGAGACGGTGCGGGAGACGGCTGAACAAGCTGCTGTCGGACAACCAGGGCTGGTTCTAGTGCAGTGGATAAAGGGTATAATAGGCGGTGGTTATCATCATCCATGTGTCATGACTCTCTCCTTGCTGAAGGCCTTTGATCAGCTTGGCAAATGGCTGACAGAAGAGAGGGGGATTTGGAGAGGGGGGATTTGGGCCGGTTTTGACACCTTAACACCCGGTCATAAAGACCCGCAAAAGGGTCTTTCCTGCCCTGCAGTATTGGGAAAGAAATGTGCTTAGTGTAGAGAGAGACTCTTGCCTCCAAAACCTTTTTCTCCAAAAACATGAACATGGGAACAATATTTATAAGATGTGTTAAGAATGGTCCGTGGGGATCTAAAGAATAATCCTGTCACATTGCTTTTCATTTTGTGTTGTCATTAAAAACCATATAACAAAAATTCTGTAACTTAGGAAGGAAACACATTCTAGCTGTAAAGTTTCCATCCAATAGGATGTTAATACAATATGAAGAATAATGAAACTCTTTTTGAAAAGATAGAAATGTGATTTTCTCTTCTAATGAGAGAATGGTTTTTCATGTCAGTTTTTCATGTTCATGTCCATTTCATGACCAGAGTGCTTAAAAGGACTCGCAAAGAATTAACATACCAGACCAGAAAGCGGTGGCTACATGTTGAAATGGATAGAATCTCTGAAACTACCAACACGAAGTGAGAAGATAATCTACACTACGAGACCAGTCTGCAGCTGTGCATGTAAGAGTGGTCCTAGAACTTTGACTAAAGACATGAGGTGGAAAGGAGAATCCCATCTCAGAAAACCGTTGGTGCATCTGAAGTATCTATTTAAATAAACACTGAGCTATTGGAGAAGCTCTACAACTAAGAAGGACATTGTGACCTCTGGTGGACAACCAGAGCCTTACATCGAGCCACTCCCTATAGACGGATCAATTGGTTTCAACAGAGAGATGACAGAGAAAGACATCTAAATATATACATTGCATTTCTTATCTGAATGAGTGGTGGTTCATGTGCAAAGTATTACTATTCTTTTGAGCGTAGGTTCCAAATGTGTCCAAGTGTTGCCTCTCTTTGTCTCTCCCTCTCTTTACCTTCCCTTCCCTCTCCATGTGTAACAAGCCGCCATATCTTGTCAGTCCACTAGGGACTTTTATCTTGTGTAAGTGTGTTTTCTGTGTTATTATTTAGTTAGTTAGTAAATAAATAATTAAATCAATTTCTTTAGTACTGAATAATCAGAAAGGCTGGGGTTCTTCCGGATCCAATGATTATGCGACTTTCAGAATCAAATCGAATTCAAGTAAAGGTATTGGAGTGGCCATCACAAAGCCCTGACCTCAATAGAAAATGTGTAGGCAGAACTGAAAATTGCCTTTAAATTGTTTAACTTGGGTCAAGCATTTCGGGTAGCCTTCCACAAGCTTCCCACAATAAGTTGGGTGAATTTTGGCCCATTTCTCCTGACAGAGCTGGTGTAACTGAGTCAGGGTTGTAGGCCTTCTTGCTCGCACACGCTTTTTCAGTTCTGCCCACAAATTTTCTATGGGATTGAGGTCAAGGCTTTGTGAAGGCCACTCCAATACCGTGACTTTGTTGTCCTTAAGCCATTTTGCCACAACTTTGGATGTATGCTTGGGTTCATTGTCCATTTGGAAGACACATTTGCGACCAAGCTTTAACTTCCTGACTGATGTCTTGAGATGTTGCTTCAATATATCCACATAATTTTCATACCTCATGATGCCATCTATTTTGTGAAGTGCACCATTCCCTCCTGCAGCAAAGCACCCCCACAACATGATGCTGCCACCCCCGTGCTTCACGGTTGGGATGGTGTTCTTCGGCTTGCAAGCCTCCCCCTTTTTCCTCCAAACATAATGATGGTCATTATGGCCAAACAGATCTATTTTTGTTTCATGAGACCAGAGGACATTTCTCCAAAAACTACAATCTTTGTCCCCATGTGCAGTTGCAAACTGTAGTCTGGCTTTTTATGGCGGATTTGGAGCAGTGACTTCTTCCTTGCTGAGTGGCCTTTCAGGTTATGTCGATATAGGACTCGTTTTACTGTGGGTCTTGATACTTTTGATCCTGTTTCCTCCACAAGGTCCTTTGCTGTTGTTCTGGGATTGATTTGCACTTTTCTCACCAAAGTACGTTCATCTCTAGGAGACAGAACGCGTCTCCTTCCTGAGCGGTATGACGGCTGCGTGGTCGCATGGTGTTTATACTTGCATACTATTATTTGTATAGATGAACGTGGTACCTTCAGATGTTTGGAAATTGCCCCCAAGGATGAACCAGACTTGTGGAGGTCTACATTTTTTTTCTGAGGTCTTGGCTGATTTCTTCTTATTTCAAGCAAAGAGGCACTGTGTTTGAAGGTAGGCCTTGAAATACATCCACAGGGACACCTCCAATTGACTCAAATGATGTCAATTAGCCTATCAGAAGCTTCTAAAGCCATGACACCCTTTTCTGGAATTTTCAAAGCTGTTTAAAGGCACATTCAATTTAGTGTATGTAAGCTTCTGACCCACTGGAATTGTGATACAGTGGATGATAAGTGAAACAATCTGTCTGTAAACAATTGTTGGAAAAATTACTTGTGTCATGCACAAAGTAGATGTTCTAACCGACTTGCCAAAACGATAGTTTGTTAACAAAGAATTTGTGGAGTGGTTGAAAAATCAGTTTTACAACCAATGACTCCAACCAAAGTGTATGTAAACTTCCGACTTCAATTGTATAATTCATACACTGCTGTTCAAAAGTCACTTAGAAAAGTCCTTGTTTTTGAAAGAAAAGCACATTTTTTGTCCATTAAAATAACATGAAATTGATCATTAATACAGTGTAGACTTGTTAATGCTGTAAATGACTATTGTATCTGGAAGCGGCTGATTTTTAATGGAATATCTACATAGCCGTAGAGGCCCATTATCAGCAACCATCACTCCTGTGTTGCAATGGCACGTTGTGTTTGCTAATCCAAGTTTATCATTTTAAAAGGCTAATTGATCAACAGAAAACCATTTTGCAATTATGTTAGCACAGCTGAATACTGTTGTCCTGATTCAAGAAGCAATTAAACAGGCCTTCTTTAGACTAGTTGAGTATCTGGAGCATCAGCATTTGTGGGTTTGATTACAGGCTCAAAATGGCCAGAAACACTGAAACTCGTCAGTCTATTCTTGTTCTGAGAAATGAAGGCCATTCCATGTGAGATATTGACAAAAACTGAAGATCTGGTACAACGCTGTGTACTACTCCCTTCACAGAACAGCGTAAACTGGCTCTAACCAGAGTAGAATGAGGACTGGGAGGCCCCGGTGCACAACTGAGCAAGAGGACAAGTACATTAGAGTGTCTAGTTTGAGAAACAGACGCCTCACTAGTCCTCAACTGGCAGCTTCATTAAATTGTACCCGCAAAACTCCAGTCTCAAAGTCAACATTCTTTTGCCTCAACGTCTGTGTTATTTTGCCCATCTTAATCTTTTCTTTTTATTGGTGAGTCTGAGATATGTATTTTTCTTTGTAACTCTGCCTAGAAGGCCAGTATCCCAGAGTCGCGTCTTCACTGTTGACGTTGAGACTGGTGTTTTGCGGGTACTTTTTAAAGATCTATATATATATATTATATAAAAGGCATTTAGCTTGTCTGTGTAGATTAAGAGAGCTGCCGTTGCCACCATTGTCTTCTTTCCTGCAAGTTTCCATACAGAAGGATGTCACATACTGCAGTCGCACCTGGCTCTTATCTCTACGCCCAGACTTATAACTAAGTCACACAAGACAACAAGCCTGCGTCAGGGGATTCTCTAAGTAAAAACAGGTTAGTATGTCTAATTTTGTAATTTTCCACGTCAGTACTCATGGATGCCAAGGGAAGCCAGGATTCCCCCCAAAATGTACCAACAAGAAATGACAAAACATACATTTTTTTGTATCTTTCATCTCTCTGTGTTTCATTATTTTCAGAGTGAGTGAAACAGCGCAAACTCTTTTTATCAGTATGTGTAGCCCATATATCTGATGCTGTCTGGTCAAAAAGAGTATGACATTGTTGCCGCCCGTAGCATTGAGTGCAAGTGAAGCCAGCGAGCATTTGGCCACACTTGATTTTAAAAAAACATACAAAAATTGATGATCAGCATTGAGCTAAACTGAGTGATCTCAACTGTGAATGGTCCTGGTGCATCAAAAGTGTCTAAGGAAGCCAGTTTATATTTTACTTCACATCAAAAGCAGAACTACATTTTCAGAAAAAACATTTAATTGTTGCATCTCATTGTGTCGTTGTCCTCCGGTGGCTAGTTAGCTAGCTATAATCATCCTTTTCCTAAATTAGCCATGGATGGAGATAGGAATTTGGACTTGTGGTTTTACTTAATTCTCCATAGGAGCCAATGATTATATGGTCGATTCTGAGCCAACCATAAATTCATACATTGTGCCCTGGCCTGAGAGGATGGAAGTTCAATATGTAGCTAGATGTAGAAGGCTAATATTAACTAACTGACTTTGCGCATCTTTGCCCATGAAAGGAAGTTAGGCTAGCGTGCAAGCATTTTAGTCAAGTAGCCTATAACAACAAAAACGATAAGCGTGTCCTGTATGACAGCCATAGACCGTTTCATCAACATGAAAGACAGGAGGATGTCATTAGCGTTTCTTTACAAGTGGGTGTTTTTCTACTTTCACGGACGCACACACACACACACACACACACATACAAACAAACAAAGAAATCAGTACCAATACCAGCCTTCCCATATGTATCTTACGCTGATTGGACTAAATTGTTTTTGATATCTTTTAGTTGTCACTGTATTAAACTAAGCATATGAAATGGTGCCTGAATAGTGGAGGCATCTCCTGTTTTCTTTTCGACTTGCAGTAACTCTCCAGTTCTTATTATACCTCAGTGGTTGTGGTCCTAAAAAAAAACGGAAATGAGTTACATATGGTTCGTTCCGCCATGGCCAGTGCTATCTGGGATCCTTGGGATGTCCCCACCCTAAACCTTAACCCCTACCTAACCTTTCCTAATCCTAACCTTAACCATTTTACATTAGAACTTCCATGGGATATGGATGTCCCAGGGATCCCAGATAGCTCAGACCGTTCAGACATTCCTATTGGTGAAATTAATTGGGAAAGAATGGGGTTTTGGGTAAACGCTGAAAATAATGTCCAAGGTTAACACAGGCTTTGGAGATCTTATACATTTTATTCTATGTGATAATATCAGTCAATTAACATGACACTTATGAATTATTATTTGTGAAGCATTTGTGTGCTTTGTGCTTGTTTTGTTTCATAAATGCTTCAACATTCACAGAAAGTGACATTAGCTGATGGAGATTATCCAGTGTTGGGGAGTAATGAATTACATGTAGGGTGAATTCAGAAAAAAGTGTGAGATCATATAAACTAGGACAGCTTAATCCTGGCATGTTTTTTTTCTTGGTCTGACAAGTGAAAATCAAAACTATTGTTACAAACCACATTATCAAAATCACATCGCTTCCTTGGTGTGACATCATCGAGGTGTGCAAAGCAGGATTCAAACAGGAAGATCACCCAACGAAGCACACGGTAAGATTAGTGACAGTTTTTTTGATGTTTTGATATTGTTATAAAACTGTCATAAATAATACACTGTGCCAAATTGTGATGTACGTAAATGTACATAATATGTACTGGTGCATTCAAATAAATAAAAAAGTTGACAATATTATGTCGCAATTATGTAATTCAGTAATTGTTGTTGTTCCGCTTTAACAACCATAGCTAACTAAACTAGGACAGCATGGAGTAGCTAAAGTGGGACAGTCTTATAGGCTTTTCCAATAGAGGAACGAGATCCAGTTTATATTAGCAATCCCCTGTACTTAGGTTAGTCAGGGCTTAGACCAAGATATACTCTTAAGGAGCCTACCATTACTCCTTAAGGTCCAGGATCTTATGTTAGGAAGACTGGCTCTGACAGCCAAAACAACCAAATACTCCATCCCCTTTGCTGCTACAACAGCCTCGACTCTTCTGAGAAGGCTTACCACTCGATGTTGGAACATTGCTGCGGGGACTTGCTTCCATTCAACCACGAGCATTAGTCAGATCAGGCACTTATGTTGGTCGATTAGGCCTGGCTCGATGGGGTTCTTCCACACCGATCTTGACCAACCGTTTTGTATGGACTTCACTTTGTGCACAAGGGCATTTCCATGCTGAAACAGGAAAGGGCCTTCCCCAAACTGTTGCCACAAAGTTGGAAGCACAGAACTGACTAGAATGTAATTGTTTTTGTCATCTTCCATTGTCATTGGGGTGGCAAGAAGCCTAGTGGTTAGAGCATTGGGCCAGTAACCGAAATGTTGGTGGATTGAATCACCAAGCTGCCAAGGTCAAAATCTGTCATTCTGCCCCTGAACAAGGCAGTTAATCCACTGTTCCTAGGCCATCACAGTAAATAAGAATTTGTTCTTAACTGACTTGCCTAGTTAAGTAAAGGCAAAATAAAATAATTGTATGCTGTAGCGTTAAGATTTCCCTTCACAGAACTAAGGGGTCTAGCCCGAAGCAAGAAAAACAGCCCCAAACCATTATTCCTCATTTACCAAACCTTACAATTGGCACTACGCATTCGTGCAGGTAGCTTTCTCCTGGCATCCGCCAAACCCAGATTCGTCCGTCGGACTGCCAGATGGTGAAGAGTGATTCATCACTCCAGAGAACGCGTTTACACTGCTCCGGAGTCCAATGGCAGCGAGCTTTACACCACTCCAGCTGACAGTTGGCATTGAGCATGGTGATCTTAGGTTTGTGTGCAGCTGCTCGGCCATGGAAACCCATTTCACGAAGCTCTCGGCGTACAGTTACTGTGCTGACATTGCATCCAGAGGCAGTTTTGAACTCGGGAGTGAGTGTTGCAACCGAGACGTTTCCACTTCACAATAACAGCACTTACAGTTGGCCGGGACAGCTCTAACAGGGCAGAAATTTGATTGACTGACTTGTTGGAAAGGTGGCATCCTATTGGCAATGTTTGTCGATGGAGATTGCATGGGTGTGTGCTCGATTTTATACACCTGTTAGCCACGGGTGTAGCTGAAATCGCCAAATCCACTAACTTTAAGGGGTGTCCAATTAGCGGTGCTAATTCCTGGAACTACACACTACTTTTTTTTTGCAAAAAGAAAAGGAAATATGGTTGTAGGGGAGGATTTCATTTATTTTTCAGCATTAGACCTGCCTAGTTCTCACTTGGAACAGTTTTGGGGATACAATGCCTTCAGAAAGGATTCATAATACTTGACTTTTTCCACATTGGAAAAAGTCAACTAAATGTTGTTCAAATGGATTTAATTGTATTTTTTGTCAAAGATCCACACAAGATACTCTGTCAAAGTGGAAGAAAAATGTTAACATTTGTCAAATAAAATATTAAAAATAAAACACTAATATATCTTGATTAGATAGGACCTCAAACCACTGAGTCAATACATTTTAGAATCACCTATGGCAGCGATTACAGCTGTGAGTCTTTCTTGGTACGTTTCTAAGAGCTTTCCACACCTGGATTGTGCAACATTTTCCCATTATTCTTTTCAAAATTCTTCAAGCTCTGTCAAATTGTTTGTTGATCATTGCAAGACAACCATTTTCAGGTTTTCCCATAGATTTTCAAGAATATTTAAGTCAAAAATGTCGGCCACTCTGTCTTCTTGGTAAGCAACTCCAGTGTAGGTTATTCTCCTGCTGAAAGGTGCATTCATCTCCCACTGTCTGTTGGAAAGCGGACTGAACCATGTTTCCCTCTAGGATTTTGCCTGTGCTTAGCTCTATTCCGTTTCTTTTTATCCTGAAAACCCTCCCGTCCTTAACGTTTACAAGCATACCCACAACATGATGTAGCCACCATTATGCTTGAACATATGAAGTTTGATACTCAGTAATATGTTGTATTGGATTTGCCCCAAACATAACACTATTCAGGACATATAGTTAATTGCTTTGCCACATATTTTGTAGTATTACTTTAGTGCCTTTTTACAAACAAGATACATTTTTTTGGAATATGTTTCTTTTGTACAGGCTTCCTTCTTTTCATCTGTCAATTAGGTTAGTATTGTGGAGTAACTACAATGTTGTTGATCTATCCTCAGTTTTCTCCTACCACAGCCATTAAACTCTAACTGTATTAAAGTAACCATCAGCCTCATGGTGAAATCCATGAGCGGTTTCCTTCTTCTACAGAAACTGAGCTAGGAAGGACACATGTTTCCGGCGCCGACAGAGATGGCCGCCTCGCTTCGCGTTCCTAGGGAACTATGCTGTTTTTTGTTTTTTTACGTGCTATTTCTTACATTAGTATCTTAGGTTTCATTACATACAGTCGAGAAGAACTACTGAATATAAGAGCAGCGTCAACTCACAATCAGTACGACCAAGAATATGACTTTCGCGAAGCGGATCCTGTGTTCTGCCTTTCACCCAGGACAACGGAATGGATCCCAGCCAGCACATCGTGCACCACTCCCTAGCATTCTTCTCGCCAATGTCCAGTCTCTTGACAACAAGGTTGATGAAATCCGAGCAAGGGTAGCATTCCAGAGGGACATCAGAGACTGTAACGTTCTTTGCTTCACGGAAACATGGCTCACTGGAGAGACGCTATCGGAGTCGGTGCAGCCAGTTGGTTTCTCCACGCATCGCGCCGACAGAAACAAACATCTTTCTGGTAAGAAGAGGGGCGGGGGCGTATGCCTTATGGCTAACGAGACGTGGTGTGATCACAGAAACATACAGGAACTCAAATCCTTCTGTTCACCTGATTTAGAATTCCTCACAATCAAATGTCGACCGCATTATCTACCAAGAGAATTCTCTTCGATTATAATCACAGCCGTATATATTCCCCCCCAAGCAGACACATCGATGGCTCTGAACAAACTTTATTTGACTCTCTGCAAACTGGAATCCATACATCCTGAGGCTGCATTCATTGTAGCTGGGGATTTTAACAAGGCTAATCTGAAAACAAGACTCCCTAAATTGTATCAGCATATCGATTGCGCAACAAGGGCTGGCAATACCTTGGATCATTGTTATTCTAACTTCTGCGACGCATATAAGGCCCTGCCCCGCCCTCCTTTCGGAAAAGCATACCACGACTCCATTTTGTTGATCCCTGCCTACAGACAGACACTAAAACAAGAAGCTCCCACGCTGAGGTCTGTCCAACGCTGGTCCGACCAAGCTGATTCCACACTCCAAGACTGCTTCCATCACGTGGACTGGGATATGTTTCGTATTGCGTCAGACAACAACATTGACGAATACGCTGATTCGATGTGCGAGTTCATTAGAACGTGCGTTGAAGATGTCGTTCCCATAGCAACGATTAAAACATTCCCAAACCAGAAACCGTGGATTGATGGAAGCATTCGCGTGGAACTGAAAGCGCGAACCACTGCTGCGCAGACCAGCTGGCTGGTGTGTTTACAGACATATTCAATCAATCCCTATCTCAGTCTGCTGTTCCCACATGCTTCAAGAGGGCCACCATTGTTCCTGTTCCCAAGAAAGCTAAGGTAACGACTACCGCCCCGTAGCACGGACTTCCTGGACTAGCACGGACTTCCTGGACTTCCTGACGGGCCGCCCCCAGGTGGTGAGGGTAGGCAACAACATCTCCACCCCGCTGATCCTCAACACTGGGGCCCCACAAGGGTGCGTTCTGAGCCCTCTCCTGTACTCCCTGTTCACCCACGACTGCGTGGCCACGCACGCCTCCAACTCAATCATCAAGTTTGCGGACGACACAACAGTGGTAGGCTTGATTACCAACAATGACGAGACGGCCTACAGGGAGGAGGTGAGGGCCCTCGGAGTGTGGTGTCAGGAAAATAACCTCACACTCAACGTCAACAAAACTAAGGAGATGATTGTGGACTTCAGGAAACAGCAGAGGGAACACCCCCCTATCCACATCGATGGAACAGTAGTGGAGAGGGTAGTAAGTTTTAAGTTCCTCGGCATACACATCACAGACAAACTGAATTGGTCCACCCACACAGACAGCATCATGAAGAAGGCGCAGCAGCGCCTCTTCAACCTCAGGAGGCTGAAGAAATTCGGCTTGTCACCAAAAGCACTCACGAACTTCTACAGATGCACAATCGAGAGCATCCTGGCGGGCTGTATCACCGCCTGGTACGGAAACTGCTCCGCCCACAACCGTAAGGCTCTCCAGAGGGTAGTGAGGTCTGCACAATGCATCACCGGGGGCAAACTACCTGCCCTCCAGGACACCTACACCACCAGATGTTACAGGAAGGCCATAAAGATCATCAAGGACAACAACCACCCGAGCCACTGCCTGTTCACCCCGCTATCATCCAGAAGGCTAGGTCAGTACAGGTGCATCAAAGCTGGGACCGAGAGACTGAAAAACAGCTTCTATCTCAAGGCCATCAGGCTGTTAAACAGCAACCACTAATATTGAGTGGCTGCTGCCAACCCACTGACTCAACTCCAGCCACTTTAATAATGGGAATTGATGGGAAATGATGTAAAATATATCACTATCCACTTTAAACAATGCTACCTAATACAATGTTTACATACCCTACATTATTCATCTCATATGTATACATATATACTGTACTCTATATCATCTACTGCATCTTTATGTAATACATGTATCACTAGCCACTTTAACTATGCACTTTGTTTACATACTCATCTCATATGTATATACTGTACTCGATACCATCTACTGTATCTTGCCTATGCTGCTCTGTACCATCACTCATTCATATATCTTTATGTACATATTCTTTGTCCCCTTACACTTGTGTGTATAAGACAGTAGTTTTGGAATTGTTAGTTAGATTACTTGTTAGTTATTACTGCATTGTCGGAACTAGAAGCACAAGCATTTCACTACACTCGCATCTGCTAACCATGTGTATGTGACAAATAAATTTGATTTGATGTATCTTTGTAGTGAATGAGTATATTGATACACTATCCAAAGTGTAATTAATAACTTCACCATGCTCAAACGGATATTCAACGTCTTCTTTTTTTTTACCCATCTAACAATAGGTGCCCTTCTTAGCAAATCATTGGAAAACCTCCCTGGTCTTTGGTTGAATCTGTGTTTGAAATTCACTGATCAACTGATTAACCTTATAGATATAGTGGGGCAAAAAAAGTATTTAGTCAGCCACCAATTGTGCAAGTTCTCCCACTTAAAAAGATGATGTAATTTTCATCATAGGTACACTCCAACTATGACAGACAAAATGAGGAAAAAAAATCCAGAAAATCACCTTGTAGGATTTTTAATGAATTTATTTGCAAATTATGGTGGAAAATAAGTATTTGGTCAATAACAAAAGTTTATCTCAATACTTTGTTATATACCCTTTGTTGGCAATGACAGAGGTGAACTCCGGGTAGTGGCCCCTCGCCGAGTCGGGCCCGTTCCAGACGGCATTGGCCCACTCCAGGGCTCTTCCTGTCAGGCAAGAGACGACGACACTCACGCTCTCCTCGTCCGAGGGAGCCGGGCGAACGGTGGCCAGGTAAAGCTCTAGTTGAAGCAGGAATCCCTGGCAACCCGCCACCGCTCCATCATACTCCCTCGGAGGCGCAATACGCAGAGCGCTGGTACCGGATCCCGCTGGAGGAGATGGTAGCGTTGCCGGTGGGAGGGTTGGAGGGGTAGTAGGGAGACCACTCCTCTCCCAGCGGTCCATCCTCTCCATCATCTGATCCATCGCTGATCCGATGCGATGGACGATGGATGTGTGATGAAGGACTCACTCCTCCCTTTCTGTCGTTTCCCCAAGGTGTCTGCAGCATTGTGACGTATTTGTAGGCAGATCGTTGGAAGATTGACCATAAGAGACCACATTTACCACGTGTCCGCCCGGTGTCCTGCGCCGAAATTGGTGCGCAAAAGTCACCTGCCAGTATTTTTCCATGGGGCACAGAGAGAGAAGCAAGCTTCCACGAACTGCATGTCAATGAAGAGATATGTGAAAAAACACCTTGAGGATTGATTCCAAACAACGTTTGCCATGTTTCGGTCGATATTATGTAGTTAATCCGGAAAAAGTTTCACGTTGTAGGTGACTGCATTTTCGGTTCGTTTCGGTAGCCAGGCGCAATGTAGAAAACGGAACGATTTCTCCTACACACAGACGCTTTCAGGAAACACTGCGCATTTGGTATGTGGCTGGGAGTCTCCTCATTGAAAACATCAGAAGCTCTTCAAAGGTAAATGATTTTATTTATTTGGTTATCTGGCTTTTGTGAAAATGTTGCGTGCTACATGCTACTCAAAATGCTATGCTAGCTTTGCATACTCTTACACAAATTAGTCAATTTCTATGGTTCAAAAGCATATTTTGAAAATCTGAGATGACAGTGTTGTTAAGAAAAGGCTAAGCTTGAGAGCAAACGCATTATTTTAATTTTATTTGCGATTTTCAGAAATCGTTAACGTTGCGTTATGCTAATGAGCCTGAGGCTTAGTCACAATCCCGGATCCGGGATGGGGAGTTTCAAGAGGTTGTGTCCAACCGAAAACGTACAATAGGTGATGCCGAACACAGGCGTAATACACTCCACCTAAGTACACACTGGTATCTAACCGGACAGCGGAAAACCCACAATAATAAAGGACACTTCTTACATAACAGAAACAAGCCTGCACAAACACAAGCGGGCTAATTGAACTTAAATAACACCAACCCAAAACCCCCAACAAGGAACAGGTGAAAACAATTAGACAAAACCAAACGAAAAGGGAAAAGGGATCGGTGGCAGCTAGTAGACTGCCGAGCGCCACCCGAATGGGAAGGGGATCTATGTTCAAGGTTTCAGGCTTGTAACTTCAAAAACTAATAAGAAATATCAGTTTTGGCAGAAGGACACAGTCTTGGAAATTCGTGTTTGCGCACGACTTGAAGAAATTTCACACCTGCTAATATCGTTTTTCTATTGAACATACTTCTTTCCGTAAGAAATATTATAGTTTGATTACATTTTAGGGTATCGGAGGAGTAAATAGAAACATATTTTGACTTGTTTAAACAAAGTTTAGGGGTCGATTTTCGGATTCCTTTCTCTGCAAATTTAACGAGTGGATTACTCAAATCGATGGACCAACTAAACTGACTTTTTGAGATATAAAGAAGGATTTTATCTAACTACATGTTATAGCTGGGACCCTTTGGGACCCTTTGGATGACAAATCAGAGGAAGATTTTCAAAAAGTAAGTGAATATTTCATCGTTATTGTTGAATGTATGAAACCTGTGCCGGTGGGAAAATATTTTGATGTGAGGCACCGACCTCAAACAATCGCATGGCATGTTTTCGCTCTAATAGCTTCTGTAAATCGGACAGTGCAGTTAGATTAACAAGAATTTAAGCTTTCAGCCAATATAAGACACTCATATGTACATAAATGTTTAAAATCCATAATATTTATGATTATTTATGTGAATTGTGCGCCCTCCAGTTTCACCAGAAGTTGTTCAGCTAGCAGGACCCCTAAGTTAAAGAACACCCTCTGTGTTCTGTTCGACAGGTAGCTCTTTATCCACAATACAGCAGGGGGTGTGAAGCCATAACGCATACGTTTTTCCAGCAGCAGACTATGATCAATTATGTCAAAAGCCGCACTGAAGTCTAACAAAACAGTCCCCACAATTTCTTTATCATCAATTTCTCTCAGCCAATCATCAGTCATTTGTGTAAGTGCTGTGCTTTTTGAATGTCCTTCCCTATAAGCATGCTGAAAGTTTGTTGTCAATTTGTTTACTGTAAAATAGCTTTTGTATCTGGTCAACCAGCTTCACCTGGAATGCTTATTCCAAAAGTTTACTTAGGGTTGTTAACAGGTTGATTGGTCGGCTTTTGAGCCAATTAAGGGGGCTTTACTTTCTTGGTTAGCGGAATGACTTTTGCTGCCCTCCAAGCCTGGGCGCACACACATTCTAGTAGGTTTCAATTGAAAATATGGCAAATAGGAGTGGCAATCTAGTCCGCTATTGTCCTTAGTAATTTTATATCCAAGTTGTCAAACCCTGGTGGCTTGTCATTGTTGATAGACACCAATACTTTTCTCACCTCTTCCACACTCACTTTACAGAATGCAAAATTACAATGCTTGTCTTTCATAAATTGGTCAGATATACTTGAATGTGTAGTGTCAGCGTTGGTCCAAGCACACCAAGACATTCATGAAGAGGGCACGACAAAACCTATTCCGCCTAAGGAGACTGAAAAGATTTGGCATGGGTCCACAGATCCTCAAAAGGTTCTACAGCTGCAACATTGAGAGCATCCTGACTGGTTGTATCACTGCCTGGTATGGCAACTGCTCGGCCAGTACATAACTAGGGCTAAGCTGCCTGCAATCCAGGACCTCTGTACCAGGTGGTGTCCGAGGAAGGCCCTAGAAATTGTCAAAGACCCCAGCCACCCCAGTCATAGACTGTTCTCTCTGCTAACGCATGGCAAGTGGTAACAGATCGCCAAGTCTCGGACCAAAAGGCTTCTCAGCAGCTTTTACCCCCAAGCCATAAGACTTATTCAAATGGCAATCCGGACTATTTGCATTGTGTCCCGCAATTTCGACTTGGTCTGCATCTGGATCTTACCATCCTACCTGATAGTATGTGGCCATGACTAACCCAGCAGACCCAGGCCAGCTACACAATGCCATCTCCTCCCAAGGAGTCTCCATTGGTGGTCCAAACGAGAGGGTCCAAACATTGGTGGAGCGCCTTGACCGGGCGTTAGACATGCTGCAGGAGCAATTCCGCGGGTTGGCTTGGGGGAAGCCTGCCACGGTGGTAACCCCACTGCCCCTCAGTAACTTGGCGGTTAGCAACGCCGCCCCACCAGCCACTCCTCCTTCCCGGGAGCCCCGGTTACCTCCTCCGAATCACTTTAATGGAGAGCCTTGCACCTGTCGGACGTTTTTAGCTCAATGTGCCCTCATTTTCGAGCTTCAGCCCTCCTCCTTCCCCTCAAATCGCTCCAGATTAGCCTACCTCATCACGCTGATGTCTGTAAATTATGGAAGGGCTCTCACCTGGGCTACCGCCATATGGGAACAGCAGCCAACCATATGCTTGGGTTTGTGGGAGAGGTGAGGAAGGTTTTTGATGCCCTGCTCTCCGTGAGAGAAGCTGCCCGGAAGCTAATCCAGCTCCGGCAGGACGCCTCTCACAGTGGCCCACTATAGAGTGGATTTCCGCACGTTGGCAGCGTAGAGTGCGTGGAACCCTGAAGCATTGTTCGACATGTTCCTGCACAGCGTCTCGAAGGAGGTTAAGGACGAGCTTGCGGCTTGGGAGTTGCCCATGGATCTTTACTCCCTCATCGCTTTTACCAACCGCATCGATTGGCGATTGTGAGAACGATGGATGGAGAGGGAACTCGACGTTACTCGCACGTCCAGGGATCCCACCTCGCCTCCGAGCCTTCCCGGAAGTTCCCGACGGTCCCATGGCCGAGAGCACCCGAGGTTTCCTGACCTTCCTCGAGAGACACCGAAAAGGGCCGAGGCACTGTTTCCCGAGCCCATTCAACTAGGCAGAGCTGGGCTGTCGCCAGTGGAACGGCAACACAAGATCAGCACAAGGAGCTGTCTGTATTGCGGTACTTCTGGTCATTTTGTGTCCTCATGCCCGGTTAAGGATTAAGCTCACTAGGGAGTGAGTATTCTGGTGGGCCATATGGAGAACATTTCTGCTTCCCTTGATCGCACCCATTTTCATGTAATTTTGCTGTGGGGGAACCAGTCCAAATTTCTCTGGGTCCTCATTGACTATGGGGCCGATGAAAGCTTTTTGGATGCCACACTGGCTTCCGAGCTGAACATCCCCACTCAGCCCGTCTCCATTCCCATGGATGTTAGAGCGCTGGACGGGTCACCCGTAACACCACTTCATCAACCTACGTGTGTCAGGGAATCACAACGAGACCATTCAGTTCAGCAAGGCTCGGCCACTTCCCTTCCGCCGCACCGCCCCTATGACTGCGGGATTGACCTTCTCCCACGCCGCTCCTGTGACATCTGTACTCGCAGTCAGGACCAGAGACCAAGGCTATGGAGAAATACATTGGGGACTACCTAGCTACAAGATTTATCTGTCCCTTTTTTGATTTGTTAAAAAAGTTTGAAATATCCAATAAATGTCGTTCCACTTCATGATTGTATCCCACTTGTTGTTGATTCTTCACAAAAAATACAGTTTTATATCTTTATGTTTGAAGCCTGAAATGTGGCAAAAGGTCGCAAAGTTCAAGGGGGCCGAATACTTTCGCAAGGCACTGTATATGCCAATTATGTGATGATCCGACCGCATTCTGTCCCCTATCAACACTTTTGTAACTTTTGGTTCCAGAGAGAATGACATAAGAAAGTAGTCAAGACGACTAGCTTGACAAAGCCTCCGCCATGTATATCTCACGAGGTCAGGGTATTTAAGTCTCCATAAATCCACTAATTCCAATATAGCCATGACATTCATGATTTCCTTAAGTGCCTGAGGGTGATAGTTTGTTGTGTGACTTCTACTTCTTGCTCCGGGAAGAGTGGGGGCTGATACCCCATGGAGTACTCGAAGGGGGAGAGTCCAATGGCTGAGCAGGGAAGAGTGTTCCTAGCATACTCCACCCACACCAGTTACTGGCTCCAGTTGGTGGGGTTAGTAGAGATGAGACACCGAAGTGTCATTTCCATGTCTTGATTGGCTCGCTCCGACTTGCCGTTGGATTGGGGATGAAACCTGGAGGACAGGCTGGCCGACGACACGATAAGGGTGCAGAACGCCTTCCAGAATCTGGACGAGAACTGAGGACCCTGATCAGAGACAATGTCGACCGGGAGTCCATTGATTCGGAAGACGGCCCAGCTCATGGTGCAGCACGTCTCCTTGGTGGACGTAACTTGGGGAGAGGGATGAAATGGGCAGCTTTGGAGAACCTTTCCAGCACCATAAGGATGGTGGTGTTGCCATCTGACGGGGGGAGGCCCAGTGTCAAAATCCAGGGAAATATGGGACCAGGGGTGATGAGGGACAGGGAGTGGCTGAAGGAGGCCAGATGGAACTTGCCATGGAGTCTTATTTTGACCACACCCTGTGCATGCGGCAAAGAAGGCCCTAGACATCAGGAGCCATGGTGGGCCACCAGAAGCATTGTCGGAGGAAAGCCAGAGTTTGATGGGCACCAGGGTGACCGGTAAGCCTGGAGGAGTGAGCCCATTCTAGGACCTGGGACAGGCCGAATCAGGGACGAACATCCGCTTAGCCAGGCCCCCCCCCCCAGAGTTCTGGCACTTGGTGGAGGTATTATAGATTCTTATGATCAGTCCACACCAAAAATGGATGTTCCGCCGCTTCCAGCCAGTGCCTCCACTCTCCCAGCACCATCTTAACTCCCAAAATCATAGTTCCTTTCGGGAATTGAGACGATGGGACAAGAAGGCACAGGGATGAAGCTTTTGGTCCTGGACAGACCATTGGGACAGGACGGCCCCCACTCCCACATCAGAAGCGTTGACCTCAACCACAGACTGACAGGCCGGTTGCGGATGGATGAGGATGGGGGCTGTGGTGAACCGCTGCTTAAAGTCCACAAATGCCCTGTCAACAGCTGGGGACCATGTGAACGGTACCTTGGGAAAGGTGAGTGCAGAGAGGGGAGCCGCCAGGGTGCTGTTGCCCCAAATGAAATAGTGTTATAAATTAGCACACCCCAGAAACCGTTGTAGCTGCACCCTGGATGTGGGTTGGGGCCAATCCACCACCACCCTCACCTTTTCAGGATCTATCTGGACATTCCCTTCAGCAATGACGTATCCCAGGAAGAAGATAGTTGAGCGGTGAAAATCTCACTTCTCTGCCTTCACAAACAATTGAATCTGATCAGCCTGTCAGGAATGGAGATCAACCACCCTGTATATTTAAATATTATCCATAAAACAAAAAGTGTCCCTTAGAATTATATACATATTAGTTATGCATCATGTTAGCATGAAATCTACTAGCAATCAACAAAAATATATGTGCGGATCCACCGTGGGCTCTGCCACCTCAACCATACTGTCAATCTATCATCAATTCGTCCACTCCTATTTATAGAGTTTATTTTGTGATCTCGACAAAACAACACTTGTTATGTTGTGACCATGAGAAAAATAAGTTGTGATCTCGACATGACGAGGGAATTGATTTTGTATTCATATGTCCTCTCTAGACTTCCGAAGATAATGGATAGGCTATCCTTGTGTTACCCTTTGGTCCCTGCCCATCAACTCCTCTCCAGGCTACTGGGCTTTGCTGGCAGGGACTCAGGGAGGGATTAATAAATTGACAATGAATGAGGAATCATCTAAGTAAATATGACTGTGAGAAAAGAAATGCATGTTTTTTTTACTTTGTATATTGTTCTATGCTTATGTTGATTTTCATGAACAATTAAAAAACGCCTTTCGAATTTAACAAGCTATTTTGTCCTGCACTGGTCGCTGTACCATAGAAAGTCGAAGTGCACGCTGGGGACTGCGTGAGTTTTTTTTTTTTCGGGCGGAGATAATGTTGTTTGCACAAATGGTAGCAAGCAATTTCCATTGATAGAAGTTTGTATTGCACGTTTATTGTAAAAAATTACTATTATGTGTCCTCTACTATTGTTCAGTTTCATTTACACTAGGCAGCTATTTAATAATTAAGTTGCGTCATCCTTCGTAGTACCAAATGTGTCATCTAGCTAACGTTAGCCAGCTAGCTTCCCAACCGCAGAGTTAAACCTTTGAAATTAATGTTTTTATACTAACGTTGGCTAAACCTTCCATTACTGGGGGTCATTTCGGAAGGTAGTATTATGTATGAACCATGAACTTTGCTCGTATAAGACATATGCCCAACTGATTTCGACGTTAACAGACTGTAGAGAGACTAGCTAACATTAGCTAGTATCCGCTAGCTAGCTAACAGTGATTGGTTTCCAAGCACCCAAGTCCATCTTGAATAGGCACACAGCTATAACAGAGACAATGGATGAGAGCCCAGAAGCTGCTGTGGACAACGATGACCTTGTTATTATTGTGGAAAACGAGGCAGAGAGCTTGCCAGCTGAAGAGGAGCGGGCGAAACAGCTAGGGGGTAGCCTCGGTCTCATGGACACTTGCCCTGTCTGCAAGTTGAATTTCCATAACAGAGAGCCGAAACTTCTGCCATGCCTCCACTCTTTCTGCAATAAGTGTCTTCCACCTCCTTCAAGGAACTTAGTCAACACTGAACAACGGCGCGACCCGCAACTTCAAGCGGACAGCTCGAAACCACGTGAGATCCGTCAGTTTGTTTATCGGAAAGTTGATTACTGTAGTCCGACTACTAGTCACTGAAGTGCAAGATAATCATTGCAACTTTTCATTAAAACGCAGATTTCTTTTGTAACTTGGCCTTACTGGATTTTCAAAATCATCTGTCAGATTGGTTGTAATATTAATAGATGCCTTACTAATTTCTTTGTATGTTATTCCACTGGTTCCAGTCAATGTGATCCGCTGCCCAGTGTGTCGACAAGAGTGCTGGGAGGTGGAGGTGCTCGATAACTTCTTTGTGAAGGACTCTGTGGAGGTTCCCAGCAGCACAGTGGAGAAGACCAGTCAGGTGCGTTAATAATGGTTACCAGGAAGGGTCACAAATGGTACGCTCAAATGGGGAAAGCATTTTTCAGATGGTGAATCCTTGTCTGGTAAGGTCAGGTAGTAAGTGCTTACTGACCAAGACCCAGGACACTTACAGTGCCTTTAGAAAGTATTGATACCCCTTGACTTATTCCACATTTTGTCGTGTTAAAGCTTTAATTCAAAATGGATTTAATATATTTTTTCTCACCCATCTTCCACATTACCCCATAATGACAAAGTAAAAACATTTAAATTAAATACAGAACTATCTCATTTACATAAGTATTCACACCCTTGAGTCAATACTTTGTAGAAACAGTGATTACATTTACATTTAAGTCATTTAGCAGACGCTCTTATCCAGAGCGACTTACAAATTGGTGAATTCACCTTCTGACATCCAGTGGAACAGCCACTTTACAATAGTGCATCTAAATCATTAAGGGGGGGTGAGAAGGATTACTTATCCTATCCTAGGTATTCCTTGAAGAGGTGGGGTTTCAGGTGTCTCCGGAAGGTGGTGATTGACTCCGCTGTCCTGGCGTCGTGAGGGATTACAGTTGTGAGTCTTTCTGAGTATGACTTGAAGAGCTTTCCACACCTGGATTGTGCAACATTCGCCCATTATCCCTTTCAAAATTCTTAAAGCTCTGTCAAATTGGTTGTTGATCATTGCAAGACAACCATTTTCAGGTCTTGCCATAGATTTTCAAGCGGATTTAAGTCAAAACTTGAACTTGCACTCAAGAACATTCACTGTCTTATTGGTATGAAACTCCTGTGTAGATTTGGCCTTGTGTTTGAGGTTGTCCTGCTGAAATGTGAATTAATCTCCCAGTGTGTGTTGGAAAGCAGACGAAAGCAGGTTTTCCTTGTAAGATTTTGCCTGTACTTAGCTCAGTTTATTTTGTCCTGGAAAAACTTCCTAGTCCTTAACAATAACAATCATACCCATATCATGGTGAAGCCACCACTATGCTTGAAAATATGGAGAATGGTACTTGTAACGTGTTGTTTTGAATTTGCGTCAAATATAAAACTTTGAATTCAGGGCAAAATGTTAATTGCTTTGCCACATTTTTTGCAGTATTACTTTAGTGCCTTCTTGCAAACAGGATGCATATTTTGGAATATTTTTGTTCTCTACAGGTTTCCTTTTCACTCTGTCAATTAGGTTAGTTTTGTGGAGTAACTACGATGTTGTTCCATCCTCAGTTTACCCCTTTCACAGCCATTTAACTGTCACTTTCGGCCTCATGGTGAAATCCCTGAGAGGTTTCTTTCCTCTCCAGCAACTGAGTTAGGAAAGATGCCTGTATCTTTGTAGTGATGGTGTGTATTGATAGACGATCAAAAGTGTAAATATTAACCTCACCGTGATTAAAGGGATATTCAATGTCTGCTTTTTTATTTTGATCCATCTACTAATAGAGGTGTCCTACTCTGCGAGGCATTGGAAAACCTCCCTGGTCTTTTGTGATTTTATCTGTGTTTGAAATTCACTGCCCAACTGCCAGCAGCATACCACCCTGCATACCACTGCTGGCTTGCTTCTGAAGCTAAGCAGGGTGTCCCTGGATAGGAGGCCAGATGCTGCTGAAAATGGTGTTGGAGGGCCAGTAGGAGGCACTCTTTCCGCTGGTCTAAAAAAAATCCTAATGCCCCAGGGCAGTGATTGGATACACTGCCCTGTGTAGAGTGCTGTCTTTCGGATGGGATGTTAAATGGGTGTCCTGACTCTCTGAGGTCATTAAAGATCCCATGGCACTTATCGTAAGAGTAGGGGGGTTAACCCCGGTGTCCTGGCTAAATTCCCAATCTGGCCCTCAAACCATCACAGTCAGCTAATAAATCCCCAGTTTACGATTGGCTCATTCACCCCCCTCCCCTCTCCCCTGTAACTATTCCCCAGGTCGTTGCTGTAAATGAGAACATGTTCTCAGTCAACTTACCTGGTAAAATAACGGATAAATAAAAAATAAAATAAAAAAACTGACGGATCTTACAGATAATTGTGGGGTACAGAGATGAGGAATTCATTAAAAAATCATGTTAAACGGTGAGTCCATACAACTTATGTTACTTGTTAATCAAATTTTTACTCCTGAACTTATTTAGGCGAGTGACAACAAATCTCTATTTAATTAAATTCAGGCTGTAACACAACAACATGTGGAATAAGTCAAGGAGTGTGAATACTTTCTGAAGGCACTGTATACCATGTATCACCACTGAAGCATTGCCTTGCATGGGACTAAAATCATGGATTCACGTAAAGGCAAGTTCTTTCTCATATGTTCTACCTTCCCTATTTCCAGGTGTGTATGAGTTGTGATGACAACACAGAGGCCACAGGGTTCTGTGTGGAGTGTGTGGAGTTCCTGTGTGTGACATGTATTGAGGCCCATCAGCGAGTCAAGTTCACCAGGGATCATACCATACGGCAGAAGGAAGAGATGTCCCCAGGTAGCCTACTCTATGAAAATGTGGCTTTCTGAATTGTATACTGTAAGAAAATGGAATGCCAAGGAAGGTGGTAGGTAGGAGCTGCACAACTAAATCCTATGAAAACGAATCACAAATATGTAGATGGGTAAATGCGTAGTGATTTATTTTCTTCTAGGCTAAATTCTTGTCTTATTCCAGAGGCTGTTGGTGCATCCACACAGAAGCCAGTGTTTTGTGACATCCACAAGCAGGAGCCCCTCAAGCTGTTCTGTGAGACCTGCGACCGTCTCACATGCAGAGACTGTCAGCTGCTCAAGCACAAAGACCACAAGTATGACCACCTTTTTACTCACCTTTTATTTATTTTGGAGTGGCGCAGCGGTCTAAGGCACTGCATCACAGTGCTAGAGGCGAGTTGTCGTGCTTAGCTACCATAAAGGGATACTTTGGAATTTTGATAGTGAGGCTTCCCCAGAATCAGATGAACTAGTGGATACCATTCTTATGTCTCTGTGTCCAGTATGAAGGAAGTTTGTTTCGCAAGCCAATGCTAACTAGTGTTAGCTCAATGACGAAGTCTATGGGCATTTGCTAGCATGCTGTATCTGCTAGCACTAACTAAGTCACTCTGGATAAGCAAATCTGCTAAATTACTTAAATGTAACAAGAGACCTACCTATCAGAGGCCTGAGTTGAAATCTACAACAGTCAATAGTCAATATTATGCTCAAACTGGTTGTATATTTTATAAGTATTTTTGTACCTGTGCTTCATGTGTTGGTATTAATCCTCTGTGTAAAGGTGATTTTCAGGTGAACAAAAAGGAGAGCAGTTGTTGATAATATCAATTTTAAAAAATCTGGTTTATTACAGGAATTCAGAGAGATCACCTTCAGGGAGGACCTCTAATTATATATTAATCACACAGCACCAAAGGTTCTGTAAACACAGCCCAAGAGGCTTGTAGGAAGTCACATCAGCTGCTACAGAATCTGTGTCACAGAAAAATTACATTATCAGTGTGCCCTAGACTCAGTCAAACTTGAACCATAACAGTCAGCACTGGCAGACATTTGATACTGACAGATAAACAGGTCATAGGTTGGAACATAAACTTATACTCATCAAAAATATAAGTGTAACATGTAAAGTGTTGGGTGTTGGTCCCATATTTCATGAGCTGAAATAAAAGATACCATGAATTTTCCATATCCACAAAAAGTTTATTTCTCTCAAATTTTGTGCACATTTGTTTACATCCCTGTTAGTGAGCATTTCTTCTTTGCGAAGATAATCCATCCACCTGACAAGTGTGGTGTATCAAGATGTTGATTATAAAGCATGATCATTACACAGGTGCACCTTGTGCAGGAGACAATAAAAGGCCACTCTAAAATGTGCAGTTTTGTCTCACAACACAATGTTACAGATGTCTCAAGTTTTGAGGGAGCATGCAATTAGCGTGCTGACTGCAGGAATGTCTACCAGAGTTGTTGCCAGAGAATTGAATGTTAATTTTTCTACCATAAGCCACCGCCAACGTCATTTAGAGAATTTGGAAGTATGACAAAACTGCCTCAATTGCAGACCATGTGTAACCACCAGGACCTCCATATTCGGCTTCCTAAAACGGAGTAGTATTTCTGTCTGTAATAAATCTCTTGTGGGGGGTTGTGCCTGGCTCCCCAGTGGGTGGGCCTGGCTCCCAAGTGCCCACCCATGGCTGAACCCCCTGCTCAGTAATGTGAAATCCATAGATTAGGGCCTAATCATTTATTTTAATTGACCGATTTCCTTATGAGCTGTAACACAGTAAAATTGTTATAGCAGATAGTCTATAATTAACAGGCGCAAAATGACTTAAATATGGTACTTAAACATACGTGATTACCTCCTGTGTCCCTTCCCCAAGGGAACGCATCTCCCTGCACATAGTCATGTTTTTTACATATCAATCCATATCACCAGTAAACCAAATACAGGAAAATAATTACTCAATTTCCCATTACTCTGCATACCTTGTCTCTCCAGTTACCAGTTCCTTGATGATGCCTACAGAAACCACAGGCAACACCTGGAAAACATGACACATCAGCTACAGGAGAAGAGGAAAGCCATAGAAGAAGTGTCCAATTGCATCAACAATGGGTAACTTACTTATTACATACACTAAACGTGCAAACATGTACATAACATTTTATGTTATGTACATAGACAAGTTCAATAGCATGATTGACTACAGGCAAACTCATCATTTCCTTTTCTACTTCTATCTTTATTCTTTCAGACTCCAGCAAGTCGATGAAAACCGCAAATCTGTCACCAATGAGATAAAGAAATCAATTTGCAACTTGATCATGGAGATCAACAGAAAGGGAAAAATCTTGGTCAATCAACTTGAGGTATGCTTGTTAAATAGGACATGAGCAATCATGTTGTCATTTCACCACCACATTAAATAATGTACACTTCTGCTAACATGGCTCTAGTTACCTATGTGAGCATATTTGTAAGTAGCTTTGTGCTAATCATGGTGGTTGTTTCAGACACTGACTAAGGACCATGAGGTCGGACTGAAGAAACAACAAGAAGATGTCAGCCACCTGACCAGACATCTAGATCACGTCATCAACTTCACCAAGTGGGCCACAGCCAGTCACAGTGGCACAGCTCTGCTGTACTGCAAAAGACTGGTAGGAACCATAACTTTAACTGTGGAGTTTTGGCCTACCTTTTAAACCCACGAGGGAAAATGTTGACCTAAATTGTTCAGACAGCTCTGTGTGGAAATAGACATTTTAAACTGAATTTGTGATGTTCAAAAGCATTTGAGTGATTCAGAAACCTTTTATTTCAGATTCTTTGCCAAATCCATTACCTAATGAGGGCCAACTGTAACGCATCCATTGTCCCTCAGAGCTCAGTCCGCTTTCAGTGTCGCTCCGGTTTCTGGGCCTCAAATGTCGACCTTGGTAAGAACGCTAAAACTGCAGTTCTGACGGATACTGTAGGCCGAATCCAAAATAATCCCCATGATGTTAAATGCAGACCTTGTTGAACTAATGTTTGTTCATGTTTCTGTGCATTTCCTAAGGGTCTTTGGCAGTAGAGAGAATTCCTGGTCGTCAGCCCAGTTCCATGCAGCAGGGCTTCCCTCCTGGCCATCCCAGCCAGCCTGGCCCCGGCCCTAGAGGAGAGGGCCCTCCCGGGGCCTTCCCTCCAGGCTCCACCGCCCACCAGCGTGGGAGCACCCTGGCCCAGCTCCAGCTGCAGGTAGAGAAGCTTGCTCAGCACCCCAACAGGGCTGGACAGCCCCCTCCCAATCATTGGTCCTGGTACCAGCAGGGTCTGAAGCTCCCGGGGCCAGGTCCAGGGGGCCCACCTCCACAGAGGCCCCACCAGGGGGGTTCTCCATCACAGGGTCCCCCCAACATGGTCCAGATCCAGCAGCCAGGACGTAGTTACGGACCCCCCGGCCCCCAAACCCATCCCAACCCCAGGAGCCCCACCTCTATGCTACAAAACGCAGGCTTCCCTCCTCAGGTATGTGTGATTCTATTTTTTTTTTTCTAATCCCTTTTTGAAGTTGTAGATTTGCTCTTTGCTGTTATCCGATACGGAGTCACTGAGAACATGCTATTTCAGTTATGATAAAATGGAGACAAGCTGATGCAAAGGAAACGATTATGATTTCTGTTTACTGAGTTGTGTTATTGTCTTTAAAATAAATAAAAATTGTAATTGCAAAACTTGTGAAAAATGCTTGCCTCTGTTGTTTGTGCCATATCTCATTCTAGTCTCTAAGGGATCTCATCCACAACTCCAGCTTCCCTCCCAAACCAATGGATGTGCTACAGGGTACCTCCCGCTACTCTCATGCACCTCCTAACACAGGACCCATCAGCACTCAAGCCTCTATACACCAGGTATATGCGGTTTCCTATAAACTGAAGCTGAACCTCATTATTTAATGTATTTACATGTATTTTACGTCTCTGGTTGTGTATTTACCACACACAAACAAACAAACAAACAAACAAGAAATAGTGTAACTCTTTGGTTGTTGTTCTCAGCGTAACATGATGGAAGCCGCACAACTGAGGAGGAGTGACCCCAGTGGATCTTCATCATTATCCATGCCCAACCCCAGAGCTAGTTATGCTCCGAGCCTAGCCACTGCCTTCCCAGACAGACATGGTAGGCATCTCACCCTCACACTTCCCTCATTTGTTAAAACAAACTTTAAATATAATTAAATCAGCTATTCATGCCCAATCATACATTTCTCAATTTAACCCATTTCTCTTTCTCCCCTCAGCACAAGGAAGACAGAATTCCCCCATGTCCAAATCTTCCTCCTCTGAAGCCAACATAGGGTAGGTGAACCCCTGTATGTACCGTGTGGTTGATGTGTTCCTGGTTGTAATATCTGTGGTTCTGTGTTGAAGGTCTGCTTCCTGGAAGCGTACAGAGCCTCATGCTGCGGCTCCCCCCTCAGCTAAGCGGAGGCGAAGGTCGTCCCCCGGACCAATCATCGTCATCAAGGACGAACCGGAGGACGATGACGAAGTCAGCTTTGTAAGTATGACTGCATGTGTGCTTTTGAAATATGTATATGTATATTCTATTCTATACAATCATATGTGAATGATATAATCTCCCTCGTGTCTCTTCTATCTTCCAGGTGCAGTCTAGTGTTGGAGCCTCAGCCAGCCTGCCAGACAGTAGTACAGGCATCCAGCCCAAGCCCCAGCAGCAGTCTCTCCCAGCACCCATGTTGGAGCCCCAGCTAGAGCCAGAGCCCCAGCTAGAGCCAGAGGCCTGGCCAGGGCCCCAGCTAGAGCCAGAGCCCTGGCCAGAGCCAGAGCCCCAGCTAGAGCCTGAGCCCCAGCTAGAGCCTGAGCCCCGGCTAGAGCCAGAGCCCCGGGTCGAGGCAGAGGCCCGGCCAGAGCCCCAGCTCGAGGCAGAGGCCCAGCCAGAGCCCCAGCTCGAGGCAGAGGCCCGGCCAGAGCCCCAGCTCGAGGCAGAGGCCCGGCCAGAGCCCCAGCTCGAGGCAGAGGCCCAACCTCAGCCCCAGCTAGAGGCAGAGGCCCAGCCAGAGACCCAGGTAGAGCTAGAGGCTGACCCCCAACCAGACCGAGAAAAGGCCCCAGGTGTCCCTGAAGACGACCCGAATGAAGACTGGTGCGCCGTGTGTCAAAATGGGGGAGAACTGCTCTGCTGTGACAGATGTCCCAAAGTCTTCCATCTGAACTGTCATATACCTTCACTTAGAGAGTCTCCCAGGTAATTAACAACTACATTTCTATGCACCACTCACAGCTGCACAGTCCTGCCTGCTCTGCCTGTTAAATGTAATACAGCTGTCTCTGAAGGGTGATAAGTGTGCAGTACATTGTAATATAAACTGGGAATTGTTTACCCCCAAAGTGAGACAAGAGGCTGCAATATTGTGAATTCACTAACCCCCCTGTGTGTGTCTGTTTCCAGTGGTGAGTGGTTCTGTTCGTTCTGTCGTGACCTGGCCAGTCCTGAGATGGAGTATAACCCAGATAGCCAGGGAGAATCACCAGCCATGAAGGAAGAGCCAGGATCAGAGAAATTCCCTCCAGTTGATAAGAGGAAATGTGAGAGACTGTTGCTCTGCATCTACTGCAACGAGTTCAGTACAGATTTCCAGGAGCCTGCCTCACCTTTGGTAAGACTGCAACTACCCTATAGAACATTTTTGCTCTATGATTTTAATTCAATCAATACGATACGACTTTGTCTATCGAGTCAGAAAATTGTCTTAACTCCCAATCCCCAGACACCACACCATTCATTTTGGATAATTTATAACAGTTAAGAATGATGCTTCCCCCATCTATGTCCAGTCAATCCCAGAGTATAAGGAGCTGATTGAGACTCCAATGGACCTGTCTATCGTGAAGAGCAGGCTGGAGTCTAAGGAGAGCCCACGTTACTGCAGTGCTGAGGAGTTTGTCAAGGATGTCAGGCTCATATTCAGGAACTGTGCAAAGTATTACCAGGTACGGCAAGACTACACAACACACAATATGATGCACTTGGGTTCGATTATGGTGCTTGCTTACAACGCTAGCATTCACATTTAGTTTTTGTATTGGACCACAAAACTGAAAATGCCCTGGTTTCCCAGACCCAGGTTAAGCCTATTTAGAATGGACTAAAAGTATGTTCAAAGTCCAGTAGAAGGCTTATTTCAGAAACCAGCCCTAAAATGTGTTAACAAAATTGAGAGACAAACCACTTGTTTAATTAGAGATATAAGTAGCATACATTGATGTGCTTGTTTTCCTGTTTTATTCCCTATGACAGTGCTGTCTGTGCTTTCGCTTCTGCTTTGCTTTCTCTTTGAGCTCGGCTAGTCCTTTGTTTACGACAACTGATGTAAAAGAGGCTTTATAAAATAAATTTTTTGATTGACAGGCAGACACTGAGGTGGGAGGTGCAGGACTGAGCCTGGAGGAGTACTTTGAAGAGCAGCTCAAGCTCCTCTACCAAGACAGGAGCTTCTCTGGGGGCAGAGAGGAGGGAATGATACCCCCTGTGGAGGATGAGATGGAAGATGGGATGGAAGATGACGGGATGGCTCCTAACGAAGGGGATATGCCCCCGGTCGAGGACGATCTAACACCTGTTGAAGAAGGGATGCATTCTATGGAGAAAGAAGGAACGGAAGAGGCTCCTGTGGAAGGAGGGATGGAGGAAGAAGGGATACCCCCTATAGAAGAGAGCATGGAAGAGGAAGGGGAAGAGACTTCTCCAGTGAAAGGAAACTCACCACCTTCTGATGCTACAGAACCAGTAGATCCATCAACAAGGGGTGCATCATCACCCAACCTTCCCAGCAAGGATGCTCCTCAACCCCTCTCCTCAACCCAAGACAACCCTCCCTGCGAGGAGGCCCCCCAACTCCTCTCAGATACCCCAGACAACCCTCCTGACACCAGCCCTGCTGACTCCCAGGACACCAGCCCTGCTGCAGGCTTAGCCATTGAAAATGAGGGGACGACTGAAGAAGTGCGAGACGAAGCAGAAGAGGAATGATTCTTGTTCTTCCACTGTAAATTGGCCGGACAATAAAGCTTTTAGAATTATCTATTGGTTCTGTTGTCTGAAAATACAGGGTGACCTCTTTGCTGCGTCATACACTTTTTGATATGATTTTCAATAATAAAGAAAGAAACCGAGAAACCTGGGACGTTTAACAGGGTACAGAGATGGACAATGAATGCACAAATGTTTGTCTTGTTACAAAGCAATGTAGCTACATGTATGAACTGATAATGCACAGACTGTTCTGTCTGCTGGGATTGAGAAGTTACAATCATGCTGTAACTGATGAACTTTCTACAATAACAATCATAACACAAATAATGTCCATTATTATCGATAAGTTGTCTGCAATTTTCCATGTTGGCTTTTGTAAAGACGAATGCCATATAATACTGTCTATTTAAAATAATGTACGTGATATTATTTATCCAACTCTAAAGAAAAATAACTGCAAAGACAGAACTCCATGAAAACCATAGCCCTACATCACGTCTTAACTCAAAGTTTTTGATAAAGGTCAATCATTTAAACTTTTATGTATAGTTGTGTTATAATTTAGTTCAATTCCAGGCTACTCTTGTACAGAACATTGTTAAGGAGGTATTCTGAAAGGTGGACTCAGCGATATAACAGATGCAAAAGGCAAACAGCATAGTGGGTCAATTTCAGCGACAACTAAGAGCGTGGGGCTCAACTTCTCCGCTGTTTTGATGCCCTGGCTACCGTGAAGTGAACTGTGTACATGAGCAGATACTGTGTGAGAGCGAAGTCTTGCATCCGCTCATCTCAGTATCTGTTGTGCTGCTGGTGGCAATGTCATTTTTCTGAGTCTACCTTTAAGACTGTTCACTAGATTACAGGGATGTAAAATGAAAGTGCAGTGTTCCTCGAATGGTGCTGCTTGATTTTTGGCATGTAAAGAGAACAAACTGTAGCGCTCACTTTTCCTTTTTGCATGTTTTCTTGTTGCCTGGCTACCCAGACTTGGTCTGGCCAAACGCTAAGGCCACGGACGTTATTTCTTCTCTACTATTAGTCTGGATCTGAGTACCGTCTGATTGGTCCAGAAACCGATGGTTTGGGCCAGAGTCAGAACACACGTGGATAAAGCGTCCAGTTAGAAAATGTGTAATTGACTTTGATACTCTTGATTGGTTAGAGATGATCCAATCGATGAAGACTTTGTTTTGTACAACGCCCCTCATGCCACCACAAGACTTCAATAGATGCCGTAAAGAGGTCACTGGAAAGCAGACTTTGGGGGATAGAAGAAGGTTGCCAGATTGGTGCACAGTCAACAAATCTGATCTAACAAAGTGCATATTCGTCAAATCCGTCATGATTGATGTATTGTAACAGGCCCACTGGTTACTAAAGTCTGATTTGGATTTATTTGGCTGCATAACATTTAGAAGTAGTCCCATTTCAGTTTAGAAGTGACTGCTAAATGCTAACTCCTGTTGGTATAGCTGGTAGCATACAATAAAACTTGAATTAAACGACGTCTCAAATATCCGCCTGTCCCTTTTATTAGCCAAGCAATGGCACACATTTCAGCAACTAAACGCCCCTTTCAAAGAAACGTAGGGTCTAAATGAATTGTTTACAGAGGTTACATCAATGACCAAAAACAGCCAACAACTTCCGGAGTACAGACCCCCAAAAATCGCCCGATCGCCTTCTTTTGGCGAAATTAAGGACTGACGAAAATGCACAGTCAATGAGAATAATGACTCTGTCAAAACGTTTTTTAAATATTTTTTTTAACAGAGGCATACTAAGAGAAAAGAAACTTGACACAATGTGTACATGATAACAAAGTGTAGGAAATGAAGAAATGTATTAAAATGCTGGAAGTGAATGCTGGAATTAAACAATTAAATATGCAAATGAGCAAAAGCTGTGTGGATGAAGGAAAATAGATGCCTGGCTCACATTGAAGCCTGTCTCAAGTAGATGCCTGTTGTGTTCAGTGATTTAAGCAAATAAACTCTGGGCTATTAATTGTGGTAGCTAGCATAGAGAAATCAGTGGTGTTAGTCAAAGTGTTTTTATTTTATTTTTTTATTTCGCCTTTATTTAACCAGGTAGGCCAGTTGAGAACAAGTTCTCATTTACAACTGCGACCTGGCCAAGATAAAGCAAAGCAGTGTGACACAAACAACAACACAGCGTTACACATGGAATTAACAAACACAGTCAATAACACAATAGAAAAGGTATATATACAGTGTGTGCAAATGGTGTAAGGAGGTAAGGCAATAAATAGGCCAAGGAATTACAATTTAGCAAATTAACACTGGAGTGATAGATGTGCAGATGATGATGTGCAAGTAGAGATACTAGTGTGCAAAAGAGAAAAAAAACAATATGGGGATGAGGTAGGTAGTTGGATAGGCTATTTACAGATAGACTGTGTACAGCTGCAGTGATCGGTAAACTGCTCAGATAGCTGATGCTTAAAGTTAGTGAGGGAGATATAAGTATCCAACAGTGATTTTTGCCTTTTGTTCCAGTCATTGGCAGCAGAGAACTGGAAGGAAAGGCGGCCAAAGTAGGTGTTGGCTTTGGGGATGACCAGTGAGATATACCTGCTGGATGGAGTTGGGAAGAGCTGCATCTAGGGGGGACCGGAAGAGGAGGCTCCTCCTGCACCTACTGCGGCCGGAGAAGACACACTTCGGACCGGTGCTGGAGGAGTCCGTCTGGGAGTAGAGATGGCAGGCGGAACACTTCTCGGCCACCCCAGGTGAGTAGGCAAACTCACCCAGAGCTCCCTGTTGGTCACATGTTTTATTTTATTTTTTCCATGTGTTTTTTTCCCTCTCTCCAGCAAAAAGCGCTAGTCAATTCAGGAACAGCTGAGAGTTTTATGGTTCGCGGACTCGCCCGTGAGTTGGGTATTCCGTTGGTGCAGATAGACCCACCTTTCCCCGTGCACTCCTTAGATAGCTGACCGTTAGGGTCAGGGCTGGTCAGGGAGGCCACAATTCCGCTGGACATGGTAACGCAGGGGGATCTTAGGGAGCGGATCAGTTTCTACCTTATTGATTCACCTGCGTTTCCAGTGGTGTTGGGGATTCCCTGGCTGGCTATTTACAATCCCCTCATTTCCTGGAGACAGGGGGCTCTTCAGGGGTGGTCAGAGGAGTGTTCAGGTAGGTGTATAGGAGTTTCCATCGGTGCCACATCGGTGGAGAGTCCAGACCAGGTTTCCACTGTGCGCATTCCCCCAGAATATGCCGATTCGGCTATCGCTTTTTGTAAAAAGAAGGCGACCAAATGACCACCCCATCGAAGGGGGGATTGCGTAATAAACCTCCAGGAGAACGCTGCACTTCCCAGGAGTCACGTGTACCCATTGTTACAGGAGGAGACGTTGGGTATGGAGACATATGTCACGGAATCTCTGAGACAGGGGTACATTCGGCCCTCCATGTCACCCGTCTCCTCAAGTTTCTTTTTTGTGAAGAAACGGGAGGGAGGACTGCGTCCGTGCATTGATTATCGAGGTCTAAATTCGATCCCAGTGGGATTTAGTCATCCGCTACCTTTCATCGATACAGCGGTGGAATCATCCCACGGAGCGCGGTTTTTCACAAAACTGGACCTTTGGGAGGGAGACGAGTGGAAAACAACGTTTAGTACCACATCAGGCCACTATGAGTACCTCGTCATGCCGTATGGGTTAAAGAATGCTCCAGCTGTCTTTCAATCCTTTGTAGATGAGATTCTCAGGGACTTGCACGGGCAGGGTGTGGTGGTATACATTGATGACATCTTGATCTATTATGCCACACGCGCCGTGCATGTCTCCCTGGTACGCAAGGTACTTGGGTGACTGCTGGAGCATGACCTATACATCAAGGCTGAGAAAAGTGTGTTCTCCAAACGAGCCGTTTCCTTCCTGGGTTATCGCATTTCCACCTCGGGGGTGGTGATGGAGTGTGACCGCATTAACGGCATGCGTAATTGGCCGACTCCGACCACGCTAAAGGAGGTGCAGCGGTTTTTAGGGTTTGCCAATTACTACTGGAGGTTTATCCGGGGTTTTGGCCAAGTGGCGGCGCCTATTACCTCACTGCTGAAGGGGGGGCCGGTGCGTCTACGGTGGTCGGCCGAGGCAGATGGAGCTTTCAACCAGTTGAAGGCGCTGTTTACTGACTCGCCCATGTTGGCACATCCGGACCCTTTGTTAGCATTCATAGTGGAGGTGGATGCGTCCGAGGCTGGGGTTGGAGCCGTGCTGTCACAGCACTCGGGTACGCCACCGAAACGCTTTCTTTTCTAAGAAGCTGAGTCAGGTGGAGCAGAACTATGATGTGAGGGACCGGGAGTTGCTCGCTGTAAAAGCCCTGAAGGTGTGGAGACACTGGCTTGAGGGGGCTAAGCACCCTTTCCTCATCTGGACTGACCACCGCAATCTGGAGTATATCCGGGCAGCGAGGAGACTGAATTCACGTCAGGCTAGGTGGGCCATGTTCTTTACACGATTTAGATTTATGATCTCTTATAGACCAGGTTCCCTTAACACTAAGGCCGACACGCTGTCCCGTCTCTATGACACTGAGGACCGGTTCATCGATCCTACTCCCATCCTTCCAGCCTCTAGGCTGGTGGCTCCGGTGGTATGGGAGGTAGACGCTGACATCGAGCGGGCGTTGAGGTTGGAACCTGCGCCTTCACAGTTTCCGACCAGTCTCAGCTACGTGCCGCTTGGTGTCCATGATCAATTGATTCGGGGGGCTCACACACTACCTTCTTCAGGTCATCCGGGGATTGCGAGGACAGTGCGGGGTCTTAGGGGGAAATACTGGTGGCCCACCTTAGCCAAGGACGTGAGTCTCTATGTCTCCTCCTGTTCGGTGTGCGCCCAGAGTAAGGCTCCTAGGCACCTTTCTAGGGGGAAGTTACAGCCCCTCCCGGTTCCACAACGGCCCTGGTCTCATCTGTCGGTGGACTTTCTTACTGATCTTCCCCCATCTCAGGGGAACACTACCATTCTGGTAGTTGTGGATCAGTTCTCTAAGTCCTGCCGTCTCCTTCCATTGCCTGGTCTCTGGTCAGCCTGACCTCTGGTTATCACCCCGAGAGTAATGGGCAGGTGGAGAGAGTGAACCAGGAAGTGGGTAGGTTTCTGAGGTCGTACTGGCCAGGAGAATGGGCGAGGTACGTCCCATGGGCGGAGTTGGCCCAGAACTCACTCCGTCACTCCTTCACGAACATGTCGCCATTCCAATGCATGCTGGGCTACCAGCCGGTCCTGACTCTGTGGCATCAGAGTCAGACTGAAGCTCCTTCGGTGGAGGAGTGGGTACAGCGTTCTAGGGAGACCTGGCGGGCAGTCCAGGACTCTCTCAAGCAGGCCGGTGGACGGCAGAAGAAGAGCGCTGACCGCCACCGCAGTGAGGCCCCTGTGTTCGCACCAGGTGACAGGGTCTGGCTCCCGACCCGAAACCTGCCCCTCCGCCTGCCCTGCCGGAAGCTGGGGCCGCAGTGTGTGGGGCCATTTAAAGTCCTGAGGAGGATAAACGAGGTGTGTTATAGATTGCAACTTCCCTCTTACTATCGCATTAACCCCTCGTTTCATGTGTCTCTCCTCAGGCCAGTGGTAGTTGGTCCCCTACAAGCAGGTGAGGTGCCGGAGGTCACGCTCGAGATGCCGGGTGAGGGGCCTGCAGTACCTCGTGGACTGGGAGGGCTACGGTCCGGAGGAGAGGTGCTGGGTACCGGTGGGGGACATTTTGGATCCTTCCCTCTTGAGGGACTTCCACCGCCTCCACCCGGATCGCCTTGCACCTCGCCCTCCAGGTCGCCCCCGAGGCCGGGGTGGGCGTGCTGCGGGAACCGCGCGCCAGGGGGGTGGGCACTGTCATGAATCCCGCCGAAGAGGGTGCCTCTTCCTGTTCGGGTGGCGGTCGTCGTCGCTGGCCTACTAGCTGCCACTGATCCCCTTTTCTGTTTCATTTAGTTGTGTCTGATTAGTTGCACCCGTTTGGGGTTAGGTTTTGATTGTGGGCTATTTAAACCCAGTAGGCCTGCCGGCTTTTGTGTGGGCTTGTTTTTCTGTTTATGGTGTGTGATTATTTTGTGGTATTTATTTTTCTGGTCAGTTTCGTCCTGTTGTTTGGACTGGGTCTTTACGCGCCCTTGTGTGTGTGGCGTGACCGTCTCTCTGTTTTTTTGGGGAAAATAAAAATCCACATCTTGTGAACTACCCTGCTCTCTGCGCCTGACTTCTCCACCCACTACTCATAGAAACCGTGACAGGTTACACCTTTTGAATTATGAAATGGACCTAGATTATATTGTATATGTAGAAAAGTATGTTCAGGAATGCCTTGTATATAGTCTACACTTGCTGACTAGGCTTAGCTATATAATTAATTGCTGTTTCTTTACCTCCCCTCTTACTCATTTTCAAAACCTTTCTCACCATGTTCTCACCCCACATAAACTTGGCCAGAGCACCCAGAGTACCATTGGCCCACGTTGAAGGACTGCTGTCAGGATGGAAGGGGCCGAGCTCTGGGTGAACAAGACTGTACAGTCCTCCCTCTAATTGCTGCCTCTCGCATCTGCAGGTAGGTAAAAGTAACACCTGGTTTTCAGGAGGACAGTATGTATGTGCCTGCAACCTGTGTGACCCAGTTTATCAGAGGCCCTTGTTGGTAGGGAAGTACATGAAGAAATCTAGGACAGTCCAGGAATGGTTAGATAATTAGATGTTATAGTGCTTATACTTTATCGGGCATTGTTACTGCTTTCATAATGGGATGCACAGAGGCGTAGTTGTATGCCTGTTGAGAGATGATGGCGTCATTAAAATAACTCAACCCCAACCACTCCTCCTGCCAACCCCCATCACTCTTCCTCTATCACCTCCCACTACCACCCACTCCCCTACAATCCCCCACAACCCTCAAACCAGTTGGGCAGGTTGCCACATAGGCCCCATGTACAGGACCTAATTGTCGCCATGGAGCCCTCCTAAGGGACCACCGGGCTGCTGGGTGCCTGTAAAAAGCTCTGTGGTAGGAGGTGAAAATTGTAGTGGGGAAGACACCTAGAGCACACATGGTACGGCCTTTTTCTGACTGAAGACAGCATCCTTCCTCTCCTCACACCACGTGAATTGTTCTGCTCTTCACTTTTCTGTGGTCTAACAGGATAGCTCAGGAGCAGTGTTGTTCGGCTATAGTAGGGGACAAATTGTGTACCAGCGGCATCAACCTGGCCAAAGAACAGGGGGCCTGTGTGGTACCTTTTACCCATGGGGACCCCTGTGAAACAAAGACTAACAAGGTGTGTAATTGTGTATTGGAACGCTCTCTCAATCACCTTCCTCCTTGTTTACTTACTGTAGCTCCTCTTCCTCTACAACATATACCAATACAGCTTTTTCTTCCATCCTCACTCACTTGTCTCTGAGTCTACCCTTTTAATGAGCGACTGAACGCATCGATTTCCCATGTTTTCCTGTTGCTCCTTATGAAAACCGTGATTTCAATCTTAGGGGTGTGGTTCGATGTGGCAGCTACTTATGTTTGTTCCCTATTAAACACCATAGGAACAAAACCAGTATCACATCCTCAAAATAGTCAGAATGAATCTAAGATTAAACAAGAAATCAATAATAAATGTTGATGTTTCTTTGCCGAGGAGGCTTTAGTCAGGCAATTTTAGCTTAGGTGTTTGGTGCAGTATTTCTCCAAAAGAAATGTGTGACCTCTTGCCTTATGTTAACACAGTCTGGTCTGCTGCACTGCTGGGCAGGTCTGTCTCACTGTCTGTGTGTTCTGTGGTACAATCTGATAGAGTGCAATCACCACAGCTGTTTATCCTGTGTTAGTGGGCAAGTGGGCTGTTTTTCCTGTATTAGTGGGCATTGTCGAAATCAAACCTAACCCTCAAGTAAGTCTTGACAAACTCTTGTACTCAAATCTCACAAAACTCAGTTTTGGAAGATACTACTTTATGACCACTTGCACCTTTTAGTCAATTTTGTGACTGGAATAAATGTTTCTGACTGATGTCGATGTCACTTGTAGTTTTCAACAATAGAAGTTGGTTCTCAAGTTCAGATGTCAAGTGCTGTTTTCAATGATTGAAATTGGTTGTCAAGCTGGCCCCAGACCTGGGAAAGCACTGTCAGGAGACAGCCCAGGCCTGCTGTGGTGGGGTACGACCAGAGCACAACAAGCCTGCTGCTGGGGCTCAAGGTAACCTAATGCTACAGCAGTGCTTACCAAATGGTGCTCCAGAACCCAAGTGGCTCAGACCCAAATGGTGCTCCAGAACCCAAGTGGCTCAGTCCTAAATGGTAGGCCAGAATGACCCATGTGGCTGTGTCCAAATGGTGTCCTAGACAAAAAAAAACGGTTTGTGAACCATTAGTCTGACAGACTGTTACCTGCTAGTGCGAACAATATTTGGTCCTGGGTTCTGAGATTGGCTGCTGTTCGTTCACCTCAGTTTATCTAAAAACATATAGCCTATTAGCTATCCAATTGTACTGTTATTCCCCTGATAGGGAAGAAATATGAGAAACGATTCACACTGACACGTAGCATAAGCGACTGTTCAGTCAGTTGTAATGATGAATTGCATAAAATCATCAACTCTTTACATAGATCTCTTTTCTCAAATTATGTAACGTTCACATTTCTATTCCTAGTTATGACTAATCACGCTCCGCACAAACACACATCAATGGAGCACACAGTTGATCATATTATCACATTTGCGTTAAGTATTTGAATATTACTTACGATTCTGCAAACATATCAGTGATGGTAAAAAAAGGTGGATAAACTATAAACTTCAGCGAACAAGATGAACAACAAATGTATTGTTTGCATTTTGTTGTATTTTAATATAGGCCTATAGAGAAGACAGGCCATGTGTAGATGTTCATATTGAAACAGATCTTATTGTTGTAAAGTTTCAAACTCGTTTGATAAGATTGGTTCAAGAGAGTGGTGAATGTGCCCCATGCATTGCAGCCCACAGAGCTTGGACCCCAGGTTCATATCCTCACCTCCTGAGGATGCCCTTGTTAGATAGTGATATCCCCCCATACCAGGCTAGGAAACAGAAAGTCCTCACAATCTCTATGTCAGGTATAGTAGTTAGAGTGTATCTAGCTGTTCACATTCAGGTATCTCAGTCAGCGCAGGAGGGATTTTCAGAATTGGAGTAGAGTTGGTAGTGTAGTAATATGTGATAACTGATGACATAACAACTGAACTAGCATGTACATGTTTGTGTGTGTGTTTAGTAGGATCCACCAAGTGTTCACATTTGTGTGTGGGCAAAGGCACATGCGCTTGCTTCGATGGCTACAAACTCAAACCAAACTAACACAACTGTGAGGGTGAGTATGTAGACGTATGCAAAAATGGTACATCCCTAAACATATAGAACATGTGACTCATCATAGGCTAGAATACAGTCAAGCAATGAGACATGCACATTAGTGGTTAGCTGTTTATTTACCCACACCTGTCCGCAATTGCTAATAACCCATCCGCAACCGCCAGACTAAAAATCTGAGGCCTGGTGTGCAATATTGCTTTGTTGCCTGATTTAGATGTTTTTCTACGTATAATATTCAACATTTTGGTAGGCTATTTCTTTGTCAACTTGTCTATAATTGTAACTGCAGATTCCCTCCTCTTCGTCTGAAGAGGAGGTGTAGCAGGGATCGGACCAAAACGCAGTGTGGTAAGTGTCCATATCGTTTATAATAAAACATTAACTGAATACTAAGAAATACAAAACAATAAATGTGACCATGAACGAAAACCAAACCGAAACAGTCCCGTGTGGTGACAGACACGGAAACAACCACCCACAAACCAACAGGGAAACCCAGGCTACCGAAGTATGATTCTCAATCAGAGACAACTAACGACACCTGCCTCTGATTGAGAACCATACTCGGCTGAGACCTAAACATAGAAACCTAAACATAGAAACACAAAACATAGACTGCCCACCCCAACTCACTCCCTGACCATACTAAATAAAGACAAAACAAAGGAAAATAAAGGTCAGAACGTGACAATAATAAGATGCATTCAACTTCTCTTCTGCCATTATACGTTGCCATAGAAGACTATATAAACCATTGCTCACGAGAGATAATGTCATAGACCGATAGAATGTTTAGAATCTAGTTGACATTGGTAAAGTTTCTCCGTTTCTTTCGCAGAGCAAATACATTCAGAAACCTGGCAATAAAATGTAATAACAAAAAATGGCTGTTAAAAATGTTCTAAAATCATTTTTACCAGTTGTAGGGAAATAGAAAGCTGTGAAAACTACTCAACATGTTTCTGATAGGATTTCCGTTAGAATTGGATGCATATTTTATGTGGTTTAAATACTATCAGCTTTTATGTTGCTGATAAAGATACCTTCTGTAGAGGTGCTAACTGTGCATTCACATTCTCTCAAGATGTTGAAATAAATTAATCATATTTCTCCACCCAAAAGTTTGCCTTACGTTCGAGAGACAAAGAGAGTCAAACTTATCGTACATTTGGAAACTATCCTCAAAGTAATAATACTACTTTGCTCACAAGCCACTGCTTGTTTGGGTAAGGAATGCAATGTATTTACATGTATTTACATGTAGATGTCTTTGTCGTCGTCTCTGTTGAAACCAACCAGTCCTTCTACAAAGAAGGGGCTGGATGAGTGTAAGGCTCTGGTTGTCCACCAGAGGACACAATGTCCTTCTTCTTTGTATCGCTTCTCTGGTAGTGAAGTGTTTGTTAGAACAGACACCTGAGATGCACTAACGATTGTCTGAGATGGGATTCTCCTTCCCATGTTGTGTCTTTAGTCAAAGTTCTAGGACCACTTTTACATGCACAGCTGCAGACTGGTCTCGTAGTGTAGATTATCTGCTCACTTCCTGTTGGTAGTTTCAGAATTTCCAACCATTTCGTAACGTTCAGCTCCTGCTTCATGTCAGCTGGTCTGGTAGTTTCAACCATTTCAACGTGTGAACCACGGTCTCAACGTATTTTGGCTTGATATGTTAATTCTTAGTAAGTCCTTTTAAGCACTCTGGTCGGAAAGGAGGTTCCATCACACTGACGCTTAAAAGGAGCATGTACTTCCGTCGCCGACAGAGATGGCCGCCTCGCTTTGTGTTCCTAGGAAACTATGCAGTATTTTTTTTTTCGTGTTATTTCTTACATTGGTACCCCAGGTAATCTTAGGTTTTATTACATACAGTCGGGAGGAACTACTGGATATAAGAGCAACGTCAACTCACCATCATTACGACCAGGAATACGACTTTCCCAAACCGGATCCTCTGTTTTGCCCACCAACCAGGACAATAAATCGGATCCCAGCCAGCGAACCAAAACAAAGACGCCGTAAAAAGGGGCATCCAAAGCGGTCTTCTGGTCAGGCTCAGGAGACGGGCACATCGTGCACCGCTCCCGAGCATACTACTCGCCAATGTCCAGTCTCTTGAAAACAAGGTTGATGAAATCTGAGCAAGGGTAGCATTCCAGAGAGACATAAGAGACTGTAATGTTCTTTGCTTCACGGAAACATGGCTCATTCAAGACACGCTATTAGAGTCGGTACAGCCACCTGGTTTCTTCACGCATCGTGCGGACAGAAACAAGCATCTTTCTGGTAAGAAGAGGGGCGGGGGGGTATGCCTTATGGTTAACGAGACGTGGTGTGGTCATAACAACATACATAACAACATGTTCACCTGACTTAGAATTCCTCACAATCAAATGAATCAAATGTCGACCGCATTATCTACCAAGAGAATCCTCTTCGATTATAATCACAGCCGCATATATTCCCCCCCCAAGCAGACACATCGATGGCCCTGAACAAACTTTATTTGACTCTATGTAAACTGGAAACCACATATCCTGAGGCTGTATTCATTGTATCTGGGGATTTTAACAAGGCTAATCTGAAAACAAGACTACCTAAATCCTATCAGCATATCGATTGTGCTACCAGGGCTGGTAAAACCCTGGATCATTGTTATTCTAACTTTCGTGACGCATATAAGGCCCTCCCCCGCCCTCCTTTTGGAAAAGCTGACCATGACTCCATTTTGTTGCTCCCTGCCTATAGACAGAGACTAAAACAGGAAGCTCCCGCACTCAGGTCTGTTCAACGCTGGTCCGACCAATCTGATTCCATGCTTCAAGATTGCTTCGATCACGTGGATTGTGATATGTTCCACATTGCGTCAAACATCAACATTGATGAATACGCTGATTCGGTGAGCGAGTTTATTAGCAAGTGCATCGGCGATGTCGTACCCACAGCAACTGTTAAAACATTCCCAAACCAGAAACCGTGGATTGATGGCAGCATTCGCGTGAAACTGAAGGTGCGAACCACTGCTTTTAACCAGGACAAGGTGACCGGAAACATGACCGAATACAAACAGTGTAGCTATTCCCTCCTCAAGGCAATCAAACAAGCTAAGTGTCAGTATATAGACAAAGTAGAGTCGCAATTCAACGGCTCAGACACAAGGTATGTGGCAGGGTTTACAGTCAATCACGGACTACAAAAGAAAACCAGCCCCGTTGTGGACCAGGATGTCTTGCTCCCAGACAGACTAAACAACTTCTTTGCTCGCTTTGAGGACAATACAGTGCCACTGACACGGCCCGCTACCAAAAACTGCGGACTCTCCTTCACTGCAGCCGACGTGAGTAAAACATTTAAACGTGCTAACCCTCGCAAGGCTGCAGGCCCAGACAGCATCCGCAGCCGTGTCCTCAGAGCATGCGCAGACCAGCTGGCTGGTGTGTTTACGGACATATTCAATCAATCCTTATCCCAGTCTGCATTTCCCACATGCTTCAAGAGGGCCACCATTGTTCCTGTTCCCAAGAAAGCTAAGGTAACTGAGCTAAACAACTACCGCACCGTAGCACTCACTTCAGTCATCATGAAGTGCTTTGAGAGACTAGTCAAGGACCATATCACCTCCACCCTACCTGATACCCTAGACCCACTCCAATTTGCTCACCGCCCCAATAGGTCCACATACGACGCAACCACACTGCACACTGCCCTAACCCATCTGGACAAAAGGAATACCTACGTGATAATGCTGTTCATCAACTACAGCTCAGCATTTAACCAGTTGGATATAGGGGGCGCTATTTAAATTTTTGGATGAAAAACGTTCCCGTTTTAAACAAGATATTTTGTCACAAAAAGATGCTTGACTATGCATATAATTGACAGCTTTGGATAGAAAACACTCTGACGTTTCCAAAACTGCAAAGATATTGTCTGTGAGTGCACAGAACTGATGTTACAGAAAAAACCCAGATAAAAATCCAAATCCGCATTTTTTGAAACCGCCTCATGGCAATGACTCCTTGTATGGCTGTGGAGGAGCTAGTAGTCAGCTTATGTTTTCCACGTTTTCACCAAGGTGTCTGCAGCATTGTGACGTATTTGTAGGCATATCATTGGAAGATTGACCATAAGAAACTACATTTAGGTGGTCGCTTGGTGTACTCCGTTGCAATTATTGCGTAATCTCCAGCTGCAGTACTTTTCTGTTTGCTACTGAGGAGAAACTCAACTGCCACGAATGATTTATCATTAGTACCCTCCAAACTCGGCATCAAGCTCGAGACCCTAGGTCTCGACCCTGCCCTGTGCGACTGGGTACTGGACTTCCTGACGGGCCGCCCCCAGGTGATGAGGGTAGGTAACAACATCTCCACCCCGCTGATCCTCAACACTGGGGACCCACAAGGGTGCGTTCTGAGCCCTCTCCTGTACTCCCTGTTCACCCATGACTGCGTGGCCATGAACGCCTTCAACTCAATCATCAAGTTTGCAGATGCAGTGGTAGGCTTGATTACCAACAACAACGAGACGGCCTACAAGGAGGAGGTGAGGGCCCTCGGAGTGTGGTGTCCGGAAAATATCCTCACACTCAACGTCAACAAAACAAAGGAGATGATCAGAGAGAGCACCCCCTATCCACATTGACGGGACAGTAGTGGAGAGGGTAGTAAGTTTTAAATTCCTCGGCGTACACATCACTGACAAACTGAATTGGTCCACCCACACAGACAACGTGTTGAAGAAGGCGCAGCAGTGCCTCTTCAACCTCAGGAGGCTGAAAAAATTCAGCTTGTCACCAAAATCACTCACAAACTTTTACAGGTGCACAATCGAGAGCATCCTGTCGGGCTATATCACCTCCTGGTACGGCAACTGCTCCGCCCACAACCGTAAGGCTCTCCAGATGGTAGTGAGGTCTGCACAACGTATCACCGAGGGCAAACTACCTGCCCTCCAGGACACCTACACCACCCGATGTCACAGGAAGGCCATAAAGATCATCAAGGACAACAACCACCCGAGCCACTGCCTGTTCACCCCGCTATCATCCAGAAGGCGAGGTCAGTACAGGTGCATCAAAGCAGGGACCGAGAGACTGAAAAACAGCTTCTATCTCAAGGCAGACTGTTAAACAGCCACTACTAATATTGTGTGGCTGCTACCAACATACTGACTCAACTTTAGCCACATAAATATTGGAAAAATTGATGTAAAAAATGTATCACTAGCCACTTTAAACAATGCCACTTAAAAACTTCTTCAGGATTATGTACCTGTACAGGAACCAAATCAGTGGAAATTCCAGAGCGCCAACTAATTGTACTCGTTAAAACTCAAACTTTCATTAAAATTCACATGCAGGGTACTCAATTCAAGCCACACTCGTGAATATAGCCAACATGTCAGATTTGTAAAATGCTTTTCGGCGAAAGCATGAGAAGCAATTATCTGATAGCATGCAGCCCCCAGAAACACACAAAGGGGACGTAAAACAAAGAAATTAGCTTAGCCGGCGCTACCCAAAACGCAGAAATAAAATATAAAACATTCATTACCTTTGACGAGCTTCTTTGTTGGCACTCCTATATGTCCCATAAACATCACAATTGGGTCTTTTTTTCCGATTAAATCGGTCCATATATACCCAAAATGTCCATTTATGAACACCGAGAAATCCGTGGAAAAAGTCACGTTTCCGAACGCGACATCATTTTATAAAATTCATAAAGTTGCCTATAAACTTTGACAAAACACTTCAACCTACTTCTGTAATCCAAGTTTATGTATTAGTAAACGTTAATAAACGATCAAATTGATCACGGAGAGATCTGTATTCAATAGCTAGAAGTTTACAAAACGAAGTCCAGTTCCTCACAGACATTTTTTTCAGTTGCGCACCTGAAGACCGGATGTGCTATTGACTAATCTGACCAAGGATAAAGGGCCCTGGTAATCACAACACTGGCGACATCATGTGGAAGCTGTAAGAATTGCAAACACAGTTCCATCATTTATGGCAAGCCATAGACAATACAAAGACTGGCGGATGGATTTTTTCTTTGTAGATTTTGTGATCAGGTTTTCTTGCGATTTTGACAATGGAACTCGTTCTGTTATAGTCACAGACACCATTGAACTAGTTCTAGAAACCTCAGAGTGTTTTCTATGCACACATACTAATCATATGCATATACTATATTCCTGGCATAAGTAGCAGAACGTTGAAATGTTGCGCGATTTTTAACAGAATGTTGAAAAAAGTGGCTCGATCTCCAACAGGTTTTAATATAATGTTTACATACCCTACATTACTCATCTCATAAGTATATACAGTACTCTATACCATCTACTGCATATTGCCATCTTTATGAAATACATGTATCACTAGCCTGTCACATTCTGACCTTTATTTCCTTTGTTTTGTCTTTATTTAGTATGGTCAGGGCGTGAGTTGGGTGGGCAGTCTATGTTTGTTTGTTCAATGATTTGGGTATTTCTGTGTTTCGGCCTAGTATGGTTCTCAATCAGAGGCAGGTGTCATTAGTTGTCTCTGATTGAGAATCATACTTACAGTGCCTTGCGAAAGTATTCGGCCCCCTTGAACTTTGCGACCTTTTGCCACATTTCAGGCTTCAAACATAAAGATATAAAACTGTATTTTTTTGTGAAGAATCAACAACAAGTGGGACACAATCATGAAGTGGAACAACATTTATTGGATATTTCAAACTTTTTTAACAAATCAAAAACTGAAAAATTGGGCGTGCAAAATTATTCAGCCCCCTTAAGTTAATACTTTGTAGCGCCACCTATTGCTGCGATTACAGCTGTAAGTCGCTTGGGGTATGTCTCTATCAGTTTTGCACATCGAGAGACTGACATTTTTTCCCATTCCTCCTTGCAAAACAGCTCGAGCTCAGTGAGGTTGGATGGAGAGCATTTGTGAACAGCAGTTTTCAGTTCTTTCCACAGATTCTCGATTGGATTCAGGTCTGGACTTTGACTTGGCCATTCTAACACCTGGATATGTTTATTTTTGAACCATTCCATTGTAGATTTTGCTTTATGTTTTGGATCATTGTCTTGTTGGAAGACAAATCTCCGTCCCAGTCTCAGGTCTTTTGCAGACTCCATCAGGTTTTCTTCCAGAATGGTCCTGTATTTGGCTCCATCCATCTTCCCATCAATTTTAACCATCTTCCCTGTCCCTGCTGAAGAAAAGCAGACCCAAACCATGATGCTGCCACCACCATGTTTGACAGTGGGGATGGTGTGTTCAGGGTGATGAGCTGTGTTGCTTTTACGCCAAACATAACGTTTTGCATTGTTGCCAAAATGTTCAATTTTGGTTTCATCTGACCAGAGCACCTTCTTCCACATGTTTGGTGTGTCTCCCAGGTGGCTTGTGGCAAACTTTAAACGACACTTTTTATGGATATCTTTAAGAAATGGCTTTCTTCTTGCCACTCTTCCATAAAGGCCAGATTTGTGCAATATACGACTGATTGTTGTCCTATGGACAGAGTCTCCCACCTCAGCTGTAGATCTCTGCAGTTCATCCAGAGTGATCATGGGCCTCTTGGCTGCATCTCTGATCAGTCTTCTCCTTGTATGAGCTGAAATTTTAGAGGGACGGCCAGGTCTTGGTAGATTTGCAGTGGTCTATTACTCCTTCCATTTCAATATTATCTCTTGCACAGTGCTCCTTGGGATGTTTAAAGCTTGGGAAATCTTTTTGTATACAAATCCGGCTTTAAACTTCTTCACAACAGTATCTCGGACCTGCCTGTGTGTGTTCCTTGTTCTTCATGATGCTCTCTGCGCTTTTAATGGACCTCTGAGACTATCACAGTGCAGGTGCATTTATACAGAGACTTGATTACACACAGGTGGATTGTATTTATCATCATTAGTCATTTAGGTCAACATTGGATCATTCAGAGATCCTCACTGAACTTCTGGAGAGAGTTTGCTGCACTGAAAGTAAAGGGGCTGAATAATTTTGCACGCCCAATTTTTCAGTTTTTGATTTGTTAAAAAAGTTTGAAATATCCAATAAATGTCGTTCCACTTCATGATTGTGTCCCACTTGTTGTGATTCTTCACAAAAAAATACAGTTTCATATCTTTATGTTTGAAGCCTGAAATGTGGCAAAAGTTCGCAAAGTTCAAGGGGGCCGAATACTTTCGCAAGGCACTGTAGGTAGCCTGGGTTTCACTGTGTGTTGGTGGGTGATTGTTCCTGTCTCTGTGTCTGCACCAGATAGGACTGTTTAGGGTTTTCACATTTCTTGTTTTTTTGTAGTCAGTTGTTCATGCGTACATTTACGTATTAAAAAGAATCATGGACACTTACCACGCCGCATATTGGTCCTCTGACCCTTTTCGCCTCTCCTCTTCGGAAGAAGAGGAGGAAATCCCTCACATAGCCACTTTAAACAATGCCACTTTCATATGTTTACATACCCTACGTTACTCATCTCATATGTATATACTGTACTCGATACCATCTACTGCATCTTGCCTATGCCGTTCTGTACCATCACTCATTCATATATCGTTATGTACATATTCTTCATCCCTTTACACTTGTGTGTATATGGTAGTTGTTGTGAAATTGTTAGGTTAGATTACTCGTTGGTTATTACTGCATTGTTGGAACTAGAAGCACAAGCATTTCGCTACACTCGCATTAAAATCTGCTAACCATGTTTATGTGACAAATAAGATTTGAGTTGATTTGATTCTGACCTCATTAGGGGCATGGTTTCGTTAATGTGCAAATTACATGAAAAAACATTATCTCTTTAGAAGACTAAAATCAGTGAGGTGTCTGTTTCCCAAAAGCATTTGATGATTGGCGTGTAGGCTTACAGTTATAGGCCCTAAATATTAAGCATACGCACTAATGCCAGATTACCTAAAATAATGAAAGAAAAACCTCATTGTATCCTATAGATATAAATTGCACAATAATGATAAATGTATGGATTTTTTAAGGTATTGTTCAACCCGCCTGCCACTCACCGCCCTTCATCCACACAATATTTCATGACCCTAAACCCACTTGCCTCACAGATATAGCCACAGGGACTGTTGGTTATGAGTCAACCCACACATCACTCATCCACATGTACCAGGACAACTTTGACACTTATGTCAATACATAGCAGTCAGTGGGGAAAAGATGAGTGACAACCAATTGAAGTTTATGCCAATACATTCCAGTCAATGGGAAATTATGAAAAGATGAGACTCACAAATAGACAGACATCGCTCTCTCTTTCCTCTAATTCCCCTTCTCCCCGTCTCTCTTCTCTCTCCCACCTCCTTCTCCTTGACCCCTCTGTCTCTTTCTCTCAACCTCATATGTATCCCCCTTTCTCTTCTCTTCTCTCTCCCTCCCCCTTCGTTTACCACCTCAAACCTCTCCCCCTCTCTCCACCCTCTTCTATCTCTCTCTTTCTTTGTCTCCCTCTATCTCCCTTCCTTCCTCTCTCTCCCCCTTCCTACTTCACCCTCTCCCTTTCTCTCTCCCTTTCTCTATCCCCTTTCCTCACTCTCCCCCTTCTCTCTCTCCCTCTTCTCTCACTTCCTCCTCCCAGACAGAGAGGCAGAAATACAGACACACAGACAGGTAGGCAGACAGACAAGACACACAGACAGAAACACAGGAAGACAGGCAGACAGACAGACAGATAGACCGGCAGGCAGACAGACATGCAGACTCTCTCCCATCCCTCCTCTCTCTTCCCCCTCCCTCCTTCACCCTCTCCCTTTCTCTCTCCCCCTCCCTCACTCTTCTCCTTCTCTCTCCCTCTTCTCGCTCTCCTCCCTCCATTATCTCTCCCTCATTCTTTCTCTCCCTCCCCCTCTCCCTATCTCTCTCTCCCTCCAACCTCCACAGACAGGATATTCACTCATAAATATGTGTCAAGGACATTGACACATATGTCAATGCATTGCATTCAAGGCAAAAAAAAGTTGGTGATACAGCTGCAATGGGTAAATTGGTGAAAAACTCAAGGCAAAGACAAGCAAACAGGCAGGCAAGCAGGAAGACATAGAGACAGATGCAGACAGACAGATGTAGGCAGACAGAAATACAGACAGATAGACAGACAGACAGACAGACAGACAGACAGACAGACAGACAGACAGACAGACACAAACAATCCATCTAAAAAAAAGAGACCAATACCCTGTTCAGAATTCATTCTAACGAGGCTTTAAGCTTCTAGATTATTGTGTCCAATGGAGATAAAAACAATACTGTAGGTTGATTGACTTCAAATTTCATATGTCGGGTCATGACGGTCCCTGGTCACAAATATGTAAAATCTGGGAAGGATCAACCTTTTTAACCTTTTGAAACCACCTATATGACCCTCAATTATGTCACTTCCTGTAATCGCAGGAAGCTGTACTTCAATGTACTGCCTCTTGGGGACACTATTTAACAATGCACTTTACGTAAATAATTGACCGCTCTACAAAGGATGGAATACAATGTTTTTGTGTAACTGCAGGGAGAGAATGAAGCACCATGTTGAGGACGAATTAAGCCATTTCCTGTTGCCACAGTAAGCATGGTTATATGAGGGCTATAGGCAATGCTTTTTTCTATGGAAGAAAGGCCTTGTTCTCTGTGGGGGCAAGTTTTCTCAGTGAAGAGTTAATTTCACATGGTGAGATGTTGGCTTGCGTTCATCAAGAGCGTCTGTTGAACAATCCCATACCTGAATTTTGTTTCTAGCCTCAACCGTTCTGCTGATGTCAGTCAAAAGCACACTACCTTTAGGTCAGGCTTCAATTGAGGCAATGTTTAGTTTAGTTTGTTAGGATGCCCATTACCTACTGCACATGCAGCAGCTACTCTTTCTGGGGTACCCATAAAATGTACAAATACATGACCAAGTACAGAACAGTTATAGACAAGGACATTAAAAAAATAAAATACATTTCAAAATAAAATAGTTCTGACCAGGTGAATCTAGGTGAAAGCTATTGATAGGTTTGGTTCTTGAGCTTGAACTATTATTAATCATTAGTTATAAAAGAGACACGTGAGGGGTGCCATAATGAAGCTTGGGAGGGGGTGAGTGCAGGGGAAACGATCACGTGGCAGTACTGATAAGGGCAGAAACCGTTTTAAGGCCCATATCACTCAGCTCCCTGCCTAGCAATAATGATGCAATGTTTGGCGATAACGAGGAGACTCCCATCCAAAGTGGGGTATGTATACTACCACGGGTGGAACCATGACTTTGTCTAATGGGGCTGTATTGACCCTATGGGAAGAATAAACTTGGTTTAAGCTTTGAAGGTGGCCGTCGAGTTCTTACTCTAATAATAGAACCTAACAGTGATCCCTTATTGAAGTCACTTGTTAAATCCACCTCAATAGTGCAGATGAAGGGGAGGGTACACATTAAAGAAGGAAGCCTTGAGATAATTGAGACAGATTGTGTATGTGTGCCATTCAGAGAGTGAATGGGCAAGACAAAATATATAAGTGCCTTTGAACAGGGGTATGGTATGGTGTGTGCCAGGCGCACCGGTTTGTGTCAAGAACTGCAGCGCTGCTGGGTTTTTCACACTCAGTTTCCCGTGTGTATCAAGAAAACCACCCAAAGGACATCCAGTCAACTTGACACAACTGTGGGAAGTATTGGAGTCAACATGGGCCAACATCCCTGTGGAACGCTTTCAACACTTTGTAAAGTCCATGTCCAGACGAATTGAGGGTCTTCTGAGGGCAAAAGCGTGGGGGGTGCAACTCAATATTGGGAATGTGTTTCTAAACTTTGGTAAACTCAGTGTATATTGGAAAGTCACCAAGAGTTACAATTTACACACAATTCATACGGTACCTCGAAAAGTATTCAGACTTATTATTATTCTAAAATGTAATAAATTGTTTTTTTTCCCTTCATCAATATACACACATAATACCCCATAATGACAAAGCAAAAACAGGTTTTTAGAAGTGTTTGCCATTTTGGGTATGACGCTACAAGCTTAGCACACCTGTATTTGGGAAGTTTCTCCCATTCTTATCTGCAGATCATCTCAAGCTCTGTCAGGTTGGATGGGGAGCATTGCTGAACAGCAATTTTTAGGTCTCTCCAGAGATAGATTAGATTGGGGTCTGGCTGGGCCACTCAAGGACATTCAGAGACTTGTACCGAAGCCACTCCTGCATTGTCTTGGCTTTGTACTTAGGTTCATTGTCCTGTTGGAAAATGAACCTTCGCCCCAGTCTGAGGTCCTGAGCGCTCTGGAGCATGCTTTTCTCAAAGATCTCTCTGTACTTTTCTCCGTTCATCTTTCCCTCAATCCTGACTAGTCTCCCAGTCCCTGCCACTGAAAAACATCCTGACAGCATGATGCTGCCACCACCGTGCTTCACTGTAGGGATGGTGCCAGGTTTCCTCCAGACGCGAAGCTTGGCATTCAGGCCAAAGAGTTCAATCTTGGTTTCATCAGACTACAGAATCTTGTTTCTCATGGTCTGAGAGTTTTTTGGTGCCTTTTGGCAAACTCCAAGCGGGCGGTCATTTACTGAGGAGTGGCTTCTGTCTGGCACTCTACCATAAAGGCCTGATTGGTGGGGTGCTGCAGAGATGGTTGTCCTTCTGGAAGCTTCTCCCATCTCCACAGATGAACTCTGAAGCTCTGTCAGAGTGCCCATCGGGTTCTCGGTCATCTCCCTGACCAAGGCCTTTCCCCCATGATTCCTGTTCAGTTTGGCCGGGCAGCCAGCTCTAGGAAGAGTCTTGGTGGTTCCAAACATCTTCCATTTAAGAATGATGGAGGCCACTGTGTTCTTGGGGACCTTCAATGCTGCAGAAATGTGTTGGTACCCTTCCCCAGATCTGTGCCTCGACACACTCTTGTCTCGGAGCTCTATAAAGAATTCCTTCGACCTTATGGCTTGGTTTTTTGCTCTGAAATGCACTGTCAACTGTGGGACCTTATATGTGCCTTTCCAAATGTTGTCCAATCAATTGAATTTATCACAGGTGGACTCCAATCATATTATAGAAACTTCTCAAGGATCATCAATGGAAATAGGATGCACCTGAGCTCAATTTCAAGTCTCGTAGCAAAGGGTACTTATGTAAATCAAGTATTTATGTTTTTTTAAATGTGTAAACACTTTTAAAAACCTGTTTTCGCTTTGTCATTATGGGGTATTGTGTGTAGATTGCTGAGGATTTATTGTTTATTTCATCCATTTTAGAATAAAGCTAAATATAACATAACAAAATGTGGAAAAAGTCAATGGGTCTGAATAGTTTGCGAAGGCACTGTATATACATTTTTATATTCTTACTGTATATACAGTTAGATTATATATTCAGAAGCAGGAGAGGCACTGTGATACAATATGTTTTTTATCTGCTTTTTAAAACTAGATTTTTGCCTGTGTAACCTCTGGTAGCAGAGCATTCCATGATGACATTGCTCTATTCATAACTGAACGACGCATTAAATCTGTTTTTGGTTTGGGTACCGTGAAGAAGCCCATAGTGGCATGTCTGATTGGGTATGTACGTTTTAAGTGTATGTAAATAGATGATACAAGTGGTTAGGCATTTTCAACACATACATGTTTCTTATAAAGTCTAGACAAGAAGTAGTCAATTTCTCGTCAACCGTCATGAAATAGATTACCCTTATGCAAACCCTGAACCAGATTAATGGCCACATCCCTGCTTCAATCCTGATCCTAGCCTCAACCCTAACCCTTTCCCTTTGCTTCATCTCTACATCTTGGCTCAACCCTAGCCATAACCCGGACTACTTGTTCACTAACCCTAGACACAACACTAATTAACAATTAATTAATTCACCTCACTTCCCAACTACATTGCAGAAAGGCCTCACTTGAAGCCTGACCTAGAGTTAAATGTGCTTTTGAGTGACATCAGCAGAACGGTTGAGGCTAGAAACAAAATGCAGGTATGGGATTGTTCAACAGACGCTCCCGATGAACACAAGCCTACACCTGACTATGTAAAATTGACTTTTTACAGTGAAAACTTGGTCCCGCCGAGAACAAGGCCTTTCTTTGATAGAAAAGCATTATCTTCTAGCTAACCGTCCTTCCACACAACTCATTGTGACCTTACAGGGATTCCCTGTGTTGAGGTTCAGCTTCCTGTGGCAACAGGAAATGGTTTAATTAATCCTTAACATGGTACTTCATTCTCTCCCTGCAGTTTCATCCTCTATAGAATAGTCAATTATTTACGCAAAGACAGTGCATTGTTAAAGAATGTCCCCAAGAGGCAGTACATTGAAGTACAGTGTCCTGCGATTACAGGAAGTGTAATAGATGTAATTTAATACAGATGCATTTAGATGTGCATGACTGTGTATGTGCAGTATTGTGTGTGAAACGCACTGCTAACATTTTTAGTTCTCTCTCTGTTCAGATATGAATGAGTGTGTGGCCGGATCCCACAGCTGTGCTGTGACAGAGAGCTTCTGTTCAGATATGAATGAGTGTGTGGCCGGATCCCACAGCTGTGCTGTGACAGAGAGCTTCTGTTCAGATATGAATGAGTGTGTGGCTGGATCCCACAGCTTTGCTGTGACAGAGAGCTTCTGTTCAGATATGAATGAGTGTGTGGCTGGATCCCACACCTGTGCTGTGACAGAGAGCTTCTGTTCAGATATGAATGAGTGTGTGGCCGGATCCCACAGCTGTGCAGTGACAGAGAGCTGCTTCAATGTAAAGTGAGGGTTCAGATGCCTGTCCTTCGAGTGTCCACCCAACTTCCGTTGGGCAGAAGAGGGGTGAGAACTAGAACTAAACACTAAACAGTGTTTACTTTCCTTTACTGTCTGGCCTGCTGTGTCTGTGTGAAATGAGTCATTTTGGTTTTACACGCTCTTTCTCTGATCAATTATCATTGCTCTTTTATAACTCATCCTTTTCTTAAGAGGTGGCTGGCATCTGAGATGCTGTATCACACTGCAGGTTTGTATATGGGCTGCAGCTGATGGTGGCAATCTTTGGTGACAATTTTGTCTGACCAGAATTGTCACTTTGCACCTTGTGACAGTCACACAACTCTTCATCATAATTTCACAATTTCTGACTCTTTGTCCCTTGTGCTTCGTACCCCTTTTAATTGTTCCTTCTCCTTCCAGCCATTGTGAACGCGTAGCCTGCGAGTACATACGGGACCCCTCGTGTTTATCCCTCCCCTAAAAATCTCTTTCGACAACATCACTTTCCCCACCAACATCTCTGTGCCGGCTGATGTCTTCTGCATGGGGCCCTCCAACTCAGTCCCAGGGGACGACATCCAGCTAGACATCGTCGCCGAAGACCAAGGCGGCTTCTTTAGTGCCCAGAGACTGGCCCACAGCGGAGGGATCTCACTGCAATGCATCGTGACAGAACCCCAGGATTTCTTGCTCACAGTGGAGATGAGGCTCATACATTACGGGACTGTTCATTTTTATATGGCTAAGATTGCATTGTATATCACCTACGAGCAGCCCATCCCACCAAGGCTACCATTCTAAATACCATTATTTAACCCTGCTGTCATAAAATAGCTGATCTCATATTTGATCATAGTGATTAAGAATCATCTTGTTTATTTAGTAGCATTCCTGAACCTTCTGTGTTCTGGGGAAGTTACATGGTGATATTCAAGTCTTGTGGCAATGTGTGTTGTGATGTGTAATGTTCACTAGGTGGGGATCATAGGCAGTATAATAACCTAATCTCACCAATCTACCTCATGCTTTGCATGGCAGCTTTGCTTTGGATTTTGAGCTTTTGTTGCATTTTATTGCATTTTTTTGCAATTAAAATGAATTTGTCACACAGCGATTTTTTTTTCTCTTTCTAATTTCCCTTCTACCCCCTAACCAGATACTAGTACAACAGGTTTTGCTCTCACTAACAATGGCTGCTGCAGCAATATCCATTCATACTATTCTATCCTGTCCTGTGGCGATTATTAATGACGGTTGGGGAATTCATATTTCCCGATGCCATACCTACCTCTGCCAAACTGCCTTAACAGAGAATCAAGGATGTCCCACTTTAGTGGAGCAATAAAAAAGAAAGCATGCCAATTATTTATGGTTACCCGGTCCCTGGCGGGAGCTCAATTAGTGGTCTCCTCGCGTTACAGCCAAGAAGATGGATGATGCTCTTAGTGTTAGTGTTGGTTGGTTATCAATGAGTACTGCTGGTAAATTATACCAAAACGCAAGGAGCTGTGATCGACTTAAGCCAGACAACTTTTACTTTCCAGTGATCAGGTTTTCTTTTATAGTTTAGTCTGGATTGTGGACTACTACTCCCCTTGGATTTGTGGTTTGGCATCCGTTGAATATAGAAGCTGTTTTGAAATGTATGGATGGATATTTCCTATTGACAGTCTATGGAATATTTAAGAAATTTGGGATTCCAATTCCGGTCTCTCTTGCTTTTGATGTATTAACTACCAGCTATGGCTCACTTCTGTTCTGTCTAATTATCTTCCCATCCAGTCACCTTAGTTTACATTTTGTGTCTGAATTGCTGTGAGGAGCTATAGCTACTACAGTTACCCTCTGTGGCAATGCCCTCACATCAGAAACCACACAATCATTTTGTGGCTTTGGCCCACAGACCTGAAGACACATGGACCCACCTGCCAGCAGTTCTAGAGCCTAATTACAAGCCCCCTTCCCCTTTGGAGGCTTGACTTCCATGAAGAGGCTTATTTTTTCACCTCAGGAGACCCTTGATGGGTCCAATGCCTTGTTTGGCCTCTCCTCTTAAAACTTCTTCAGGCTAGGGTCCTTTTTTCTCAATTTCCGCCTGACTGACGTGCCCAAAGTAAACTGCCTGTTGCTCAGGCTCTGAAGCCAGGATATCCATATAATTGGTACCGTTGGAAAAAAGACACTTTGAAGTTTGTAGAAATGTTAGAATAATGTAGGAGACTATAACACAATAGATATGGTAGAAGAAAATCCAAAGAAAAACCAAACTGAATTATTTTTTTGAGAGCCCATGCTCTTACATTGGAAAGTATAGGGAAATAATTAAATCTCGCTGCCAGTATGTAATTCCTATGGCTTCCACTGGGTGTCAGCACTCAAGGTTTCAGGCTTGTTTCTTCCAAAACAAGTAAGAATAATGAGTTTTACTACAGGGACACAGACTTGGAAATTTGTGTATGCACGCGATAAAGAGGACACGCACCTGCTAATATTGTTTTTCTATTGAACATACTTCTTTCCGTATGAAATATTATAGTTTAATTACCTTTTATGGTATCTGAGGATTGGATATAAACATATTTTGAATTGTTAAAACAATGTTTAGGGGTAGATTTTTGGATTCCTATCTTGGCATGTTGAAAGAGTGGATTAATGAAGTCGATGGTGCCAACTAAACAGACTTTTTGGGATATAAAGAAGGATTTTATATAACAAAACAACACTACATGTTATATCTGGGACCCTTTGGATGACAAATTAGAGGAAGATTTTCATAAATAAGTGAATATTTAATCACAATTTGTGAATTTATGAAACCTGTGCCGGTGGAAAAATATTTTGATGTAGGGTGCAGTCCTCAAACAATCGCATGGCATGCTTTTGCTGTAAAGCCAACTGTAAATCGGACAGTGCAGTTAGATTAACAAGAATTTAAGCTTTCAACCGATATAAGACACTTGTATGTACCTAAATGTTTAATATCCATAATGTTTATGATTACTTATTTGAATTGCGCTCCCTCCAGTTTCACCAGAAGTTGTCCCGCTAGCGGGACGCCTAGCCTTATTAAGCATTGATTCATTAATATACCATTGAAAATATCTATGGATCGATTCAGGTGTTGCCAGAGTTTTGTGTGAAATGCTCTGGATTGTAGAAGTGCTTATCCATTCATCACCATTGCATTGAATGAGGGATCCTTGTGATTTTTTTAATGTAAGTGTTATTGGCACTTCAACACTGATTTGTATTGTTACTATATTTCAGTTTGCATAATGTAATTGCGCACTTGTATAGAACATATCTCTCTCAATTCAATTCGAATGGCTGTATTGGAAACATATGTAGTTTGCCCCGGTGATGCGTTGTGCAGACTGCACCATCTGTAGAGCCTTGCGGTTGAGGCGCTTCTGTTGCCGTACCAGGCTGTGATAAAGCCCAACAGGATGCTCTCGATTGTGCATCTGTAAAAGTTTGTCAGGATTTTGGGTGACAGGCCAAATTTCTTCAGCCTCCTGTCTGTGTGGGTGGACCATTTCAGTTTGTCTGTAATGTGTACGCCTAGGAACTTAACTTTCCACCTCCTCCACTGCTGTCCCTTCGATGTGGATAGGGGGGTGCTCTCTCTCCTGTTTCCTGAAGTCCACGATCATCTCCTTTTGTTGACATTTAGAGGTTGTTTTCGTGACACCACACTCCGAGTGCCCTCCCCTCCTCCCTGTAGGTTGTCTCATCGTTGTTGGTAATCAAGTCCACTACTGTTGTGTCGTCTGTAAACTTGATGATTTGGGTTGGAGGTGTGCGTGCCCATGCAGTCATGGGTGAACAGGAAGTATAGGAGGGGGCTGAGCACACACCCTTGTGGGGCCCCAGTGTTGAGGATCAGCAAAGAGGAGGTGTTGTTTCCTACCTTCACCACCTGGGGGTGACCCATCAGGAAGTCCAGGACCCAGTTGCACAGGGCGGGGTTCAGACCCAGGTCCTCAAGCTTAATGATGTGCTTGGAGGGTACTATGGTGTTGAATGCTGAGCTGTCGTCATTGAACATAATTCTTACATAGGTATTTATTTTGTCCAGATGGGATAGTGTGTAGTGTGCAGTGCGACGGCGATTGCATTGTCTGTGGATTCATTGGGGTGGTAAGCAAATTGAAGTTACTCTAGGGTGTCAGGTAAGGTAGAGGTGATATGATCCTTGACTAGTCTCTCAAAGCATTTCATGATGACAGAGGTGACTACCACGGGGCAATAGTAATTTAGTTCAGTTACCTTTACTTTTGGTACAGGAACAATGGTGGACATCTTGATGCAAGTGGGGACAGCAGACTGGGACAGGGAGAGATTGACTAGGTCTGTAAACACTCCAGCCAGTTGGTCTGCGCATGCTCTGAGGACATGGCTAGGGGTGCTGTCTGGGCCAGCAGCCTTGCGAGGGACAACACGCTTGTCCAGAAGCAAGACGTTGGTGTCTACAACGTGGCTCGTTTTACCTTTATAGTCCGTGATTGTCTGTCGACCTGGCCAAATGCGTCTCGTGTCTGAGCCGTTGAATTATGACTCCACTTTGTCTCTGTACTGACGTTTTGCCTGTTTGATTGCCTTACGGAGGGAATAACTACACAGTTTGTATTCGGCTATATTCCCAGTCACCTTGTCATGGTTAAATGCGGTGGTTCACGCTTTCAGTTTTGTGCGAATGCTGCCATTTGGGTAGGTTTTAATAGTCACAGTGGGTACAACATCTCCTATACACTTCCTGATGTACTCCACTCTGATCTCCAAAAGTTATTTCCGGCTGTATGTAATAACACCAAAAGATTCTGGGCTAATAATGTAAGAAATAACATATGAAAAAACAATATACTGCACCCTCAGCGCCATCTTACTACATTTCTACAGATTCCACAGCCATATTGTTGCTCGACAGTAGAACTGAGGCTAATCACTGTTTCACCTAAATTATACTAGGTGCTTGGGAATGCATTTGCAAAATCTGCACATATTTAGTAGTAAACAACTTTGCCATCATGTTGTCAAATATACTATAGCCAGAAATGTTGTCATTAGCTAGCAAAGTTAATCAAAAATAGCTAGAAATGCTAAAGTTGGCTAGCTAAAATCTGGAGGTCTCCCCTTAATCTTAGATAGCTAACATTGTACTGCTACTAAAGTCAATCTGGCGACATCAGAATTATGATAAATTTGTCTAAAGGCGGCAAAAAATTAGTAGGCAATCTTCATCAGCGCCCAATGAGGATGCATTGAGTAGAATGCTCAGTTGGGCATCAGTCCTAAAACTAACGTTCAAAACAATATTGTAACGCAACGTGTAACCCATGAATAGCCCAGACAGGCTATGGCTGGGGAACTCGAGGAACTCGATTTTCAAGAGAAGACTTTTATGTAGAAAGAATGAGGCTAGCTAAATTCTTTATAAACTGCTCAGATGTATTAGCCACAACTGTCCTCTTGTTCGTGAGCTAACAACTGTTTAGAGCAGGCAGGTACAGTGGCTCCCTTATGACTTATATAAGGTGAGTCAAAAGGAACACATAACAATAATTCACAAGGACTACATAGTGAACATAACAAATATAACTGTTTGTTATGGATTCTCGTGACAATTCAATTGGCATACGTTATGCAGTGTATGTAAATTGATGCGCCCGACTCTCACATGCCAATTTTGATGCCGTGGACATTGTCACTCTGTGTGATTTGAGCTGTAGATGCTGTTTAACACTCACAGCCCATCTGTTTTTCTCTCATTCACGCCTGTGCATTCTAATTTGTTTTATTTGGACTTTACTTGTTTTTTCCTTTGACATGATGTGCAAATTATTTTCATCTTTATGTTTCGATTCAGGGCTGGGTATTATGTAAATATTACCACCTACCAGCATGGCAATGTTTGCTAATCTGAACCACCTGCTGCAAAGTTTTTCCTATTTGCGAATCGTCTGAGAGCCAAAGAGCTTTTCTCTGAAGCCCTCACTTGGGTTTCTGCTAGATAAAACAAAATTGTCTATTGTACATATTGTGGCAAAGAAGGGGGTCGAGTGGTAAATGGCAGATATGTGAGAGCAGAACTAATAAACGGGCTCTGCCCGATCACTAAAATGGCCACCCCTGTCAGAACTACAGATCACAAAATGGCCGACCACCAAAACTACAAGTCCCAGAAGCAAGGGGAACCCTCAGAAGGTGGAGCCAACCCACAGATAAAGGGTCAAGAAAAACCAGGAAGAGAAGAAGAGAGTGCTGGAAGGATCTATGAACAATAGAGAAAGAGAAAATAGAGATGGATTTACCGTGTATGAGTTGGACTGTTTTGGACTTACCTGTTGGCGTTTGGACCTGGACCTACCGAGAACCCGATTCGTGTACCGAACCCTGCTATCCTTGACCTCGCCTACGGCCTGGGTGGACCAGGACGGAGAAACAAACACACAGGTACTGTCCTGTTCGAAAGAACTCTCATTCTTGGGTGATTTGGTGACAGTTTACCACTTAGTTTGTGACAAACGCTCCTAACCTTAAAGAGGTTTGCCACAATATTCATGAAAACAAAATTAGGTTTTGGCCTTACATTAAGGTTAGGGTTAGGCTAAGGATAGCAGTGTGGTTAAGGTGAGAGTAGGTTTAAAATCTGATTTTAGAATCAGATGGTTTATGACAGCTGTGTTAAATAGTGATTACCCTACACTTTGCCACCTTGCCATGCAAAAATAAGAATTTGTTCTTAACTGACTTGCCTGGTTAAATAAAGGTAAAATAAAAATAAATAAAAATAAAAATAGGTGGCGCAAACTGCCTTTATGTCCCCTTTTTTATTTTTTACATTGGATAACTTGTTAAATTTTGCTTATTTTTGATCTAGTCTGTTTACAAAACTTTTTTTTTAATGATCAAATTTCATGATATTGATAGCATTTTAGAACACAGCTCCACCCGTCGCACCAAGATGAATGGTTTTGACCAGTGTTTTAGACACATTCATTTTGCGTGTGCAGGGTTTGGTCATTTTCAACCATTCCATTGTTCCTAAAGATAAAATGTGTAACAAGTCACAAAATAAGTTGCATGGTCTCAGTCTGTGTGCAATAATAGTGTTTAACATGGTTTTTGATTAACTCGTCTCTGTACTCCCTCGGTCGAGCAGTGAATTTCAAACACAGATTCAACCACAAAGACCAGGGAGGTTTTCCAATGCCTTGCAAAGGGATATTAATGGTAGATGGGTAAAAAATAAAAAGCAGACATTGAATATCCCTTTGAGCGTAGTGAAGTTATTACTTATACTTTGGATGGTGTATCAGGACACCCAGTCACTACAAAGATACAGGCATCCTTCCTAACTCCATTGCCGCTCAGGGATTTCACCATAAGGCCAATAGTGACTTTAAAATATTTAAACAGCTGTGATAGGAGAAAACGGAAGATGGATCATCAACATTGTAGTTACTCCACAAGTTACTCCACAATACTAACCTAATTGACAGAGTGAAAAGAAGGAAGCCTGTACAGAATAATATTTCAAAGCATGCATCCTGCTTGCAACAAAGCACTAAAGTAATAACAAAAAAATGTGGCAAAGCAATTCACTTTTTGTCCTGAATTCAAAGTATGCTTGGGGCAAATCCAATTCAACAAATTACGGAGTACCCCTCTCCATATTTCCAAGAGTAGTGGTGGCTGCATCATGTTATGGGTATGCTTGTAACCATTAAGGACTATGGAGTGTTTCTGGGTAAAATACATCCTAGAGGAAAATCTGGTTGTCTGCTTTCCACCAGACACTGGAAAATGAATTCACCTTTCAGCAGGACAATTACCTAAGACACAAGACCAAATCTACTCTGGAGTTGCTTACCAATAAGAAAGTGAATGTTCCTAAGTGGCCGTATTATAGTTTTGACTTAAATCTACTTGAAAATCAATAACAAGACCTGAAAATGGTTGTCTAGCAATGTTCAACAACCATTTTGATAGAACTTGAAGAATTTTGAAAATAATAATGGACAAATGTTGCACAATCCGAGTGTGGCAAGGTCTCTTGTCACACCCTGAACATAGTTTGCTTTGTATGTTTATATGTTTTGTTTGGTCAGGGTGTGATCTGAGTGGGCATTCTATGTTGTGTCTAGTTTGTCGGTTTCTGTGTTTGGCCTGATATGGTTCTCAATCAGAGGCAGGTGTTAGTCATTGTCTCTGATTGGGAACCATATTTAGGTAGCCTGTATGGTGTTGGGTTTGGTGGGTGATTGTCCTTTTGTCCTTAGGTCTGTCGTGTGCTAGTTTGCACCAGTATTAGGCTGTTTCGGTTTTCGTGTATTGTTTATTGTTTTTTCATATTGATTCGTGTTTACTTCAGTTTTATAAAACATGGATCGTAATAGACACACCGCATTTTTGTCCGACTCTCTTTCACCTACAGAAAACCGTGACAGAATCACCCACCACAACAGGACCAAGCGGCATAGTAACGGGCAGCAGCAGGAGCAGCGTAATAAGGACTTCTGGACTTGGGAAGAAATCCTCGACGGGAGAGGACCCTGGGCTAAATCAGGGGAGTGTAGCCGCCCCAAGGTGCAGCTCAAAGAGGAATGGACATGGTAGGATGAACTGGACGGTAAAGGACCCTGGGCACAGCCAGGAGAATATCGCCGCCCCAAAGAAGAGCTGGAGGCGGAGAAAGCGGAGAGGCGTTGGTATGAGGAGGCAGCACAGCGACGCGGATGGAAGACCGAGAGTCAGCCCCAAATATTTCTTGGGGGGAAGGCTCACAGGGAGTAGGGCGACGCTAGGTAGGAGACCTACGCCAACTTCCTGTGGTTACCGGGGGGCTAGAGAGACCGGGCAGGCACCGTGTTATGCTGTGGTGCGCACAGTGTCCCCAGTGCGGGTGCATAGCCCGGTGCGGTATATTCCAGCTCCCGTATCGGCCGGGCTAGAGTGAGCGTCGAGCCTAATGCCATGAAGCCGGCTCTACGCATCTGGTCCCCAGTGCGTCTCCTTGGGCCGGCTTACATGGCACCAGCCTTGCGCACGGTGTCCCCGGTTCGCCTGCATAGCCCAGTGCGGGCTATTCCACCTCGCCGCACTGGCAGAGCGACCGTGAGTATTCAACCAGGTAAGGTTGGGCAGGCTTGGTGCTCAAGAGCTCCAGTGTGCCTGCACGGTCCGGTCTACCCTGTACCACCTCCACGCACCAGCCCTCCGGTGGCAGCTATCCCGCACCAGGCTTCCTGTGCGTGTCCTCGGCCCAGTACCACCAGTGCCAGCACCAAGCATCAGGCCTACAGTGCGCCTCGCCTCTCCAGCGCTGCCAGAGCCTTCCTCCTCTCTTCTCCTGCGCTGCCGGAGTCTCCTGCCTGTTCAGTGCTGCCAGAGCCTTCCTCCTCTCCTGCGCTGCCGGAGTCTCCCGCCTGTTTAGCACTGCCAGAGCCTTCCTCCTCTACAGCGCTGCCGGAGTCTCCCGCCTGGCCAGAGCTGCCAGTCTGCATGGAGCGGCCAGAGCTGCCAGTCTGCATGGAGCGGCCAGAGCTGCCAGTCTGCATGGAGCGGCCAGAGCTGCAGTCTGCATGGAGCAGCCAGAGCTGCCAGTCTGCATGGAGCAGCCAGAGCTGCCAGTCTGCATGGAGCAGCCAGAGCTGCCAGTCTGCATGGAGCAGCCAGAGCTGCCAGTCTGCATGGAGCAGCCAGAGCTGCCAGTCTGCATGGAGCAGCCAGAGCTGCCAGTCTGCAAGGAGCTGCCAGTCTGCAAGGAGCTGCCAGTCTGCAAGGAGCTGCCAGTCTGCAAGGAGCTGCCAGTCTGCAAGGAGCTGCCAGTCTGCAAGGAGCTGCCAGAGCTGCCAGTCTGCATGGAGCAGCCAGAGCTGCCAGTCTGCAAGAAGCCGCCAGAGCTGCCAGTCTGCAAGAAGCCGCCAGAGCTGCCAGTCTGCAAGAAGCCGCCAGAGCTGCAAGTCTGCAAGAAGCCGCCAGAGCTGCCAGTCTGCAAGAAGCCGCCAGAGCTGCCAGTCTGCAAGAAGCCGCCAGAGCCGCCAGTCTGCATGGAGCCGCCAGAGCCGTCAGTCAGCATGGAGCCGCCAGAGCCGTCAGTCAGCATGGAGCCGCCAGAGCCGTCAGTCAGCATGGAGCAGCCAGAGCCGTCAGTCAGCATGGAGCAGCCAGAACCGCCAGTCAGCATGGAGCAGCCAGAGCCGCCAGTCAGCATGGAGCAGCCAGAGCCGCCAGTCAGCATGGAGCAGCCAGAGCTGCCAGTCAGGATGGAGCAGCCAGAGCCGTCAGTCTGCCAGGATCCGCCAGTCAGCCAGACTCTTCCAGATCCGCCAGTCAGCCAGACTCTTCCAGATCCGCCAGTCAGCCAGACTCTTCCAGATCCGCCAGTCAGCCAGGATCTTCCAGATCCGCCAGTCAGCCAGGATCCGCCAGTCAGCCAGACTTTTCCAGATCCGCCAGTTAGCCAGACTCTTCCAGATCTGCCAGTCAGCCAGGATCTTCCAGATCCCCCAGTCTGCCAGGATCCGCCAGACTCTTCCAGATCCGCCAGTCAGCCAGACTCTTCCAGATCCGCCAGTCAGCCAGGATCTTCCAGATCTGCCAGTCAGCCAGGATCCGCCAGTCAGCCAGACTTTTCCAGATCCGCCAGTTAGCCAGACTCTTCCAGATCCGCCAGTCAGCCAGGATCTTCCAGATCCGCCAGACTCTTCCAGATCCGCCAGTCAGCCAGACTCTTCCAGATCCGCCAGTCAGCCAGGATCCGCCAGTCAGCCAGGATCCGCCAGTCAGCCAGACTCTTCCAGATCCGCCAGTCAGCCAGGATCTTCCAGATCCGCCAGTCAGCCAGACTCTTCCAGATCCGCCAGTCAGCCCAGACGCGCCAGAGCCCCTCTGTCCCGAGCTGCCCCTCTGTCCCGAGCTGCCCCTCTGTCCCGAGCTGCCTCTCTGTCCCGAGCTGCCCCACAGTCCAGTGGGGTTATGTAGTAGGGTCGCCGTAGTTAGACGACGAACTGGACGGTAAAGGACCCTGGGCACAGCCAGGAGAATATCGCCGCCCCAAAGAAGAGCTGGAGGCGGCAAAAGCGGAGAGGCGTTGGTATGAGGAGGCAGCACGGCGACGTGGATGGAAAACCGAGAGTCAGCCCCAAATATTTCTTGGGGGGAAGGCACACAGGGAGTAGGGCGACGCTAGGTAGGAGACCTACGCCAACTTCCTGTGGTTACCGGGAGGCTAGAGAGACCGGGCAGGCACCGTGTTATGCTCTGGTGCGCACGGTGTCCCCAGTGCGGGTGCATAGCCCGGTGCGGTATATTCCAGCTCCCGTATCGGCCGGGCTAGAGTGAGCGTCGAGCCAAATGCCATGAAGCCGGCTCTACGCATCTGGTCCCCAGTGCGTCTCCTTGGGCCGGCTTACATGGCACCAGCCTTGCGCACGGTGTCCCCGGTTCGCCTGCATAGCCCAGTGCGGGCTATTCCACCTAGCCGCACTGGCAGAGCAACCGTGAGTATTCAACCAGGTAAGGTTGGGCAGGCTCGGTGCTCAAGAGCTCCAGTGCGCCTGCATGGTCCGGTCTACCCTGTACCACCTCCACGCACCAGCCCTCCAGTGGCAGCTCCCCGCACCAGGCTTCCTGTGCGTGTCCTCGGCCCAGTACCACCAGTGCCAGCACCACGCATCAGGCTTACAGTGCGCCTCGCCTCTCCAGTGCTGCCAGAGCCTTCCTCCTCTCCTGCGCTGCCGGAGTTTCCTGCCTGTTCAGCGCTGCCAGAGCCTTCCTCCTCTCCTGCGCTGCTGGAGTCTCCCGCCTGTTTAGCACTGCCAGAGCCTTCCTCCTCTACAGCGCTGCCGGAGTCTCCCGCCTGGCCAGAGCTGTCAGTCTGCATGAAGCGGCCAGAGCTGCCAGTCAGCATGGAGCAGCCAGAGCCATCAGTCAGCATGGAGCAGCCAGAGCCATCAGTCAGCATGGAGCAGCCAGAGCCGTCAGCCAGCATGGAGCAGCCAGAACCGTCAGTCAGCATGAAGCAGCCAGAGCCGCCAGTCAGCATGGAGCAGCCAGAGCCGTCAGTCTGCCAGGATCCGCCAGTCAGCCAGACTCTTCCAGATCCGCCAGTCAGCCAGACTCTTCCAGATCCGCCAGTCAGCAAGGATCCGCCAAGCAGCCAGACTCTTCCAGATCCGCCAGTCAGCCAGACTCTTCCAGGTCAGCCAGGATCTTCCAGATCCGCCAGTCAGCCAGACTCTTCCAGATCCGCCAGTCAGCCAGACTCTTCCAGATCCGCCAGTCAGCCAGACTCTTCCAGATCCGCCAGTCAGCCCAGATGCGCCAGAGCCCCTCTGTCCCGAGCTGCCCCTCTGTCCCGAGCTGCCCCTCAGTCCAGTGGGGTTATGTAGTAGGGTCGCCGTCGTTAGGAGGCCAAGGAAGCGGACAAGGTGGCGGACTAAGACTATGGTAAAGTGGGGGCCACGTCCAGCACCAGAGCCGCCACCGCAGACAGATGCCCACCCAGACCCTCCCCAATAGGTTCAGGTTTTGCGGCCGGAGTCCGCACCTTAGGGGGGGGGGGACCATAGTTTGCTTTGTATGTTTATATGTTTTGTTTGGTCAGGGTGTGATCTGAGTGGGCATTCTATGTTGTGTCTAGTTTGTCGGTTTCTGTGTTTGGCCTGATATGGTTCTCAATCAGAGGCAGGTGTTAGTCATTGTCTCTGATTGGGAACCATATTTAGGTAGCCTGTTTGGTGTTGGGTTTGGTGGGTGATTGTCCTTTTGTCCTTAGGTCTGTCGTGTGCTAGTTTGCACCAGTATTAGGCTGTTTCGGTTTTCGTGTATTGTTCATTGTTTTTTCAAATTGATTCGTGTTTACTTCAGTTTTATTAAACATGGATCTTAATAGACACGCCGCATTTTGGTCCGACTCTCTTTCACCTACAGAAAACCGTGACATCTCTGCCAAAGGTTTATTGACTCAAGGGTGTGAATACTTATTTAAATGAGATTTCTGTGTTTAATTTTCAATAAATTGCCAGACATTTCTAAAAACATGTTATGGGGTATTGTGCTAAGATGGGTGAGGGGAAAAACTTTTTTTAAATAAATCTTGAATTCAGGCTGTAACACAACAAAATGTGTAATAAGTCCAGGGGTATGAATACTTTCTGAAGGCACTGGAGCTAGCTAGCTTGCTGAAATTATTACAGGGAGAACAAAATATAGCTATTTGATCACGTCCGTGTGCATGTCCAAATATTAACGATGTCTGGAATTTGACATGGTTTCACTGGAATTATCAAAAGGCAAAAGTCAGGCAAACTTCAACCCTCAACATGTCAACAGTTTTGTATAGGCACAGTTTAGCTGAGACTCCTCTCTTTACAGGTAGGCTGGTAGTCTCTTTTTCAGAAATAATGATTTCATCTTACACTATGCCCGTCTTAACTGAAATGGTGCTCACAACTTTCATTAACTGGCTAAAGTTAGCCTGCTCGCTAGTAACACTGACATCTGTCAGTTAGTGCCCTATTTGTAATTTCTCTGCTATACGTGGAAATCACCACAACGTTCCCACCCCCCAATTCCTGAATATGTATTAGCAAGCCTGTAAGCTTGCAAAAATAACCATAGGACAACCACGCTCTCACCAAGCTCTAAGAAACATATAATTCTCAGGACATTGTGCTAACTGTGTTATTAGCTGAATGTAGTTGGTGAACCATATCATTTATTTAAGGGGTTTTGAAAGCATAATCTGCATACCTCTTATTCTACCTTTGAACAACGCCGATTGTCTTCCTGAGTACCATCGCACCTGCCAACCCAGCTTCCTTCTCAACATCTGCTGATGTCTTCTTTGACATCCTGGCCGATGACAACCAGTTCTCTTTCGATGTTGTAAAGCTCTCTCAAAATGACATGATTATGGGTGAGTGGAGAGGGAGTCAAGTGCTACGGAGTCATTCAATACAGAGAGAGAATGAAGAAGAACATGTGAAGAACAAGTTCAGTGAGTAAGAATACTCTTATGCTAGTTTCAGCCCTAATTTCTCTTTGGCAATATCCAAGCAAGCTGGAATATAACCAGGGTTCCACTGAGAGAAATAGACTGGACAGGAACATAAACACAGTGAATTTCTGCTCCCTTACAATCACATATTAATTTAAACAAGCCTCCCCAAATTCCTCTGGATTTCAGATAGGCTAATACTTCGTTTTGTGTCCCTCCTGGTTGCATCAGAAGCCAGAGGTGTTTTTTATTTTTTTTTATCTTAAGGGATAATACAAGAAGACAACCCAGATATGAGGAGATTCAGACAAAATACAAATTGCAGTATTCCAATGGGCCCCTTTTGCATGTTTAAGTTGAAAGTCCCTATACTTCTGACAAACTATCAATAGACCATTAGTAACATGTCAACTGTATATTCTATTGATAGTGTATTGAGCAGTACTGTACATGAGTATAGGGGCTCTCAAAATAATGTTACCTAAATGTGTAACCAGAGTTATTCTCCTATCCAGGTTAAAGTGTCTGTCTTTGTGTGATCTTCAGGTGTTGTTCGGCAGGTGAAGCCCATCACTGGCCCTCTGAATGTCATCCTGAAGTTGGCAATGAACTACGTTAAGACGTTATCTCTCACTGGAACATTGTTCTCATCCACATCTTCATCTCAGAGTTTTGATAAATGAGTAACAGACAGTAAATGATCAATACACGTGTGCCTCTGTGATGAAATGTTAACCTGTGGAATTGCATAATGTTATAACTATGAGATCATAAGGCAAAATATGATGTGGTATGATGAGACAAAAACTTCACTTTTTGGCCTGAATGAAATGCGCTGTCACCCATCTAACACCATCGCTACCGTAAACCCTGGTTGTGGCATCTTCATGCTATGGGCATACTTTTCAGCGGAAGGAAATGGGAGACTGGCAATGATCGAGGGAACAATGAATGGAGCCAACTACAGGCAGATCTTTGATGAGAACCTTCCCCACCGTTCTCCACGGGATATCACGTATCTCAGGCTAAATAGGTCATGTCTCCACTATATCCCACTCCCACTATAGAGGAAAAAGAGCATTATGGGTTGAGAGAGGCAGAAGAGGAACGTTTCACCAATCCAGACATAGTAGTGTCAGACTGGATCATAGATCCTGGATACTATAGAAAGGTGTGCCCGGTTCGTACTCATGCAGTTGCGATGACTTAGTATACCAGGCAGAGACGCCCAGAAGGAGGGAGCCCCATACTGCCAGATGGCCAAACTACACACGAATCCAAAATCAACACCAACACCAGCCGCTGAGTATTGGTCAAATAAGTAGCATAATAAAGGGGTGCCTGAACCGGTTAAAGAGGGTCAGGAATTGATCCGTTTTCTGAGGGGACAGGGACGAATTTTTGAATTCCACGCTGGTGGTTATGATCATGTTTTCCCATCCCCATTGCCAAGAGCGATGTTGGCACAATTAGTTGGAAACTATCGTACTCCCGCCTGGTCGTTCACCCGTGAGGCATGCGATCCAGCAACCTAGCAGGTTCAAATTGAACTATTTGTGACAGCTATTGGAAATAGCATTAACATTAACAACATTTGTAGATGTACTCTGCATCGAGAGGACTGGGTATGTGAGTGCATTAATAGAATTTGTAAGTCTGCTTGGTTGGCAGGTTTGAAACTTGTTATCAAAACGGCTACTGCAGGGTTAGTGGACCAACATTCTCACTAGGATGAGATAGTAAAAGGAGACTTTGAGAGTGGACTCTAATTCCATTCACTTCGCAGCCGTGCTGTTGGTTAATAAAGCCACAGTGAAAGTCACTAACAGTGGTTTTAATGGCCAAGGTAAGACAAAGAAACAGGGAGGAAAGGGCAGTGAATCTATCCCAAGGTGCAGAGTGTCAGAGCCCTGTTTTAGGTGTGGGGCCAATGGTCATTGGAAGAGTGAGTGTAGCGGGGCAAAGGAGCTTGAAAAAAGCTACATTTATGACAGGAACAAATATTACATTAAGCAGGGTAACAGGCAGAATCGAAAGAGATACAACTGCTTCCCATGTCTCTGACTCTAGGATCACTAGCTAGCTAGCTACATAGCCGTCTTTGTATCTAAGACAATTGTGTAGTCTGGAGCGATTTTCTAGGTTAGCTAGCCAGCTATTGTCGTTCTTTTAACGTAACGTTACGTAATCAACACTGCTAGCTAGCCAGCTAGCCCCCGAATAGCAGCACTGTAGAAACTATTACACTCGACGGAACGACTTGATTAGTGTAGTGTCAACAACGTAGCCACTGCCAGCTAGCCTACTCCAGCAGTACTGTATCATTTCAATCATTTTAGTCAATAAGATTCTTGCTACGTAAGCTTAACGTTCTGAACATTCGATAAGTGTAGTCCACTTGTCATTCCAATCTCCTTTGCATTAGCGTAGCCTCTTCTGTAGCCTGTCAACTATGTGTCTATCTATCCCTGTTCTCTCCTCTCTGCACAGACCATACAAACGCTCCACACCGCGTGGCCGCGGCCACCCTAATCTGGTGGTCCCAGCGCGCACGACCCACGTGGAGTTCCAGGTCTCCGGTAGCCTCTGGAACTGCCGATCTGCGGCCAACAAGGCAGAGTTCATCTCAGCCTATGCCTCCCTCCAGTCCCTCGACTTCTTGGCACTGACGGAAGCATGGATCACCACAGACAACACTGCTACTCCTACTGCTCTCTCTTCGTCCGCCCACGTGTTCTCGCACACCCCGAGAGCTTCTGGTCAGCGGGGTGGTGGCACCGGGATCCTCATCTCTCCCAAGTGGTCATTCTCTCTTTCTCCCCTTACCCATCTGTTTATCGCCTCCTTTGAATTCCATGCTGTCAGTTACCAGCCCTTTCAAGCTTAACATCCTTATCATTTATCGCCCTCCAGGTTCCCTCGGAGAGTTCATCAATGAGCTTGATGCCTTGATAAGCTCCTTTCCTGAGGACGGCTCACCTCTCACAGTCCTGGGCGACTTTAACCTCCCCACGTCTACCTTTGACTCATTCCTCTCTGCCTCCTTCTTTCCACTCCTCTCCTCTTTGACCTCACCCTCTCACCTTCCCCCCCCTACTCACAAGGCAGGCAATACGCTCGACCTCATCTTTACTAGATGCTGTTCTTCCACTAACCTCATTGCAACTCCCCTCCAAGTCTCCGACCACCGCCTTGTATCCTTTTCCCTCTCGCTCTCATCCAACACTTCCCACACTGCCCCTACTCGGATGGTATCGCGCCGTCCCAACCTTCGCTCTCTCTCCCCCGCTACTCTCTCCTCTTCCATCCTATCATCTCTTCCCTCTGCTCATACCTTCTCCAACCTATCTCCTGATTCTGCCTCCTCAACCCTCCTCTCTTCCCTTTCTGCATCCTTTGACTCTCTATGTCCCCTATCCTCCAGGCCGGCTCGGTCCTCCCCTCCCGCTCCGTGGCTCGACGACTCATTGCGAGCTCACAGAACAGTGCTCCGGGCAGCCGAGCAGAAATGGAGGAAAACTCGCCTCCCTTCGGACCTGGCATCCTTTCACTCCCTCCTCTCTACATTTTCCTCCTCTGTCTCTGCTGCTAAAGCAACTTTCTTCCACTCTAAATTCCAAGCATCTGCCTCTAACCCTAGGAAGCTCTTTGCCACCTTCTCTCCCTCCTGAATCCTCCTCCCCCTCCCCCCCTCCTCCCTCTCTGCAGATGACTTCGTCAACCATTTTGAAAAGAAGGTCGACGACATCCGATCCTCGTTTGCTAAGTCAAACGACACCGCTGGTTCTGCTCACACTGCCCTACCCTGTGCTCTGACCTCTTTCTCCCCTCTCTCTCCAGATGAAATCTCGCTTCTTGTGACGGCCGGCCGCCCAACAACCTGCCCGCTTGACCCTATCCCCTCCTCTCTTCTCCAGACCATTTCCGGAGACCTTCTCCCTTACCTCACCTCGCTCATCAACTCATCCCTGACCGCTGGCTACGTCCCTTCCGTCTTCAAGAGAGCGAGAGTTGCACCCCTTCTGAAAAAACCTACACTCGATCCCTCCGATGTCAACAACTACAGACCAGTATCCCTTCTTTCTTTTCTCTCCAAAACTCTTGAACGTGCCATCCTTGGCCAGCTCTCCCGCTATCTCTCTCAGAATGACCTTCTTGATCCAAATCAGTCAGGTTTCAAGACTAGTCATTCAACTGAGACTGCTCTTCTCTGTATCACGGAGGCGCTCCGCACTGCTAAAGCTAACTCTCTCTCCTCTGCTCTCATCCTTCTAGACCTATCGGCTGCCTTCGACACTGTGAACCATCAGATCCTCCTCTCCACCCTCTCCGAGTTGGGCATCTCCGGTGCGGCCCACGCTTGGATTGCGTCCTACCTGACAGGTCGCTCCTACCAGGTGGCGTGGCGAGAATCTGTCTCCTCGCCACGCGCTCTCACCACTGGTGTCCCCCAGGGCTCTGTTCTAGGCCCTCTCCTATTCTCGCTATACACCAAGTCACTTGGCTCTGTCATAACCTCACATGGTCTCTCCTATCATTGCTATGCAGACGACACACAATTAATCTTCTCCTTTCCCCCTTCTGATGACCAGGTGGCGAATCGCATCTCTGCATGTCTGGCAGACATATCAGTGTGGATGACGGATCACCACCTCAAGCTGAACCTCGGCGGGAAGGACTGCCCGTTCCATGATCTCGCCATCACGGTTGACAACTCCATTGTTTCCTCCTCCCAGAGCGCTAAGAACCTTGGCGTGATCCTGGACAACACCCTGTCGTTCTCAACTAACATCAAGGCGGTGGCCCGTTCCTGTAGGTTCATGCTCTACAACATCCGCAGAGTACGCCCCTGCCTCAAACAGGAAGCGGCGCAGGTCCTAATCCAGGCACTTGTCATCTCCCGTCTGGATTACTGCAACTCGCTGTTGGCTGGGCTCCCTGCCTGTGCCATTAAACCCCTACAACTCATCCAGAACGCCGCAGCCCGTCTGGTGTTCAACCGTCCCAAGTTCTCTCACGTCACCCCGCTCCTCCGCTCTCTCCACTGGCTTCCAGTTGAAGCTTGCATCCGCTACAAGACCATGGTGCTTGCCTACGGAGCTGTGAGGGGAACGGCACCGCAGTACCTCCAGGCTCTGATCAGGCCCTACACCCAAACAAGGGCACTGCGTTCATCCACCTCTGGCCTGCTCGCCTCCCTACCACTGAGGAAGTACAGTTCCCGCTCAGCCCAGTCAAAACTGTTCGCTGCTCTGGCCCCCCAATGGTGGAACAAACTCCCTCACGACGCCAGGACAGCGGAGTCAATCACCACCTTCCGGAGACACCTGAAACCCCACCTCTTCAAGGAATACCTAGGATAGGATAAAGCAATCCTTCTCACCCCCCCTTAAATGATTTAGATGCACTATTGTAAAGTGGCTGTTCCACTGATGTCAGAAGGTGAATTCACCAATTTGTAAGTCGCTCTGGACAAGAGCGTCTGCTAAATGACTTAAATGTAAATGTAAATGGGGGGGGGGTAAATCTCCTGAGACACTTTATTCTGTTTTATTCTGAAACAGATTTATAGAATTTCTGAAATAGATTTATAGAATTTATAAAGGAGGGGGTCACGAAATACCCCGGTCATGAAATTTTGTCAGAAATTAACTGTCAGTCTCATGGTAATTGACCATTAATTAACGTAAATACATGTAGCATCTTCTGGCTTCCACACATATCCTACAAGCCACTGATGCAGACCTTTGGAACATCTATATTTGAAAAAGTCTATTAAATCCATGTAATATTGCCTACAACTTCACAATAAATCAATTTATTTTAGAAAGGTCTAAAGGAGCATGATATGAAGAAAATGTAGTGTTTTTCAGAAGAACAGAATAGCATACTCTGAGTTGTCCTTATGTTAGGTCCTGATATGGCAATGCCAAATGGCTGTGGGCTACGCTAGTTCATTTAGCAGACAAGATTTGCTTACAGTTCTGTGGCATTATTTTATAGTATGAAGAATACAATTGAACAAAGCTGAATAAAATGGAGAGGATATTTTCTCCAAATGATTTGAGGGAGTACGCACATGCGGCTATTCCCTGTTGAGCGGTTAACAAAGAAATAGACACTCCTATATGGTTCATTTAGAGTTATTAATGTAACTTTAGTTATTCTACAAACGTTGGTGTAATGGTTTTCTTGAGTTGAAGGAGAGGCGGACCAAAATGCAGCGTGGTTTCTATTCATGGTTCTTTAATAAAGAAACTACACATGAACAAACTAACAAAACAAGAAACGTGAAAACCCAAAACAGCCCTATCTGGTTCAAACACAGACAGGAACAAACTAGACACACAACATAGAATGCCCACTCAGATCACACCCTGACCAAGCAAAACAGAGAAACATACAAAGCAAACTATGGTCAGGGTGTGACAGTACCCCCCCCCAAGGTGCGGACTCCGGCCGCAAAACCTGAACCTATTGGGGAGGGTCTGGGTGGGCATCTGTCCGTGGTGCCGGCTCTGGTGCTGGACGTGGCCCCCACTTCGCCATAGTCTTAGTCCGCCACATTGTCCGCTCTCGCGGCCTCCTAACCTCGGCGACCCTTCTAAATGACCCTGGCAGCACTGGCGGCCCCTGGCTGACTGGCGGTTCTGGCGGCACTGGCGGTGCTGGGCAGACTGGCGGCACTGGCGGCGCTGGGCAGACTGGCGGCATTGGTGGCCCTGGGCAGACTGGCGGCACTGGCAGCGCTGGGCAGACTGGCGGCACTGGCGGCGCTGGGCAGACTGGCGGCACTGGCGGCGCAGGGCAGACTGGAGACTCCGGCAGCGCTGGAGAGGAGGAAGGCTCTGGCAGTGCTGGACAGGCGGGAGACTCCGGCAGCGCTGGAGAGGAGGAAGGCTCCGGCAACACTGGACAGGCAGGAGCACCTGTAGGGATGAGACGGAGAGACAGCCTGGTGCGGGGGGCTGCCACCGGAGGGCTGGTGCGTGGAGATGGTACCGGATAGACCGGACCGTGCAGGTGCACTGGAGCTCTTGAGCACCGAGCCTGCCCAACCTTATCTGGTTGAATGCTCCCGGTCGCCCTGCCAGTGCGGCGAGGTGGAATAGCCCGCACTGGGCTATGCAGGCGAACCAGGGACACCATGCGCAAGGCTGGTGCCATGTAAGCCGGCCCAAGGAGACGCACTGGAGACCAGATGCGTAGAGCCGGCTTCATGGCACTTGGCTCGATGCCCACTCTAGCCCGGCCGATACGCAGAGCTGGTATGTACCGCACCGGGCTATGCACCCGCACTGGGGACACCCTGCGCTCCACAGCATAACACGGTGCCTGCCCGGTCTCTCTCGCCCTCCGGTAAGCACAAGAAGTTGTCTCAGGTCTCCTACCTGGCTTCACCATACTTCCTGTGTGCCCCCCCCAAGACATTTTTTGGGCTGCCTCTCGGGCTTCCTTGCCAGCCGTGTTCCCTCATATCGCCGGCTCCTCTCTCCGGCTGCCTCTGCTCTCCTAGCTGCCTCCACCTGTTCCCATGGAAGGCGATCTTTTCCCGCCAGGATCTCCTCCCATGTGTAGCAACCCTTGCTGTCCAATACATCGTCCCATGTCCATTCCTCTTTGCGCCGCTGTTGCTGTTGCCCGTTACCACGCCGCTTGGTCCTGTTGTGGTGGGTGATTCTGTAACGGTTTTCTTGAGTTGAAGGAGAGGCGGACCAAAATGCAGCATGGTTTCTATTCATGGTTCTTTAATTAAAAAACTACACATGAACAAACTAACAAAACAAGAAACGTGAAAACCCAAAACAGCCCTATCTGGTGCAAACACAGAGACAGGAACAAACTAGACACACAACATAGAATGCCCACTCAGATCACACCCTCACCAAACAAAACAGAGAAACATACAAAGCAAACTATGGTCAAGGTGTGACAGTTGGGCTATATGTTTTGATTTTTAATACATAGTAAGGCTGCATGATGCGACTAATGATGATTTGAAAAAAGTTGCTTGAAAGGCATGAGCTCTGATTAGTTTTTTTTGCACAGGCTGTACACACAACATCAGTCACTCATTCACAATTTGACAAATACTTGATAATGCTTAGAATTTCACGGCGGCATCCCCTTTGTGTGGCCATATTGCACCCTAAAAAAATCCATGCCTTTTGCGGCCAGTGGCCGTTGTGTGCTTCTCCCTAAGTGCTGCGTGCTCCAGCACATTATCACAGGCTACAAGTGAAGACAGACACATCAGGGACCCAACTGTGCGTGTCCTTATCTAATTCCGAGGTGCATATTGAAGATATTGGAAGAACTGTCCACATGTACTTTTCATCAGCCAACAATATGAGAAGGCCTAACGAACAGCAAGAGCACTAACGAACAGTCAATCTACTATAACCCATAGTACAAATGTCGACCTATTCTATGCTGTGCAAGAAATAAATATTCCAAACATAGTCTGGGGCAGTTGTGGGATGTGATAGATCACACATTAATTTTCCGCAATGTGGCTGAGGCAACAGATCAGGACATTTAGCTTAAAATGTTGATGGCAGCCCTCATGAGAGCCAGTTTCGTCATAGCACTTGATGGTTTTTGCAACTGCACTTGAAGTGCACTTTTTTGGTTGCTACATGATTTCATATGTGTTATTTCATGTCTTCACTATTATTCTACAATGTACAAAAATAGTAAAAATAAAGAAAAACCCTTGAATGAGTAGGTGTGTCCAAAGTTTGACTGGTACTGTGTGTATTCAGACCCTTTACTCAGTATTCTTTTGAAGCACCTTTGGCAGCGATTACATCCTCAATTTTTCTGTGTATGACGCTACAAGCTTAACACATCTGTATTTGTGGAGTTTCTCCCATTCTTCTCTACAGATCCACTCAAGCTCTGTCAGGTTGGATGAGGAGTGTCGCTGCACAGCTATTTTCAGGTCTCTCCAGTGATGTTCGATTGGGTTCAAGTCCGGGCTCTGGCTGGGCCACTCAAAGACATTAAGAGACTATTCCCGAAGACACTCCTGCACTGTACTTGCTGTGTGCTTAGGATCATTGTCCTGTTAGGTAAGCCTTCGCCCCAGTCTGGGGTCCTGAGTGCTCTAGATCACTTTTCCATCAAGGATCTCTGTACTGTGAGCCGTTCATCTTTCCCTCTATCTTGACCAGTCTCCCAGTCCCTGCCACTGAAAAACATCCCCACAGCTTGATGTTACTACAACCATGCTTCACCATAGGGATGGTGCAAGGTTTTCTCCAGATGTGACGCTTGGCGCAGAGTTCAGTCTTGGTTTCATCAGACCAGATAATCATGTTTCTCATGACCAAACTGAGCAATCGGGGGAGAAGGGCCTTGGTCAAGGGGGTGACTAAGAACCCGATGGTCACTCTGACAGAGTTCTTCTGTGGAGATGGGAAAACCTTTCATAATGACAACCATCTCTGCAGCACTCCACCAATCAGGTCACTAATCTGGATATGCTGGATTTGCGCTCGAATGCTGATGACTGGTCATTGGTCCACAATTCAGATGCACAGCTTTTTGGTTCTGACGTACTAATGAGAATTTAACGATGACTTGCGGGCAGTGGGTTCAGAACAACAAAGGCAAAAAATATATACAAAAAACATTTGTGGGGAAATTATACTACCAACGAAAAGGGAGCTTTGAAGACTGGAAGGGCAAATGGGCATGTGCTCTGCACAGTTAGAGCCCTCCTGTGCACATGCCTGGACCACACTAAATAGCTTTTAGGCGCACTTGACATTGCACACTCACCGGAGAATCAGAGTTGAGGGGCGGCATCGGGTACACATCGATATTTATTTTTTATTTCACCTTTATTTAACCAGGTAGGCTAGTTAAGAACAAGTTCTCATTTGCAACTGCGACCTGGCCAAGATAAAGCATAGCAGTGTAAACAGACAACACAGAGTTACACAGAGTTAAACAATTAACAAGTCAATAACACAGTAGAAAAAAAGGGAGTCTATATACATTGTGTGCAAAAGGCATGAGGAGGTAGGCGTATAATTACAATTTTGCAGATTAACACTGGGGTGATAAATGATCAGATGGTCATGTACAGGTAGAGATATTGGTGTGCAAAAGAGCAGAAAAGTAAATAAATAAAAACAGTATGGGGATGAGGTAGGTAAAATTGGGTGGGCTATTTACCGATAGGCTATGTACAGCTGCAGCGATCGGTTCGCTGCTCAGATAGCAGATGTTTGAATTTGGTGAGGGAGATAAAAGTCTCCAACTTCAGCGATTTTTGCAATTCGTTCCAGTCACAGGCAGCAGAGAACTGGAACGAAAGGCGGCCAAATGAGGTGTTGGCTTTAGGGATGATCAGTGAGATACACCTGCTGGAGCGCGTGCTACGGGTGGGTGTTGCCATCGTGACCAATGAACTGAGAAAAGTCGGAGCTTTACCTAGCATGGACTTGTAGATGACCTGGAGCCAGTGGGTCTGGCGACGAATATGTAGCGAGGGCCAGCCGACTGGAGCATACAGGTCGCAGTGGTGGGTGGTATAAGGTGCTTTAGTGACAAAATGGGTGGCATCCAGTTTGCTGAGTAGAGTGTTGGAAGCAATTTTGTAGATGACATATATATAGCCTAATAAGCAACTAATTCTCAAACAATGAGAAATATTGACATTTCATCAATTACAAATTACATTACCCTCCCCTGGACTAGATTTAAAAAATGACTAATCCCACCCCCTAACTGAAATTGAAAAAGCATGACCCTCCCCCATTTTCCTCCAGGTCATTCAATACATTTCTAACCATCCTTTAAAAGGGACAGGTGGCTATTTGAGACTCGGCATTTAAGGTACTCCTGTCTGAACACACATCAATAAAATCATACAAAATACTACAGAAGAGAGCATAATTTAGCCACAGAGGATCAACAGCTTCAAAAAAAATATTGTGGATTGTTTTATCACAAGCACTTACAGTCGGGAAGGCCGCAATTTGGGCAGCACACGTGCCAAATATAGAACAGCTTGATGCGTTGTGACTATAGACATACTGTATTGGTGGCAGCCTATTACAGGATCTGAAGGTGTGGTTTTTTGGAAGCGTAGCCTTGGGTTAGCTCTGTTGTAGACCCATGGGAGAAAGTGCCATGCCAATTCATCTCTAATGTTGTACTCTTAACTACTGTACAGGATCAGTGTCCTGAAATCATGACAGTTGCTGTTTAATATGCAATATGTGACTAGAATGGTGTTGCAAACAACAGCCAACAACCTGGGACATAGACATGTTTTATATTGTCAGAAAACTTAAATGATTGTTATCTAACTGCAGGTTCCAATTTACATTAGTTATTACAGTGAAGGGCCAACATTACGCACCAATGAGACAAGCGGTGTTCACTTGATTGACAGTGTCTTGGTCCAATGATCACCTATTGTTTTGAAACCTGAAGAGAGAGCAGGAAGGTTACTCCTCCTCACACACCTGGACCATCAGACAAGGCAACGGTTTCCTCACTCGAGGGGCAAGGTCAAAATCGGACTCTCGAGGTCAGGATAGCAACCCACTACAGCAATCAGAACGCCGCTGCTGAAGACATTTACATTTACATTTAAGTCATTTAGCAGACGCTCTTATCCAGAGCGACTTACAAATTGGTGAATTCACCTTCTGACATCAGTGGAACAGCCACTTTACAATAGTGCATCTAAATCATTTAAGGGGGGTGAGAAGGATTGCTTTATCCTATCCTAGGCATATAAGACTCCCGTCCAGGTCTAATGACATTGTGTTGGATTGCGTGGTTGTCAGGGACGACAGACACCTTAGGTGGGGGCAATGTAGCAGCGGCAGCTTTATTAGAGGATCTGGAGGTGTGGCTTGTTGGAGGCGTAGCCTTGGGTTAGCTCTGTTGGACACCCGTGGAAGAACGTGTCCTGACAGTTTGTGTTATGTTGTACTGTGCACTAATTTAAGCTTTACACTGCCAGTTATGTAGTCTTAATGAGACTGATGTAAGTGCATGTGATATCAAAGAGCCTACTAGAGTACCATTGTTAAGGCAGACACTATTTACTTCTGCTATGAATCATACACATTGGTGTGCTGGGGTGACTGCAGCACACTCTGATAAATATTAGTAAGTTTACTGAAATGAAATGTCAATTTTGCCAAAGATAACAGTATATTACTCCTGCCTGAACCAACATAAATAAAATAATTGAAAATAATACAGCAAAGAGCATAATTTAGCCACAGAGGAACAATAGCTTCTAAAAAATTGCTGTGGTTTTATCACAAGTACTAATAGACGATTTACGGTCAATCTGGCGTCTATATTGGTTTTACAGCATTTACTGCGATGCGGTCTCTGCAAAAGTCAGGGCATTCATACTTTTTGCGCTTTGCAGAGCAGAGCTGTTGTGAATAAGTTTGTCAAGGAAGTGAGTTTGTGTTTATACAAAACGTACCACCCCCACCTAACGTCAACCAATCATGTCACTGCAGAGCAATACATAGCCCTCTGCATTGTTCCAAAATTTGGAAGGAGGACAGCGATGCTTGATTTGGCCTCCGGAGGCTCAGCAATTGCATGACACCCTCCGTAAACTGTACATCCTCCGTACTGTGCCAAGAAAACATTCCCCACACCAGTTCCCCACCACTGCCAGCCTGACACCAGGCAGGATGGGTGCATGGAATCATGCTGCTTACGCCAAATCCTGACTCTGACATCAGCATGACGCAACAGGAAATGGGTTGTGTATCCCAAGTGGCGTAACGGTCTAAGGCACTGCATCTCAGTACTAGAGGCGTCACTACAGACCCTAGTTTGATTTCAGGCTGTATCACAACCGGCCGTGATTGGGAGTCCCATAGTGCGACCCACAATTGGCCCAGCATCGTCCAGGTTAGGGTTTGGCTGGGGTCGGCCGTCATTGTAGAATTTGTTCTTAACTGACTTGCCTAGTTAAATAAAGGAAAAATGAAAATTATTCACACCACTGTTGTACTGCGCCATTATTTGTCAGTTTGTGGCGCTTTGTTAGCTTGCATGATTCTTGTCATTCTGCTTCAGCCTCTCTCATCAACAAGCTGTTTTCACCCACAGGACTGCCACTGACTGGATGTTTTTGTTTGTCGCACAATTATCAGTAAAACCTAGACACTGTTGTGTGTGAAAAGCCCTGGCACCAACGATCATACCACGCTCAAAGTTGCTTAGGTCTCTCGTTTTATCCATACTATTGTTCAATCAAACAATAACTGAATGCATCGATGCCAATCTGTCTGCTTTATATAGCAAGCCAAGGCCACATGACTCAATGTCTGTAGGAGCGATCCATTTTCGTGAACCTAATAAAATGGCTGGTGAGTGTATAGGCCTACTCCATAGAAGGGTATTGGACTCTCTGACCCTGGTAATTTGACTGTGAAACTAATGGGTACACTAACAATGGCTGGCAATCCATCATTTGACTGGGAACTGTCATTTTAGGATTTATATTTATTTGGTTGGTTGCAGCTGTCAATTTGTCTTTCACAAATTTCAAAATGCTATCACGTGAAAAACGTTTGCTTTCCAAACGTCTACTGCTGAAAAGAGAAAAAGAGAAAAAGAGATTAATATCTGTCTGTTTTATTGGCATGAGCGCATCAAATTAAATCAAATTGATTTATATAGCCCTTCTTACATCAGCTGATATATCAAAGTGCTGTACAGAAACCCAGCCTAAAACACCAAACAGGATTTTGAGGTGGCAGGGTAGCCTAGTGGTTAGAGTGCTGGACTAGTAACCAGAAGTTCAAACCCCCAAGCTGACAAGGTACAAATCTGTTGTTCTGCCCCTGAACAGGCAGTTAACCCACTGTTCCTAGGCTGTCATTGTAAATAATAATTTCTTCTTAACTGACTTGCCTAAAGGTAAAAAAAAAAACAGCAAGCAATGCAGGTGTAGAAGCATGGCGGCTAGGAAAAACTCCCTAGGAAGGACAAAACCTAGGAGGAAACCTAGAGAGGAACCAGGCTATGAGGGATGGCCAGTCCTCTTCTGGCTGTGTCGGGTGAGGAACAGAACATGGCCAAGATTTTCAAATGTTCATAAATGACCAGCATGGTCAAATAATAGTAGCTATCAACGGTGATGAGCCTAAACTTTGTCTTCAACATTGGGTGAGGGTGTTTATGTTCCAGGTCATTTTTATTGCTCAGTTTGGCACTGTCAGAGTAGCCATTCATTTAGGTCATTTGTGTGGTATTAAAAAATATAATACAAATGTATTATCATGTAAATGATATAGAATTGCATTAAATGCGTTTGTAAAAGGCCAATGTTTTTCCAGACTCTTCCAGACCCCCCCCCCACACACACACACACAATAAATCCCCATGTACAAATGTGATTATAGATGCATGCAATGTTTTATTGTAAAGGGGAATTTTGTCTTTGTTTTTGTTAGTTAAAAAAAAGCGATGTTGAGATAATATAATTGCTATCAGTATAGGACAACCACGCTCTCACCAAGCTGTGAGAAACATGGTTTTTCAGAGCATTATGAGCTAGCTGGGGTCAATTTATGGCATGATCACAACAATCTGTAGCATGTGTTTTGCTTTAATGTGTATATATAGCTACCTATGTCTATTTCTAATGTGAAAAAAACTCAAACCTATCCAATCATTTTAAATGCTAATGTCATCGCAATTAGAAGGTTTACATGGGTATTGATATGAAATGTACTTCTAGCGCCGCCTCTTTCCTGGTTTTATCGTATCAAACAACAAAATATAACACGGAAGTCCCACCCACACTGGAGAGCGACACAAACAAACATGGCGGAACCCGCTTTGGAATCATGGATTAGGATGGATTTTCCAACATTATTGAATGAAATTCTCGCTGAGAAGTTCCATGAAAAACATTTACTTGTTTTACAATCACTGACAAATGCGTTACGAATTCAGGATTACAGGTGCGCAAATGGAAGAGTTATATAGCTAAATGTGGCTAACTAATTAGCTATCAAAAGTCCTTAGCTAAACAGTCCGAGGCAAGCTCAGGAGTAGCAGCTAGCCATCGTGTTACCCATGTCATAATTTTGTCTGTATAAATGAATCTTTGCTCGTTTTCTGTATTATCCATTATTCTCAAGTCTTCTGTGTTCAGTTTTCACTTGACAATTTTAAAAGCTACACCCAAGTCAACGTGTGTGTGTGTGTGTGTGTGTGTGTGTGTGTGTGTGTGTGTGTGTGTGTGTGTGTGTGTGTGTGTGTGTGTGTGTGTGTGTGTGTGTGCGTTCTCACAGAGACCGCAGTGAGGATGAAGCCTTCAGGAGCCTAATGAAGATCCTGTCAAAGCTATCAGAGGAGATCCAGGCTGCAGGTGGAGAGGTTGAAGAGCTGATCCTGCAGTTGACTGCAGCATGCTTCAGAGCCCAGAGGAATGGCTGTGTACAGTGTGCACGCAACCAGTCCCTATTGAGGTGGGCTGCAGTCCGTATTGAATCCAGTTTCCTTGACACACAAAGCATGCACACAAACGTTTTACATTGGGCCTACATTTAGTTAATTTACCAGACACTCTAATCCAATCTCACGCACAGTCAAGGAAGAGTTAATAACATTACCAAGCACATCCACGTCCATAGTTTTGTTTTCACAGGAATTTACTCTTCAAAATCCTGGGGGTGTTCTAACAGTTTCCCTGTTATGAAGTGTTCCCCCCCTCTGTCCGGTTGTGTGTGTGGTTTGGTTGAAACATAAGCAAACCTACCTTGTTATCCAGGTCACTTGGTGCTATTGACCTGTCAATCAGAATCCTAGACATGCTTCAGAAACTGAAGTCTGAGAACACTGACTACGTCTTTGAAGGTGATTGTTTTATTGTCCCTCCTATGGCTGAAGAGAATAAGTGTAATCTGATATTTGCAGTTCTGCTTACTTGTAAAATAAGTGTAGCATATTGTATAGTAACTGTTGAAATTTGATAGGATTTAAAAAAAAATCTTAACATCTCTCTTAATGGTCTTATACATGTCTGACTGTTGATCGCTGCACTTTATCATTGATCTAGCGCTTCGATGTGGGGTACAGTTCATTGGAAACCTTGCTGTTGATAACCAGTTCTGCAAAGATGACATTTGGACGCTCATCTTTCCAGATCTTCTCTTGTAAGTACTTGGGCCCTACATCCGTTTCACTTCTCAAGGCCTCAACCTTATATGCAAATCATGTATGGGAAATTAATGTGAAAGAATTAAGCTTGAGCCTTACATGGTTTTCACAATTCACATTAGGACTTCATCTTTATTGACCCTTTAGGCCTACAAACAGCAATCAAAGGGATTTTATGCATGAATCAAATCAAATCACATACACATGGATAGCAGATGTTAATGCGAGTGTAGCGAAATGCTTGTGCTTCTAGTTCCGACAATGCAGCAATAACCAACAAGTAATCTAACTAACAATTCCTAAACTACTGTCTTATACACAGTGTAAGGGGATAAAGAATATGTACATAAGGATATATGAATGAGTGATGGTACAGAGCAGCATAGGCAAGATACAGTAGATGGTATCGAGTACAGTATATACATATGAGATGAGTATGTAAACAAAGTGGCATAGTTAAAGTGGCTAGTGATACATGTATTACATAAGGATGCAGTTGATGATATAGAGTACAGTATATACGTATGCATATGAGAAGAATAATGTAGGGTAAGTAACATTATATAAGGTAGCATTGTTTAAAGTGGGTAGTGATATATTTACATCATTTCCCATCAATTCCCATTATTAAAGTGGCTGGAGTTGAGTCAGTGTCAGTGTGTTGGCAGCAGCCACTCAATGTTAGTGGTGGCTGTTTAACAGTGATGGCCTTGAGATAGAAGCTGTTTTTCAGTCTCTTGGTCCCAGCTTTGATGCACCTGTACTGACCTCGCCTTCTGGATGATAGCGGGGTGAACAGGCAGTGGCTCGGGTGGTTGATGTCCTTGATGATCTTTATGGCCTTCCTGTAACATCGGGTGGTGTAGGTGTCCTGGAGGGCAGGTAGTTTGCCCCCGGTGATGCGTTGTGCAGACCTCACTACCCTCTGGAGAGCCTTACGGTTGAGGGCGGAGCAGTTGCCGTACCAGGCGGTGATACAGCCCGCCAGGATGCTCTCGATTGTGCATCTGTAGAAGTTTGTGAGTGCTTTTGGTGACAAGCCAAATTTCTTCAGCCTCCTGAGGTTGAAGAGGCGCTGCTGCGCCTTCTTCACGATGCTGTCTGTGTGAGTGGACCAATTCAGTTTGTCTGTGATGTGTATGCCGAGGAACTTAAAACTTGCTACTCTCTCCACTACTGTTCCATCGATGTAGATAGGGGGGTGTTCCCTCTCCTGTTTCCTGAAGTCCACAATCATCTCCTTAGTTTTGTTGACGTTGAGTGTGAGGTTATTTTCCTGACACCACACTCCGAGGGCCCTCACCTCCTCCCTGTAGGCCGTCTCGTCGTTGTTGGTAATCAAGCCTACCACTGTTGTGTCGTCTGCAAACTTGATGATTGAGTTTGAGGCATGCGTGGCCACGCAGTCGTGGGTGAACAGGGAGTACAGGAGAGGGTTCAGAATGCACCCTTGTGGGGCCGCAGTGTTGAGGATCAGCGGGGAGGAGATGTTGTTACCTACCCTCACCACCTGGGGGCGGCCCGTCAGGAAGTCCAGTACCCAGTTGCACAGGGCGGGGTCGAGACCCAGGGTCTCGAGCTTGATGACGAGCTTGGAGGGTACTATGGTGTTGAATGCCGAGCTGTAGTCGATGAACAGCATTCTCACATAGGTATTCCTCTTGTCCAGATGGGTTAGGGCAGTGTGGTTGAGATTGCATCGTCTGTGGACCTAAAGCATAGTGTCAGCGAATCGTACCGAACTGGATCAAAGTTACTGATGTGTTGACTGTTTTATTTGTTTTTTACAAACAATTGTATTCCTTCATTATCTTCCCCTAACCCTGCCACCCCTCCCCTAATTGGAGTACACTAATGGACAACAATACTTAGGCTTCCAGCTTATACATACTGTATAGAATTTACAGACACAAAGTATTTTGCAGTAGTTATCTTTTTGTTTGTTTTTAATCCTATCCTTCAACTACCCTCAACCCATCCCATCTATCTCTGAAGATCATCCAGTTTGATTTCTATGTTGGCTGTGTTTGCAAGGCCCTTCTGGGTCTGGATGATGAGTGGGCATTGGCCTATTCCTTCATGGTGCTCCACACCTGTCTGTGTTGTCTGTGTTTGCAGGGATCTTATAGGTGTGAGTGATAAGTCAAGTCTGTGTTGTCTTTGATCACAGGGCCCTGCTGTGTGTGGATGATGAAAGGGCAGTGGGCTACTCCTCCATGGTGCTCCACACATGTCTAGATGAACACAAGGTGGAGCGACTGGCTCATCCAGGGAACATCCACCTAGCCCTGAAGGTCATGGAGCTGTGTAGGACTCAGTCAGAACTGGACTGGACGTAGGTACCCTCTGAGGGGTGTGGGAGATGGGGTTTGCTGTGTGTGTTAGATGTACACACAGTATATAAACATGTATGGTACCTATTTTTGACAGGGTTTTGATTGCTACCCAGCACTTCCTCAAGTCCTCAGTGCTCGTTAAGAACATGTATGCAGGGATGAGCCATCAGGAGAGGTAACTCCATCTAGTTCATCCAATTAAAGAATCTAACTACTCTTACAAATACTTAGAAACTAGTATATCTACACCCAAATTGAGCAATTCTTTCTCCTTTTGATGGTCCCAAATGTGTGATTGACATGAGTTTCCTCCTTACATTGAAACTCCCCAGACCTTAATCCCAGAACTTGTGGTAATTCCTCAAGAAGCGGGTGGACAAACAGAAACCCACAAATTCTGACAAACTCCAAGCATTGATTATGCATGAATGGGCTGCCATCAGTTAAGATGTGGCCCAGAAGTTAATTGACAGCATACCAGGGCGGATTGCAGAGGTCTTGAAAAAGAAGGGTCAACACTGCAAATATTGACTCTTTGCATCAACTTCATGTAATTGTCAAGAAAAGCCTTTGACACTTATGAAATGCTTGTAATTATACTTCAGTATTCCATAGTAACATCTGACAAAAATATCTAAAGACACCAAACATGCAGACTTTGTGAAAATTAATGTGTGTCATTCTCTAACATTTTGGGTACGACTGTACATAAATCCAATTAATTACATAAATATTGATGGAGCTGCAGGGTGACGTTGCTGGAGCTGATCTCTGCTCAGTTGGGAGAGGAGGACTCTGAGGATTGTGGGATCCCCCCCACCGTAGCTACCTTCCTGGCATCCTGCTTCCAGGAGCGCTGTGGGGCCGTGCTCACACTCGCCTCCGAATCAGACAATGAGGTATCAATGATCCGATTGGTTGTATAAATTACCTGTTCCATAGCCTGGGTACCTGACTGTTTCTGTGACATTTTAGATTGCCTTTTTTTTATTGGTTGATTGATTTGTGTTGTATTTTGTAGGAGGCCCTGACTGTGATCAGCCTGTTAGATGTTCTCTGTGAGATGACCTCTGATCACAAACAGTTCATGTTCCTGCAGAACCATCCTGACCTCCTCAAGTCTACCGTTGGTAAATAAACAAGTACACCAAGGTCTATTGAACTGGAAGTTTACAAAACCTTTTACCTATGATGCTTAGTCTGATATTAGAGCCCTGATAAATGGCTGAGTGCTGTTATCTTTTTGTTGTAAAAACCACCAGCATGTCACACTGTCTCAAATGCCCATGACAAAGAAGGTGGCCCACAGTTTAGAGTTTACACTATCACTACAAATCTAGTGACATAATATGGTTTTACTGTGTTGGAACAGAAATATGACACTTAAAGTACCAGCAGGTTCATGCCTTTCTGTTGAGAGAGACACTGTTACATTGAAACAGCAGTCACATCTTAATAATTGAATCTATCATCAGCGGGACTGAGATAGGGGAATACCTCTCACCTCTTCTGTAGAACAGATTTCTCTGTCCAATTGAAAATTTTGCCTTTATGTTCTCTGTTGCTCTTTTCTGTTCACTGATTGTTATTTAGTCTTTTCCTGGGCCCTGGACACTTTGTCCGACTTCTGATGTAAAAAGGGCTTTATAAGTAAATGTGACTGATTAATTGATATTCTGGTACTGTATCCCTTTGTGTGTAAAATGTGTGTTCTCCTGTTTATCTCTCTTTCTCCTCTTACAGATCTCCTGCAGCAGGTCCATGCTCTGGGGAAGACCAGTAAGAATGTATTCACTGCAGCTCAGAACTTCTCCTTGGCTCAGGGAGGAGACTGCTCCTCCTCTCCCTCTGTCAGCTTCAAGGCACATCTCATCCGTCTCATAGGAAACCTCTGTCACGGAAACACTGCCAACCAGAACAAGGTATGGATGGATGTATGAAAGAATGAAAAAACAAACAAATGAATTTACTGTGTTGATCCCCAATGAGGGAAATATGTTTTGCCACCAGCAGCAGACATCAGACAAACAATGCCGACACACAGGCATACAGCTGGTACAGATATAGTGCAGATCGTCGACAAAACATAGGTGTGGGGGTCGAAGATTAAATGACTGACTTTCTTGTGATGCAACACCATTGATAAACTACATTTCATCCTAGGCTTTAAAGTTTACTCACCCTCCACAGGTTTTGTCTGTGAGCATGTCCTTTCAGAGTAGGATTTGCAAACTCCTTTTGAACCCTTAAATAAGCCCTTAGGGTCCTTTCTCAGTGTCTAAAAGAGGGGTTTAATCCTTGGAAAGGACAGATCAAGGGTCAAAAAGCATGTGTAAAGGGTCAGGCAAGGAGACATGTAAAATGGAGAAAATGTCAAATGACACTTCCTATTCTAATCAATTCTGGTCGAAAGTAGTTCACTAAAGGGAATACGATGTAATTTCAGACACATTTTGAGTTGAATAGCACATACAGTGATCTCATGCTGTCTCTGTGCTTCCTGGGTCACACCGGAGAGAGAATATGTGCTTTTGAGTCCATCGTGGCACTGAGCCATATTGGCTTCCTCATGGTGGTATTATTATTAAATTAATGGAGGAAAGAGAAACATTTCCCTACTCATTATCTGTTTCATCCCAGCTATCGGCAGCTATCACTGACTGATATAAACACATTTAATAGAAAATAAGAGGAATGTGGGGGGAAACTGGCATGTGTCCATTTGCATTGGCTTAAAGACCTTGCTCCCACTTTACAAGGCCCTTGAGAATCATAGTAGTAAACCTTCGCCGGCTCCCAGCTGGTTAATAATCATTTAATATGATACTGTTTGATTAAGTCTTTTTTACATATAGGCTTAAGTTTAGATTTTTAGTTAACGAAAAGTGCACACTTACAGTAACTAACTCAGCATTTTCTCTCTTGCTATGGCCATTCATGACTCTACCAATGAATTTGTAGAGTAACCGCATGTATGTAAATTAACCTATATAATTAGATGGGTGACAGAGACCAGTGCAACATGTTGTGACAGCTTTAGACCAGCCCACAGCCACACATGGCTATTTTCCATGGTAGTAGGGATTTCCTAAGGATAGGGACCTCAATGTTGGCTGATCGGGACATAGATGTTGGTTAGTTATTGAGATTGTCCTATATAAACCAAGGAGAAACAACACTTTAAACAGCTTCTTCTTGCATAAGGAAAATCGCCATCTCAGCATTGTTTTAAATTGGCCTTATCCATAGACTCAAGCTAAACAGAATAATTAGTGAGACTAGTGTTTTTTTACTGTGTTTGGATGAGAAAGTAGTTTTTTTTGCATTGTAAATGTGTTTGTTTTTATTATATTTTTTTGTGTTCTTCCAGGTTCGGAAACTGGATGGTCTTCCTCTCATTATGGACAACTGCAGTATTGACAGCAACAATCCCTGTATCCTTTTGATTCGTCTAGAATCTATTGTCCCTTTGGTGAATAAATTATACTAGTCGTGTAACTATCATGTTATAAGCCACTGTGGATGGATGTTAACCTAATGATCTTGGTATCATCCTTTTTGTCTTCCTGAAAGTAATTGTGGTGGCTGACGCGTACGTTTATCTACCATGTTTGTAGTCATAAGTCAATGTTGGTGATTGACAGATATATTACTGTATACACTCCCTACGTATTTATTTGAACACACAGTGACGCTAAAATGTGAACATTTGTCTTCATTCTCCATCATTTAGGATTTGACATAAAACATGTAATTAGGCGACAGTACAGAATCTTCTCTTTTATTTGAGGGTATTGCACTTAATGCATCTAGTCAAGTTTAGTATTTGGTCCCATATTCCTAGCATGCAATGACTAATGGCTCTACAAACTTGTTGGATGCACAGGGGTTAAAGTTCTCCATTGCTGTGATGGATTTCTGTCATATTGATTCTGAAGAGGTTGTTTTTGAGATCAGTGTAGATCCTACTTATAGCTGCTAGCAAAGGAATTAAAATCCTGTACTTTATCACTTTCTAGTGCTACTATTTCTGCCATGTAATTTTGTAAAACAAAATCAGACAACCCATAGTAGAATAGTTTTCCTATCTACCTAATTGGCTTATGTGTTCTATGCCAGATAAATATTCATCTCGAGGTGCGTTCAAGTTGTGAGAGCCATAGGGAGGGAAACATGTATTCTGACAAGCAGTCAATGCACAACAATTCTTTAATGCAATGGCCTTTGTTAAGAAAGAGGGGGATCCCAGTTTTTCATTGCTACCACTTTTATTTCTCTACTCCTAAAATTGCGTGGCACCATTGAAAAATTATTATACCTGGAGTTTTGGGCACAACAGAGCTCTTAAAGGGGCAATGGCTACTTAAAATAAGCGCGGCAGTGTAGCCAAGTGGTTAGAGCATTGGACTAGTAACCGAAAGGTTGCAAGTTCAAATCCCCGAGCTGACAAGGTACAAAATCTGTCGTTCTGCCCCTGAACAGGCAGTTAACCCACTGATCCTAGGCCGTCATTGAAAATAAGAATTTCTTCTTAACTGACTTGCCAAGTAAAATAAAAAAAGTGCAATGACATACTTTGTAATAGAAACCACATATTTTTTATTTTTTTGAGTGACTAAAAATGAATAATTATTAATAATAATTTAATAATCAGGATGGTGTGTCCAGTGGGGGAAATGCAGATAGACAAACCATGCTTCTATGTTTTTATAGCCACTATGCTGCATCAGTTGTGCTACATGCTGTGATAATGCTTATTGCTAATAGTACATCTGATATACAGTGCCTTCAGAAAGTATTCAGACCCCTTGACCTTTTTCACATTTTGTTAGGTTTTATAGCCTTATTCTAAAATTGATTAAATATATTTTTTTATACATTTACATAAGTATTCAGACCCTTTACTCAGTACTTTGTTGAAGCACCTTTGGCAGAGATTACAGCCTCAAGTCTTCTTGTGTATGATACTACAAGCTTGGCACACCTGTATTTGGGGAGTTTCTCCCATTCTTATCTGCAGATCCTCTCAAGCTATGTCAGGTTGGATGGGGAGCATTGCTGCACAGCTATTTTCAGGTCTCTGTTCTATCAGGTTTAAGTCCGCGATCTGGCTGGGCCACGCTTCAGGACATTCAGAGACATCTTGCGTTGTCTTGGCTGTGTGCTTAGGGTTGTTGTCCTGTTGGAAAGCGAACCTTCGCCCTAGTCTGAGGTTCTGAGAGGTCTGGTGAAGGTTTTTATCAAGTATCTCTCTGTACTTTGCTCTGTTCATCTTTCCCTCGATCCTGACTAATCTCCTTGTCCCGGCTGCTGAAAAACATCTCCACAGCATGATGCTGCCACCACCATACTTCATTGTAGGGATGGTGCCAGGGATGGGATGGTGTATTCTGACATGCACTGTCAACTTTGGGACCTTTATATAGACAGGTTAAACATCATTTTTTACCAATCTGTTATTAGGCTCATTTCTGGAGATGAAAATTATATTTTAGATGGTGTCAGCATTGAATTTTCTTTTCATTTTGGAGTAGAAAAAAATCCCAGAACTGAGCTTCAGTCCACATGAAATGAATGTCATTCTACATTAATGTGGATGCTGCCTTGATCATGGATAGTTCAGAATAAATTGTGAATAATGATGAGTAAGAGAAAGTTACAAAGATTCATACCCCCCCCAATGCTAACTTCCCCTGTTATTAGTAATTGTGGGAGGTTAGCGTGTTTTGGGGGCATGACCTTTGTACATCTGTAAGTTTCTCACACATTATTCACAATTAATTAATGATCATCTGTAATCATGGTAGCATTCACATTAATGTAGAAGTGTTCAGAAACATATTATATTCTTATTCACAATAGAAGTGGCTCCAAAATGACAGAATACATTATTTATCATTCATTTATTTTGGACACAACATAATCCAAAACACAACCAAAACAAACTGCAAATGCATCCAACAAGTTTGAAGAGTCACAAGCCTGATGTAGTCATTGTGTGCTCGGAATATGGGACCAATTACTACATTTTATGTACTATGTGAATTTGTCCAAATACTTAAGACACAGTCCAATGGGGGGACAAGATGCATAAAGTGCATTCATTTCTAAACGTTAAACAGATGTGTATGAAAATACCCTCAAATAAAAGGTTACAATCTGTACTTTCGCCTCATAAAACATTTTTATCTCAAATCCAAAATGCTGCCGTACAGGGCCAAATTAAACGTTTTAGCTTCACTGTCCAAATAAATGTAGGGGAGTGTATGTCTACATACAAGTCACTGGTGAATTATTATACAGTATGCGTCGTGTATCCATCATGTTTATACTGTTGGTGGATGTTGGTACTGACAGAACAGCGGCTTAGTTTGTGTCCGCCTCCGTCCACCCCCCGGGGACTAGCTGCCGGTCAGGGCACGGTGCCAGCTTGTCTTTTTCACCAGCTATTTATCTGAGCCCCACTCTCCCCCTGACCCCCTCAGGAAGGAAGTTGTCATCGACGGTTACTGTTGAGCTCCCTCTGCTCTTCTCAGGTGGGCCATAGCCAGACCCACTGGGCAAAAACTGTTTGAAGCAATGTTGTTTCCAAGTCAATTCAACAAAAAAAGGATATGTGGTAACATTGAATCAATGTGAAAAACTGATTCGATTTGAAAAGTCAACATAAATCCAACGACATTAAATGTTTTGTTGATTTCACGTAAAATTCACTTAAGTTGACATCTGAACCTAATGTAAGCCAAAGCTAGATGTTGAAATGACGTCTGTGCCCAGTGGGAAGCTGTGCGGGCTTTGCCGGTTTGAGATTATTCTATAGGTCCATTCAGCCAGGCAAGCTCAATCAAGCACAGATAAAGCATTTGAAATGATTTAGAATGCTATTTGAGCCCAGGTCTCAGCCACAGCTACATGGCCTGGTCACAGATGCTGACTGGGCATATGTGGAGAGGAAGGACGGGAGGCTGGGTCGCTTCCTTGTCATTCAAAATGGACACAGTACTCACTCACTGCACTGGTAGTTTCCTGTACAGTGGGATGGTGGTAGCTAATTGAGATTGGGGGTTAGTGTTACTTTGCTTTGATTTGTGGTGGAAAGGGAGTATGTGTGAATGTATAGGAGACTAACCAATGTGGGTAGTTTTGTGTAGAAAAAAGCTTTTGAGGGTCATGTTTGTCTAGCTCTTGTTCCTCTCCCATAGTAAAAACTTTAACTCTCTCCCTCTTTGTGTCACAAATGTATTTGTAATGCTATCCTTAACTGTTGTTTCTCCACCAGTCATCAGTCAATGGGCCATCTTTGCCACTCGGAATATTCTAGAACACAACCTGGAGAATCAGGAGCTGGTGGCAGCTCTAGAACGTCGCGGGGTGGCCGATGACTCCGCCTTGAGGGCCATGGGCTTTAGAGTAGAGGAGAGAGATGGTAACGTGCTGCTCAAACCTTGTTCAAAGGACCCTTAAAGGTGCCCTAAACTCTAAGGACTATATTGTGCTGCACCATATAGTGCTGCATTACTTTTTAGTGCACTATTGTTTTGCTCTGGTAGTGCACTACTTTTTAGCTCTAGCTCTTTTTTTTTTCTTTTTTTGGTTAAACTGTGGGATGGCCTGGACCCAATGTTCTGCTGAGATTTGTTATGGTACAGAAAACGCATAGGATGGGCGACCTTATTTAAAAGTAGGTTTAATTTGAGTGTAGAGTGGTGTTTTTTTAACACTTTTTGTGTTTCTTAAGTAAAGGGAAATTAAAGGTTTCTATGGGTCAAATGAACTCCTGCTGGTATCTGTGATATAGTGTTGGGGTTTAATTATCCAACAAAGGGCTACTCTGTTTCCTGCCCTTTCACCCCTCTGAGGGAGACTCTTAACATCGGCAGGGGGTGGGCTCTAAATCCCAAAACCAATCAATTTTGCGGAAATCAACAAAAAGCGAGAGAATGACCGAAACATTAAGGAACTGGACTGGAATGTCGATCTGACTTCAAGCTAGCTTCTGGAATTCTCACATTTTATGGAAACCTCAGGCATTTTGACTGGAGAATGTTTTTTCAATTTCCACACAAATGATTTCAAACCAATTTAATGGTGCTAACCAAACCATACAGGGTGCCCCCTCCATTTCTAAGGATGTTGCTCATGGAATGCATTTTGATTGTCTCGCTACAAGCGTTGCACTATATCTGCTTTTACCACCCTGTTTTGGCTTTTGGTGAGAATAACAATGACACGTAGGACCATTCCTGTCCTTCAGGTACCGCATGTTTCTTTACAACAACAAACCTTAGTTACATTGTAGATACATATTTGTTACATGTTCCAACCAACAACACCAGTCATCAACTTCCTTACACATTTCAATAACCTAATCTATGTTATGTGGCAGCTTTGTTTACTGTGTGTGTGTACTTTGACTAGTGTGGATGTTTATCAGCCAGCTAGACAGAGGACAGACGGCCTGAGTTTGATTGGAACAGTGTGTGGCTCCTGTGTGGCTCAGTCGGTAGAGCATGGCGCTTGCAACGCCAAGCATCGTGGGTTCGATTCCCGCTGGGACCACCCATATGTAAAAGTAGTGGCCCCAGCCGACTTGTAAGTCGCTTTGGACAAAAGCGTCTGCTAAATGGGATATATTATTATTATATATTATAGACAGTGAGCCGTTGTGTAAGTGGTAGTATATGTGTTTGTAGACAGAGAACAGGTAGTGTGAGTGGCAGTGCGTGTGAATCAGACCAGAAGTATTGGCTTGCAGAACGACCCCCTCCCCCCACTGAATAAGCTGACCGGTCCTGACACCTCAACAATGCATTGCTTTAGTCACCCGGCCCACTCGCCGCTCCGCCCTATTTACTCGGTCTCTTATATTTTAATGACAAAATGTATTGAAACAATCGGGTTGACTTTTCCCAATCCGCTGGGTATAGTGAGGGGAGCTTATGAGGTTCCGGTCCCCAGCATTTCAGACGCCTAACAAAACACGGCCTTTACTTCTGCTCCAGCGGCTGCCTGCAATGCTTTTCAAACACAGGAAAACACAGAGAGAGCGTCAGGCTGGCTGAATGAGGTGGCAGTCACAGCCGTCTATTCAACAACTTCTGGGTCAGGAGTAAACAGCTGTCCAACCGCAGTCAGGACTGAGCGGTGTCATCAAGATCAGCCGTTTCACAACTCAAACGTTAACTCTGTACTCCTGTGCCTTCTGTACTGGTATTCTTCACAAATTATATCCGTACTACTCAAGCTCTATATAATGGATGATTGTAACTTTAACTGCTGAATAAAACTTTTGTGTGACAAATGTTCTGGGGTTGTTTTTTTTTTCAGAGAGAATGGGTCAGTCTTTTGTAAATTTAAGTATGCTTTTGTGTCTGAAGACAGTGGTATAGTAGTGTGGACAGGAAACCCAATAAATCACTAAAGGATGCTCAGATTTTATTAGAAAAATTATAAGTATCCATTTGTCTGTGGTGCACACAATCCTGCATGGCCTAAAAGCTAAGTAATCATTTCTCATGATAGCACACATCCAATCCAACACTGGATCAGTAACATCCATTTATTTTCTTTATACTTAACATTTTGCCGGCACATTTCTTGATAGTCCACCAAGTAAACCAGGAGCTATAGAAAATGATGGTCTTCATATTGAGAATAAAATAATCTGGGCTAATTGTCGAACACATGGTCTATGTACACTGCAGCAACTTTAATAAATCAGAGACAGAATAATCATTCAGAATAATTTGTAGCTCTCAAATCTTTAAAAACAATGACAATCAATGAAAACAAAGTGCCATATGTAATGCATATAAAAATATACTCTTTGTTTTTTTTAGCTATAGAAAGCCTAAATAAAACAAAATCGCTGAATACATAGAAGGTTGATTCCTGAAATAGCTCAGTGACCCCTGGCCCATGCCCTCTTTCCATAGATCTGTATTATATGGTTCGGCAAAATACTTATTCTCAGGACAGGTTGCCTTTAACTGCTGTTATAGACCTGAATGCAATAAAGTCAATTTCCATGTTTCTGGCATTCGTGGGTATGTGCAGTGTATCGCCCATGGAGCTCCATAACGCTTACACCGCATCATCTCAGAATGGGAATAATTACCCCCCCATGTTGGAATTGAGACCGAAATAGGGACATGTTTTCTTTTTCCTTTGTATGGGCTTGAACGGGTTGCTTTGTTGGGCTCTTTTGGTAAAATGATTCAGTGCAGCACTCACCAATTCACCTAGTAACATGTTAAAATCATGTTCAATGAATTGAGGAGGGATGGTGAGCAAAATAATAGGATAACTACTTAGACATGCTACTGACAATAGAAATGCACAGATTTAAGAAAATGAAAATTGCAGAAAAATGTTTTGTACTCTACTGTTGTGGCTTTATGCTTAATGCCACACTAACTCTGGTACACTTCAGTAGCAATCAAAGAGAAAAAAATATATATTAAACATTGCTATCCATACTATAAGACCTTTTAGTTTGAAGATATCTTAACATAAATAAACCATTTATTTTCAGTGTTCAAACATACAGTGCCTTCATAAAATATTCACACCCCTTGACTTTTTTCACATTTGGTTGTGTTACACCCTGAATTGAAAATGTTTTACCCCATAATGTCAAAGTGGAATTCTGTTTTTGGAAAGGTTTTACAATCCCTTGCAAAGAATGGCACCTATTAGTAGATGGGTAAAACATTTTTTTTAAAGCAGACATTGAATATCCCTTTGAGCATGGTGAAGTTATTAATTACACTTTGGATGGTGTATCAATACACCCAGTCACTATGAAGATACAGGCGTTGTTTTTAACTCTGTTCCTGGAGAGGAAGGAAACCGCTCCGGGATGAGGCCAATGGTGACTTTGAAACAGTTACGGAGTTTAATGGCTGTGATAGAACACTGAGGATGGATCAACAACATTGAAGTTACTCCACAATACCAACCTAATTGACAGAGTGAAAAGAAGGAAGCCTGTACTGTACAGAATACAAATATTCCAAAACATGCATCCTGTTTGCAACAAGGCACTAAAGTGATACTGCTAAAAATGTGGCAAAGCAATTAACTTTATGTCCTGAATACAAAGTGTTATGTTCGGGGAAAATACAACACACTACGAGTACCACTCTCCATATTTTCAAGCATAGTGGTGTATGCATCATGTTATGTGTATGCTTGTAATCGTTAAGGACTGGGGAGTTTTTCAGGATAAAAATAAATGGAATGGAGCTAAGCACTGGTAAAATCCTAGAGGAAAACATGGTTCAGTCTGTTTTCCACCAGACACTGGTAGATAAATTCACCTTTCAACATTTACATTTACATCTTATCCAGAGCAACTTACATTTTCATCAAATGTTTTGTTGTTGTTGACAATAACCTAAAACACATGGCCAAATCTATACTGCAATTGCTTACCAAGAAGACAGTGAATGAGTTGCCGAGTTACAGTTTTGACTTACATCTGCTTGAAAATCTATGGCAAGACCTGAAAATGGTTGTCTAGCAATGATCAACAACCAATTTGACAGAGCTATAAGAATTTTGAAAAAATTATTGACAATTGTTGCACAATCCAAGTGTGGAAAGCTCTTAGAGACTTACCCAGAAAGACACAGCTGTAATCACTGCCAAAAGGTGACTCTTACATGTATTGACTCAAGAGGGTTGAATACAAGATGTATTCGTGTTTTATTTTTCATTTGTTTTTTTTGTTTTTACAAATGTTAGAATTTTTCTCCCACTTTGACATTATAGAGTATTTTGTGTATATGGTTGACAGGAAATTACAAATCCATTTTAATAACACTTTGTAACACTACACAAAAAAAACAAAGGGATGTGAATAGTTTCTGAAGGCATTGTAAATACAGTGTGACTGGATAGTCAAGGTACACCACCATTCTACACCAGTCTTTTGAAACCACGCTCCTTTCTCTCCATCCGTCTCGCAACACAGTCAAAAGGTACTTTGCTGATGTACTGTTTCCAGTTTGAGGTTGTAATTATGTCAGTTAATCCGTTTTTTTTCCTTCCCTTCCCTGTTTCAGATGTCGAGGTTATTTTGCTTTTATGAGCAGTGTTACCGAGGAGGTGAAAACTGCACTTGATCAAGTTTGGGTCCGCAATGTTTCCAATAACAGATTTGCTTGGTTGGAGAACAACCACAATCCTTGCACTTCATCAATATCTTGCAACACATAGTATATCTGCATCACAGTTTTTCAGTCAGCACATAAGAAGAAAACATTATTTGCCTACTTCTCAAAGTAATTTCTCTCAAAGTCATTTTAGTACATTTATTTGTTTTTTAAAATCAAATAGGATGTTCAATGTGCAAAATGAAGCCGTGAAGAATCGAACAATTTTCCAAGTCCACTCTGTAGAGTCCCTCCTGAAGTCCTTCCCCACTAAGTCCACGTCCTAGTACCCTTTTTTCCTTCCTTGTATCCTCTCTCATGGCCTTGCCTTGTCCCTTTTCCCAGCTCCGTCCTTCATCCCTCCGTCCCCTCCATCCATCTGCTTGTCCATCCATCCTTTATTTGCAGGTGAACACCTCAGACTTCTCGCTGCACGTGTTACACTTCACAAAACAGCACCACTGGAACTTGCAGTTGCACTGCCACACGCGGGTATACTGGTGGGTGTTGTGGCCTCTACCACAACACATCAGATTGCAGCCGTCGGTATAGGGTGACGTGTGGTTACACAGCCTCCCCCGTGTCCCTGTGCTCCCTGTCGCCGTGTCCTCCTCGCAGTAGTTAGGAGACCTCTCCAGGTAGACCAGATCTGTGTCCGTGGGTTTCTGGTAGCCCCGCGCCTCCTTCAGCCGAAGGAAGGATGGTTGGCGGAGACGGGAGGCCCGGACCGGTTCGACTTGGACCGCCTCGCTGTAGCGCTCTTTCAGGATGTAGCCAATCTCCCGGAACTTGGGTAAGGTGATCCAGCAGGTCTTGGTGGTGCAGGAGCCTGACACGCCGTGACACTTACACTCCAACTTCATATGCTCCTCCAGGATCTGAGGGAGAGGAGAGAAGAGGGTTGGATACAAGGTTTGGAAAAGGTTGACATGACCCGAGGGTTAGATAAATGCTTTGAGTAAGAGTTGGCAAATCCCAAATGTTGAATAGTTAGGTAGCTTAACTACTTAATTCAAAGTGATGTGAATTGGAGATTTGTATGAAAGAGTTTAGGTCAGCCCACATATCCACAAATTGTATTTTCCATTCAACAGTTCTACAATACATTACGTCTATCAACTAAGGGCATCCCCTGCAATATAGCCTAAAGTCCTTATGGACTATATATCTCAAATCCCCCAACTGGACAGTGATGCCAGCTATGTAAAAAAATAAAGTGAAAATAACTTATGGCTCAAGCCTCTACTCTCTTACTAACTTGACCTTTTTAAGGACCACAATGGACAGAATAAACGACCATAACTCTTATGTAACCAGAACCTGTATAACGTTGTACTTGGTTTCATGTGCGATTTAAGTTTTGATGTCTTACGGATATATTTAGGGGACACATTTGACAGATGACAGTTTACCATTTAGGGTTGAGTTATACAAACTCAGCAAAAAAAAAAAAATCCTTTTTCCTTTTTCAGGACCCTGTCTTTCAAAGATATTTCGTAAAAATCCAAATAACTTCACAGATCTTCATTGTAAAGGGTTTAAACACTGTTTCCCATGCTTGCTCAAAGAACCATGAAAAATTAATGAACATGCACCTGTGGAACGGTCGTTACGACACTAACAGCTTACAGACTGTATGCAATTAAGGTTACAGTTATGAAAACTTAGGACACTAAAGAGGCCTTTCTACTGACTCTGAAAAACACCAAAAGAAAGATGCCCAGGGTCCCTGCTCATCTGCGTGAACATGCCTTAGACACCGAGGCATGAGGACTGCAGATGTGGCCAGGACAATAAATTGCAACTGGCCTATGAGACGCCTAAGACAGCTCTACAGGGAGACAGGACGGACAGCTGATCATCCTCGCAGTGGCAGACCATGTGTAACAACACCTGCACAGGATCGGTACATCCAAACATCACACCTGTGGGACAGGTACAGGATGGCAAAAACAACTGCCCGAGTTACACCAATAACGCACAATCCCTCCATCAGTGCTCAGACTAACCGCAATAGACTGAGAGAGGCTGGACTTAGGGCTTGTAGGCCTGCTGTAAGGCAGGTTCTCACTAGACATCACTGGCAACAATGTCGTCTATGGGCACAAACCCACAGTCTCTGGACCAGATCGGACTGGCAAGAAGTGCTCTTCACTGATGAGTCACGGTTTTGTCTCACCAGGGGTGATGGTCGGATTTGCGTTTATCGTCGAAGGAATGAGCGTTACACCGAGGCCTGTACTCTGGAGATGGATCAATTTTGAGGTGGAGGATCAGTCATGGTCTGGGGCGGTGTGTCACTGCATCTGAGTGAGCTTGTTGTCATTGCAGGCAATCTCAACGCTGTGTGATACAGGGAAGACATCCTCTTCCATCATTTGGTAGCATTCCTGCAGGTTCATCCTGACATGACCCTCCAGCATGACAATGCCACCAGCCATACTGCACGTTCTGTGCGTGATTTCCTGAAAGACAGGAATGTCAGTGTTCTGCCATGGCCAGCGAAGAGCCCAGATCTCAATCCCATTGAGCACGCCTGGAACCTGTTGGATCGGAGGGTGAGGGCTAGGGCCATTCCCCCCAGGAATGTCCGGGAAGAGTGGGGTATCATCTCACAGCAAGAACTGGCAAATCTGGTGCAGTCCATGAGGAGGAGATACACTGCAGTACTTAATACAGCTGGTGGCCACACTAGATACTGACTGTTACTTTTGACCCCCCCTTTGTTCAGGGACACATTATTCCATTTCTGTTAGTCACATGTCTGCGGAACTTGTTCAGTTTATGTCTCAGTTGTTGAATCTTGTTATGTTCATACAAATATTTACACGTTAAGTTTGCTGAAAATAAACGCAGTTGACAGTTTTTAACATTTTAAAATGTATTATTTTATTTTATTTCACCTTTAATTAACCAGGTAAGTTAGTTGAGAACAAGTTCTCATTTACAACTGCGACCTGGCCAAAATAAAGCAGAACAGTGCAACACAAACAACAACACAGAGTTACACATGGAATAAACAAGCGTACAGTCAATAACACAATAGGGGAAAAAAGAAAGTCTATATACAGTGTGTGCAAATGGTGTGAGGAGGTAAGGCAATAAATAGGCCATGGTAGCGAATTAATTACAATTTAGCAAATTAACACTGTAGTGATAGATGAGTAGATGGTGATGTGCAAGTAGAAATACTGGTGTGCAAAAGAGCAGAAAATTAAATAAAAAACAATATGGGGATGAGGTAGGTAGATTGGGTGGGCTATTTACAGATGGGCTGTGTACAGCTACAGCGATCAGTTAGCTGATGTTTAAAGTTAGTGAGGGAAATATAAGTCTCCAGCTTCAGCGATTTTTGCAATTCGTTCCAGTCATTGGCAGCAGAAAACTGGAAGGAAAGGCAGCCAAATGAGGTGTTGGCTTTGGGGATGACCAGTGAGATATACCTGCTGGAGCGCGTGCTACAGGTGGGTGTTGTTATTGTGACCAGTGAGCTGAGATAAGGCGTAGCTTTACCTAGCATAGACTTATGGATGACCTGGAGCCAGTGGGTCTGGCGACGAATATGTAGCAAGGGCCAGAATATGTAGCAAGGGCCAGAATATGTAGCAAGGGCCAGAAACGTCCAGTGAGAGGACGTTTCTTTTTTTGCTGAGTTTAGTTGTGACCAAATCTGAAATGTTTATGTAGACTAATGTTCCCCAAAAAAGAATAGCAAATTCTAACACAAAGTAATATCTATCAGTGTTGACATTAGATGCATTGTCAATAGGAATTAAAAACTTCTGTGTGGCCAGTACTGTAACCGACTAGCCTATCATGCACGAGTGTATCAAGCCTGTTGCACTTGATCTGCCCTGCTATCAAGTTAGGGGAATTGGCTCTTGATTAGGTTGGTTCAGTGTGTGCAGTGGTGCAGCAACATGGTTTTGGGGGCTGCCAACGAGAGAGGAAGAGAGAGAGACTTTGCAATAATATCCTGCATCCTGACTTAATGCTCTGTATTTCAATGAATGGGACTGCAGGGTTATGGCAGGACTCCATTTGGCAGCCGGTTTGCCCGGCCTTGCGTTCCCTCCGCTCACACACACACATACACACAGGGGCGAGTTCACGCACACACCCACACATGGGCAGGCACACACGCATGTGCTCTCTCACACACACACACACACATTTAGAAACCTTCTGTTTTTAAACTAGTATAGCATAATAGCACAGCGATGGGGTCTCCTCTGAACTTATATTTACACTGAAAAAATATATAAATGCAACATGCAACAATTTCAAAGATTTTACTGCGTTGCAGTTCATATAAGGAAATCAGTCAATTGAAATAAATTCCGTAGGCCCTAATCTATAGATTTTACATGACTGGGAATACAGATATGCATCTGTTGGTCACAGATACTTAAAAAAAAGGTAGGGGCGTGGATCAGAAAACCAGAAAACCATCTTCTTCACATATAGTTGATCAGGCTGTTGATTGTTTCGTGTGGAATGTTATCCCACTCTTCAATGGCGGTGAGAAGTTGCTGGATATTGCTGGGAACTGGAACACGCTGTCATACACATCAATCCAGAGAAAACAAACGGGATTCATCCGTGAAGAGCACACTTCTCTAGCATGTCAATGGCCATCGAAGGTGAGCATTTGCCCAATGAAGTTGGTTATGGCACCGAACTGCAGTCAGGACATGACCCTGGTGAGGAAGACGAGCACACAGATGAACTTCCCTGAGACAGTTTCTGACAGTTTGTGCAGAAATTCTTTGGTTGTGCAAACCCACAGTTTCATCAGCTGTCCAGTTGGCTGGTCTCAGACGGTCCCGCAGGTGGAGAAGCCGGCTGTGGAGGTCGGTTGTGAGGCCGGTTGGACATACTGCCAAATTCTCTAAAACAACACATCCATGTTGTGTGACAAAACTGCACATTATAGAGTGGCCTTTTATTGTCCGCAGCACAAGGTGCACCTTTGTAATGATCATGCTGTTTAATCAGCTTCTTGATATGCCACACCTATCAGGAGGATGGATTATCTTGACAAATGAGAAATGCTCACTAACAGGGATGTGAACAAATCTCTCCACAAAATTTGAGAGAAATACACTTTTTGTGCGTATGGAACATTTCCGGGATATTTTTAATTCACTTCATGAAACATGGGACGAACACTTTGCATGTTGCATTTAGATTTTTGTTCAGTATACTTTCCTGATTGAGTTGTATTATATTCTATTGTCTGATATTCTAGATCACTACAGAAACAACTACATGTTTGTTAGGTGTGTTAAAACCCCAGACAATAAGACAAGCAGAGTCAGTCATTTTACCTTTCGTCCTGCCTCATTATTATGCAGGTTCATCAGACGTCGGGCGTTCTTCTTGATCTCTCGGGCATCCACAAAGCGTCTGGAGAACTCCACGCCGTACTTGATGTTGGCCGAGCAGCCTCCCCACTTCCAGCCCTCCTCCTGGTCATGGTAGCCCTGCTTCTCCCTGTCGCAGCCACACTGGCTCAGGTTGCCATGACTACACGCCGCTGTCACCGAATGTGCCACGCCAGCCGCCGTGATGGAATAGGTGAACGCCGCCTCTCGGCTGCCTGGGGCGGAGAGAGAGGGAGAGAGCGGCAAAGAGTTATCTTGCACTAGTTCTAGGTGAGTTGTAGTGCATTACAGTACATAATATGAGTTTGTGTTACTATACAGTATAGTATTTTATGCTGTGGCCTAATGAAAGGCTTGTGGCCCACTACAACAAAATTCATCCACACTTTACATTACTAGGTGACCTGACTGCAATTTGGCCTTTTACTAGTCTAATGTAATTAACCTGTAACAGGCTAATAAATACCTACCATTCCTTATTTGATAGTCTCTTTCTAACTGACTCTCGTCAGAGCCCTAATTTTTAACAGGTGGGCTGGGTAAGACTCCACTGATAAAACCCCAAGTGACATCTGCTGGTTGACCACAGGAGCCTTACTGTATCTGTGTCTGTACAGCAGATACAGTAAAAAGTACTGTATATACTATAGTATTACTATAGTAGTATATGTACTATAGTATTATAGAGTATATATACTGAACAAAAATATAAATGCAACATGCAACAATTAGAGTTACAGTTCATATAAGGAAATAGATGTCTGGTTAGTATGCAGGCCATAGAAGAACTGGGCGGCTGATGAATGGCACAATAAAGGGCCTCAGCATCTCGTCACGCTATCTCTGTGCATGGAAATTGCCATCAGTAAAATACAATTGTGTTCGTTGTCCATAGCTTATGTGTCACGGTTGTCGTAAGAATGGGACCACAGCGCAGCGGATGTTGAGTTCCACGTATTTATTTCAAAGTGAAACTTAAAGCAAAAACAATAAATCAATAAACGAACAATGAAACGTGACTATGTGTGCACATGCACAAACACAAAACAATATCCCACAAACACTGGTGGGAAAAATAGCTACTTAAATATGAATCCAATTAGAGCCAACGATTACCAGCTGCCTCTAATTGGGAATCATACAAAACACCAAAGTAGAAAAATAAACTAGAAAACAACATAGAAATATTAAACTAGAATACCCCCTAGTCACGTGACATTATGCCTGCCCATACCGTATCCCCACAGCCACCATGGAGCACTCTGTTCACAACGGTGACCCAACAGGTCCACAGACGATGCAATCGCCATCACACTGCACACCGCCCTATCCCATCTGGACAAGAGGAATAACTATGTAAGAATGCTATTCATTGACTACAGGTCAGCATTCAACACCATAGTACCCTCCAAGCTCATCATCAAGCTGGAGGCCCTGGGTCTCAACTCCGCCATGTGCAATTGGACACCACCCCAGGTGGTGAAGGTGGGAAACAACATCTCCCCTTCGCTGACTCTCAACACTGGGGCCCCACAAGGGTGGGTGCTCAGCCCCCTCCTGTACTTCCTGTTCACCCACGACTGCGTCAAACTCAAATCATCAAGTTTGCAGATGACACAACAGTAGTGGGCTTGATTACCAACAATGACAAGACAGCCTACAAGAAGGAGGTGAGGGCACTCGGAGTGTGGTGTCAGGAAAACAACCTCTCACACAAAATGAACAAAACAAAGGAGATGATCGTGAACTTCAGGAAACAGCAGAGGGAGGATCCCCCTATCCACATCGAAGGAACAGCAGTGGAGAAGGTGGAACGTTTTCTGTACAGCACTTCGTGACATCAGCTGATGTAAGAAGGGTTTTATAAATACATCGATTGATTAAGTTCTCTGCGTACACATCACAGACTAACTAAAATGGTCCACCCACACAGACAGTGTGGTGAAAAGGCACAACAGCGCCTCTTCAACCTCAAGAGGCTGAAGAAATTTGGCTTGTCCCCCAAAACCCTAACAAACTGGTATGGCAACTGCACTGCCCGCAAGGCTCTTCAGAGGGTGGTGCTAACTCAGAGAGGCTGCTGCCTGCATTGAGACCCAATCACTGGCCACTTTAATAAATGGATCAATAGTCACTTTAAATAATGCCACTTTAATAATGTTTATATATCTTACATTACTCACATCATATGTATATAGTGTATTTTATACCATCTATTGCACCTTGCCTATGCCGCTCGGCCATCGCTCATCCATATGTTTCTACGTACATATTCTCATTCATCGCTTTAGATTTGTGTGTATTAGGTAGTTGTTGTGAAATTCTTAGATTACTTGTTAGATATTACTGCACTGTCGGAACGAGAAGCACAAGCATTTCGCTACACTCGGATTAACATCTGCTCACCGTGTGTATGTGACCAATGCAATTTGATTTGATTTTGATTTGACATCAGCAAACCGCTCGCCCAAACTACGCCATACACGTGGTTTGCGGTTGTGAAGCCAGTTGGACGTACTGCCAAATTCTCTAAAATGACATTTGAGGCGGCTTATGGTAGAGACATTAACATTAAATTCTCATCCAACAGCTCTGGTGGACATTCCTGCAGTCAGCATGCCAATTGCACGCTCATCTGTGGCATTGTGTTGTGTGACAAAACTGCACATTTTAGAGTGGCATTTTATTGTCCCCAGCACAAGGTGCACCTGTGTAATGATCGTGTTGTTTAATCAGCTTCTTGATATGTCACACCTGTCAGGTGGATGGGTTATCTTGGCAAAAGAGAAAATGCTCATTAACAGGGATGTAAACAAATTTGTGCACAAAATTTGAGAGAAATAATATTTTTTGCATTTGGTTTTATTTCAGCTCATGAAACATGGGATCAACACTTTAAATGCTATGTTTATAGTTTTGTTCAGTGTGGATTATCCTATCTATAAGTGCACTTAATGTGTGCCAGTTGGTTTCTGCTTCAGCCAACACATTTGTCATTCTATAGCTGACAATGTAGCGTTATTGAACTCACTACCTTCACTCTAGACAAGTTGTTTATGGATGTAATGTAACGTCTTGTAAATGATTTATTAGATGTTAATAAACACACAAATCCGCTTAAAGATGCTAGATAAATGTTAAGTGAACATTACTCATATTGTTTTTGTAGCTGGTGGTGGTAACTTATCATGGGTTATAGACCCACAACCTCATGATACATTCTCACATCTGCTGTACCATTGATCATTCTGTCAAACTACACCATCAAAGCATCGATAAATACCCGTAAGAGACTTTCAAATGACCCGCTTTCCATTTCAGAACAAACGCATTCACATTTACAGCATGGAAAGGAAATTAATTACTGTACAGTTGAAGTCGAAGTTTACATACGCCTCAGCCAAATACATTTAAACTCAGTTTTTCACAATTCCTGACATTTAATCCAAGTAAAAATCCACTGTTTTAGGTCAGTTAGGATCACCACTTTTTTTTAAGAATGTGAAATGTCAGAATAATAGTAGAAAGAATGATTTATTTCAGATTTTATTTATTCCATCAAATTCCCAGTGGGTCAGAAGTTTACATACAATGCTAACATAGTATTTGGTAGCATTTCCTTTAAATTGTTTAACTTGGGTCAAACGTTTCGGGTAGCCTTTCTCAAGCTTTTCATAATAAGTTGGGTGAATTTTGACCCATTCCTCCTGACAGAGATGGTGTTACTCAGTCAGGTTTGTAGGCCTCCTTGCTCGCACACGCTTTTTCAGTTCTGCCCACAAATGTTCTATAGGATTGAAGTCAGGGCTTTGTGATGGTCACTCCAATACCTTGACTTTGTTGTCCACAACTTTGGAAGCATGCTTGGGTCATTAATCATTTGGAAGACCCATTTGCGACCAAGCTGACTGATGTCTTGAGATGTTGCTTCAATATAGCCACATAATGTTTATTTTTCATGATGCCATCTAATTTTTGAAGTGCACCAGTCCCTCCTGCAGCAAAGCACCCCCACAACATGATGCTGCCACCCCCGTGCATCACGGTTGGGATGGTGTTCTTTGGCTTGCAAGCCTCCCTCTTTTTCCTCCTAACATAACAATGGGCATTATGGCCAAACAGTTCTGTTTTTGTTTCATCAGACCAGAGGACATTTCTCCAAAAAGTACGATCTTTGACCCCATGTGCAAACCATAGTCTGGCTTTTTTATAGCGGTTTTGGAGCAGTGGCTTCTTCCTTGCTGAGCAGCCTTTCAGGTTATGACGATATAGGACTCATTTTACTGTGGATGTAGATACTTTTGTACCTGTTTCCTCCAGCATCTTCACGAGGTCCTTTGCTGTTGTTCTGGGATTGATTTGCACTTTTCATCACTAAAGTACGTTCATCTCTAGGAGACAGAAGGCATCTCCTTCCTGAGCGGTATGAAGGCTGCGTGGTCCCATGCTATTTATACTTGCGTGCTATTGTTTGTACAGATTAATGTGGTACCTTCCTGGCATTTGGAAATTGCTCCCAAGGATGAACCAGACTTGTGGAGGTCTACATTTTTTTTCTGTGGTCTTGGCTGATTTCTTTTGATTTTCCCATGATGTCAAGCAAAGAGACAGTGCGTGTGAAGGTAGGCCTTGAAATACATCCACAGGTACAACTCCAATTGACTCAAATTATGTCAATTAGTCTATCAGAAGCTTCTAAAGCCATGACATAATTTTCTGGAATTTTCCAAGTTGTTTAAAGGCACAGTCAGCTTAGTGTATATAAACTTCTGACCCACTGGAATTGAATTATAAGTGAATTATAAGTTAAATAATCTGTCTGTAAACAATTGTTGGAAGAATTATTTGTGTCGTGCACAAAGTAGATGTCCTAACCAACTTGTCAAAACTATAGTTTGTTAACAAGAAATTTGTGGAGTGGTTGAAAAACTAGTTTTAATGACTCCAACCTAAGTGTATGTAAACTTCCGACTTCAACTGTATATAACATTACTATTTCGTTGTCCTTGTAATAGGATATTTCTTGCCTCAATCAAGATACTATGTTGGGTTCCATTCTCCTCAACAACCTGCGTATTAATGCATGGTGTCTAGTGGAAGGCAATGGGGTGGCTTCTCTCCAACCTGACAAACTCACTCGTAGATCCCATTAGCTCTGTGGCTCACTGATCCATAACTTTAAACAAACTCTGAAGTCTTCTCTCATCAGTCTGAACCAGGGAAACTGACCTTTCAGTAAATGTAGAATAGTGAAGGTTTTCCTCGAGCTGCCAAATGTCGTCCCCAGCATATAAAATGTGTTTTGATTGTAGAGTAATACATGCTTGGTTCCATTGTTGTGGGTATTTTAACTGCTGTAGCTGACCTTGATTAGTGGTCAAGACAGAAACTCGGGTCTCACTCAGTAGTTATGGTGTATGTTTCCTGTTCTTGCAGGTCAATCAGATTAAGTGTTTGAAGAGGAACTTCTTGACACCTGTGATGCCTTTACATATGCATGAACTCGAATGGATCAACTGACCATAGGATGAGCCTGTCCAGGCCCTGTGAATGACAAATCCAACATTTCATCACTACCAACAGCAACCCAAGAGGTGAGTCCTACCATAACTTCCCAGTAGATCGACAGAGTTCTTGCCATATCAAACTCTCCCAACACATACAGTCAGTAGAGGGACAAGCTGAGTGTCCCTATTAGCCACCAAACACACCATAACCCTAACACACCACGGTGAACAGAGGAATAGATACATTTCCTTTCCTCTAACAAAACAACTAAATGAATCCTCGATCCAGCAGTCCGCCTGTCTGTGAGAGAAGTGATTGTTTCCAGAGCTGTTGGATTAAACACAGTTCCCAAACCACAGTGAGACCGCAACAAAACATTTCTGACTGATAGACAACTTATATAAGACTTATAAGACCAATACCACTGGTGTGCTGTGGGAAATTAAAAAAAATAGGGGAATACTGTGTTGCTAGTGTCCTGAAGGGGTTTCAATCCTACAACAGTCAGTCCTACATGTGACCTCATTGTGTAGAAGTTTGTCCTGCTTCTGGGCTTGACTGTCCTAAATACAGTAGATCTATAATAATTATTGTGTGAAAATGAACCACAGTGTCCTTAGAAGTGCAACCTCTCCTAACTATCTATACTCATAATCTCTAAACATCACTCTGATCTGGTTTTAGTCAGGCTTCAAGTTTCAATTGTTCCCGTATGCCTAATATTATGGAATAAAAGTACGGTATTCACTGTGGTTATTGAAGGAGGATGATGGTGAAAGAATAATATTCTCACTGGAAGATTTCACTGAAGTAGTTTCACTAACCATAGAGCATCACTCTTCATTCTAAGGAAGAGGAGGTCTAGTTTGTGAACCTCTCATTGTTGCTTCTATTGCAGGAGTAGCACCACACACACTACAACAACCAAATTGGCCATGATGATAGCTATCGCTCCCACCTTCACCAAATTGTATTGCTCTGAACTGACTACCATAACCTCTCCTGTAACCAGTGCCCTGGTCTGAACATAGCCACTGGGAAGAAAAAGGAAGTTCAACAGAAACAACTTTAATTGAACTTTCATTTTCCTTTAAGAGTGGTTGATCAGATTTTTTTTTTTAGATATCCAGCTTACGCTTTGTGTCATGCACCTTGGACTGCATTGGTTGGACTGTGAGTTAGGTACTAGTCACTGACAGTAGACCTATACGTTTTCATCGGGGCACAGGAAAAGCCAGTGACTTCTCATTCTGCCCAGTTGGCACAATCAGATGCTCACCTCTCACCAATGCTTGCTCTGGTGGGCATTCTGATGCAATCACTGCATCATCATCATAAACTATTATTATATCCTTCTCAGTGTGGAGCGGCCACACTGTAGAGAATGTAGAGTAGAGATGAAGTATGACCCACAACATTGCGGGTCCTACTTCATCTATACAGGGTGATTTCCCAGACACAGATTAAGCCTAGTCCTGGACTAAAAAGCAAGCTCAATGGGCAATCTCCATCGATTTTTTGTTGTTGTTGTCCAGGAATAGGGTTAATCAGCTTCAGGAAACTGTCCCTACAAGTTTTCTTCAGCCCAGCACCCCCTAACAAGGTATGTGCATTTGACTAGACTAATTGCAGCAGGTAGACTGACCTACTCTCAGCTCTTGTCCGAAGACGGTCCTCTCGCCCAGGGCGGAGCAGTTCCAGCGGCCATAGCGGAACTGGTACTGGCACTCATTGATGCCCTGCTGGGCACCCTCACCGATGACGATGATGGCATCCGGGCGGCTCTGGCAGAGTGCACGCTGTCTAGGGGCTAGCCCAGGGATCTTGTTGCAGATGATGTTAGCGCCCAAAGCTACCACCGAGGACAGTGCCCTATGGGGGGGGGAGATAGTTAATCATCAAGACATAGAGTTGGCAGGGCAGAGTCGGCGTGGCACGGACTGTAGCTACAGATTCTACAGGTCCTCCCATGGGCAACATTGTTCCCTCATATCAGTCAGGTTTTGGTTTGGCTCGCAGGTAGTTTCGCTATCAATCTAGATAGAGCACTTTAGACACACAGCTGATTTAAGACACATTCCTGGTTCGAGAAAAGCAGGTCACTGAGATTGTTTATTGTGACCTTATAGATCTGAGTCAGTTTAGGAACGACCCTGCTCCACCGCCCTCTTACAAAAAGAGAAAGGGATGGGGAGCGTGACTCGTGTGGCTTGCCGTAACCCTGAAATGAGTCGAATCACAGTAATGGGCCAATATCTCTATTGTATTTGCCAATAACTTCTGGTTTACACTTGATTGATTATGTTTTGAGACTGACAAATACACATGTTAAATACTAACTTCAGATAAACAAGCAAAACCTGCAACTTGACCCTCATAAATTTTAAAGGACCACTGTGTGTAAGATTTACTTCGGGTCACTGAATCAGGATTTAAAATGAACAAAAGCAGACAATGGTTGGCCGATGAAGAACAGACAACAAACCAACTCTGACTAATAGCCGTTTATTCCCACATTTTAACTAAAGCCATGAACCTCAACAATGACTGTTTTAGGTATTGGTCAGGTCTGTCTGTACAAGTATGAGACATATCTGTGCAGAATCATTCGTTCTGTGAGAGCCTGGGTCTCATAATGTAATAAGAAATAACCAATTGTGCAGTCTTACTGTCTACAGAACACAGGATGTCATCCAGCGACATGTTGCTCTTTTCCATATGTTGCTTTACAAAAATAGCGTGCCTGGAACATGGTCATGCTGCAATGCGCAAATCCTACGAGTCAGGTAAGCTCATCAATTTAGTTATTGAACACTGTGAATATAACATAAGTCATTTATAAATCCATCAAAATATTGATTTAATTTAATTTGTCCGTTTGGGAAGTTGGAGCAGCTCTCCATTGACTGTACCACTTTTAGGCAAGTTGGAAAATACATTTAGTCAAATAACGTTTAAATTAAGCTATTCAACAGACATGTTAAATGTTCATTAAACGTTTTTATTCTTGTTAAGTGGTTTTCTTGTAGGTTTTGTTATTAATATTCAATTTTCAGTCACAAAACCAAACATATATTTGTTGTTTGGCACGAACAATTTAATGTAAAGGCCAATACCATCCCAGTATTTTATAATAGGCTATTATATAAGTTCCAATAGCTTATTTGAGTTGATCATTTTATAGTGAAATTGCATTATACACTACACATACTTTTCACGTGCGTAAATGTCCTAATCAACAAATTAATTAAATGGGTGTATAATAGAGATTCAATATGTAAAGAGATCTTACAAATGCACACCATCACATGGCTCTCTCTACAAGCACCTGTTGGAGAGAAGGGTAAAAAGCACGTGCCAACCTACAGGTAGCTACCGCTGGTGAGGATGAGGAAGATCTGGGGATAGTAGACGGACAGCAGCGCACTGCGGGACGAGACAATGAGCATGGTGTCATTGAACACAACGACCGCTGCTTGCTTTAGTGAGGGGAAAATGAAATTAGCTAGATAATTCCTTTAAAAGATAAGTAGTCCTGGGTGTTCGTATCAAAAAAACTCTGTTCCCTTCTTTGGGTCAGTCGGCGGAGCGTTGGTGCTATGCAGCTCCAAGCCCCCCGGTAGTAGCGTTGGCTTCGGGCGCGGAGACTGGACGGGGCATCTCTTGACGGCAGTGGTGTGAATGTGGTTGTCTTCCTGGACTGATGGGGTGGATTTTAGATTCCGGGACAAAAGGGATGTGCCGCTTTCGCCTCCCAAGAGACACTGTTTTATCATTTGCAGAGGGAGACACAGTGGAGGGAGTATGACAGTGCTAAACCGCCCACCCCCTGTTAAAACCAAACGGGACAACGGTAGAGAGACGAGACTTCGACTATTTGGCTCCCAAATATTTTTTTTTCATTCAATCAATGAATCCATGTGATCAATACTGTCTTTAAAATCTGTGCTTTATGCATTTATATTATTGGTATTATGGTGTTAGGTAGGATACAGATATTTCTGGACATTATGTCTTCAACAGGTCTCATTGAATTATGTTCCATTCAGTAAAAGGCTCGCGTAAAAACAATTGTAAAACCATCAATTGCTTGTGAAGGCATGCATGACAGGTCCTGTTCATTTCAACTGATAAAAGAGACACCATAACATTGGTTGTTGTGGAAACAGGTAGGACATACATGGGGTGACACACAATATAACCACTCAATCCCTAAATAACAACTATATATATAATGTAGGATACTTTCAGGACACAATTAATTCTCTTGCTCTGTCAATGATCTTTAGATCTCGAAGATACCCTCATGTGGTTGAAAGGCAGAATGCATTTGCCATCACTGTCAACTTGAAGGAGATCACACTGCAGAAAGAAGCTATTATTTAATACCTTTTCTTAGTATTAATCTTGTCAGGAATCATTTACTAGTTCATGAAGACAAAACTGTATCTAAGCCCTGAGTGATTCTTCTCAAACAGGCCCATGTTTTAACCACATGTTTAAAACTTCCAAGACATGCAAATAAAACCATCAAAAGCACTCTAGAATATCAGATGGGAATGAGAAACAAAGAAAGACATATTTACAGTCTTCCCTTTAAAGATGTTCCATGCAAATAACAGCTTGTTTGCCTAGAAACTTAGTGTGAGTAAAACATCTCAGTGGGTGGGGATGGTGCTGTTTAGTTTCAAACAACCTTCAAAGCATGGACAGTTTTACAAGGATACTTCTCTCATGGGATGATAACTGAGGGCAAAGTACGCCCATGTTGTCTCTTCTCTCTCCTTTTCGGGGGTGTCGTGTCATGTTAGTGAAGTGTTGTGTTGAAGACATCCTCTGACTGTTGTGCTCTTCATCTTGGTCTGCTAGCACAGATTGAACCAGCTGAGCACTGAGCAGTCATTCAAGTATGAAAGGCATGCTTTGTTTCAATCAAAAAAAGAAAACATGAAGAGAAATATCTCACATTCTTTATTCAGATCAGATCAGAAAAGCCACTACAAGCTGAGACTACTATCTGTGTAACCGCAGACTCAGATTCACCCATTTTAAGAGCCAGGCAAGGCAAACCACAACCCCAGTGTTTCCCCACTCATCCAGTACCCCAACAGCACACCTGATTCAACATGTCAACTTATCATCAAGCCCTCAATGAGTTGAACCAGGTGTTTTTGTCTGTGGCTACAACAAAAATGTGTGCTGTTGGGGGTACTCGAAGGACCGGAGTTCGGAACCACTACACTACACCCTTCCTACTGAAACCTATTTGCCAACCTCTTGGTCACAGTCTATCTTGGTCACAGACTATCTGTGGCCACAAAGACTCAGATTCACCCTGTCTAAAACCTCTCTGCCAACGAACCACCTTAGAGTTAGATAGAATTCTCTAGCTGATAACACCTCAATCCAGGCTTTCATATCTTTCATTTCAACAAAGACCCTGTCAGTAAAACACAACTTGTGTTCTACTTCTGATTCCAGCGGACATCTCACAGATAACTTTGTTGGCTTTCTGATCAGGGCCCGCACAAAGCACAGCAGACTAAGGGTGCATCACAAATGGCACCCTATTGCCTATTTAGTGCACTACTTTTGACCATGCCCTTTCAAAATTAGTGCACTAAATAGGGTAGAGGGTACCATTTGAGGCATGCACAGAGTATCTGGAACTTTCTCTCTGACAGTTTTGTATAATCCTCCAAAAGGCCTTGGCTGCATCTCAAATTGCACCCTGTTCCCTATATAGTGCACTACTTATGACCAGGACCCATATGGCTCTGGTAAAAAGTAGTGCACTATATAGGGAATAGGGTGCCATTGAGGATGTACCCCTTGTTAGTGTATTTGACCACTGTGTCTAAAGCCAAGACAGCACTTAAGCAGTGCACTCACTGTTTCAACTGGTCTGGACAATGGTATCTGTTTCTTATCATGTTTTTACATAGTAAGGGAGGGATGGGGAGAAATGGAAGGGATTCGAATAATTTTGGTTTCCAACCACAGGGAAAACTTCACAGAATAATGTAAGTTGTCTTTAATATGTGAATCCATCCCCAGAGAGAAAGGATAGAGAACTTCTGCTTGGTGCAAGATGGCCTCCTCTGTCCTCTCTTAGAACTTGACCCAAGGGCAGGGATAGTGACAGTCAGGTAGGATATCATGGGAGAATCTCAATTGCATACTCCTCATGTCCTCTCTCCTCGCCTCCTTCTCAAAACCCATTGCAGGAGAAGGTCAGAGGAAGGGACCTCACCTCTGGCATTTGTGAGGAGTGTGCAATTGAGATTCTCCCCATGTCCCTGTTTGCCATGTATACTGCTCAAAAAAATAAAGGGAACACTTAAACAACACAATGTAACTCCAAGTCAATCACACTTCTGTGAAATCAAACTGTCCACTTAGGAAGCAACACTGATTGACAATAAATTTCACATGGTGTTGCGCAAATGGAATAGACAACAGGTGGAAATTATAGGCATTTAGCAAAACACCCCCAATAAAGGAGTGGTTCTGCAGGTGGGGACCACAGACCACTTCTCAGTTCCTATGCTTCCTGGCTGATGTTTTGGTCACTTTTGAATGCTGGCAGTGCTTTCACTCTAGTGGTAGCATGAGACGGAGTCTACAACCCACACAAGTGCCTCAGGGAGTGCAGCTCATCCAGGATGGAACATCAATGCGAGCTGTGGCAAGAAGGTTTGCTGTGTCTGTCAGCGTAGTGTCCAGAGCATGGAGGCGCTACCAGGAGACAGGCCAGTACATCAGAAGACGTGGAGGAGGCCGTAGGAGGGTAACAACCCAGCAGCAGGACCGCTACATCCGCCTTTGTGCAAGGGGGAGCACTGCCAGAGCCCTGCAAAATGACCTCCAGCAGGCCACAAATGTGCATGTGTCTGCTCAAACGGTCAGAAACAGACTCCACGAGGGTGGTATGAGGGTCCGACGTCCACAGGTGGGGGTTGTGCTTACAGCCCAACACCGTGCAGGACCTTTGACATTTGCCAGAGAACACCAAGATTGGCAAATTCGCCACTGGCGCCCTGTGCTCTTCACAGATGAAAGCAGGTTCACACTGAGCACATGTGACAGACGTGACAGTCTGGAGACGCCATGGAGAACGTTCTGCTGCCTGCAACATCTTCCAGGTTTGGCGGTGGGTCAGTCATGGTGTGGCGTGGCATTTCTTTGGGGGGCCGCACAGCCCTCCATGTGCTCGCCAGAGGTAGCCTGACTGCCATTAGGTACCGAGATGAGATCCTCAGACCCCTTGTGAGACCATATGCTGGTGTGGTTGGCCCTGGGTTCCTCCTACTGCAAGACAATGCTCGACCTCATGTGGCTGGAGTGTGTCAGCAGTTCCTGCAAGAGGAAGGCATTGATGCTATGGACTGGCCCACCTGTTCCCCAGACATGAATCCAATTGAGCACATCTGGGACATCATGTCTCGCTCCATCCACCAACACCACGTTGCACCACAGACTGTCCAGGAGTTGGCGGATGCTTTAGTCCAGGTCTGGGAGGAGATCCCTCAGGAGACCATCCGGCACCTGATCCTCATCAGGAGCATGCCCAGGCGTTGTAGCGAGGTCATACAGGCACGTGGAGGCCACACACACTACTGAGCCTAATTTTGACTTGTTTTAAGGACATTACATCAAAGTTGGATCAGCCTGTAGTGTGGTTTTCAACTTTGATTTTGAGTGTGACTCCAAATCCAGACCTCCATGGGTTAATAAATTTGATTTCCATTGATAATTTTTGTGTGATTTTGTTGTCAGCACATTCAACTATGTAAAGAAAACAGTATTTAATAACAATATTTCATTCATTCAGATCTAGGATGTGTTATTTTAGTGTTCCCTTTATTTTTTTGAGCAGTGTATAATCTATCTTTTGGCATTTCACACGTGGAGTCCCCTGAAATGGAAATGGGGTCCCCTGAGAAAATCTGTAATTTTACCAAACAAATTAATTACTTTTTTCTCTTCAAATGGGTATATAATGCAACCTTTTAGTGTCAACTAAGGACCCCTTACGCGATAAGAATGTGCTTTCATGTCATTATTATGTGTCTGGACAGCCGGCACAGCATTAACTAGGGGATATCATGTTGGGGCCCCTGGATATTCCAGTGCCAATTTAAGGTGCAGTAAACGTTTGGTAACCTCTGGACTAGGACATCCTGCATGTGTAAAGCAGGAATCCACCCCGGTTTCATCAAATAACTTTTACACATTTGTTTCTGATACCCCCAGGTCCCCTAAAATAGAGAACCAAATAGCTAGATGGTCATGTTATCATATATGTTAAGGTAGTAGATATCATAGAACAATTGCTTAGACTTTTATGGGTAAAAAGTTTAGTGCCATAAAGGGATTCTGTCTGGTACCACTCCAAATATCACTTGACTTTCATCCTATTCATCCCAAACAGATGTCGACACTATACAGTGTAGCAAAAGATAATAAGACCAACCAGCACATTTAAGTAATCTCAACTCATCCTTATCAGATGGCTTGGCTGTTATCCTTTACAAAACAGCAGAGGCATTTATCACCAGTAACATGCTTGGACAAACACATGGCACCACTAATCATTCATGTAAAAGGAAAAAGCATAAACTAACCATCAGGAATCTGTGGAGAAAATGTGTATTCTCACCTCTGCTCCTCTGAGATTGTATGAGACGCACACACACACACACACACACACACACACACACACACACACACACACACACACACACACACACACACACACACACACACACACACACACACACACACACACACACACACACACACACACACACACACACACACACACACACAGAGACAGAGACAGAGACAGAGACAGACAGACAGTATGGGCGATGAAAAGTAATATATATATTTTATTTCATTGAATATCCAAAACATACAATATACTTGCAGTGAAGCCGCTCAACAACTACACCACAGCAGTCATCCAACAGACTCCCATTCAGAGCGACACACAGAAGAAGCATAAAGAGTCAACACCATGCCCAAGGGCACGTCGACAGATGTTCCACAATGCCAAAAACAGGGACCCCAACCCTCCAAGATCCCCCCACAGTTCCCCAAGAGCTACCCCTCAACCATCTGAGACCCCCCCCCCCCAAGAACCCCCCCAATGCACCAACAACCCCAAAAAATTAACTAAAAATAAAGAGACAGAGGGAAAAGGAAAACAAGGTCACCAAGGACAACTAAAATCATAACAGCAAACCCAACTATATTTGTTTGTGTGCATGTCTGGCACTTTTTACATCTGTGTGTGTCCATGTATGTGTGCATTTGAATGAGAGTGTGTGTATATGCATACGTACAAATACCTGTACAGCATCAGCCTCAGGCAAACCTGCATTAGTTGTAAAAACTGCCCCTCAGTGTCATTCAAATGTACTTTTTATTATGTTTTATTTTGACTTTATTTGTTATACTTTTATCTTTGACCATCATTCTATCCCCCTCTCAGCAACTCCACTACCACTTGTCTCCAATTCCACATCCCAACCCTCAGCTTCCCTCAGCCCATCCCAACTATCTCTGCTGGCCACCCTCTTTGGATTTCTTCGCAACATAAGTTGTGGGGTCACTTAGAAATATCCTTGTTTTTGAAAGAAAAGCACATTTTTTGTCCATTAAAATAACATCAAATTGATCATAAATACAGTGCTAACATTGTTAATGTTGTAAATGACTATTGTATCTGGTGTTTTGCAGGATGATGTATGATGAAGTGAGTTGCCCCAAGAAACTGATCTAAGGTCAGTTTTGAATTTCTGCCCCCTTGTAGTTTTTACCAATAGAGGGAGACAATAACCTAAAGAATGGCTGAGCTCAGATGATATTGCCTAAACTTCCACATTTAGCTTCTCCCTTATCTCTACTCCATATGTATTGTCATTGTTTTCACTTATGTTTCAACTTTCATATTTTATTGTTGACTTTATTAATGTAGTACCCATGAATTTCAGTATATTCCACATTAAAATAGATATGTATTTATTCTTGTCAAGTTCTACATTGTCTGCTTTGTGTGTGATGCCAATGAAGTTCTGGATTGTCTCTCTGAGAAAGCAATGCTCTAAATGTCCACCTGGGGTCACTTCTCATCCATATTTGCTGCAGAAAAAGTGCTGGAGCTCATGATGTCGAACACCCTCCAAACCATTGCACCGTACTGAGAGACTCTGCAGTGGTTCCACCATTTTGATTCCCACTTTGGCAAGAGTGAGCATCGGTATTATTGATACTCAACTAACCAAGTTCATATCGGAATAAGTGTTTTTCCACTGTGTGTAGGCTACTAGGCGTATTATTACTTCCTGAAAAGATTATTGGATGTTTAAAGGTGTGGTTATAACTGTTTAAACACATTTTTTCCACTTTTTGTGTAAATATCTGCAAGGTGCAAACGTTTATTTGCAGTGTCCCTTTTTGAGGCAAAATGTCGAAACAAAGGACAGGAAAAGTAAAGGCCCTGTATAACAGAATGTTTATTACATTGTGAAGTTATCTTTATGTACTGATCGTTGGTCCCCATTATGTACTGGTTGTTGTTCCCAAAATAGGGGATTTGGGAATCAAACATATCAGATTTCTGTAAGTCTCTCTTGAATATATTGAGTGCCATTAGTCCACAGGGTTAGGTTTATTTGTTGAAACATACTGACAATATCTCTTTCTCTCTAACACACACACACACACACACACACACACACACACACACACACACACACACACACACACACACACACACACACACACACACACACACTGCAACCCTTAACAGGTTTTAGCAGGTTCGAATGGCTCAACCCATAAGGCAAAAGTTTTAAGAGCCATGTCGCATTAGTGCTGATTAAGTTTGGTTATAATCACATGGGTCAACTCTGGGGTTAGCTGAATGGGTCATTTGTTTTAACTTTAACAACCATTTTCTGCTTCTCAAAGCACATGTTGGAGAAAACATTAGCAGACATGCTAATGTATGTAGCCTGATTATTTGCAGTACTCAACTCAGTAGAGAAAGAGAGACTGGCTAAATCAAACAACTTGCTAAATCATAAACAACAGGTGTAGACTAACAGTGAAATGCTTACTTACAGATCCTTTTCCAACAATACAGAGTTTAAGATAAAGACTGAAAAAATTGTGACACAGGGAATAAATTCACAAATAACAATAACGAGTAAAAGTAACATGGCTATATACGGAGAATACCAGTACTGAGTTGATGTGCAGGGGTACGAGGTAATTGAGGGAACTGTGTACATATAGGTAGGGGTAAGCACACACCCCTGAGGGGCCCAGTGTTGATGGTCAGCTGTGTTGTTGCCTACCTTCACCACCTGGGGGGGGCGGCCCATCCAGGATCAAGTTGCAGAGGGAGGTGTTCAGTCCCAGGGTCCTGAGCTTGGAGGGACTATGTTGTTAAATGCTGAGTTGGAGTCAATAAACAGCAGTCAACGAACAGCATCCTTGTGTAGGTGGGTGAGGGTCGTGCAATAGAGATTAGAGACATATGTGGCTATGTTGGGCCGGTATGTGAATTGGAGTTGGTCCAGGGTGTCTGGGATGATGGTGTTGATGTGATCCATGACCAGCACTTCAAAGCATTTCATGGCAATAGATGGGAGTGCTACGGGGTGATAGTAATTTAGGCAGGTCACCTTGGCCTTCTCGGCATGTGAATATGGTGGTCTGCTTGAAAAAAGTTGGTATTACAAACCGGGTGGGGCAGAGAGGGAGTGAAAGGGAGGGACAAGGGCAGAGCGAGAGAGAGAGAGGCAGAGGGAGTGAAAGAGAAAGAGAGCCAGACTGGGAAAGGGAAAGAGAGTTAGAGGGGCAAATATAGATAAAGAGAGGCTCGTCATTTTGTGGGCCTTGTCACCATCACCCTGTTGGGACAACAGATGTGCGATGATGTCATGTAGAAATGGGATAGGGTATGTGGAGGGGTGGAGCAAAAGAAGCCAGCGCATGAGGACAGCGGACAGGCAGAGAAAGCAGGGAGGGGGAGGGGGAACTATTTTTCAGCCACTGCTCCTCTTCAGCCATGCAGCCCAGTATTAAGTTAGTTCTTATAAAGAACACACTGAATGTAATGACAAATACAGATGTACACATTTATAGTGCTTTATAATGCAACAATCTATAATTTTTTCATACTTAGTAGTAACAACCCTAGAGGGCAAATAACTAAACAATTGCATTATCTACAAAATCCTATGTGTATCTACAAAATCAGCACTGTTTAAGCTCAAGGGATAGTTACTGTGTAAATATGCTGAACTTGTGCTACCTTATCTAGCAGCACAACACAAAGCATTGTTTTCTAAATGATGTCACACGCACGGCCCGACAGGGTTGTAGCTTGATTGTTGCAATGCTAAAGTTTATCCTCCGATCCCATCAGTGTGTGTGTGTGTGTGTGTGTGTGTGTGTGTGTGTGTGTGTGTGTGTGTGTGTGTGTGTGTGTGTGTGTGTGTGTGTGTGTGTGTGTGTGTGTGTGTGTGTGCGAGTGTGTGCGAGTGTGTGCGAGTGTGTGTGTGCGAGTGCGTATGCGAGTGGCTCTTTGCTGCTGCACTAGTGGTGTCACCTCAAGGGTATAATGCAGGAGAAAATAAGGCCAGGGGATGTTTCTGAATTGGTTTCTGCAAATATGCACCCATTCCTGGCATTGTAGTATGTTAGTGTTGGTGTGAGGGGTATTGTGTAGAGTGGGGTAGAGTTGAGTGAGAAAGCCCCAGAGAGCCTCAGACCCAGTGCACGAAGGCCAAAACTATGTCAACCTGTGGTACTCAGGCCAAGGGGAAAGTGATGCAGTTCGGGGTGTGTTATTTTTTGTAGTTGCATGAAATTGAACTATGACTTTGACTCTTTCTAAAATGTACAAGCAGTGGTGGAGAAAGTACCCAATTGTCATACTTGAGTAAAAGTATAGATACCTTAATAGAAAGTTACTCAAGTAAAAGTGGAAGTCACCCAGTAAAATACTTGAGTAAAAATATTTGGTTCTAAATATACTTATGTATCAAAAGTAAAAGTATAAATAATTTCAAATTCCTTATATTAAGCAAAGCAGATGGCTCCATTTTCTTGTTTTTAAAATGTACGGATAGCCAGGGGCACACTCCAATACTCAGAAATCATTTATAAAAAATGTGTTTGTGTTTAGTAAGTCTGCCAGATCAGATCATGACCATGGATGTTCTTTTGATACTGCAAGTCAAATCAAATCAAATTTATTTATATAGCCCTTCGTACATCAGCTGATATCTCAAAGTGCTGTACAGAAACCCAGCCTAAAACCCCAAACAGCAAGCAATGCAGGTGTAGAAGCACGTGCGTGAATTGGACCATTTTCCTGACCTGCAAAGCATTCAAAATGTAACGACTACTTTTGGGTGTCATGGCAAACGTATGGAGTAAAAAGTACATGATTTGCTTTAGGAACGAAGTGAAGTAAAAGTTGCCCAACATATAAATAGTAAAGTAAAGTACAGATACCCCCAAACAACTACTTATGTTGTACTTTAAAGTATTTTTTACTTAAAATACTTTACACCACTGTGTACAAGCCAGGTTGTGACTGTGACTCTTTTAACATAATTTACATTTTATTTATTTATTTCACATTTATTTCACCTTTATTTAACCAGGTAGGCCAGTTGAGAACAAGTTCTCATTTACAACTGCGACCAGGCCAAGATAAAGCAAAGCAGTGGGGCAAAAACAACAACACAGAGTTACACATAAACAAACGTACAGTCAATAACACAATAGAAAAATCTATATACAGTGTGTGCAAATGTAGAAGAGTAGGGAGGTAATGCAATAAATAGGCCATAGAGGCGAAATTACCACAATTCAGCATCAACACTGGAGTGATAGATGTGCAGATGACGACGTGCAAGTAGAGACACTGGGGTGCAAAAGAGCAAATGGATAAATAACAATATGGGATGAGGTAGTAGGGTGTGCTACCTCATGTGTCCTACAAGGCCATCAAACTCAACTCTGGACCAGTTCCACTGTGTTTTTTTTCATTGTTCCCCTCTAATCCGGGACTGATTTAGACCTGGGACACCAGGTGGGTGCAATTAATTATCAGGTAGAACAGAAAACCAGCAGGCTCCGGATCTCTCAGGGTTAGAGTTGAATACCCCTGCTACAAGGTCAAAATGTCACAATGGTTCACAACATGTATGTTACAAAAAAAGTATGAGACTAGCATACAGCTAGCATTGCCCTTGCTAACAATAACAAATAGACACAAATGAAAAATATGTCATCATCAGTCAGGTAAACTTACTGTCAGAAGGTTTTGAACCTTTATTTAACTGGGCAAGTCGGGCGACGCTGGGCCAATTGTGCGCCGCCCTATGGGACTCCGAAACACGACCGGTTGTGATACAGCCTGGATTTGAACCAGGGTGTCTGTAGTGAAGCCTCTAACACTGAGATGCAGTGCCTTAGACCGCTGTGCCACTCGGCTTAGCTACCACAGCCTAACAATGCATGGTTCTGCTTGTGTCTCTGTATCTTTTTATTTTTATTTTACCTTTATTTAACCAGGCAAGTCAGTTAAGAACAAATTCTTATTTTCAATGACGGCCTAGGAACAGTGGGTGAACTGCCTGTTCACCACACTACCTGTCACAGTGTGGTGAGCCTGATGGCCAGGCCATGACTTGTTCCTGAGGAAACCCTCCCTCGGTCGGGGCTCCCTGGGTAATCATTCACCTGTTACCTGTGGCAACAGAGCGACAGCAAACACCCAACAGATAGCAGGGCAATGACAGCACTGGAGATGCACACACACTCAGGTGAGCTGTTATCGACAATCACACAGACAGACTTTATGACTGCCTTATCAGTGAAGCTTAGGCCTACTCTGTCATAGTCTGCCACATTTAGTCCTAATGAAATGTTTTTATTATGGGTATATTTGACTTTCAGATGGTTTCTTGGTAGTACTGAAAAGTTAAAGATGCAGGTCCATTTAATAAAGATATATTATATTCTATTGAAATAGCAGATGTTTTTGGGAGGCCTCTAACAACCCTGTTCTTCTAAAGAAGAATTATTTTCAGAGTGACCTCTCCCTCATAATATCAGTTCAACATGAACATGCTGTATAATATCTAAAGTTATTAAAGTGATTCGCAAATTATTCTGCATACATTTCTGAAACAAGGAGAATTAGGTTATTTTCCAGAGGTGACCTCTCCCTCACAATAACAGTTCAATGTGAAGACAGTGTATAATGTAATACTGCATAGCCAAGAGTCACAGAAGAACTCCACGACCTGGATACCAGAAATTGTAACAGAGCAGAGCTATAAAACCTGATGACATAACCATGGTTATCAGATGTTAAAAGTGTAGAACTACACCAGAGGCCTGAACACGCAGTGCCTGCCTAGGCCCTAGGGTGTGGCACTGCAGCATGTCTTTGGTGAGAAGGGAGGGAGGGATAGAGAATGGCAGTTTGTCCTGCTTTGGTTCCGCCTCCTCGGACGTCATTGCCATCTCTTGGCTCTCTCCAGTCCCAGAATGCTCTCCGTCTGAGAGCACTGGCCTGAAATAAAAGTACGAGCTAGCTTGGACTCTGGCTGGTCGGCCGCTCAGGCCCCAGAGAATGGCTGCTTTGTCTCAGCTGCCATTTACACTGTCTGGAGGCATGGAGAGAGAACTCAAAGAGAGTGTCTGATTGCAAATTAGCACAGACCTTAGTGTGAAATGGAGCTACCCTCACCCTCCAGTTTATCCCCTCCCTCCTTCGTTCACTCCTTCCCTCTGTACTTCAGATACAGTTGGTGCTGGAGGAAATTGGGTGAAATTGTTTTGCGAAAGCTACAGGTTTTGAGTCTTTGATAGAAGTTATTCAAATCAATTGGTAAAAAAATGAGAAATCTCACATTTACTTTACTATCGGGTGAATCTAAATCATAGCATGTAATTTGTCTTAGCTTGTAAACTGTTGTTAAATTATTGTCCACAAATTTATAAGGTATAAATTAGTGGGCATACATAATTTTGAATGATTTATTACGGGTTGAATGCAGATCATATCTTCGCATTTGCCTCATAGGCCTACTGTGTGATCTTGCAAACATTGTTATTTGGAATGAATATGTGAATGACATACAGTATTTTGCAATGTTAGAAAAAACTGTGTGTGATGTAATGTATTCTTCATTCATGGGTAAACAGGAGTCCTGCATCATCAACAGGAGTCCTGCATCATCTGATCCTGCTACACACACACACACACACACACACACACACACACACACACACACACACACACACACACACACACACACACACACACACACACACACACACACACACACACACACACACACACACACACACACACACACACACACACACACACACACACACACACACACACACACACACACACACACACACACAGTTTACAGATGACACAATGGTAGTAGGCCTGAATACCAACAATGACGAGACAGCCTACAGAGAGGAGATGAGGGCTCTCAGAGTGTGATGCCAGGAAAATAATCTCTCACTCAATGTCGACAAAACAAAGGAGCTGATCGTGGACTTCAGGAAACAGCAGAGGGTGCACGCCCCTATCTACATCGACGGAACCGCAGTGGAGCAGGTGGAAAGCTTCCTCTGCGTACACACCACTGACGACCTGAAATGGTCCACCCACACAGAAGAAGAAGGCGCAACAGAACCTCTTCAACCTCAGTCGGCTGAAGAAATTTGGCTTGGCACCTTAAAACCCTCACAAACCTTTACAGATGCACAATTGAGAGCATCCTGTCAGGCTGTATCATAGCCTGGTACAGCATCTGCACCACCCGCAACCACAGGGCTCTCCAGAGGGTGGTGCGGTCTGCACAACGCATCACCGGGGGCAAACTACCTGCCCTCCAGAACACCTACAGCAACCGATGTCACAGGAAGACTGAAAACTTCATCAAGGACAACAACCACCCGAGCCACTGCCTGTTCACCCCACTATCATCCAGAAGGCAAGGTCAGTAAAGGTGCATCAAAGCTGGGACCGAGAGACTGAAAAAGAGCTTCTATGTCAAGGCCATCAGACTGTTAAACAGCCACCACTAGGTGGCTTCCACCTGGTTATGTAACCCTGCACCTTAGAGGCTGCTGCCCCATATACATAGACTTGAAATCACTGCCCACTTAATAACGGAACTCTAGTCACTTTAATAATGTTTACATATTTTTGCTTTACTCGTCTCATATGTATATACTGCATTCTATTCTACTGTATTTTAGTCTATGCCACTCCTACATTGCTCATCCTAATATTTATATTTTCCTTAAAACTTCTTTGGGACTGGGGGGCAGTATTGAGTAGCTTGGATAAAAAGGTGCCCAGCGTAAACTGCCTGCTACTCAGGCCTAAAATCTAGAATATGCATATTATTATTAGTATTGGATAGAAAACACTCTGAAGTTTCTAAAAATGTTTGAATAATGTCTGTGAGTATAACAGAACTGATATGGCAGGCAAAAACCTGAGAAAAATCCAACCAGGAAGTGGGACATCTGATGTTTGTAGTTATTCAAGTCATTGCCTATCAAATATACAGTGTCTATGGGGTCATAATGCACTTCCTAAGGCTTCCACTAGATGTCAACAGAACCTTGTTTGACTTCTCTACAGTGAAGAGGGGGGAATGAGAGCTGATTTAACCAGATGTCTGCCAGAGTGGCATGAACTGATCACGTGCGCACACATGAGAGCGACCTGCGTTCCATTGCATTTCTGAAGACAAAGGAATTCTCCGGTTGGAATATTATTGAAGATTTATGTTAAAAACATCCTAAAGATTGATTCTATACATCATTTGAAATGTTTCTACGGACTGTAACGGAACTTTTTGACTTTTCGTCTGGACCTAGTTATCGCGCCTTATGAATTTGGATTACTGGGCTAAACGCGAGAACAAAAAGGAGGTATTTGGACATAAATGATGGAGTTTATCGAACAAAACAAACATTTATTGTGGAACTGGGATTACTGGGAGTGCATTCTGATGAAAATCATCAAAGGTAAGTGAATATTTATGATGCTATTTCTGACTTCTGTTGACTCCACAACATGGCGGATATCTGTATGGCTTGTTTCTGTGTCTGAGCGCTGTACTCAGAATATTGCATGGTGTGCTTTTTCCGTAAAGTTTTTTTGAAATCTGACACAGCGGTTGCATTAAGGAGAAGTGGATCTAAAATTCCATGGACAACACTTGTATCTTTTAGCAATGTTTATTATGAGTATTTCTGTAAATTGATATGGCTCTCTGCAAAATCCCGAATGTTTAGTAACTATTGAACAAAACACGGCAATGTAAACTGAGATTTTTGGATATAAATATGAACTTTATCGAACAAAACATACATGTATTGTGTAACATGAAGTCCTATGAGTGTCATCTGATGAAGATCATCAAAGGTTAGTAATTAATTTTATCTCTATTTCTGCTTTTTTTCTGCTTTCGGACTGCAATAGCATCGAATAGTCCCCGCGATATGCAACTGTTCAGGGAAGTCAGGAACCAATACACGCAGTCAGTCAGGAAAGCAAAGGCCAGCTTCTTCAGGCAGAAATTTGCATCCTGTAGCTCTAACTCCAAAAAGTTCTGGGACACTGTGAAGTCCATGGAGAACAAGAGCACCTCCTCCCAGCTGCCCACTGCACTGAGGCTAGGTAACACGGTCACCACCGATAAATCCATGATTATCGAAAACTTCAACAAGCATTTCTCAACGGCTGGCCATGCCTTCCTCCTGGCTACTCCAACCTCGGCCAACAGCTCCGACCCCCCTCCCCCCGCAGCTACTCGCCCAAGCCTCTCCAGGTTCTCCTTTACCCAAATCCAGATAGCAGATGTTCTGAAAGAGCTGCAAAACATGGACCCGTACAAATCAGCTGGGCTTGACAATCTGGACCCTCTATTTCTGAAACTATCCGCCGCCATTTTCGCAACCCCTATTACCAGCCTGTTCAACCTCTCTTTCATATCGTCTGAGATCCCCAAGGGTTGGAAAGCTGCCGCAGTCATCCCCCTCTTCAAAGGGGGAGACACCCTGGACACAAACTGTTACAGACCTATATCCATCCTGCCCTGCCTATCTAAGGTCTTCGAAAGCCAAGTCAACAAACAGGTCACTGACCATCTCGAATCCCACCGTACCTTCTCCGCTGTGCAATCTGGTTTCCGAGCCAGTCACGGGTGCACCTCAGCCACGCTCAAGGTACTAAACGATATCATAACCGCCATCGATAAAAGACAGTACTGTGCAGCCGTCTTCATCGACCTTGCCAAGGCTTTCGACTCTGTCAATCACCATATTCTTATCGGCAGACTCAGTAGCCTCGTTTTTTCTGATGACTGCCTTGCCTGGTTCACCAACTACTTTGCAGACAGAGTTCAGTGTGTCAAATCGGAGGGCATGCTGTCCGGTCCTCTGGCAGTCTCTATGGGGGTGCCACAGGGTTCAATTCTCGGGCCGACTCTTTTCTCTGTATATATCAATGATGTTGCTCTTGCTGTGGGCGATTCCCTGATCCACCTCTACGCAGACGACACAATTCTGTATACTTCCGGCCCGTCCTTGGACACTGTGCTATCTAACCACAAAACGAGCTTCAATGCCATACAACACTCCTTCTCTGGCCTCCAACTGCTCTTAAACGCTAGTAAAACCAAATGCATGCTTTTCAACCGTTCGCTGCCTGCACCCGCACGCCCGACTAGCATCCCCACCCTGGATGGTTCCGACCTAGAATATGTGGACATCTATAAGTACCTAGGTGTCTGGCTAGACTGTAAACTCTCCTTCCATACTCATATCAAACATCTCCAATATAAAATCAAATCTAGAGTCGGCTTTCTATTCCGCAACAAAGCCTCCTTCACTCACTCCGCCAAACTTACCCTATTAAAACTGACCATCCTACCGATCCTCGACTTCGGCGATGTCATCTACAAAATTGCTTCCAACACTCTACTCAGCAAACTGGATGCAGTTTATCACAGTGCCATCCGTTTTGTTACTAGATCACCTTATACCACCCACCACTGCGACCTGTATGCCCTCGCTACATATTCGTCGCCAGACCCACTGGCTCCAGGTCATATAAAAGTCCATGCTAGGTAAAGCTCCGTCTTATCTCAGTTCACTGGTCACGATGGCAACACTCACCCGTAGCACGCGCTCCAGCAGGTGTATCTCACTGATCATCCCTAAAGCCAACACCTCATTTGGCCGCCTTTCGTTCCAGTTCTCTGCTGCCTGTGACTGGAACGAATTGCAAAAATCGCTGAAGTTGGAGACTTTTATCTCCCTCACCAACTTCAAACATCTGCTATCTGAGCAGCTAACCGATCGCTGCAGCTGTACATAGTCTATCGGTAAATAGCCCACCCGATTTTACTTACCTCATCCCCATACTGTTTATATTTATTTACTTTTCTGCTTTTTTGCACACCAATATCTCTACCTGTACATGACCATCTGATCATTTATCACCCGTGTTAATCTGCAAAATTGTAATTATTCGCCTACCTCCTCATGCCTTTTGCACACAATGTATATAGACTCTCTTTTTTTCTACTGTGTTATTGACTTGTTAATTGTTTACTCCATGTGTAACTCTGTGTTGTCTGTTCACACTGCTATGCTTTATCTTGGCCAGGTCGCAGTTGCAAATGAGAACTTGTTCTCAACTAGCATACCTGGTTAAATAAAGGTGAAATAAAAAATAAAAAAAAATTTTTGTGACTCCTCTCTTTCGCTGGAAAAATGGCTGTGTTTTTCTGTGACTAGGTGCTGACCTAACATAATCGTTTGGTGTGCTTTCGTCAAAAAGCCTTTTTGAAATCGGACACTATGGCTGAATTTACAACAAGTTTATCTATAAAATGGTGTAAAATAATTGTATGTTTGAGGAATTGTAATTATGGGATTTCTGTTGTTTTGAATTTGGAGCCCTGCAATTTCACTGGCTGTTGGTGAGGTGGGACGCTACCGTCCCACATATCCCAGATAGGTTAATTCCATTATTTTAGGTTGTGTGTATTGCATGTATTGTTGTGAATTGTTATATATTACTGCACTGTTGGAAAACACAAGCATTTCTCTACACCCACAATAAGATTTGCAAACATGTACACTACCGTTCAAAAGTTTGGGTGCACATAGAAATGTCCTTGTTTTTGAAATAAAAGCAAATTTTTGGTCCATTTAAATAACATCAAATTGATCAGAAATACAGTGTAGACATTGTTAATGTTGTAAATGACTATTGTAGCTGGAAACGGCAGATTTGTGAGGCGTCTGCTGTGATGCGTCTGTTTTCAAACTAGACACTCTAATATACTTGTTCTCTTGCTCAGTTGTGCACTGGGGCCTCCCACTCCTCTTTCTATTCTGGTTAGAGCCAATTGCACTGTGCTGTGAAGGGAGTAGTACACAGCGTGGAATAGCCTTCATTTCTCAGAACAAGAATAGACTGATGAGTTTCAGAAGTAAGTCTTTGTTTCTGGCCATTTTGAGCCTGTAATCGAATCCACAAATGCTGATGCTCCAGATACTCAGTTAGTCTGAAGAGGGCCAGTTGTATTGCTTCAGGACAACAGTTTTCAGCTGTGCTAACATAATTGCAAAAGGGTTTTCTAATGATCAATTAGCCTTTTAAAATTATAAACTTGGATAAGCTAACACTTCGTGTCGTTGGAACACAGGAGTGATGGTTGCTGATAATGGGCCTCTGTACGCCTATGTAGATGTTCCATTAAAAATTAGCTATTTCCAGCTACAATAGTCATTTACAACATTAACAATGTCTACACTGTATTTCTGATCAATTTGATGTTATTTCAATGGACAAAAAATTTACATTTCTAAGTGACCCCAAACTTTTGAACGGTAGTGTATATGTGACATTTTTTTAATTTAGGACCTATGACTGGGAATACAGACTGGGAATACAGATATGCATAGGGGTGTGGATCAGAAAACCAGTCAGTATCTGGTGTGACCGCCATTTATGTTATGCAACCTGACACATTTTTCGGCCTGTGGAATGTTGTCCCACTCCTCTTCAATGACTATACGAAGTTGCTGGATATTGGCGGGAACTGGAACATGTTGTCATACACGTCGATTCAGAGCATCCCAAACATGCTCAATGGGTGACATGTCTGGTGAGTATGCAGGCCATTGAAGAACTGGGACATTTTCAGGTTCCAGGAATTGTGTATGGATCCTTGCAACATGGGGGCATGCATTATCATGCTGTCACATGAGGTGATGGTGGAGGATGAATGGCACGAAAATTGGCCTCAGGAACTCATCACTGTATCTCTATGCATTCAAATTGCCATCGATAAAATGTAATTTTGTTAGTCGTCAGTAGCTTATGCCTGCCCATACCATAACCCCACCGCCACAATGATGCACTCTGTTCACAACATTGACATCTGAAAACCGCTCGCCCACACGACGCCATACACGCTGTCTGCAATCTGCCCCGGTACAGGGATTCATCTGTGAAGAGCACATTTCTCCAGCGTGCCAGTGGCCATCAAAGGTGAATATTTGCTCACTGAAGTTGGTTACGACGCCAAACTGCAGTCAGGTCAAGACCCTGGTGAGGACAACGAGGATTCAGATGAGCTTACCTGAGATGGTTTCTGACAGTTTGTGTATAAATTCTTCAGTTGTGCAAACCCACAGTTTCATCAGCTCTCCGGGTAGCTGGTCTCAGATGATGTCGCAGGTGAAGAAAGCAGATGTGGAGGTCCTGGCCTGCCATAGTTTCATGTGGTCTGCGGTTGTGAGGCCGGTTGGACGTATACCAAATTCTCTAAAAGACATTGGCAGCTTATGGTAGAGAAATTAACATTACATTCTCTGGTAACAGATCTGGTGGACATTCCTGCAGTCAACAATCCAATATGCACTTTGCATTAGGCCTTCCTCAACTTTAAAGCATAATTTATGTATATCCCATAGTCAATCACACATTGTTTGTGTGTGTGCGAGCGAGCGAGTTAGTTTGTGGTGATATTGTTATAATAATGGGTTGGAGAGTTTTGTTGATGTGAGTGAACTTTTTTATTTATTTGTACTTAACTTTATTTCATTAACTAGAATAAAAATCTTATTTACAATGATGGCCTACCGGGGAACAGTGGGTTAATTTCCTTGTTCAGGGGCAGAATGACAGATTTTTACCTTGTCAGCTCGGGGATTGGATCCAGCAACCTTTCGGTTTCTCTGCGCCTGGGTCCAACCTTACCACGTCACAGTTCTTAGGCCCGAGGTGAAGCCCAAATCTGATGTCAAACAGATGTCATCAAACAGGCACATCAACCAATAGGCTACCTGCCGCCTGTTTGATGTGCCTGTTTGATGACATCTGGTTGACATCAGATTTAGGCTTCGCCTAAGAACTGTGACGGGGTAAGGTTGGACCCTGGTGTAGAGAAAAGACCAGATGAGGAATCAGTGGTTAAGGATAAACATAATACTTTACTGAGAAAAGGTAGCCGCAGGATCACAGTACACTTGAAAAAACAGCAAACACTAAGTCTCGAAAAGAAACAAACGCACACACGCTTTTGCAAAGGACAACAGAAAACACACCTCTTTTAACAGGGAAATCATAAAGAGTAATGAGTGTTGTTAATGTCTCTAGGACAGTCTCTGCCACCTTCTGGTCACAGGTGGGACCATGACAGAAACCCCCTTCTAGGAGCAGCCCCAGCTGCGGAGCCAGGGCAACCGCCACTTAGTTGATTGATGTCCCGAACCGGTCTCGAATCCAGGATGTCCCGGGCAGGCACCTCCTCGGGGCCGTAGCCCTCCCAGTCCACCAGGTACTGCAGGGTGCCTCGGACTCAATGAGCCTCCAACAGACACCAAACAGTGTAGGCCAGGGGGCCACCAACAAGTCGAGGAGGCAGAGCACAGGTATAGGGCGAGAGAAGGGACTGGTCCTTACCAGCTTGAGGTGGGAGACATGGAAGGAAGGACAGACCCTCATAAACCTGGGAAGCTGGAGACGATAGGTGACCGGGTTGATGCAACTCAAGATATTGAATGGTCCTATGTAGTGTGGAGAGTGCTTCCATGAGTCCACCTTTAAGGGAAGATAACGGGTGGACAGCCACACCCGGTGACCAGGTCGGAGAAGGTCTTTAGTGCCGGTTTGCCTGGTTTGGTGTCGGGCAGAGGAGCGGAGCAAGGAGGATCCCGCTCTGATCCAGGTGCGGCGACATCATCGAATGAAAGCCTCGGCAAATGACACCCCCGTTTCAGCCTTTTGTTCAGGAAACAAGGGAGGGGGTGAACCCGAACTGATACTCGAACGGCGACAGTCTAGTCGACGAGTTTGGCAGTGTGTTGTGAGCATACTCCACCCAGACGAGGAACTTGCTCCAGTTGCTGCCCTGGGTGGAGACGAAACAGCGGAGGAACTTCTCCAGCTCTTGGTTGGCCCGCTCCGTTTGCCCATTTGACTGTGGGTGGAATCCCGAGGAGAGACTCACTGACGCCTCCAAAAGGGAGCAGAAGGTTTTCCAATACCGTGCGACAAACTGGGGCTCACGGTCCGAGACAATACCCTGGGAAAGTCTGTAGTCGATAGACATGGGTAATCATGAGATCCACGCTCTCCTTTGCTGAGGTCAACTTGGTTAAGGAGAACCGATCAACGACCACCAGGATAGTGGTAAGCCCTTTCGATGGAGGTAACCCTGTGATAAAGTCTATGGACAGGTGGGACCAGGGCCGGCTGGAGATGGGCAGACGTTGGAGCAACCCAGCCAGTCGCTGTTGTGAGGACTTTCTTTAGGCACAGGTGGAACAGGCCGCAACAAAGGATCTCACATCCTCAATCATGTTGGGCCTCCAGAATTTCCACCTCAGGAACTCCAGTGTTCGATTAACTTGTTATGGCTGCAATCCCCCTATCAGGATAAGTGTCATCAACAACTGCTGAATAGCATAGTGCTACATTCAATAAATATTACTATAAATATTTATATTCATGAAATCACAAGTGCAATATAGGAAAACACAGCTTAGCCTTCTGTTAATCCACCTGTCGTGTCAAATTTTGAAATGATGCTTTACAGCGAAAGCAATCCAAGCACTTGTGTAAGTTTATCGATCACACGACAAAACATTAAGTACACTTAGCATCGGGAAGCTTGGTCGCGAAAATCAGAAAAGCAATCAAATTAATTGTTTACCTTTGATGATCTTCGGATGTTTTCACTCACAAGACTCCCAGTTACACAACAAATGTTCATTTTGTTCCATAAAGATTATTTTTATATCCAAAATACCTCCGTTTGTTTGTCGCATTATGTTCAGAAATCCACAGGAAAGAGCGGTCACGACAACGCAGACGAAAATTCCAAATAGTTTCCATAATGTCCACAGAAACATGTCAAACGTTTTTTATAATCAATCCTCATGTTGTTTTTAAACTATATAATCAATAATATATCAACCGCAAATGTCTTTCATAGTAAGAATATTTTGACAGTTTTGGAAACTTTAGAGTGTTTTCTATCCAATACTACTAATAATATGCGTATATTAGCAACTGAGACTGAGGAACTGGCCGTTTACAATGGGCACCTTTTCATCCAAGCTACTCAACACTGCCCCTGCAGCCATAAAAAGTTAACCCCTGGATGCCCAGTTAAGTTAGAGGAGTGTCCCCATTGTAGTACTCAGGAATGGGCTGATCGTGGAATGTAAAGTCTGCTAGTGGGTCCCCCGCCGGGGTCAGGTTCTCGGGCTTGTCAGACCATGGTCTCAATACTCCATATGACAGGGGCCAAAATGCGGGAGCTGGTTGATGATGGGCTCGGAGTCCCTCACCTTATAAGAGACATCGTGTTGGCGGGACAGTGCTTCTGCTTCTGATTCTTGGATCCCGGGTGATAGGCTAGTCTGACATCAGACCTGTTAAAAAACAGAGCCCACCTAACCTGGTGAGTATTCAATTTATTGGCTTCTTGAATGGAGACCAAGTTTTTATTTTCTGTCCAGATCACGAAAGGATGAAGTGTACCCGCCAACCAGTGTCTCCACCCCTCAAGGGCCCACTTACCTGCCAAGAACTCCCGGTTGCCTACATCGTAGTTGCGTTCCGCTGGCGAGAACCGCTTGGAGAGAAAGGCGCTTGGGTGCAGTTTCTTGTCCTCCTCATCCCCGCTGTGAAAGGACCGCCCCTGCTCCGGTGTCAGAGGCGTCCACCTCTACCATAAAGGGATGAGTAGGATCAGGATGAACGAGGATGGGTCCAGAGGTGAAACTTCCTTTGAGCTCCATAAATGACCTCCCTGTTAGCTCAGGAGTCCAGCAAAAACGGGTCTGGGACTTGCGGGTTAGGACCATGAGAGGCGCTGCCACTGCACCAAAGTTGCATATAAAGTGCCTGTAAAAATTGGAAAACCCGAGGAACCGCTGGACCTGCTTGAGTGTGGTGGGACGGGGCCAGACGGCATACATTTCAACCTTTATGGGATCCATTCGCATGCTTGCGGTAGAGATAATGTGACCCAGGAAAGACACTTGGGATACGTGGAACTCTTTTCTATCTTGACATATAGTTGGCTCTGCAGGAGGCGTCTCAGGATTTGGCGGACTTGCAGTATGTGTTCTGGAAGGATTTTGGAGAAGTTCAGGATGTAGTCGAGGTAAACAAAGACGGACCGATTAAACATATCCCTAAGAGTGTCATTGACCAATGCTTGAAAGACTGCTGGTGAGTTTGATAATCTGAGGGCATGACTAAATATTTATAGTGACCACTAGGGTTGTTAAAGGCAGTTTTCCATTCATCTCCCTCAATGATTCTCACCAGATTGTAAGCGTTGTGGAGGTCCAGTTTGGTGAAGAATTGGGACCCTAGGGCTAATTCGAAGGCGGTGGACATCAGGGTTAAGGCGTAACGATTCTTGATCGTAATCCCATTCAACGCTCTATAATCGATGCAAGGACGCAGGCCTCCATCCTTCTTACCCACAAAGAAGCAGCCTGCACCAGCTGGGGATGTAGAGGGGCGAATGAAACCTGTCGCTAGAGTGACTCCCGGATGTAATTGCCCATGACTGCTGCTTCAGGGGTCGAGAGGGAGTACAGACGGCCCCGATGAGGTGTGAAGCCGGGTAAGAGATCTATGGCACAGTCGTATGGACGATGATGGGAAGGATGGAGCCTTGTCGTTTCCCGTTAGCTCTGGGCATGTAACACGGAGATGGCCGAGACCTCCGCAGTAGAGGTAGCAGCCATGCACATGCGCCTGTGGGCTCAGACATTTCGTCCCAGCTGCATGGACTCCTCAATGCTGGGTTCGGGGGGCTTGGGGTGCTCAGGAAACCGGGGCACTGGGGTGGTGTCAAAAAGGCGCTCTCACTCGTTCTGGGAAGCTGTTGTCGATCCTGATTGCCAGCATTATCAGGGACTCAAGGTCCTCTCCCAGTTCCCGAGAGGCCAGTTCATCCTTAATGGAGTTAGACAAACCCTGGTGGAAAGTGGTGACCAGGGCCTCCTTATTCCACCCACTCTTGGCGGTGAGGGTGCGGAACTCAATGGCAATGTCAGCCACTATCTGGCCCCTCAAAGTTGAATTATGTTTTTTTCAATGTTTACAAATTCATTAAAAATTAAAAGATAAAATGTATTGAGTCAAGTATTCAACCACTTTTTTATGGCAAGGCTAAATATGTCCAGGAGTAAAAATGTGCTCAACAAGTCACATAATACTCACTCAGTGTGCAATAATAGTGTTTAACATAATTATTTTATGACTACCTCATCTCTGTATCCCACACAAACAGTTATATGCAAGGTCCCTCAGTCGAGCAGTGAATTTCCAACACAGATTCAACCACAAAGACCAGGGAGGTTTTCCAATGCCTTGCAAAGAAGGGAACCTATTGGGAGGTGGGTAAAAATATAAAAAGAAGGCATTGAATATTCCTTTGAACATGATGAAGTTATTAATTACACTTTGGATGGTGTATCAATACACCCAGTCACTACAAAGATACAGGCATTGTTCCTATCTCCGTTGCTGGAGAGGAAGGTTTTCACCATGAGGCCAATTTGAATGGGTGTGATAGAAAACTGTGGATGGATTAACAGCATTGTAGTTACTCCACAATTACTAACCTAATTGACAGAGTGAAAAGAAGGAAGACTGTACAGAATACAAATATTCCAAAACATGCATCCTGTTTGCAACAAGGCGCTGAAGTAAAACTGCAAAAAATGTGGCAAAGCAATTAACTGTTTGTCCTGAATACAAAGTGTTATGTTTGGGCCAAATCCAATACAACACATTACTGAGTACCACTCTCCATGTTTTCAAGCATAGTGGTGGCTGCATCATATTATGTGTATGCTTGTAATCATTAAGGACTGGGGAGTTAATCAGGATAAAAAAGAAACAGAATGGGGCTAAGCACAGGCAAAATCCTGGAATAAAACCTGGTTCAGTCTGCTTTCCAACAACAGATACTGGGAGATTAAATCACCTTTCAGCAGAACAATAACAAAAATCTATACTGGAGTTGCTTACCAAGAAGGCAGTAAATGTTCCTGAATGTCCGAGTTATAGTTTTGACTTACAGCACCAGTCAAACGTTTGGACACCCCTACTCATTCAAGAGTTTTTCTTTATTTTTACTATTTTCTACATTGTAAAATAATAGTGAAGACATCACAACTATGAAATAACAAATATGGAATCATGTAGTAACCCAGAAAGTGTTAAACAAATCAAAATATATATTATACTTGAGATTATTCAAAATAACCACCCTTTGCCTTGATGACATCTTTGCACACTCTTGGCATTCTTTCAACCAGCTTCATGAGGTAGTCACCTGGAATGCATTTCAATTAACAGGTGTTCCTTGTTAAAAGTTAATTTGTGAAATTGATTTCCTTCTTAATGCGTTTGTGACAATCAGTTATGTTGTGACAAGGTAGTGGTGGTATGCAGAAGATAGCCCTCTTTGGTAAAAGACCAAGTCCATATTATGGCAAGAACAGCTCAACTAAGCAAAGAAAAACGACAGTCAATCATTACTTTAAAACATGAAGGTCAGTCAATCCGGAAAATATTGAGAACCCAAGAACAGGAAAGGAAGACCCAGAGTTATCTCTGCTGCTGAGGATAAGTTCATTACATTTAACTGCACCTCAGATTGCAGCCCAAATAAATGCTTCACATAGTTCACATAGGATAGTTATCAATGTTTTAGTTTACTGCGGAGCCCCTAGACCCACTCAACATGCCTCAGATACTTCCTTTGTCCCACCTCCCACACATGCGGTGACCTCACTCAGCATAACTAGTACATCCAGAGATGCAACCTCTCTTATCATCACAAAATGCCTGGGTTTACCTCCACGGTACCCGCAACCCACCATACCCCTGTCTGTACATTATGCCCTGAATCTATTCTACCACACCCAGAAATCTGCTCCTTTAATTCTCTGTCCCCAACGCACTAGACGACCAGTTTTGATAGCCTTTAGCCGTACCCTCATCCTACTCCTCCTCTGTTCCTCGGGGGATGTGGAGATTAACCCAGGCCCTGTGTGTCCCCAGGCACTCTCATTTGTTGACTTCTGTAACCGAAAAAGCCTTGGTTTCATGAATGTTAACATCAGAAGCCTCCTCCCTAAATTTGTTTTACTCACTGCTTTAGCACACTCCACCAACCCTGATGTTCTTGCCGTGTCTGAATCCTGGCTTAGGAAGGTCATCAATAATTCTGAGATTTCCATCTCCAACTACAACATTTTCCGTCAAGATATAACTGCCAAAGGGGGAGGAGATGCAATCTACTGCAGAGGTAGCTTGCAAAGTTATTTCATACTGTCCAGATCTATGCCCAAACAGTTCGAGCTTCTAATTTTAAAAATTCATCTCTCCAGAAATAAGTCCCTCACTGTTACCACCTGTTATAGATCCCCCTCAGCTCCCAGCTGTGCCCTGAACACCATATGTCAATTGATTGCCCCCATTAAACATCAGCTATCCGAGCAGCTAACCGATCGCTGCAGCTGTACATAGCCCATCTGTAAATAGCCCATCCAATCTACCTACCTCATCCCCATATTGTTTTTATGTACTTTTCTGCTCTTTTGCACACCAGTATTTCTACACTCACATCATCATCTGCACATCTATCACCCCTGTGTTAATTTGCTAAGTTGTAATTACTTGCTACAGTGGCCTATTTATTGACTTTCCTCCTCACGCCATTTGCACACACTGTATATAGACTTTCTTTTTTCTATTGTGTTATTTGCTGTATGCTTGTTTATTCCATGTGTAACTCTGTGTTGTTGTTTGTGTCACACTGCTTTGTTTTATTTTGGCCAAGTCGCAGTTGTAAATGAGAACTTGTTCTCAACTAGCCTACCTGGTTAAATAAAGGTCAAATAATAAAAAATTACAATTAAAAAGTCATCAACTGTTCAGTGGAGATTGCGGAGGCCTTGCTGCAAAGAAGCCACGACAAAAGAACACTAATAATAAGATTGACTTGCTTGGGCCAAGAAACACAAGCAATGGACATTAGACTAATGGAAATCTGTCCTGTGGTCTGATTGGTCCAAATTTTAGATTTTTGGTTCCAAATGCTTTGTCTTTGTGAGACTCAGAGTAGGTGAACAGCTGATCTCCGCATGTGTGGTTCTCACCGTGAAGGATGGAGGATGATGTGTGATGGTGTAGGGGTGCTTTGCTGGTCCCACTGTCTGTGATTTTTTTTTTTTAATTCAAGGCGCACTTAACCAGCATGGCTACCACAGCATTCTGCAGTGATATGCCATTCCATCTGATTTGCACTTAGTGGGACTATCATTTGTTTTTCAACAGGACAATGACCAAAAACACACCTCCAGGCTGTGTAAGGGCTATTTGACCTAGGAGAGTGATGGAGTGCTGCATCAAATGACCTGGTCTCTGCAATCACCTGACCTCAACCCAAATTAGACGGTTTTGTATCACGTTTTAGGGAAGATCTAGATGCAGACAGTGTCGAAGTAAAACAGGTTTATTACTATAGTGGAACAGGGAACATGCAAAACTACAGATAAAGGGCAGGCAGAGGTCAGTAATCCTGATCTGAGTCCAAAGGTACAGAACAACAGGTAGTTTCAGGGTCAGGGCAGGCAGAGGTCAATAATCCAGTATGGTGGGTCAATAATCCAGTGTGGTGGGGCAACGTACAGGCCTGCAGGCAGGCTCAGGGTCAGGGCAGGCCGAATGGAAACAGGAGACAAAGGCCTGTTAGACATGGGTTTGATTTCAGACACATGAAAAGGGTTGTGTATATAGAGGGTACGGGGCCACAGAAGACGAACAGCAGAGGGGCTAATGACCTTGGAGATGGGGATAGGGCCGTTAAACTAGGGGGAAAGTTTGTGGGACTCCACCCAGAGGGGCAGATCCTGGGTTCTTATGGTTCCAGGTTCTTATGGTCGGTCCACACAATGAACGGATGTTCCGTCCCCTCCAGCCAGTGCCTCGAGAAGCTCCCGATTCCCCACATTATAATTCCTCTCCATGGCATTGAGGCAATGGGAGACGAAGGCGCAGGGACAATGAGGGGAGATGGGAGACACCTGGTGGGGGGTGGAGACAAGCACAAAGACAGGTGAAACAGATCAGGGTGTGACAGTTTGGGATGAGTTGGACCGCAGAGTAAAGGAAAAGCAACCAACAACTGGTCAGCATATGTGGGAACTCCTTCAAGACTGTTGGAAAAGCATTCCAGGTGAAGCTGGTTGAGAGAATGCCAAGAGTGTTCAAGAGTGTTCAATGCTGTCGTCATATTTTGATTTGTTTAACACTTTTTGGTTACTACATGATTCCATATGTGTTATTTCATAGTTTTGATGTCTTCACTATTATTCTACAATGTAGAAAATAGTAAAAATAAAGAAAACCCCTGGAATGAGTAGGTGTGTCCAAACATTTGACTGGTTCTGTACATCTACTTGAAAATATATGGCAAGACCTGAAAGTGGTTGTATAGCAATGATGTAATGGCTTTCTTCTACCTCCTTCTCTGACGAAGAGGTGGAATAAGGATCGGACCAAAATGCAACGTGGTTCGTTCGATACATCTTTAATTATGACGAAACACGAACAATACAAAACAACAAACGTCGAAAACCGAAACAGCCCTGACTGGTGCAACAAACACAGAGACAGGAACAATCACCCACAAACACACAGTGAAACCCAGGCTACCTAAATAGGGTTCCCAATCAGAGACAACGATAATCACCTGACTCTGATTGAGAACCGCCTCAGGCAGCCATGGACTAATCTATACACCCCACACAACCCCAAGACGAAACACACTACAAATAAACCCATGTCACACCCTGGCCTGACTCAATAAATGAAGATAACATAATAAATATAGACCAGGGCATGACAAACGATCAACAACCAAAAGGATAATGGGAAAATGTTGCACTATCCAGGTGTGGAAAGCTCTTAGAGACTGACTTAGAAAGACTCAACTGTAATTGCTGCCAACTGTGCTTAGGCAAAGTATTGACTCAGGGGTGTGAATGCTTATTGTAAATTAGATATTTTTTGTATTTCAATTTCAATACATTTGAAAAAAAAACCTGAGAACATGTTTCACCTCGTCATTATGGGGTACTTTGTGTAGATGGGTGAGAAAAATTCAGGTTGTACCACAACAAAATGCGGAATAAGTCAAGGGGTATGAATACTTTACGAAGGCAGTGTATCTCATAATAACGACCCACTGTCTCATAAATTGTAGTCAGATTTTGTTGGGGGGTGGCTGGAACTGGCTTCCATAGAATTTGGAATAAGTATGAGTGAAACTTTATGAGGCCTTAACATATATTTTGTAGCATTCTAAAACCAAATACATTTGTAGAAACTTTTTTTCCTGAACTGTGGGCCTATGGGAGCCCTGTTACCCAAATTAAACAACGGGAGCACTGTACCCTATAGCCTGTAAAGTCACCAGAGTGTGTTATAGCCATTGGCTAATTATGGGGAAACGTGTCATCTTGTCTTGCACCATGATCCTTTACAATACCTTTATTATACCACAAATGAGCTACCACTCATCTATAATTCCTATAGACATGTTGAACCCTAGTACAGTATAACAGAGTACAATAGCTACATCATATCTGTTGACATGGAGTAATATAGCCAAATCAAATCCAGGCATGATATCACCTTGCACTGCTTGCATGGAGGAACAAAAATAACTTATAGCACTGTACTTTATTCCAGTTGACACAGGTAGGCTAAACAGGTGCATTGGGCCTAGGCCTATAGCCTACTCATTTATTTGGTGCCTATTTGGTTAAGGAATTTGGGGGAAATAGGCTAGGCCTACATGCCTGGAAATTATTATGAAATTGTTATGATGACCTACATTGACAGAATGTGTGTTTGAGACCTAGCCCTATGCCTCTCATTTGCATTTAATTGAAACTGCCTCGGTAAAATGACCAAATATGCTGACAGTAGGCAAGGCTCGCCTGTATGAACATGAGTCTCAAGTCTATTCTCGTAGGTATACATTGGCAGTTCAGGACTCCATTTAACACTTGGATAGACCGGACGAATTCCGATTGCGTTATTGAAAGGCAATCTTTTCCATGTTTTCTTATGAAACAACTACAGTGTGGTACACGTGTAATACAAACTAGTGTAATAAACAAATTAACAGGAGTAACCTAAACGTGGTGCCTCGAGTTTTTCATAGCAATATTCAATCGGATGCGTGTGCATTTCCCTTTTGTTCGCAGTAGGCAAATGCCCCACACTATCGACATCTCTTATCTTTTGTAAATATGTCATTGTAGTCGGCCTATGCTAGGTCCAGTGTGTTTCATGGCTGAGATAGTGCAGCGACAGACAGGCAGCTGCGAATCACATTTCACTTTAACTTCTCAAATCTATTTGAGCTATGGCAGAGGGAACACAGTGAGTCTGTCCGGTCTACTAATAGTCCGGCCCCGCCGCGGATGTAGCAAGCGAGGAAATGCTGGTAGCCTATTCTTTATGATTATTTCTTAAAGATCCGGCGAACGCAACACAGCTCAGTTTGCTATGGATGCTTCTTTGGCCGAAGTGTATATAGGCCTACTTTGCTACACTGTTACAATGTATCGACTCAGAGCACTGATCACTACGTAGCTTAGTCGTCTTTTCTCACACTCGCATCATTGTTGCCGCTGTGCAGCGAGGACACGATAGTTACCGGGGGAGACAGACGAAACACAGCGTGATTGTCGCTCAGGACTTGAACTTGAACTTCATTTTGAAATCGGCGTCCATGTGTGATCGACGTCAGTCTTCTTTTTTCCCATAAGCAATATTCATTATTCTGTGATTCAGTGTCAAACTACGAGGAGAAATGAGGAAAATACAGATGTTTTGAAGACAATAAACTAAACGTAAGTTAATGTGCTCCATAAAAATACTAAATAAACCGCATTTATTGAAGGGAATAGCCGTTCCAAATCATGTGTTATCTTGTCGGTGGATTGCATGTATTTTCAGTGGGGTGGATGACACGATTCAAAGACTGAGATGTTCTACAGTCGTAGGCAAGTATGAATTAAGTTTTCGCGGGTAGTTATTTCAAACGCAAACTAAATCGCCCCCAAAATGTTTATGTTGGCCCTTAACAATGACATAAAACAAAACAAACCAAGATCAATGTATAATGTATTTCTATTCTGATTAAAGGGGGATGATAGGCTATAGCCTTAAATTCACAATTGCAGTTAAATAAAGAAAGACGTCAGTTTTAGTGCATGGTTTTATATGATACCTTTTCTATTGGTTGTTCTTAACAGAGTGCTGAAATACAATGCTTATAGCCTTACCATCTCTACTAATCCATCATAAAGACGACACATTTTAAAATGTGTATTTGTGGCATTTGAACAAATGTGCATTTAATAAAACAAATGTTATTTCGCCAATTTGAGCTGTTTACTCGTAAATGACCCGACTCTGGGGTATGATTTGATTGTGTGGTTTTGCGATCTGTTTCCATGTGGTTTTCCCTCAAATATATATTTTTAATGGATTATAGCCTATTATACTGTCATTGAAAAGTGTCATTTGGGCATCAAGCCTCTATAGGTCTTAGCCTTTTTTGTAATGAAAAAGGAAACTATTGAAAGTTGGGAGACAATTGCCTTCTTTGAAGAGTTGAAATGAGTTGGAGTTTTGGTATGATGTTGACAATAATCTCAGAAATGCATCCTGTGTGTATGTGGACGAAAATGGCCTACTATAGCCTAAAATGATTTAGCTGTAAGTCATCCTCAGAATATATTTTTACTATTTGCCCTTTTTGCTGTTGATCAATTGTCATTTTCAGATGCAAAGATACAAGGGTGTTCCTGTTAAAAGTGCTGAAATGTGCTGTGATCTCTGGGTTTCAGTGCTGGCTGCTCCACCTCGGACATTGAAGAAGTGGACATTTCATATCAACAGAAAGTAAACGAATTGAAGAATGCATGTTATAGATGTTGTTATAACAGGTAGGTTTTATTCTTTTTTATTATGTAACTATTCAGTGACACAATAACAGTTTCAATCGTAATGAGACACCTTCCAAAATATTATTTAAATGTGATGTAGTTGCTGGGTGAAACATTTTGTAATATGATTGATTCAGTCCATAATGCATTACATTTTAGATCTGCACTACAAATGAAAAACATTGAGTGAAACTTGTATTTCTTATTTATAATGATTGTCAAGTAATTGTTAATAGTTCTATAGAGAATGTATAAGCTTATCATTTCTAAATCAAATAGGTAGTGACAAAACCTGTTAATGTGAAAAAGATCACATACTCTGACTATACGTCCTGACCATCCTTCATCTATCTAAAAAGGCCTATGTTTAGAGACATTGATCTGAAATATCTCCTGTAAACGTGGCAGAAAATGTTGATTACTTCTTAATTTGAGCCTTGAGCCTTGAACCTTGTCAGTCACAGCACTGGGGTCGGTACTCAGAGTAGGCCCTACACGACAGGTTTACTCTCACAGCCAAAGCTATCACCTGCACAATTCAACTGAGAGAGAGATTATGTATTTATCTATATATTTATATATACTGTATATATATTCTTTAAAGAATTATCAATATTTAGAACTAATGCCCCATCTTAATTTACATTAACAGCTTTAAATCAAACATTTTCTAATTGACGGTATTAAGGGAAAGTTTTACTCTCTGACAACTCTTGGGAAATCAATCGGTCGCCCTGAGACTTTATTTCCATTTGTTTAATAGTTGTCTCTCACTGCTCTCCTGCTTCTGTCAAAGATAACATTCAATTTGCTCCTCCTGTCATTCGGTTGGCAAGATTTTTTATTATTTTACACAATCAAAGTTATAAGTGTCATGGCCTGGGCCGGGCCGGACCTAATAAGACAGTCGTAGGTTTTCTTTCTGCACATCTGGCTATTTTAGTGCTGCGTCTGCAACTGGAAGCTGATTTTGTTGCCTGGCCTAGTGCTCTGGTACTCTGGTGATGCCGAACCCAGCTTGTCAATCGCACTGAAGCGATGTTTCCCAAAATTCTGGGAGCCGCAGCAACAGATGACAGAAACTTGGCATTTGTCGTCGGCCACATTCTCTCCTCTCCTTGCTGCTCTCTGGAAAGAGGAGCAGACAGGGGCCAAGTATGTAACGGATCATCATGACCCTGTGGCCCCTGATGGCTCAGGGTGATAGGCATCTTTAATGTGATATATTAATAACCAGTATATTGCACGTTTATAAAACACACTTGTGGCTATAAACAGGAAAGCCATTGTGCTCTGGGGAAATGAGGCAAACGCAGGTGGCTGGAGACAATGGACAAGGGCTGGTATCTCAGATCCTAAGCAGTAAAGAAAGAGAAAGAGAGAGCCTGTGGACTTGTGAATTGGTTTGACTTTGTCAGTGGCATGATTTACCCTCAGTTTACTCTAGAACAGAATAATAAAAAAATGTCTTGATTGGAATGAACAGGAGACCAGTGACACGAGGCTATCTCTCTCGCACTTCTCCGGTCCTGACCATTCTCTATGCCGTTGTTTTCACCCCCAGAAATTGATTGAAACCTAAACTACGGCACAGAGCCCTGATATTCTTCTCTATGAATAGTTTACTAGATATGATGATGATGCATTGGATGGTGTCCCTGTAAGGGAATTTCAGGTCAAGGACAGGGCTGTGCTGTTATGAGATATTCTGTTCTGCATCATAATTATTTCTTAATTTGAAAGAAGAACATGTTTTTTCAAAGAGAGATGATGCTGCAGCTTTTGGTCAGCCAGGTTTCTGCACAAGTTGAAACAGTAGTTAGTTTCAATGTTTGACAGGAGTTTTAAATGTTACTAAGCCCTCTGTAGCAGTGTGAAGCTAAAGTACGGATAATCAAATCTACATGTATTTGTCACGTGCGCCGAATACAACAACCTTACAGTGAAATGCTTACTTACAGGCTCTAACCAACAGTGCAAAAAAGGTATTAAGTGAACAATTGGTAAGTAAAGAAATAAAAACAACAGTAAAAAAGACAGTGAAAAATAACAGTAGTGAGGCTATATACAGTAGCGAGGCTATATTCAGTAGCGACTCTATAACAGTAGCAAGGCTTTATACAGGCACCGGTTAGTTGGGCTGATTGAGGTAGTACAGTATGTACATGTAGATATGGTTAAAGTGACTATTCATATATGATAAACAGAGAGTAGCAGTAGCGTAAAAGAGGGGTTGGTGGGTGGTGGGTGGCGGGACACAATGCAGATAGCCCAGTTAGCTAATGTGCGGGGGCGCTGGTTGGTCGGGCCAATTGAGGTAGTATGTATATGAATGTATAGTTAAAGTGACTATGCATATATGATAAAAAGAGAGTAGCAGCAGCATAAAACAGGGTCTGGGGGGGACACACACATTCAAATAGTCTGGGTAGCCATTTGATTTCTTGTTCATAAGTCTTGTGGCTTGGGGGTAAAAACTGTTGAGAATCCTTTTTGTCCAAGACTTGGCACTCCGGTACTGCTTGCCATGCGGTAGTAGAGAGAACTGTCTATGACCGGGGTGGCTGGGGTCTTTGACAATTTTTAGGGCCTTCCTCTGACACCGCCTGGAGTAGAGGTCCTGGATGGCAGGCAGCTTAGCCCCAGTGATGTACTGGGCCGTACGCACAACCATCTGTAGTGCCTTGTGGTCGGAGGCCGAGCAATTGCTGTTCCAAGCAGTAATGCAACCAGTCAAGATGCTCTCGATGTTGCAGCTGTAGAACCTTTTGAGGATCTGAGGACCCATGCCAAATCTTTTAGTTTCCTGAGGGGGAATAGGCTTTGTCGTGCCCTCTTCACAACTGTCTTGGTGTGTTTGGACCATTCTAATTTGTTGGTGATGTGGACACCAAGGAACTTGAATCTCTCAACCTGCTCCACTACAGCCCTGTTGATGAGAATGGGGGCGTGCTCGATCCTCCTTTTCCTGTAGTCCACAATCATCTCCTTTGTCTTTGTTACGTTGAGGGAGAGGTTGTTATTCTGTCACCACCCGGCCAGGTCTCTGACCTGCTCCCTATAGACTGTCTCGTCGTGGTCGGTGATCCAGCCTACACTGTTGTGTCGTCTGCGAACTTAATGATGATGTTGGAGTCGTGCCTGGCCATGCAGTCGTGGTTGAACAGGGAGTAAAGGTGGGGACTGAGCACGCACCCCTGAGGGGCTCCAGTGTTGAGGATCAGTGTGGCAGATGTGTTGCTACCTACCTACCCTCACCACATGGGGGTGGCCCGTCAGGAAGTCCAGGATCCAGTTGCAGAGGGAGGTGTTTAGTCCCAGGATCCTTAGCTTAGTGATGAGCTTTGAGGGTACTATGGTGTTGAACGCTGAGCTGTAGTCAATGAATAGCATTCTTATGTAGGTGTTCCTTTTGTCCAGGTGGGAAAGGGCAGTGTGGAGTGCAATAGAGATTCCATCATCGGTGGATCTGTTTGGGAACTATGCAAATTGGAGTGGGTCTAGGGTTTCTGGGATAATGGTGTTGATATGAGCTATTACCAGCCTTTCAAAGCACTTCATGGCTACAGACGTGCTTTGAAAGGCTGGTAATAGCTCATATCAACACCATTATTCCAGAAACCCTAGACCCACTCCGATGTTGAAAATATCAATGAAGACACCTGCCAGTTGGTCAGCACATGCTTGGAGCTCACATCCTGGTAATCCGTCTGGCCCCGCAGCCTTGTAAATGTTGACCTGTTTAAAGGTCTTACTCATGTTGGCTACGGAGAGCGTGATCACACAGTCATCCGGAACAGCTGATTCTCTCATGCATGCCTCAGTGTTGCTTACCTTGAATCGAGCACAGAAGTGATTTAGCTCATATGGTTGGCTCATGTCATTGGGCAGCTCGCGGCTGTGCTTCCCTTTGTAATCTGTAATAGTTTGCAAGCCCTGACACATAAGACGAGAGTTGGAGCCAGTGTAGTAAGATTCAATCTTAGCCCTGTATTGACTCTTTGCCTGTTTGATGGCTCATCGGAGGGCATAGCAGGATTTCAGTCACTGTGGGGACTACGTCCTCAATGCACTTATTCATAAAGCCAGTGACTGATGTGGTGTACTCCTCAATGCCATCGGAAGAATCCCGGAACATTTTGCAGACTGTGTTAGCAAAACATTCCTGTAGTTTAGCATCTGCTTCACCTGACCACTTTTTATAGACCAAGTCACTGGTGCTTCCTGCTTTTGCTTGTAAGCAGGAATCAGGAGGATAGAATTGTGGTCGTATTTACCAAATGGAGGACGAGGGAGAGCTTTGTACGCATCTCTGTGTGTGGAGTACAGGTGATCTAGAATTTCTTTCCCTCTGGTTGCACATTTAACATGTTGATAGAAATGAGGTAGAACTGATTTAAGTCTCCCTGCATTAAAGTCTCCGGCCAGTAGGAGCGTTGCCTCTGGATGAGCGGTTTCCTGTTTGCTTATTTCCTTATACAGCTGACTGAGTGCGGTCTTAATGCCAGCATCTGTCTGTGGTGTTAAATAAACAGCCACGAAAAGTATAGCTGAAAATTCTCTAGGCAAATAGTGTGGTCTGCATTTTATCACAAAATACTCTACTTCAGGCGAGTAAAATCTAGATACTTCCTTAGATTTCGTGCACCAGCTCTCGTTTACAAATATGCACAGACCGCCCCCCTTCGTGTGCTGTTCTATCTTGCTGGTGCAGCATATTTCCCGCTAGCTGAATATTCATGTCATCATTCAGCCACAATTCCATGAAACATATGATATTACAGTTTTATGTCCCATTGGTAGGATATTCGTGATTGTACCATGTGTAATTTATTGTCCAATGATTGCACGTCGGCGAGTAATATTGACGGTAACGGCAGCTTTCCCACTCGCCTTCTGCGAATCCTTACGAGGCACCCCGCTCGGTGTCCTCTGTACCTGCGTCTCTTCCTCTTGCAAATAACTGGGATGTTGACCTTGTCGGGTGTTTGGAGACTGTCCCGTGTGTCCTGCTTGTTGAAGAAAAAATCTTTGTCTAATCCGAGGATCGCTGTCCTGATATCCAGAAGCTATTTTTTGCCGTAAGATATGGTTGCAGAAACATTATGTGCAAAATAAGTTACAAATGACGCGCAAAACCCCCAAATAATAGCACAATTGGTTGGGCGTCCGTAAAACTGCGGCCATTTCTTCCGGCGCCATTTTACGCTCAGAACATGCGTAAAACATGCCACTCACGTTAGTTTCTTCTCCTCAATGAGTCTGGAGCGATTTGTGGAATGCAAACACATTCTAACTGTTCTGATTGGTTCCAGAAACCGATGGGTTGGGCCAGAACCAGAACGAACACCTGTGGGTTCACCCCCTCATTTTGACGTCACAACAAACAACTTCAACGATGGCAGTCTCAGTCTGAGGTATGTAGCAAACATAGAGCAGTGTGCAATTCTCTTTTATCGCATGTGCAATGCAGTGACTTCTTTGTTGTTGTAATATCGCAAACGGATTCCAGCTTTGACCTAATTTCTCAGGCGTTCGGTGAAGAGTTCAGGCAGTAGCGAGAGAGAGAGGGTAGGGAGTGAAAGAGATCCCTGGCATGTTAGTTTTCTTCCAGGGAGGGGGCGAGACACAGAAGGCCTACCTCTGTCAACCAGTGTGACTGAGCTCTCTGCTCTCTCTCCACTCTGTTCAGCTTTGGGTCGTATTTATAGTGGACACGGTAGCGAAAGGTTTTGCAACAGAAAACAAATACAAGCGTTTCATTTTGAGTCCGTTTTCTTCTGTTTGGTGCCTAGAGAATATGACCCTGCTCTCTGCCTCTCTCTGCCTCTCTTTCTGCTCTGGGTGTTTCCTCCTCCCAGCCTATAACAGGAAGCTCATGTTCAAGGTCATGTGAGGACAGGGAAAAGGGCTTTTCTTTCCACTGTGAGTCATTTGGGAGAGAGAGGAGGAAGAAAAAGAAGAAAAAAAACGAAAAACCCAAAGCCTTGCTGCCTTGCACTGAATCAACCCTCTGCAATCTGCCATGTTTTTCTCCTCTCCCCTATATTGCTTTATTGTATATTTTGGCTGAGTGTGCTAAGTTATTCTCGCCCTATTCGTGCCAATATTTTTTTTTATAGGATAGGACGTAGTGAGTGAGAGCAGAGTTGAGTTCCTGAGTTAAAAGAAGAGTTCATGAATCCTGTAAGCAAATTAAACACATCTCTGTGGGGAGCTCCGCAGGTTCTTCCGGCTTGGTTCTAAATTCCAGAGAGAACTTTGACCCGTAGTTACACACTGGAAAAAATAACACACTCTCTGCATGACTTTATACATGTTTGTGATATCTAGACTGTGTGGTCAATGTCTAGAGAATATCTTTGTGCATATACAAAGACCTGTAAATAAGGAAATTGACATGGATGAAAATCCGGCATGTGATAACACTATAGTACATGGAGGAGTACATTAAATACTCTGACATTTTTTGTTCTTCTCTCCAAGTCAGAGGTGGCTGAGCTTTTGGAAACAGTTAAGATGAGTGATACAGTGCTAGAAGTTTGTATAGTCAATTGCAGTATGGTTTAGGTGTTTTGATATTTTCCCTGTACATGGTATTTCTCAGCAGAACAGAGGCATTTTATCGAGACAAACCAGACCACAAGGAAGTCATACCCACTCCAGTGCATTGCAGGTATACCAATATACCACCATGTATGCATTGAAGGTGGCCAGACTGTCCATTCCCCGGTACTGAAGCAACTTTATAGCTTCAACATCAACTTCGGCTTCAGCTTTTCACCCCCCCGTTTACTACTACAGAGTGTACAAAACATTAGGAACAACTGCCTAATATTGAGTTGCACCCCCTTTTGCCCTCAGAACAGCCTCATTTCGTCGGGGCATGGACTCTACAAGGTGTCGAAAGCATTCCACAGGAAAGCTGGCCCATGTTGACGCCAATGCCTCCCACAGTTGTGCCAAGAGTGGTTTTTGACTTTCTCTGAATGTATCATTGGCATTTTGTACTTGGGAACCAAAGCTTTAGGGATTTCAGTTATGAGCTGCACACTGGAATTATATCAGAGGGAACAAAATGGGGTTTCAGTTGGACCCAGTTGAATGACATCAAGGACAAGTCAGTATATTATAACCTTTATAAATGAAAGTGAGCATGCTCCTCTTGAAGGACAGATGGAAGTCAGTTATGGCATATTTTAGGAGAAGGACATTTTTCAGGCAAAGGTGGCCAGGTATACTGAGGGAATAAGACGGATTAATATAACCATTTTTGAGGCTTTTGAGTCCCCTTGAGTCCCCACCATTTCTCTCTCTCTCTCTCTCTTTCTCTCTCTCTCTCTCTCTCTCTCTCTCTCTCTCTCTCTCTCTCTCTTTCTCTCTCTCTCTCTCTCTCTCTCTCTCTCTCTCTCTCTCTTTCTCCCCTCTATTCTCCCTCTTCTTTCTGTCTGAGAATCAGTCCTTATCATGCTCCTCCCCTTCGCTCTCTCTCAATTCAATTCAAAGGGGCTTTATTGGCATGGGAAACATATGTTTACATTGCCAAAGCAAGTAGAATAAACAAGAAACAAAAGTGAGAAGAAACAAAACACAACATTAACAAAAAAAACATTTTAAGTCAAATTTGCACTCATTTAAGGTTTCAAAAGGATAAAGAAGTTTCAAATGTTATGTTATCAGCTTTGTACAGTGTTTCTAAGAATGTGTTAATAGTTGTAGCATGAAAAGTAGGGGAAGATAAGTAAACAGATAAATATGGGATGTATTTACAATGTTGTTTGTGTTCCACTGGTTGCCCTGTTTGATTTGTTTTCAAATTATTTTGGGGTCTGTGTGATCTGTGAGAAATACAGTGAGAGCCTTATTCTAAAATGGATTAAATACTTCCCCCCCTCAGCAATCTTCACACATTATCCCTTAATGACATAGCGAAAACAGGTTTTTAGAAAAATAAAATACATAAATACTTTATTTACAGAATAAGTATTCAGACCCTTTGCACCCTTTGCACGGATTCAAAATTGAGCTCAGGTGTATCCTGTTTCCATTGATCATCCTTGAGATGTTTCAACAACTAGATTGGAGTCCATCTGTGGTCAATTCAATTGATTGGACATGATTTGGAAAGGCACACCCCTGTCTATATAAGGTCCCACAGTTGACAGTGCATGTCAAAATCAAGCCACGAGGTCGAAGGAATTGTCCGTAGAGCTCAGAGACAGGATTGTGTCGAGGTACAAATCTGGGGTAGGGTACCAAACCATTTCTGCAGCATTGAAGATCCCCAAGAACACAGTGGTCTCCATCATTCTTAAATGGAAGAAGTTTGAAACCACCAAGACTTCCTAGAGCTGGCCGCCCAGCCAAACTGAGCAATAGGGGGGAGAAGGGCATTGACCAAGAACCCGATGGTCATTCTGACAGAGCTCTAGAGTTCCTCTGTGGAGATGGGAGAACCTTCCAGAAGGACAATCATCTCTGCAGCACTCTACCAATCAGGCCTTTATGGTTGAGTGGCCAGACGGAAGCCACTCCTCAGTAAAAAGCACATTACAGCCTGCTTGGAGTTTGCCAAAAGGCATCCAAAGACTCTCAGATTATGAGAAACAAGATTATCTGGTCTGATGAAACCAAGATTAAACTCTTTGGCCTGAATGCCAAGTGTCACGTCTGGAGGAAAGCTGGCACCATCCCTACGGCGAAGCATGGTGGTGGCAGCATCATGCTGTGGAGTTGTTTTTCAGCAGCAGGGACTGGGAGGCTACTATGAACGGAGCAAAGTACAGAGAGATCCTTGATGAAAACCTGCTCCAGAGCGCTCAGGACCTCAGACTGAGGCGGTGGTTCACCTCCCAACAGGACAATGACCCTAAGCACAACCAAGACAACGCAGGAGTGTCTTCGGGACAAGTCTCTGAATGTCCTTGAGTGGACCAGCCAGAGCCCGGATTTCAACCTGAACATCTCTGGAGAGACCTGAAAATAGCTGTGCAGCAACACTCCCCATCCAACCTGACAGAGCTTGAGAGGATCTGCAGAGAGGAATGGGAGAAACCGAAGCCTGTAGCGTCATACCCAAGAAAACTCGAAGCTGTAATCGCTGCCAAAGGTGCCTCACCATGTACTGAGTCTGAATACTTAATATAAATGTGATGTTTCAGTTTCTTTTTCTTCATTTGCAAAAAATTATACAAACCTGTTTTTGCTTTCTAATTATTTTATTTTAATTTCCTCTTTTTGTAACTAGGTAAGTCAGTTAAGAACAAATTCTTATTTACAATGACGGCCTACCCCGGCCTAACCCGGACTACGCTGGGCCAATTGTGCGTCGATTCCCAATCAAGGCCGGTTGTGATACAGCCTGGAATAGAACCAGGGTCTGTAATGACACCTCTATCACTGAGATGCAGTGCCTTATACTGCTGCACCACTCGGGAGACCATTGTGGGGTATTGACGGGGGGGGGGGGAACAATTTAATACATTTTAGAATAAGGCTGTAACAATATGTGGAAAAAGTCAAGCGGTCTGAATACTTTCCGAATGCACTGTATGTCTCTCTAATATGGTCATACCTTTGGCAGGAGGTAAGGAAGTGCAGCTCAGTTGACAAAGCCTTTCTTCTCTCGAGAGCCAGGTCTGCCTATGGCAGCCTCTCTCAGTGACAAGGCTATGCTCACTGAGTCTCTACATCTCGCTCTCTTGCTCTGTATTGCTCTCTCCCCTATTTCTTGTCCCTCTCTTCTTTCTGTCTGAGACTCAGTCCTTATCGCCTCATCATCCTTTTTCTCCTTTCTCCCCTCTCTTGCCCCCCCCTCCTTTTCTTACTCTCCCCCCTGGACGGTTCTTTCAGGGTCATGTGGCTGTTTGTTGCAGGTGTTCTACAGATGTGGCTGACTCAGCACTACAGATCCCTGTCCATCATTAAATCCCTACTGCTGGAAATGTACACATCATCACAAATGTGTTGGAAATGAACATGATTGTATTAACATTGTATTGTAATTTATATACATTTTCATCAAGTTTTTGTAGTAAATACATTTTCAGTTTTCAGTTTATTGCACATTTTTTGCAACTAGCAGTTTGCAAGTTTTTTTTACAATTATGTTGAACCATTTATTTGAAGTTGAAAACAGTGGAAGTAAATCAATTATATTTAGAAGAATTATATCACATGTAAACTCTGTTTGCTAACTAAGAGAGAGTTCCTTAGACAGAGTGAGCTGGTCAGATGGGCATGTGTATATATGAAGTCATGGAGGAGAATTAATGAAAGTGGATGGCCCCTCTGCTCTGTGCCAGACGGCTGGAGCTTGAGCTGGAGGAGTGAACCATGTGACTGTGAACCAGCTCCTGGGAGGCTAGGTTTGCGTCCCAAATAGCACTATATTCCCTATTTAGTGCACTACTTTTGACCAGGGCACTATGGGTGCTGGGCAAAAGTAGTGCACTATAGGGAATAGGGTGCTACTTGGGACACACCCTGGGCCTTTGAGTCCCCAGTCTGGAGCTGCACTGCGGGCTGGGCACCAGCGCTGCTGCATTGTTGGCAGGCCCTCGTTTGAATAGGCCTTTAGTGTTTCTGTGTGAGCAAGTCAGCGCCATTTGCATTTGTTCCAGTCACAAAGGTTTACAGGTCAATAGGGACTGCCTGGAAGAAAACTAACATGCCAAGGAACTCGTTGGGACTCTTTATATTCTTTTTACCCTCTGTGGTGTGTTCAGGCAAGGCTCTTCCATCCATATTTTGTGTGTGTGAGAGGAAAAATGGACATATTTAGTGACATTTGCAATACGGGAATGGGAAGGGGGCCCCATGGTAATCCTGAAGCAGTATTTACAAAAGTTAAATGAACGTACATTTTACAGTGTTCTGTTTGTATAAGAGATATATGAGCAGAGGGAGGGGCTCTGTGCATGGACATGTATGTGTTGTGTAGATAAGCTCTGTGGTATATGCAGAACTATTGATGCTGTAAACCATTTCCTGAGCCTGCAATTATTGTTTTATTACAATTTATAGAATAACAGCAAACAAACAGGGGTTAGAGCGTTGGACTAGTAACCGGATGGTTGCAAGTTCAAATCCCCGAGCTGACAAGGTACAAATCTGTCGTTCTGCCCCTGAACAGGCAGTTAAACCCACTGTTCCGAGGCCATCATTGAAAATAAGAATTTGTTCTTAACTGACTTGCCTAGTAAAATAAAGGCAAAATAAATAATGGTGGGCAATTTGAGGTAACTAATTTCTCCAAAATGGATTTGCCACAACATGATGAATGTTATTATGATTATTAAAGACTAGGAGGAACTTATTGCAAAACAATTAGCTCAAATATCACCACTGACATTTAGACTTAGTATTTTATAGCAATATCCCAGCAAATTATGTCGTGAGAACATTTTCTTTTCTTGTTAATACCCAGCCTACTGTTGATTTTGGAAGCACTATCTGTGAAATAGACATATTTTTGAATATACAACCCTTTTGAGGATATTTTACTAGTATGAATTAGGGTTAGAGTTATTATATTTTAAACCAGGAATACAAAGCTTAATCCACATCCGTAAATTGTTCCTTATGTGTTTTATGTGTGGCCACAGGAAGGCTGTGTGTGTGTGTGTGTGTGTGTGTGTGTGTGTGTGTGTGTGTGTGTGTGTGTGTGTGTGTGTGTGTGTGTGTGTGTGTGTGTGTGTGTGTGTGCGTGTGTGTGTGTGTGTGTGTGTCTCTCTGTTTCTCCACTCAGAGGGGCAGACAGACAGACACAGACCTGGCATGCATCCCATGGCCGACCTGCGTTATGTGAAACACAGCACACAAAGGAGGCTCGTTTATCTGTATGCACCCAACATAGGGGACCTTTTGTTGCTGGTGGCGCGCACATGACTGTTAGCGTCTTAACTCCTTTGAGCTGCCGCACCTCGTTGAAAAGACAGTGTAGAATGGTGTGTATTCATGGATGACAAGGGAAGAAAAGAGAAAACAGCGTACTAAATAATTCATCTTTCGTCTCTCTGTGTTTCATACATTTTCTTCAATTTGCAAGATGCTGCATGTCACACCGGGGAAAGCATCGGAGCGATCAAAACAGCGCCCCTCTGTCTCAGTATGTGAAGCGGATCTATCTGATGCTGTCTGGTCAGAAAAAGTATGACATTGTTGCCGCCCATAGCATTGAATGCAAGAAAAGCCAGCAAGCATTTGGCCTCCCTTGATTTAAAAAAAGTATACAATATTAGCCAATCAGCTAAACTGAGTGAGCTCAGCTGTGAATGGTTCTGATGCACCAAAAAAAAGTGTCAAGGGAAGACAGTTTGGATTTGGCTACAGACCAATCACATCACAAGCCAAACTTGAATTGTTGCATCTCATGGTGTTGTTGTCTTCTGGTGGCTAGCTAGCTAGCTAAAATCATCCCTTTCCTAAATTAGCCAACAATGGAGATAGGGATTTGGACTTGTGGTTTTACCTAATTCTCCATACTGGCCAATAATTTGAATGTATATTCTAATCTAACCATAAATTCATGCATTGTGCCCCTGGCCTGAGGAAATAGTATGGAAATAGTATGCTAATGTTAACTAATGTTATGCTAAGGTTAACTAGCTGGCCTGGCGTATCGTTGCCCATGAAAGGAAGTTAGGCTAGCGAGCAAGTATTTTAGCCAGGTAGTACAGGTCAACAAAAATGAAATGCGTGTACTGTATGACATAGTTATAGAACATAGGCATGAAAGAGTAGGATGACGTTGGTGTTTCTCTGCAAGTAGGGTGAGTCACGCATGCACACACACACACACACACACACACACACACACACACACACACACACACACACACACACACACACACACACACACACACACACACACACACACACACACACACACACACACACACACACACAAATCAGTACCATTGACAGCTACATCATATATAGCTTACTTTGTTTGGACTAAATCGTTTTTGGTATCTTTTAGTTGTCACTGTCTTAGACTAAGCAGAGGTGATTTGATGATGTTGAAGTTGAAATGGTGCTGGAATAGTAGATCGAGCTCATGCTTTCTTTGTGACTTGCGGTAACACTCCGTGGTTCTAAATAAATAGTTGTTTAATAGTTTGCTGCATGCAATATGTTTCGTGAACTTCACAGGAAAGATGTTGCTCTCCGGTTTTGTAATGAAACAAATGTGTTGTTGAATTTATTCTGCCACTGTGTCTGTCTTCTTATTGTCTCAGCCACAGGCCTATATATCACGGTGTCAAGCCATTAACAGGTTATAGAGAAAATAGTGCAATTATCACAACCCATAGGTTGTAATATGGCTTTTTCCCCCTGGATTTTACCAACGCACCGCTAGTGGGTATAGACTACAGTTACACCATCAAAACAAATCATTTATGTTCATTAAGATACTAATTTAAAGCAAAAACCAAGACCTTTTATATCTGTTTAAGACTATGTTTGTAAAAACGTTCTGAGCTACAATCAGAATCCTGACTCCAACAATATAGCGTTCTCAAAAAAATAAATAAAAAAATGCTATATCATTATGCATCACTTCAATAAGAAACATTTACATTTAAACATATTAGCAAGTAAACAACAAAACCAAAAACTATTAATTGTATGCTATTGACTGTTTAATTTGGGGATAAATTGGATCAGTATTAATTACATTTAATCAGAAGAAATTAAACAAAAACATTTCAATATTTTTTATATACTTTAAATGCATATGTACGTTTATCCATGTGTATTGTATGTATACATTACACATATACTGTACAATAGATAGAGAGGACCAGGTGGAATAAGTGAGATACTGCAGAAAATAAAACAAGTTAATCTTATGGTTGAATGTTTTAGTCATTCTAATTACACTGTTAATTTGCTTCAAGCTAAAAGTATAACTATTCAAGTTTCTTATTGGCAGAAATTAGATGCTTGATTCCCATAGGGTGATCCCTCACTAAAATACAATTATAGACAATAACTAATATACTACAGAAAGACTAGATGGTGTCTACAGACTCGTTAACCTATTAGCACTCTTTCATTTTTCAATTTTAGGATATGCCCTTGACCAGCTAGGTAAGTCATGTTAATATTACACACTTTGAAAGAAATGGTGAAGCTATTATGAGCAACGCATTCATTGTGCTTAGTTGTCTTTGTCTTGATAAACAAATATCATCAACCCATTATATAGAAAGTGACATTGAATGTACGCTTTGAGTACATCAAATCTATATAATTTTGTTACCACATATTACTCTCTCAAATATGGTTTAAATATGGTTTACCACAATGCCATTTATTTATAATCTATATCCTTCAAGAATACTTACTTCAACCCCACTCTAGCAACCACATATACATAGATTGCGTACATACTGTATATTATATGATATAGTCAAAGGAGAGAAAAGTTTCCATTGAAATATGAAGATAAATATGAATTAGAGACCTGCGCTTCGGATTTGGCAACCCCAGAACGTGGGTGTGGGTCTAGTTTATATCTATTGGCCTATTTGAAAAATGCTTCCTTCCTTCCTTCTTTGAGGTAATCAATGACCTAACACAAGTTGGATTAAGTGGAATAAATTCAAGTTAGGATACAGTTACTAGCTTTCACCAATCCAGTCATTGCCTTAGTCATGATGTTAGATCAGTTATGACTTCAAGGAAAAGATGAAGGAAGAGAGGAAGGAAGGAAGGAAGGGAGGGAGGGAGGGAGGGAAAGATGCATTTTTTAAATGAGTCAATAAGGGCCCATGTCTCTTTCTCTGAGCTCCCCTGGGTAGTTCTGGTGTGTAGTACTGTTCGGGGGCGTACGGTGTGGAGGGCTCGATTGGGTCGACTCCTCTCCTCACAGGCCTGTCCTCGCCGGAAGAGCCATGACGTGGCACCTGCCAGAACCAACGGCCGGCATGAGTCTTTAAGAGGGACAACCAAGAGAACTTCTCCCCTAGACCCGCCAGCCTGGCTTGCACACAATGTACTAAAAGAGGAAGAAATCATTGCTGTTTTTCTGGTGCTTTTTTCGAGATTGACCGAGAGAAGATATAAGCCTAGTAAGAATTGCAGGTAACAAAGATATGGGGTTGTGGGGGTATGTTTTCTGATTGTACAAGACTGATTAGTTCAAATTAGTTAAATTTGTTGTAAGTGGGTTTAAAGAATTCCCTTATGTGGAGTTTGTTACTATTTCTGCTATAATTGACAATGTATTTTATCACTTTCAGTTAATCACAGGTTCCAAATATTATGAGTAACAATATATTACAAATCATGAATCTCTCAAGTGTTTTACCTTGACACTAGTAATTCAGAGGTAGTTCAGATAATATATATATATATATATATATATATATTTATATTCAAATCTATATTTCTTGTCATTTTTGCTATCTTACAATATTATGCTTGTGTCAACATTAAATATGGACTCATGATAATGAGCAATTTCATCTTAGGTCCTCCATGAAGCATTACTAAAAATCAGAGCTGCACATCTTTGATGTGATGGGTAAGGTTTTTCTTTTGTTTATGTCCGTGAGATAGACAATTTGCTTTCCCAAGTTAAAAACTAATACAAGTGTAAGTGTTTTGTGTTGATAAAACACTAACTGGAAAATCATGTAAAATGGTAGTCACGTGGTTAAATTGAAAGTATAGGGCCGAGATCTAAGAGATGATCTGCGAGGAGGCCAATAATAATATTGTTTGGATCAGTCTGTCTGGTTAAAGTGTGGCAGTCCTGTCCTGGACACTTACTGTATTTCCAGCTCAGAGCAGTTCAGTTCTGTCCCAGCCTCCACCTTAGAGGCTGAGTGAGCTTTTAAAGGTGAGTTGTTTAATGATTATCAAAGAGAGAGGACTGAATCACAAATAAGTTATACCTTTCACTTTTTGTACTTACCTTTTTCAGTATGAGGTTTTAGTCTCAAGCTATTGTTTTCTTTCAAGATAATGTATTTCTTATTGCTAAAATCCCCTTTAAGTCATTCACCATAGATTTTTTTCACCATCGTCCATTGTTTGATCTTCAAAGTACAAAAAAAATAAAACAACAGACACAACATTATTTATTTTTACTTGTAGTGAAAAAAACATAATGCAACTATTTGATATAAGAATTGTGTTGCTTAAAAGTGATAAAATAGTACAAATTATTAGAGAATATTTAGTATTTCCGGCACCACCAAAACTCTTGGTCAGTGTTCACAGATTTTCAATTTACTATAGTAATGTTCAGTAAAAAAAAGAAGAGCAAAAGTTGACTCGTAAGTTTTTGAAAGTGACATAAAAAATAAAACAACAGTTTAGAAGATTTTGAAACCAAATAATTGAAAATAATATAATGAATATCTCTAACATCTATGTAAGACGCTATATCATTGTTCATTTTAGTTAATTTTGGGAAAAAATACTTTTAAAAATTTATGTTGTTTATTCTTCTTCACTTTAAATAGTGCTAACACTTTTTATGAATGATACATTTTATTAAACCCATTTACCTACTTACAACTTCTTTATATCCAGTGTGTATATCACATGTTTGTATATACCTTTTAAGTTATAAAATACATGTCTATCCTTGCTTAATTAAATACATTAAAATAATAAAGATGTATAATATGGTTTACATTTTTGTTCCTAAATGGTAGTTTACGTAAGCTATAGTGTTGAAAATAAGCCATTTAAGGTAATATAAATATATTTGCCTCAAACATATTTGTATCTTTCTAATATCAAGATCAGACTTAGATGTTTTTTTTTCTGAAACCAACAAATGTAAGACTTTGTTTTCCCACAGGAAAGACCACAGTAGTTAATTAAAAGTTAGCACTTCACTCCTGGTATAACAAGGGTAGACATCAGATCAAGTTCACCCACATTACAGAATGTGTTAAGGAAAATCTTTTGCCATTCACATTTCATGCATATTTTTCTAATCTTAGATTTTTCTACCAAAATTAAACAAAACTTCTTAGGTTGTATCAACCAAAAATTTAGTAAATACTACAGTATTTTGGATATTTTTAAGTACACAATTTCATTATTGCTAAAAGCCTTTGGCAAATGAATATAAATATGATTCATATAATATCTTATTTCTTTATTTTTATTTTCTAATAACTTGAACAAATAATGTTATTTAATTTGGTAATGTATTTCTGGAGAACAGAGGCTCTGTTAGGCTATATTTAATCATATTTCTCTCTAAGTTACCTCTCTAAATCCATAGGCCCATTTACCTGTCCATTCTGAATGAGTTATACAATATGTTTATCCATGAAATACTCTTATGTTAATCATTATTCGTGTTTGATATGATTAACCAACATTAGGAGTGAAAATTCTTTCAAGCCTTCCCTCTTATCACTCTTGAGACATAATAAAATTAATAATTTGACCTTTAAAGCAATATATGTCTTCATTCATCCTTAGCCACTTGAAACAGCAATACTAAAGGCAACAAATATATATATATATATGTTAAAATTGTCATATTGTAGTTTATTTTCTTTCATATATTAATGTAAAATATTTGCATTTATCCCCGGACTAATATTTTACATTGATTGCAAATAATATAATTATTAATATGTTAGTTAGAACCATTTGCCTTTTCAATTGGAATGGACAGAGTTAACATGAACCCTATTCAAACATGAGGAAACTGTCTGAAAATGTTCAGAAAATACTTAACTTCGATACCATGTCTTTGGTATATTTATAAAAAAAGATATCAGGATATACTTCTTTAGATCTCTTATCTGAATTTGTTTAGGTGAATCAGCAATCTGTATTGCTACTTCACTAGTATCCATGTTGTCTCTGTCCTCCATTTTGATTTCTCAGTTCTGTGTTCTACCTGTTGATAACAAGACTGTTTATATCAATGCCTGAACACTTCATAATCATAACATTTTGGTTTTTAATTCTGTTTAATCTAATGCATTTACTTTATAACATAACATTTTCAATAAGAATACCATTTAATTGGTTGTATATCTGCCAATATTGAGGCTGTATTCTCTGATGGCTTTCTGTTCTCTGAGGTATAACATTTTGGCATCTAATAATTTAAATTGTCAATCTGTTTTTGAACTTCAGAGGTTTTCTATAGAAATACAATTCAATTAATTAGGGAAACATGTCAATACACAAAACAATACAGTTCTTAAATTCATGTTTTACAAATCTTGAATTTGCAAACAGCTCAATCAATCAAATGTGTTTATAAAGCCCTTTTTACATCAGCCGATGTCACAAAGTGCTATACAGAAACTGTTGAAAATATCAGCCATATAGGATCAGCAGTCACACCGGCAAAGCCCCGCTCTAGCCTCTTGTAAGTGACCTGTTGCCCCTAAATGGCTGCCGGAGGTCAGGGAGGTTAACAGAGACTGATGTTACTAGTCCCTTGAGTGACATCCCTGAGGAGATGGGCCCCTTACGGCCCCTTAATCCCTATTAGTCCCCTGTGTTAGTGATCTTTACCTTCTCTGAGCCAACACCATGCTACCTTGTCAATGGGGCCTGGTCGGCTCCCGACTTAACACTTCTGACCTCAGGGGTCTCGCCCTTTGTTCCCGTAGCAACAGAGGGTGACCCCAGGGGTCAGGGGTGTAATCGAGAAGTTGTATGGACACGTGGGCTTGAGGGGCCCCACCATAGACCACCAAGTAGAGGTGGTGGTTGGCAGGCAGTACTTCTGTCTGGTCAGTACTTCTGTCTGGCTAGCAGAGAGAAAGTCTCTCTACATTGTATGAGGTAAATAGAAAGGGACAGCACTCCAATAAATACTCTTCAATCATTTCTTTATTCATTAATTGCACTGCATATATGCGAGTCACAGCCCATTCTCTTATGGACTATGCCAGGAGATGCTGATTCTGCAGGTACCTGATTACGTTTGGACCCGGCGATTTCTGGAAGCTTTTTGCTAGGTGCAACGTGAGCGCCTATTACATCTAGTAGACTTGCTGCTTGCTAGGGCGCTGTGGATGGGGATGGTGGATGGCCCCCGAGGGTTGTGTGTTCGGAATTAATGCCTAAACTTAATCTTATCCATAACCATTTGGAATGAATGCCTCAACGTACGTTTTAGTTTCACTTTTGCGGCGTTTGAATGACAGTCAAGACACGGCACCAAATGGCTTAATTAAAAAGTCAAGCCATGGTGTAATTCCTGTTACTGCAGTTACGCCACAGGTTGGCGTTTAATTTGGAGATTGGGTTGGCGATTCAGCCTCCGTCTTCTTCGGCGTGCGGTGTCAATGAGATGAACACATGACATTTGTCATGGACAAGTATACAATAAAGGGTATGTGTTCTTCTTTACCCTACAAATGAATGTGATATATATTATATGTGACACAAAGCAGTGTACTATTTATTTACACTGTTATTATTACAGGTATTGGGTAGCGTACATACCCTGCAGCATAACTCTCCCATTCTCCAACTGTTTATAACTACTCTGCTTCAGTGTATTTATTGAATTGTTTAACCAACACTCCAGGTTAATTGTCAACCAACACTACAGCTAATAAAAAGACAACATTACCCCCCCCCCCCCCCCAAAAAAAAAGGATTTTAGTACTTTGATGTCATTTAAGCTTTAAAGCTCCGTTTACATTAAGTTGTCATTATGCTGTGAATCATTTTTGTTTTGTTCTCTTATGAGTGTCTGTGGTGATTGAGGTGAGGATTGAAGAAGCAGCCATTTTGTTGTTGTTGTTGTGATTAAATATTTTACCCTTACGAGTTGCCAAGTTACCCTCTCCGGATAGTTGGGCAGCAATGTGATTTGTAGTTGTGTGGGAAAGGATAATATAGCCTTACATGATTAAGAACTTATTTTGGCATGCTTTGTTCAAATAGTAAAGCTCATCCCATGACATGGGAACTCCATCAGAATGTTGAATTCTGATGGAGTTACATGTCTGGTCACAATTGAACAAAAACACAATGCACTGTTTTTAAAGACAACACATATTCATTGTTTTACTAAATTGCTTTGAGAGTATGTGCATGATGAAACACACGATACAGCATTGATTTAGAAATCTGCAGCGAGATGAAGTGTGTCAATAAAGTTCCGTGCTACAGCTGACGGTTGTACGACTCCTAAAGAAGGTGTCATAAAGAGATTGTTAATATTGGAGTTTGATCAATGGCAGACTTACGCAGGATAACTCAGAGCTCTCTGAGAGGGGTGAGGCCTTAGAGAGGCTCACAGTGTCAGGTCTTGGCAGCCTACCCAAAACCAGAACTGTATCCTCGAATGAACTCTCCACAACAGCCCTGCCAAGTTTTTTGAATTCTTGCTACATGTAAAATTGTAAACAACAATTTTACAACAGTCTCTCTTCAGTCAGAATGGAACAAAACGAATGAGTGAAAAGTGTATACTTTTGCTTATCTTAGTATTTGATCTATGTACTTTGTGCAATGCGGTTTTTGTCTTGAGGAGTAGCGATTGGCTAAAGAGGTGGCGAGATGTGACGTAGTAGGTTTAACCTCATGTTTGTACTGTAGATGCCCCATCAGCTTTTTTCATAAGAAAACATGGGAGAAATGTAGTTTAATTTAGCATATTCAACTGTACCGACTCCATCTTTAATGTTTCTCGACAACTCCCATGTGAACTGGATTACACACGTTTCTGAATATGGCAATATTTATATTTTATTACGTACTGGGTCATTGCAGAATGGGCAGAGTTAATGCTGAGGGTAGCCCAGATTTTAGTGCCGGACTGGAGTGTGTTCTGTCTCCGTCCCACCTCCATGGCAGGCGCGCGCACACACACACACACACACACACACACACACACACACACACACACACACACACACACACACACACACACACACACACACACACACACACACTGGGATGGAGCCAAAGCAGCCATGTTAGCTCCATCTTCTTTTTTAATCACCATTTTAAAATGTATATATATACACAAGGAGAAAACCAGGAAAAAATGTATCCCTGACCTTCATTTTAATGCATGCAGTCCTTCTTAATCTCAAGTAGCAAATGTACCAAAATGGAGAGAAATTCAATTTCTTGGCGCTCCACTTTTTTCTCTCTCATTTGTGCTCCTGCTACTTCAGGGAGAAGGGAGAGCTTCTGGGAGCTCTTGGTTTTTAGGGAACGGGAGGGGGACGATAGCCTAAAGAGACAGGAAGTTGTTAAAAAATAGCCTATCTGTCACAAACTTCCAAAGACCCTTGCTGTGGTTGCAAGCAGCCAGTCCAGAGAAAGTGTAGTAGTGTGTGTCCTAGTAGGGTTTGGGGAAACTGGCAATAATGTTTCATATTTAGATGATCTGTTACATGAATGATAGGCCACATATTTGTGTGCGACAACAAGGACTATCTCGTTACAGAGGGATTAAGACATGGTTTGTATGATAGATACTTATGGTTCAGTGAGATGAGATGTGTGGGTATGCGCAAGTGTGTATAGGATGTGATCGTCAGGAGAGTCCATTTTTATCATGCACCCCTAAATCGAAGACACCCGTCCTCCCCCTCATACCCTCCCTGTAGATTGTATTTACTAGTGCAACCATCTGCATCGTCACTGTGAATGTGAGGAGGATCTCACGGTGCACTAAGCTTTGTGTGTGCGTGAGTATGTTGTGTGTGTGTATAAAATCACAGCCAATGCTTTACTGCTTCTCCGGCCTGCAGCCTCGGTGAAGCAGTCTCACCCCAGAGGCTTATCTGGGTTTCGACTCCTTGCAGGGGCCGAGCGCTTTTTAAACTAAAAAAAGTTCCAGAGGTGGGGTGGATAGGGAGTCGACGCTGCTGCAGTCACATTCTAAGTTGTCTGTAAAGGTGTTGATAAAAAAATAAATCATTGTGATGAGCCTCAAACCTACCCCCCGTTTTTATAAGAATGGATTCGACCGTCTCTGAAAAGGTTCCAAAACGTGCCTTTTGTCAGAGCTGTAGTTGCATGGTTGTGGAATAGATTTAGTATGAAGTTTGTTTTAATCATGCACTAGATGTGTGTAGGGCCCTGGAATGATGATTTGCAACTGTGTGTGTGTGTGTGTGTGTGATATGGGAGTAGTTTGCCATTCTTCCACCCTATTGATCGTCCCTCTTGCTCTCACACACACGTTGTGTCGAACCTGTGATAAAAATGTGTCTTCCTCACTTACTTCGATGCGTCCCTATTTCATCATCAGCTGAGCTCCTTATTCCCCCCCCTCTCTCTCTCTCTCTCTCTCTCTCTCTCTCTCTCGGCCACATGCAAGAGGGAGACTAGCGATATGAAAAAAGGGAAAAGCGTCTGCTGCTATTTCTAAAGCTAGATCCTCCCCTTCAGAGCGACTGTGCCAGGAGGAGGAGGGCTTTTACTACTCTGGGGAGTTTAACCCTCTGCCTCTATCTCTCAGCTCTGCCTCTAACTCTCAGCTCTGCAAGCAAGTCCAGCTACTAAATACCCTGCAACAAGTAGCTTTGGGGCCTCCGCCGTTTGACTTTAGGTTTGGTTGCCCTTTTGAAAACGTTTGTGGACTTTTTTTCTTGCAGCAGATTCCATACTTTCGTATATTATTTTGAGTTATTGTGCATTGCGCTTGGATAATTGTTTTTTTTTTGTTGGTAGCTACTGCTATTAACATACTCCACGGTGTGTTGCATTGCCTGTACGCCATGTCGTCCCTCTTTGGAAGATCAGGATGTGCTTCTTCACGCTGAAGATGACGATGGCTGTGTTTTTGGCGACCGCTGTGCATCTGTGGTGGCAATAGCTCGTTTAGTGTCTTGTCACGTCGCTTTGCTTTTTCTGCCTATTTTGTTTCTCACTAAGAAAAAAACACACACATTCTCCTAGACTTTTTCATCCCCCTTACCATTTATTTCCCCCTCTCCCTTTCTCTCCCAATTCCTCTTTCTTTCGTCCTTTCTAACTTTCTCTCTCTAGCTCTCCCACTCTCTCTCTCCCTCTCTCCTTCCTGTGAAAGGAGAGTAGGAGGGCGGTGCAGCAGTGGCGGAGGGTTTTTTGGGACAGGTGCCAATTTCAAACAAAAGACACAAAAAGGCAATGAGTGAGAGGCCTCCAACGAAATAAAAAAATATGTTGCATGTTGAAACACAAGAAGTGATTTGTAGTGATCGTGTACTGTATGCGCGCATGTGTGTATGTGCATGTGCATGTGTGTGTGTGTGTGTGTGTGTGCAAAAACAAAAACTCTTGCAGGATTCCCGAGCGCCCGATTGAGTGAGCGAGCAGAGATTTAGAATTCTCTCTCTCTCTCTCACTGTCTTGTGGAGGCATTTGAGTTTCGGACTCGGAGGGAGGGGTGGTGGGTGAAAAGGGAAGGGGTCCTCCTTTTTGGTTGCTGTTGAATTATTCACATTCCTGGGCCAACCAACCCAATGCAGAGACGGGACTGGCTGACTGGTTGTAGCTGCTGCCTTTAGCAATCATTCGACATGCAGCTTGTCTGTTTGCTAACATTCCTCATTCAAATACTTTTTAACTGCTAGACGGGGATGACCATGCGCCTCCCAGGCACGAACATGGACTCTTGTGGCGCAGCCCGGTGATAGACCGAGACAGACTAGGGGGTGGCAGACAGGAAGACAGCCCAGATATGATTCACTGAGCTGGGGAAAAGGCAGCTCCCTGTCATCCTTCTCTGGTTCTCACCGGGAGTCTGAATCTAACTAACTAACTGGCTGACTGACTGTGGCTGCCCTCTGTCTGTCCCTCTCTACAGGATAACTACATTATGGTTCTGGATCTACTACCCTGGTGGAAAATATGGCCTGTCTGGATTTCAACATCCTTAATTTCACATCCATAGTTGTTGTGTGCTGCTGACTGTCTACCCATGTCCGATTTGAGGTAAGTGGTACATTTCTAAGTGTGCTTCCTTGCTTGAATGTGTGTGAACTAGTCTGTTTAAACCACACATGGAAGTGCACATTATTTTAATATTGTTTATTTTTAGTTTAAGGATCTCAGACTCATACAATGCAGAGATTGACTTCTCAATAATACACTATACAGATAAACATCAATAACAATAACATACAATACCGCGTCCCCAAACAATCCAGCATTTTGATGTTGCCAATTTGTACTTCGCTGAAGAAACTGCCAATGTAGTTTCCGATGTAGTTATAGTTCCTGCTTCCCTCATGGCTGTGTTTGCAATGGTCATCGTTTGGGGTCAAAAGAGGAGGACAGTTTTTGAGGGACCAGAGCTGAGTGTGGTTGCTGTAGTTTTGGGAGACATGCCAAAGCATGGTAGCAGGTCTGTGACTCTCTCCCAGAGTGGCTTTTCAGTTAACCACTGCAGCTAAGAGAAAGCCATCAGAACGTGTAAATCCAAAAGATTGTTGTCTTATTCTTAATTTAAGCTCTTACAGATATTGGCCGATTTTATTTTGTTTTTCATCCGTAAATACGGAAGATAATTAAAACAGTCACATGATGGTTGAATTGTTTACATCAATGTCTTTTTATACTGTGCAAGCCAGTTTCCATTTTTCAACAAATGTTTAATTTAACTTTAATCGACAAACAATATATTATTTTCTCAAGTGTATTTGCTCAAGTGGTCTGCCACGTGACACTTTTAATATAGCAACATTTCTATGTATAACATTTGGTTTATATAATTTCTTAGAAAATCTGTCCCTTTCAATGTTTTCTCTTAAATGGTAGAACAAATTTTGCTGTATCAGTATAGGCTTGAAAAAATAATAGGCCCAAAAATCCATGGATAGTAGTTGTGGTATGTCCAGTGTTGATGCAGATTCTGATAGACCTTCACCAATAGCAGGAGGGTATTTTGATTTAACCAATAGCAGTTGACTTAGAGGTAGGTGAGTCGTCACAGATAAAAACACACGAGAACCAACATATATTAGATGTCCAATACTCTATTCTTCACCACATAACACTGGAACAGTATAAGACTTACAGAACACCAAAATAGATTATATTTAGGCCTTTTACATTTAGTTTTCTTTAATAAATAGAAATTATCCTTCATACGGTAAGATACTAACTCTTATTTTATTATTGTAATGTAGCCCCTCGTAATAAATTGTTGTTTCAATGCCATTAAAAGCAATCATACATTGTCTCGGAATACCGTATTAAAAACTTTATCATAGGTGTTAACTATGGCAAGATGAGGGACAGTGTGTTGGACTAGAGAAGGGTGATGAAGATATGCACGTGTAGGCACAGGGCGTACCCCCTCTGTCTCAGGCTTTTAGAGGCCTAGTGGGAAGGAATGAGCCGAAACCTAGGGTCACAATGTGTTTCCAGAATGTTCTAGAATTTTGCGAGGTGTTCCAGAAACTGGTGAGGCATTCTAGAAGGTGTTATAGTTGTCATTGTACCTTCACCATTACATATCATCCAACACCTAAATACAGAAGGATGAATTTAGGCACGTGTCTACTGTACCATTTCTTACTTAATTTCATCAGCGGGTTGTACAGTTTCAGGGTATGGAAAGAAAGATCGTAAAAGAGGACACAGTGGATCGGCCCTCCAATGTTAGTAATGGATGGGTATTTATAGTTGTATTGAAGCGCATGTAAGCATAAGATACATTTCAGACATACTGAGCCCATTCCTGGGGTATGCCAAAGGGACTGCTCGTGTAAGCAGACACACACACACATATACTGTCACGTAGAGGCAGCAAACACCCAGACACACTCGATGCCATGTGCTCCACAATGGACCCTGGGTTTAACGGTGAATGGAGTTCCAACGACACTGTAAAGAAGAGGAGAGCGCAAACCCCTCCTTTTAGCATTCACATACACAAAAGCAAAATAAATGACACATTTACACGCAAACATACACACTATTTACACACACACTTATACACTTACATGCGATCACACTCAAACACAAACACACTCCACACACTCAGAATGTGAAAAATGTGTAAAGAAGAGACACTTAAATTACCATATTATGATTTTCGAACCCTGTGTTTTGTTCATACTCACAAGCAAAATAAAATAAAAATATTGACAGAGAGAAGTGCAACACCACTGCATTCGTGAGATAATTGATTGATGAGAAACAGAACAGAAAAAAATGTAGGCCAGGCTAAATTGCATTCAGACAATTTTTTAAGATGTGATTGCGAGGTTGTGTAAGTGTTTGCGCGCACATTGTGTGTGTGTGAGAGAGAGAAGGACAGACGGAGGGAGGGAGAGAGGGGGAGAGGGAGAAATAAATGGTAATAAAGCTGGTTTTGTGGAGGGAATCTAAATGAAGCATTGAAACAAAAGATCTGTCTTGGGTCTATGGGAAAATCTAACAGCTTATTCAAGTCCAAAGACTGTGTGTGTGTGTGTGTGTGTGTGTGTGTGTGTGTGTGTGTGTGTGTGTGTGTGTGTGTGTGTCTGTGTGTGTGTGTGTGTGTGTGTGAGACTGAGCCAATAATAATATGTAAGTCCATTTTTTCAGTATTTACATTATTCACAGTTATTTAATTATGGGGGTTTGCATGATAAAAATGTCTTATCAATTATAATTTTTGGGTCAAAATGACAAAAAGTATTGTACTTACAGTATTAGCCATTACATTACATTGGTATAAACATATCCAGACTTCAATCAGTATTTTAAAACAAATTTACATTTGCATGAAATCCTGGAAGTAAATATATTTTTTATATTGAACACACAAAAAGCTGTATAATATTATTTTATAATATCATAATTTTGAAGTGTTAGCCTTTGCACATGTACGTTTACTTACTCTCACATAGTTTACAATTGACTTGTCATAAACAAACTGTTCACCCTTTACAACATAACTGTGTATTGTATTGGATGGTCAAACATTTGAAATAGGTGCAACATTTCAGGTGTGTGTGTGTGTGTGTCCATACACATTCCTGTTCTATCCTAATGAGCTGTTAATTTATTAACATGTAGACGTTCTAATTTGAAGAGGTGGAGTATAAAAACAACTTTAGTGCGTCAGTTAGACAATTTATTTGACTCGGCAAGTCAGTTAAGAACATATTCTGATTTACGATGACGGCCTACACCAGCCAAACTCAGATGGCTCTGGGCCAATTGTGCGCCGCCCTATGGGAGAAATCACAGCCGGTTGTGATACAGCCTGGATTTGAACCAGGGTGTCTGTAGTGACGCCTCAAGCACTGAGATGCAGTGCCTTAGACCGCTGCGCCACTCAGGAGCCCGAGTTACCTCATTATATATAATTAAAACCATGCGTTTCTTGTTTGTTTACAGACATTATGTTGACTTGTATACATCTATATAGATTTGTCTTGTGTTTTCCTGCTATAGTGATCGAATAAAAGTTTTGACCTGTAATTTCAGTCATAATACATGACCCTTTATGATTAGAAATCACCTCAGTGATGAAGGTCATAGATAAGCAAATGAGGACACAAATCAGGATACACCCGAAGGAAAGACAGAATAACAGACATACTTCTATTCAAGTTTTAAATAGACATTTACAGTAATAACCCATACGATCTGTGAACTTCGGTATGTGGGCCAAAATAGCAATGCTCAATACAGAAAGTTACTTTATGAACAGAGACACAAGATAGAGCGAGCGTTTACTTTGTGCAACCGCTTGCATTTGATGCCACTCGGGCCAGTAACTGTCCAATACTGTAGTCCATTTTGGTACAGTCCTGATCACTTCAGCATATGGGAATTCAGTCTTAATTATATATTTGAGCAGAGGTTCGGGGAAAGCATAGGCCTGGGAGTGCTCCTGTACCAGTCAACGCGAAGTGAACTTGTACTGGGCAGACAAACTATATACAAACTATATGCCAGTTTTTACTAAATCAAACGGTAATACATTTGTTTCTGTGTTTGTGGTTTGCTTCACAAGTGTTATTCTACTTTCAGACTTTTAGAAGAATTTCAGTTGTTTAAATGCGTTGTTTTATTTTTGCAGGTTGGATTGGATCTGGGGGGCAATGTATAGAGACGGAACAGACCCTGGATTAAAAGGTGAAATTATGTTTAATTTAAATATTCTTGTTTCTTAAGCTTATTAAGGTACAGTTTATATTGGTTTGGTATTTGATTTTCATTGTACACTAAGTCAAATCAATGGCACTATGTAGCTGTTTGGTTTAACCTGAAATGAAAAGCGTCTCGCCTCGTTGTTCTGTCGCCTGCAGTTACACAAAGTTAGTCAAATGTTTATGGTGCAGTTGTTTGCTCTGAATAAACCCTCGCACTCACAGTATAAGAGAAAAAAATCTCAGCTAGTAGACTGTGGTTACAGTAATGTTAGTGATCTGTACAGTACAGTAGAAGCGGCTCATACTCTGAAGCTGCCAAAGAAATCAGTGAAAGAGGAAAAGTAAATCCAGTACCTCAAAGGTCAGATGAAGAGACAGTTGGCTCCCTGAGAAGTGCAACCCACAGTGAGTTGGCACCCTGAACTACACAAAGTCCCTATTGTCAGTGGGTGCACTGCAAACAGCACTCAATAGACCTATAAGGCCTACGGCTCCAGTCCTGGGGGAAAAGCACCACCTGTTGGCCGTTTGGTAATATACTGCAGATTGACGAGGCAAGTTCTAGAATCATGCTTGTGTGATGAGTAACCTTGCCTGAAACCTGTAGATTTATGATCCCTTAGTGAATGCCCAGCCTTTAGCTCAGTGGGATAATACAGTCTTTTGGCATTCTGGAGACCCAGGTTCAAACCCAGCCATTCAATATTAGTGTCACATGTTCAAAACATTTCCACTAAAATGGCCTGCCCTTCAGCACCCTGAAGAATGATGTCTGTAAAGGGAAGTTAATGATGTGACATTAGAAATAGTGCAATATTTTGTCTGTGAGTTTTGTGAGTGTCCTTACCCTCAGTGGAGTTGTGAAGTTCAGCCATGGTTCAGCTCCTCTTCTCTACAATGGAGAATGAATCTTCTCCATTCATATAAAGCAAAATGAAAGCCACTGACTGTGTGGGAGGTTTCACAAAGCTAGAGGCAGAGCCAGGGTATTGAAGTGTGACACCTAAAGTTTCACTTCCACATGTTATTATAACCCTGTTAGTATATTAGTATAATATAATACGCACTTTCCTGGACACAGACCAAGCCTGCTACTGAACTAAAAAGCATTCTCAATGGAGAATCTCTATTGAAAGATTTTTTTTTGTTCAGGACTGTTCTTATGTGTCCAGGAAACCGAACATATATAACCAAATACAAATACATATTATAATCTATTAGTATAATAGTACAACCTTATTCGTTTAATATGGTCTCACCCATCCAGGTTGGAATAGGAGGAGTAGCACTGAACCAACAGTGGATTGCTACGGAGGGATTTCTCTTCTCAGTCAAAGCCCTGTTGTCAGTTACATTGATAACATATACACTGAATGTACCAAACAATAAGAACGCCTTCCTAATATTGAGTTGAGTTGCACCCCCACCCCCCTTTTGCCCTTCGAACAGCCTCAATTTGTCGGACATGGACTCTACAAGGTGTCGGAAGCGTTCCACAGGGATGCTGGCCCATGTTGACTCCAATGCTTCCCACAGTTGTCAAGTTTGCTGGATGTCCTTTAAGTGGTGGACCATTCTTGATACACATGGGAAACTGTTGAGCGTGAAAAACCCAGCAACGTTGCAGTTCTTGACACAAACTGGTGCACATGGCACCTACTACCATACTCTGTTCAAAGACACATATCTTTTGTCTTGCCCATTCACCCTCTGAATGGCACATATACACAATCCATGTCTCAATTGTCTCAAGGCTTAAAAATTCTTATTTAAACTGTCTCCTCCCCTTCATCCACACTGATTGATGTGCATTTAACAGGTGACATCAATAAGGGATCGTAGCTTTCAACTGGATTCACCTCTCAGTCTGTCATTCAAAGGTGTTCTTAATGTTTTGTATACTCAGTGTACATTGATACAGACTGTTAAGATACATTGACACAAATAATTCAATTACACGCAACGATGTTTCACCCCACTCCTGTGTAAAATGGGCCACGGTTTACTTGACAAAGAGGCATGGATCCGTGCAATGGGAATTGTTTCAGCAACACATCACATCAGTCACTTATTCAAGTGATTCCGTTTTGATTTACATAACCTATTCTCTGTGACTGATGGACAGGGAGCACTGGATTTCTGTGGCATTTATGTGGTCCCTATCCTCCTATAAAATAGCCAAAAGCTGATGTGAGAGAATGTGTGTGTGTGTGTGTGTGTGTGTGTGTGTGTGTGTGTGTGTGTGTGTGTGTGTGTGTGTGTGTGTGTGTGTGTGTGTGTGTGTGTGTGTGTGTGTGTGTAATTCGTGACTGTGCATCAATCTCACTCCTCCTGAGGCCTGTGACTCACCTTTGTGGTTGTGACTCCCCCGTCTCCCCCTTTCTGAGGTAAACCACAGTGCTGCCCACAGCCACAGAGAAAACTCCCAGCGTTAACCACAACCTTTCACCTCTTGTCTCACCCCCTCCACAACCCCAACACTAAACCATCACCAGATTTAAAACCTCCCTACTTGAATCACTTGATAGTCTCCTAATAGTAACTCTCTAATATGGCCTTGATTTGTCAGTGTCACCTTTATAAACCTTTATAATATAGACAAACTCTTGATTTGAGTCTTGGCTGTAACACACTTGCTTTTCGGCTTCACAGTGAAATCAACAACGTAGAAAAAATGAGATCCTAATGGCTCTAATATGTAATTATATGTAATCCTATGATTGAAAACATCAACAACATTTAATGTTAACTGTATTACATGTGCCAACATGTGAGGCTTGAGTAACTTAGTTGTGTGGAACAGATATATCTGACCCTGGTCTGGTCTGGTCTGGTCTGCCTGGCTAAACTATAATCAAGGGTAGTTAATAATGTAGCAAGGCAACAACACAGCAGGTTTAAGCCTAGCTGTCCACTCAAGTAGCTGTTGTTAACTCTCCTCTTTTGAGTCTTACAGATGGTGTGAACCTGAGATGGGTCAAGGAGGAACAGGAGGCAAAATATGAGATCGGACATGGACTCATTGCATGCTTCTACACCTGCATTGCTTGCTGTTTGGGGTTTTAGGCTGGGTTTCTGTACAGCACTTTGTGACATCACCTGATGTAAGAAGGGCTTTATAAATAAATGTGATTGATTGATTGCATGCAATTCACCTTTTCATGTCTGAGCTCTCACATGAGGATCACTTTAAGGACTACTCGGACTGTTCATCAGAGACAAACCAACTGTCCTTTGGTGTGAGGTAGTAGGTTGTATAGTTTTAGGGTCACACCCAAGCTGTCAGATGACTATACAACATACTGTCTTTCCTGAAGTGGCTGTAATATCATCACAGACTCTCTACATGAAGAACCCTCGTCAAAAGCTGCAATGAAAATGTACCTTTCGTGCCTACGTTATTACCATTTTTACAATATTATATTATTATTAATTTAATATTTGAACAGGAAATGGGATTTCACATCTTCTGGTTGGATTCCATCTCTAACCAACTGGTCAATCGGATTGTGACCGGGTCGATGGTTCATGGTGTTCGCACAGAGTGAGGTAGTAGGTTGTGTGGTTTCAGGGTTGTTATTTTGCCCCATCAGGAGTTAACTGTACAACCTACTGCCTTCCCTGAAGGGCAACAACACAACGCTACGAGCATGGCCACAATGGAGCTCACTGTCTACTGTGCTGCTTTTAAGTGGAGCGAAAAGTAAAGAAGGTAAGCTATCTCAAATCATTGCCTTGGTACTTTTTATTTATTTAACTAGGCAAGTCAGTTAAGAACAAATTATTGTTTTCAATGACAGCCTAGGAACAGTGGGTTAACTGCCTTGGTCGGGGATAGGACAACCGATTTTCACCTTGTCAGCTCAGGGATTTGATCTTGCAACATTTTGGTTACTAGACGAACGCTCTAACCACCTAGGCTACCTACCAAAACAGAGTATTTTATGTATTGGAATTTGGAAATAGACCTATTCAATTTTGTAATAATCCATACTGTACTAAAAGTCATAATAAAAAGTGAGTAGTCTTAGTCACATGTGTGTCGACTCCTTTTGATTGTCAAGAATTGGAAGTATATAGTTATGAATGTTCCTAGAAATATTGTATGTGGCCATTTCTTATCCTGGACATGAAGACTGAAACATCTGCTGGGAGAATGGATCAATCAATACATAAAGAAGGATTACATGTCAGGATACAAATAAATGAATTACATGTCAGGATAAAACAAGCCGACATTTTGTAACATTGTGTTTGAAATCTACAACGTTTGTGTCCCCACTCTCTTCCCAGCCAGATTCCCATGTCATTTATAGCTTTTATGGTAGATACAATATGAGCACAGCCAGCCCGGACAGCCATTAGCCAGTGTATAGGGCAGTCACAGATGCCTATGTCACTGCTCCAGAATTTATGACTGTTGGCTGGCACAGGCACACACAGTCCCAGACCGACAGAAGGAAACACGGCCACAGGGGGAAATGAGGGTTTGAAGACCGCGTTTTCTATACAAGGACACAACATCTCAAACAGCGCCTTATAACTGTTTTATTTATTAAATGTGAATGAAGTGAGCTCACTGGGCGATTTGTTCATTGAAAATGAGGTAAACTAGGTAATTCGGTAACAACACCAGGTGGCGCCATAGATCATTGTATTTTCTGCAGCCAGGCAGGTCTTCCTTCCGTAATGATTTTACAGACCGAATGAGAATACATTTGTAGAGATATATAGAAGTAAATTCAGCCATTGCAGCCCCAAAAAAAAGCCAACATAAAGATATAGTCAGGAAGCAAACTGTGGATGCATTTTTGGAATGACCAGACTATACCAACAAGCAATCGTTGAGAGAAAGTTAAAAAAGTGGACAGTCACTTTAGCCTACTGTCTACTTATAGTGGTTTAGACTTGCCATCAGTGCAGATGATATATTTAGTTTGTGTCCACATCAGTGGTTTTCTGTATTTTTTTCTTTAAAACTTATTTTAAGATTGACTGCCAGAGTTGACAGTGAATGATTTACAGTCTAAAAACATGTTGGCCTATTCATGAAACATTTGGAAATGTCATACAGACACTTCACATTCATACATACACTGACTCCTCTTTTATTTGCAATCATGTGTTGTATGTGGCTTGATGGCTACTTGGCCTTCATCTGTCGTTGTGCAATTTCCCTATCGTATTATTTTCTAATCAATTGCATTTTGGACAGTGTTTTGCAATGCATTTAGTAGTGGGTGAAGGATTCTTTCTGTCGTCTGGGGTTGATGAAACTGTAGGATAAATGAAAAGCTTTGGCATGTCTCTGTGGAGCTGTCCAGTGGGCATAATCTCAATTGTTACGGTTTAACAACAGGCTTTTATCAAATGGAAATCTCACCTGTGTGGAACAAGCATCTCTCACTGAGACCTCTGATTTCCTATTCGCTGAAACCATAGGTGTGTCAGGAGGGCTGTGCTTCTCCGGAGTTGTATTACTACATCATTTCCGAAAGGGAGTGTGACGGTTTTGACAGAGGGTACAGTAGTTTTGACAGTCAGTGGTGAACAGCGCAGGCTTGTTTGTATCAAAGGGACTATATGCACCTGTCCCCTCCGATTTCACCTCTGACAGTTGTATTCAGCACGCTTTGCAACCATATGGGGACTTTGGATTGGACAGTCATTGTTGAGGTATAAACCCTCTACAATGTTGTTATGTAATATTGTGATAATAGCCTACGCATTATGTACTGTTTGGATGGAGGAATTAAAAACGGCATGCTTTTAACCCCATTTTGATCAATATTTGACTTTAGTATCATGTTGAATTATACAATTCAACATCAGTTGAGATAAATTGGAAAGTAGAGAAGACAAAAGTGAGAAACTTAATACAAACAATTGACTTTCCTTTTAAAAAGTATTCCTGTGTTCTGCATTGTATAATTCCCCATCTAATAGGCTAAAAAGTATCAGGTCTGCCTAAGATGTTTATTTTGTCACATACACCGGATAGGTGCAGTGAAATGTGATGTTTTACAGGGTCAGCCATAGTAGGATGGCGCCACTGGGGCAAATAAGGGTTAAGTGGATAACAGTTATTCAAACCAGCAACTTCTTGGTTACTGCTCAAACACTCCAACCGCTAAACTACCTGCCACACTTGTAGAGTTGGGCAATGGGGTGGATTTCTGGTTACAATAACCTACATATAGTACAGTAGCCTAGGCTAAGCTATATTCCTATACAAAGTTGGCCTAATGCAAATGGTATTCACTGTATAAAGCATGCATTCATACATTGTTCTCAGAATGCCAGTGGTGTGACAGGAAACATTCCCAACCACTTCCTTTCGTACACCTGTTCTTATCATAGTCTGTTAGCAGGCAGCCTTGCAGGCTCCATGTTTATGTTTTGAGTACGAGGCTACACAGACTTCTTTCTTAGGTGGAGCTAAGAGATGAAGGGGGTGTACGGTTACTGTATACAAGACTTAAAAGACCTAAAAGAAAGGTCATTGGTTTTAGCATACCTGATTCAGTTCATCTAGATCCTGATGACTATGCGCAGCTGTCTGGTTTACATTATCTAGAGCAACTTACATTAGTGCGTACACACATTAACATATTTTTTGAGTATTGGTCCCCCATGGGAACTGAACCCACAACCCTGGCATTGCAAGTGCCATGCTCTACCAAATGAGCTACGCATTAACATGGTTACCTTCTGTTAAAACAGGACAATACAGTATTATGGTCCTGCTATACACTGAACAAAAATATAAACGCAACATGAAACAATTTGAAAGATTTTTACTGAGTTACAGTTCCTAAAAGGAAATCAGTAAATTGAACTAAATTCACTAGGCCCTAATCTGTTGATTTCACATGACTGGGATTTCACATGACATGCATCTGTTGGTGACAGATACTTTAAAAAAAGGTAGGGGCGTGGATCAGAAAACCAGTCAGTATCTGGTGTGACCACCATTTGCCTCATGCAGCGCGACATATCTCCTTTCACATAGAGTAGCAGGCCGTTGGGTGACATGTCTGATGAGTATGCAGGGACATTTTCAACTTGCAGGAATTGTGTACCGATCCTTGCGACATGGGGCCGTGCATTACCATGCTGAAACATGAGGTGATGGCGCCGGATGACTGGCACGACCATGGTCCTCAGGAACTCGCATTCAAATTGCCATCGATAAAATACAATTGTCTTATGCCTGCCTATACCATAACCCCACCAACACCATGGGGCACTATGTTCACAACGTTGACATCAGCAAACCGCTCGCCCACACAACGCCATCTGCCCAATGAAGTCAGTTACAACACCAAACTGCAGTCAGGTCAAGACATAGTATTTGTATTGATTAGGGATCCCCATTAGCTGCTGCCATCACACATAACAGTACAGCATATAACATTATTACCCCACTATATATCTAAAATACAAAGTGCATAATACCACCATACAACAATATATGTGTGTGTGTGTCTGTACCTGTGTGTGTGTGTCTCTTCACAGTCCCTGCTGATTCATAAGGTGTATTTTTATCTGTTTTTTAAAATCTGATTCTACTGCTTGCATCAGTTACCTGATGTGGAATAAAGTTCCATGTAGTCATTGCTCTATGTACTGTAGTACTGTGCACCTCCCATAGTCTGTTCTGGACTTGGGGATTGTGAAGAGACCTGGTGGCATGTCTTGTGGGGTATGCATGGATGTCCGAGCTGTGTGCTAGTATTTTAAACAGACAGCTAGTTGCATTCAGCATGTCAACACACCTTACGAAAACAATCTCTCCTCCACTTTGAGCAATGAGAGATGGACATGCATATTATTAGTCTTAGCTATCTGTGTACATTTAAGGGCCAGCCTTGCTGCCCTGTTCTGAGCCAATTGTAATCCCTATTTGTGGCACTTGACCACACAATTGAACAGTATGTGTTAAGTTTTGCAGTGATTTCACTCACTGAGAAGCTGACGTGTATAGTGGTAAGTCATCTGCATACATAGACACACTCAAATCAAATGTATTTAAATAGCCCTTCTTACATCAGCTGATATATCAAAGTGCTGTACAGAAACCCAGCCTAAAACCCTAAACAGCAAGCAATGCAAGTGTAGAAGCACGGTGGCCAGAACCTAGGAAGAAACCTAGAGAGGAACCAGGCTATGAGAGGTAGCAAGTCCTCTTCTGGCTGTGCCGGGTGGAGATCATAACAGAACATGGCCAAGATGTTCAAATGTTCATAGATGACCAAGAGGGTCAAATAATAATAATCCCAGTGGTTGTCGAGGATGCAACAGGTCAGCACGTCAGGAGTAAATGTCAGTTGGCTTTTCGTAGCCGTTCACATTCAGAGTATCTCTTCTGCTCCTGCTGTCTCTAGAGAGTTGACAACTGAAAACCTATTGTATGATCTCTTATACACTAGGCCTCGCCTTTGGAATTTTGGTTTCCTAGATATGGCTAGTATAATGTCCTCACTCCATCTGATGGATTTTAATACTGTTTTAAAGCACATTTCTGCTGCATTAGTAAAGATGTATTGATACCATGTATTGATCCCATTCCTGTGCTATTTGTAACTGCCCCTGTAGGTTGACTGATAACCTGAAACAGGTTACAGTTGCTGGTTATGGTTTGAAGTTTTTTCTTGAGTGGGCAGCTTGATGAAAGCAAGTCAATATTTAAATCACCCAGAAAATATACCTCTACATTATCAAGCAATTCACACATATTCATATTATCCAGATACTGACTGTTAGCACTTTTTGGTCCATAGCAGCTTCCCACCAGAATGGGCTTTAAGTGATGCAAATGAACCTGTAGCCATATTACTTCAACAGTATTTAACATGAGATAATCTCTAAGCTTTACAAGAATGTGGTTCTGAATATAGACCGCAACACCTCCCCCATTGGCATTTCTGTATTTTCTATCGACGTTATAATCATATATTGCTGCCACTGTGTAAAGGTATTATTTTATTGAGTTTCAGAGATAATCAGAATACAAATGTAATCTGTTACTAGCAAGTTATTGACTTCATGAACCTTGTTTCTTAGGCTAAATATGTTAAGGTGGGCTAATTTTAGCACTTTCCTGGGATGTTTGATTGATTCAATTTTTTTTTACTGGGAAGCAGACATGCACATCTCATTTTTGTTTGAGCTGATAGTGAAGTTTCAGCTGCACACAGTGGACTTCCTACTAGGACACATCGCTTCAGTGCTAACCGAATATCTCTGGTTCATAGGCACATGATTACTGCATACAATAGCTGTAGGATGAACAGAGGCATTCAGAACAGTTAGATGGACACAAATTAGATTACTTACATTGTGTCTGCCAATTCCCCAGGGATAATGTGCATTTCCTGAATGATTATCATAATTTAGCGACACAATTGTAGGGATTATCTGAGCTGGGCTTGGGTCATAATAAGTAATTGTCTCAACATAGTCTTGAAATGTGTGAACAAAGTCCAGTTGCCAAGATGATTTGGATGAACTCCATCAACCCTGTAGAGCATTCTCTGTTTCAAGGTGCCAAAGTTATCTACAAAAGTGATTCCAAAAGAGCGAGGATGACAAGAATGGAAATGAGCTTCCCTTAGACAGTTTCTGACAGTTTAGAAATGATTCGGTTGTGCAAACCCACAGCTGTCCGGGTGGCTGGCCTCAGACGATCCCGCAGGTGAAGATGTGGGGGTCCTGGGCTGGTGTGGTTACACATGGCCTGCAGTTGTGAGGCCAGTTCGACCTAAAATAACATTGGAGGCAACTTATGGTAGAGAAATTAACATTCTATTCTCTGGCAACAGCTCTGGAGAACATTCCTGCAGTCAACATGCCAATTGCATGCTCCCTCAAAATTTGAGACATCTGTGGCATTGTGTTGTGTGACAAAACTGCACAGAGTGGCCTTTTATTGTCCACAGGTGCACCTGTGTAATCATGCTGTTTAATTAGCTTCTTGATATACCACACCTGTCATATGGATGGATTATCTTGGCAAAGGAGAAATTCTCACTAGCAGGGATGTAAACACATTTGTGCACAACATTTGAGAGAAATTATTTTTTTGTGCCTATGGAACATTTCTGGGATCTTTTATTTCAGCTCATGAATCATGGGACCAACACTTTACATGGAGCTTTATATTTTTGTTCAGTGTAAATACCCTAGTGGGGTTAGGGGTAAGAGTAGACAAGTTTGAATCGCAAAACAAAGAATAAGCACAGTAATAGGTCAGAGGTCGGAGAGGTTTTGGGGGCCTCACAGCATTCTAACAGCTCCTTAACTGTCACTTGAGGCCCAAGTTGATGATGTAACTTTTAGACAGTAAATATCAATTATTAGAGAGATACAGTTGACCTGAAGTAGGACTTCTTGACAATATCTCTGATAGCCAGCTATACTGTATAGTACCATGATGTTATCTGTTTGATATCATCAGTCTATGATGTAGCTGTAAGAATATTTTGAAGATAAAAACACAACGCAGAGTTTGAGAGGACTAAAAATTAGAGTACTAATGGTCAATAGTGAATTGTAAATAGGAGTTGGCTTTCAGATCAACATCTGTTCAGAATCTGTGGAATGTCACCCCTGAACTCAGAGCGATGTGTTCTACGTGGGCCACATTTTCATTGGTCTGTACAATGAGTCCGGGGTGGGATACTTGTTATCTGGCCATTGTCCAAGTTGTACTGCAAAGACTTCTAATTGGTCAACCCTAGGCTAGGGTGGGGGGTTATCAGTGGCATCCTGTCCTCAGTTCCGGAGGGAAAAGATGAGGACAGGGGGATTGAACATCTGACTTCCAGCATAATACCTTGAGTTGTCGTCTCTGAATAAACCTATTTTTCTCCCCCTGATTTGCTTTGGAGTTTGTGTTATTGAAGAATAACATAAATTGCTAACTTAACTGACCAATTTTTTTTATTGACAGGATGTGTTTTGCACCTAACAGTAGAATGTAGAAGTCAGGTCCAACATTGGCACCCTTGATAAAGATGTGCAAAAACGACTGTATGAAGTAAATAATACTGAGATACAGTGCATACGGAAAGAATTCAGATCCCTTGACTTTTCCAACATTTTGTTACGTTACAGCCTTATTCTAAAATCGATTAAAATAGTTTCTCCCCTCATCAATCTACACACAAACCCCATTATGACAATGCAAAAACAGGTTCTTATAAATTAGCGGAAATATCACATTTACATAAGTATTCAGACCCTTTAAATCAAATCAAATGTATTTATATAGCCCTTCGTACATCTGCTGATATCTCAAAGTGCTGTACAGAAACCCAGCCTAAAACCCCAGACAGCAAGCAATGCAGGTGTAGAAGCACGGTGGCTAGGAAAAACTCCCTAGAAAGGCCAAAACCTAGGAAAAAACCTAGAGAGGAACCAGGCTATGTGGGGTGTCCAGTCCTCTTCGGGCTGTGCCGGACGGAGATTATAACACAACATGACCAAGATGTTCAAATGTTCATAAATGACCAGCATGGTCCAATAATAATAAGGCAGAATAGTTGAAACTGGAGCAGCAGCATGGCCAGGTGGACTGGGGACAGCAAGGAATCATCATTTCAGGTAGTCCTGAGGCATGGTCCTAGGGCTCAGGTCCTCCGAGAGAGAGAGAGAAAGAGAGCACACTTAAATTCACACAGGACACCGAATAGGACAGGAGAAGTACTCCAGATATAAGAAACTGACCCTAGCCCCCCGACACATAAACTACTGCAGCATAAATACAGGAGGCTGAGACAGGAGGGGTCAGGAGACACTGTGGCCCCATCCGAGGACACCACCGGACAGGGCCAAACAGGAAGTATATAACCCAACCCACTATGCCAAAGCACAGCCCCCACACCACTAGAGGGATATCTTCAACCACCAACTTACCATCCTGAGACAAGGCTGAGTATAGCCCACTCAGCCCCTGTAATAGGGTTAGAGGTAGAGAATCCCAGTGAAAAGAGGGGAACCGGACAGGCAGAGACAGCAAGGGCGGTTCGTTGCTCCAGAGCCTTTCTGTTCACCTTGGCCAGACTACACTCAATCATATGACCCACTGAAGAGATGAGTCTTCAGTAAAGACTTAAAGGTTGAGACCGAGTTTGCATCTCTTACATGGGTAGGCAGACCATTCCATAAAAATGGAGCTCTATAGGAGAAAGCCCTGCCTGCTGTTTGCTTAGAAATTCTAGGGACAATTAGGAGGCCTGCGTCTTGTGACCTTTACTCTGTAATTCTAGGGACAATTAGGAGGCCTGCGTCTTGTGACCTTTACTCTGTACTTTGTTGAAGTACCTTTGGCAGTGATTGCAGCCTCGAGTTTTCTTGGGTATGACTCTACAAGCTTGGCACACCTGTATTTGGGGAGTTTCTCCCATTCCTCTCTGCAGATCCTCTCAAGATCTGTCAGGTTGGATGGGGAGCATCGCTGCACAGGTATTTTCAGGTCTCTCCATTCAATGACATTTAGAGACTTGTCCTGCACCCACTCCTGTTTCATCCCGACACTTGGCATTCAGGCCAAAGAGTTCAACCTTGGTTACATCAGACCAGATAATCTTGTTTCTCATGGTCTGAGAGTCCTTCAGGTGTCTTTTGGCAAACTCCAAGCGGGCTGTCATGTGCCTTTTACTGAAGAGTGGCTTCCGTCCTTCCGACCTCTGTCATTGCCAACAAAGGGTATATAACAAAGTATTGAGATAAACTTTTGTTATTGACCAAATACTTATTTTCCACCATAATTTGCAAATAAATTCATTACAAATCCTACAATGTGATTTTCTGGATATTTTTTTCTCATTTTTTTTCTCGCATTTTGTCTGTCATAGTTGAAGTGTACCTATGATGAAAATTACAGGCCTCCCTCATCTTTTTAAGTGGGAGTACTTGCACAATTGGTGGCTGACTAAATACGTTTTTGCCCCACTGTATTTCTCTTTTATATTTTTCATAAATTTGCAAAAATGTTTGTCATTATAGGGTATTGTGTGTAGATTGATGAGGAAAACATAGAATTGAATACATTTTAGAGTAGGCTGTAACATAACAAAATAGGGAAAAAATACTCTCCGAAGGCACTGCGTATTGTATTTATTTATTTATTTTTATATAACCTTTATTTAACCAGGTAGGCCAGTTGAGAACAAGTTCTCATTTACAACTGTGACCTGGCCAAGATAAAGCAAAGCAGTGCAACACAAACAACAACACAGAGTTACACATGGAATAAACAAACATACAGTCAATAACACAATAGAAAAAAATATATATATTGTGTGTGCAAATGAGGTAAGATTAGGGAGGTAAGGCAATAAATTGGCCGTAGTGGCAAAGTAATTACAATTTAGCAATTAAACACTGGAGTGATAGATGTGCAGAAGATGAATGTGCAAGTAGAGATACTGGGGTGGAAAGGAGAAAAAAAACAATATTAGGATGAGGTAGTTGGATGGGCCATTTACAGGTGCAATGATCTGTAAGCTGCTCTGACAGCTGATGCTTAAAGTTAGTGAGGGAGATATGAGTCTCCAGCTTCAGTGATTTTTGCAATTCGTTCCAGTCATTGGCAGCAGAGAACTGGAAAGAATAGTGGCCAAAGGAGGAATAGGCTTTGGGTGTGACCAGTGAAATATACTTGCTAGAGCGCGTGCTATGGGTGGGTGCTGCTGTGGTGACCAGTGAGCTGAGATAAGGCAGGGCTTTACCTCGCAAATACTTATAGATGACCTTGAGCCAGTGGGATTGACGACGAATATGAAGAGAGGGACATCCAACGAGAGCATACAGGTCGCAGTGGTGGGTAGTATACGAGGCTTTGGTGACAAAACGGATGGCACTGTGATAGACTGCTTCCAATTTGCTGAGTAGAGTGTTGGAGGCTATTTTGTAAATGACAGTCAAGGATCGGTAGGATAGTCATTTTTACGAGGGTATGTTTGGCAGCATGCGTGAAGGATGCTTTGTTGTGAAATAGGAAGCCGATTTTAGATTTCATTTTGGATTGGAGATGCTTAATGTGAGTCTGGAAGGAGAGTTTACAGTCTAATCAGACACCTAGGTAATGTAGTTGTCCACATTTTCTAAGCCAGAACCATCCAGAGTAGTGATGCTGGATGGGCGGACAGGTGCGGGCAGCTTGGTTGAAGAGCATGCATTTAGTTTTACTTGCATTTAAGAGCAGTTGGAGGCCAGGGAATGAGAGTTGTATGGCATTGAAGCACGTCTGGAAGTTAGTTAACACAGTGTCCAAAGAAGGGCCAGAAGTATACAGAATGGTGTCGTCTGCGTAGAGGTGGATCAGAGAATCACGAGCAGCAAGAGGGACATCATTGATGTCATTACATATAAAGGAGTGAGAAGTTAATGGTTCTCTGTAGAAAGACAGAGTGGCAGTGGAATGTGCTGGGTGGATGGGAGGGAGTCACGGGAGTGCCATAGGTGATATGAGAGGGCATCTGTGGATTAGGTGAAGGAGGAGATGAGGTCAGAAGGTCAGGAGGTCAGGTCAGATCACATGAAGGGAGAAAAAAATGGTTTATTATCATGTTACCCTCTTCCTGTCAAACCATAAGATGTAAGGATTGGAGAGAAGGAGGGGTGCCTAAAGTGGAGTATATATACACTATGTCTTACCTATTGTAGATTCAGTCTTCCCAGCCTGGTGCAGGTCTACAATTTTGTTTCTGGTGTCCTTTGACAGCTCTTTGGTCTTGGCCATAGTGGAGTTTGTAGTGTGAATGTTTGAGATTGTGGACAGGTGTCTTTTATACTGATAGCAAGTTCAAACAGGTGACATTAATACAGGTAATGAGTGGAGGACAGAGGAGCCTCTTAAAGAAGACGTTACAGGTCTGTGAGAGCCAGAAATCTTGCTTGTTTGTAAGTGACCAAATACTTATTTTCCACCCTAATCTGCAAATAAATTCATAAAAAATCCTACAATGTGATTTTCTGGATTATTTTTTCTCATTTTGTCTGTCATAGTTGAAGTGTACCTATGATGAAAATTACAGGCCTCTCTCATCTTCTTAAGTGGGAGAACTTGCACAATTGGTGTCTGACGAAGTACATTTTTGCCCCACTGTATATAGTAGACCAAGTCAACTTCTTGTCAATATTTGCTTGTTAGCAATACTACTTACATGCCATGCTTGCTGTTATTTGCCATGTTGGACTTTAGGCTATCCTTTGACATGGTCTGTTTTATTGATTTCACCTTATGATCTCAATCAACTTTGGTAATCAATGTTGTTGTCGTTCTAAATTGTCTAGTTTATAGAGGTATATTATCTGTTAGCATTTATTGCTTTGCCTTGTTGAGCTTGGCTCAGAGATGTTTCTTCACCTATTGCGATCCAAAAATATACCTCCAGGGAGTCTGGATTATGAACCCCTAGGGAATAGCCAAACTGAAGGCACAATGACATCTGAAGTGATCGGGAGATAATGAAATAATAGAATACTATATAATAAAATGTATTTATAAAGCCCTTTTTACATCATCCGATGTCACAAATTACAATACAGTGCCTTGCTAAATACAGTGCCTTCATCCCCCTTGGCGTTCTTCCCACCCTGCTGCATTACAACCTGTAATTTAAATAGATTTTATATGGATTTCATGTAATGGACATACACAAAATAGTCCAAATTGGTGAAGTGAAAAAAAAAAACTTGTTTCAGAAAAATCTAAAAAATAACAACTGGAAAAGTGGTACCTGTGTATGTATTCGCCCCTTTGCTATGAAGCCCCTAAATAAGATCTGATGCAACCAAATACCTTCAGAAGTCACATAATTAGTTAAATAAAGTCCATCTGTATGCAATCTAAGTGTCACATGATCTCAGTATATATACACCTGTTCCGAAAGACCCCCAGAGTCTGCAACACCATTAAGCAAGGGGCACCACCAAGCAAGCGGCACCATGAAGATCAAGGACCTCTCCCAGGTCAGAGACAAAGTTGTGGAGAATTACAGATCAGGGTTGAGTTATAAAAAAAATATCAGAAACATTAAACATCCCACAGAGCACCATTAAATCCATTATTAAAAAAAGGAAAGAATATGGCTCCACAACAAACCTGCCAAGAGAGGGCTGCCCACCAAAACTCATGGACCAGGCACGGAGGGCATTAATCAGAGAGGCAACAAAGATAAGTAAAAAAAGATAAACGTAATGGAGCTGCAAAGCTCCACAGCGGAGATTGGAGTATCTGTCCATAGGGCCACGTTAAGCTGCACTCTCCACAGAGCTGGGCTTTACAGAAGAGTGGCCAGAAAAAAAATAAAAAAATAAGCAAACACGTTTGTGTTCACTAAAAGGCATGTGGGAGACTGTCGCAAACCTAAAACCTGCAATCACCCCGAGAACTCCATCCCCACAGTGAAGCATACGATAGACTGGTGTTTATAGGTTCTCCCATGTCTCATGTCATGTCTGATCCTCTCTGTGTCTCTCAGGCCGCACCACGTAGGCCTGAATGGCAGTTATCGGGAGTGGGAGGGTGGTATATGATTGGGTGGAAGATGGTTCAACAGAGTAGCTGCCTACAGCTGTCTTATACTGCTGAAAACAATGAGAAATGCATCAGGTCTGTCTGTGATTACTCCCAAATATGTAGCCGAACACACACATACACGCGCACACACACTCACACATGGATTCAGTACAGGAGTGGGGAAACGTTTTGGCTCGAGGGCCACATCGGGATTTTGAAATTCAACGGAGGGCCGCATTTTGTGGGGGACTAATTGTTTGTTCAAATAATTTTGCATGGGGCCTCCTGAGTGGCGCAGTGGTCTAAGGCACTGTGTCCAGCCCGGCATGCCGGATACTTTGTCCCCCCTTGATCTAGTAGTATGTGATGAAAAACAAACAGCATATTTAAACTGAACAGATCATTTACTGTCAGGACTTGAGTGAGATGATGGTGTAATTGGAATTGAGGTAAACAGGAACTTGCATGCTTCTGTCTCTGCAACAATACAGTGATTGTTGGCCTCTGCCCTGGAAGTAGTGAGGCATTTACCTGGCAAAGACTATGAGGGATTTGCATCAGAGGCAATTCCATGGTAACAGAATGACACTGATTTTTCACCTTAAAATGTATGCCAAATAAAAACCAGTGATTACAAAGTTAAACATACCATACAACTCTATGCACAAGGATTACTTTTAACAAGAGAAAGACTTTCCTAACAGAATTATGTAAAAATCTCCCTCAGTTTTTATGTGACAAAGTTTTTAAAAAACTCAAAAGATGTCTGCAGAAAGAATGGGGTGTCAGCTATGATATAACACCTTGAGTTTGAAAACATCTATTTTGTTAATTGAACTACAGTAAGTTAAATGGATTAACAACTGGTAACAGAATAACATCATGTGTCCCTGATCTGTACTATACAGAAATGCATTATTACTGTTCTGTAATGTGCTGTCCAGACTTTTGAAACATAGACGGCTATGATTGGTTCAGATTTGGACTGACCAAATTTCAACTACTTGTTAACGTCCATGGAGCACATGTGTCGGTCAGTGCTCAAAGGTTGAGGACGCTGCCCACTGACCACAAACGTCAATTCAATGTTTATTCCAAGTTGATTCAATGTCATTTCATTGAAATTAAATATAAATGTTTATATTAGTTGGCAAGGGTCTTAACTACAACATTATTGTGTTTTGATGTATTTCTAATACCTTTAAAACCATTCTCTGGTAGATGTTTTCTAAGAGGACAGATGTGAACAGCTGGTTAATTGACTTCAGTCTCAGTTTTGGACGGAGCTCAGATGAAATCGGTAAAGAGTCTGGGATATAGCATCTCGGTAGATTTACTTGGAAATGTGCTGTTGCTGGGAACCTCTGTGTATGTCTGTATCAATCAGTGTTTGAAAAGATCATTATTCATACTGTGATCTACAATAATTGGTGGTAGCAAAAATGTGGATGCTGTAGCAGTAGCTTTATCTATAGTGTCTATAGCTAACAAATAACAAAACTTAGATACAACTGCCTCTTGTGATCAATATCTGATAGCTGATCAATAACGATGAACCAAGGAACCCTAGACAGTCTATTGTATGTCCAGACCTTCAAGGGTCATTGCAGGACGAAGTGTTAGCTACAGAGAGGGGATATTCACCCACAGTGCTATAATGTCTCCGGCAGATGTTTCCAACCACAGATTGAGAAGAGAGGCAGCTGTGTGTGTTTAGGTTAGTCAGATCTAGTCCCACGCAGTGGAACCACACAGAGATAAATAGAGTATTGCAGTGCTGCAATGTCGTTTTTCATCACAAATGGGGCAGCTCCTTGTAATATGCTCCATCAAGCAACGCAGTGTTTTCCAGGGAAGTAGCAGTATTGAGTGAGTTTCGCAACGTCTGTCCAGCACCTGTGTCTACATCACATATTTTCCGGCATCCCTTCTGGTATAAACACTGAAGGGATGGATGTTCAGCTACTTCCCCTCTAACTAAGCTACCCTTTTTCCACTAATTATTTTGAGATTTGCTAAACGCAATTATGTCTATGTCCAGTTTGGAGGAGTGTCTGTGCGAGCTGGTGAGACAATTCGAGAACCTTTACAACCCTTCGATGCGGTTGTATTTGGACAATCAGGCAAATGTCAACAGCTGGAGGGAGATATCACGGAATTTGAACACCGATACTGATATCAAAGAAACATGGAGAAAGATTTGGGACAGGTATGTTCACAATCTGATAAGGGTGAAGCAGAAGAGGTGTGGCGCTGCCACTGGTGTGTGTCTCACCGATTAGCTTCGTGTTCATGTAAAACATTGTCAGCAGACACCGACATGCAGCGGAGTCCTTTTGTACAGCTAGTGTGTTTGTGGCCTTATGTGTAGCAGACCTAGTTAGATCAATTGAAGTCAGCTGTTTTCTGGATAGGAGAATTTGTGAGTGGGAAATATTCAGTGCCTGGGTTAACATAATGATAGCAGGGCTAATTCAAACATCAGAAAACAGACAGTGTGCTGTGTGTGTGTGATAATTAGATTGAGAAGTTTATGAAATCAGTTATTTTGGGTAAACATTTTAACTCAAAGGAGCCCATGGAGATATTTATAGATTGCTTGCATGTTTTTTAATACTTATTTCCTCATTGTCATGTTACTGGTGTTTACTTAGTTATTTCTCGTATTTCCCCTTTCATCACACTTTTCACCTGTGTACTACATTGTTTTACATTGCACTTGTGGCAGAAAATATTACTGTTTTGAATCAGTCACTCAGTAAACTTCTACTGCTTTGTTCATGATTGTAGCTCATTCTACCTCATTGTAGATGAGGTTAATGTCTTGAGGTTCTAGCCGTATTGTCTACAGCTGGACAGATACTTTTCTTTTTGCTATAGCAAGAAAGTTCTCATTGAAATGCCACTACACAACACAAAGGTAGTTAAATGTCTTGAGATTCTAGCCTCCTGAAAAATATGAAAAACGAAGGATGAAGTAATTGTCATTATAGCACTCTTTTTTGTGATTTGTAAAATGTGAATAAGAAAAAGAGCAAAACCAAGTGTGTAGCTCACAACATGACACAAACAGTCATCCACCAGAAGAAGAGAACGTATTTGTGCACACATTTTCCAAACCACACTCCAACATTTACAGTAGGGTGCCACGCGTGATAGCAGCATCCTGGAAAGCCACTTGACCTGCTGGTGTGAGGAAGTAGTCCTTGAAGTTGTTGTGCACGTCTATGGCAACTCTGACGACATGTTTCTTGGGTCCAGAATGCTTGTGTCCCCTTGTACCACCTGTCTCCACTCTCCTGAAAGCAGGTGGGTGTGGAGTGGTCAATAAACGTGGGGTGGATGTACCGTGTTGATGAATCTGTATTGTTGATGTCTGTGGTGCAGAGGTAGTTGTGGAAGGCCGCATAGGCATGCACAATGGTCTCAGCTTTCTCTGGGTCAACCTCAGGGGCTCGTCCCAGGATCCTCCATCTTGCAGCAAGGATCTCAAAGCAGTTCTCTGAAATTCTTCTTGAGTGGCGACAGTTGTAGATCTTCATGGTGTCAAGATGGCACCCAAAAAAAGTGTTTCCATTACTATTGAACAGGAACATGAAGGCTATCAAATGTATACTGTAACAACTGTGTAGCCAATGCCTTAGACATAGGCCCCCATCCCGTTATTGGGATGCCAAATCACTTTTATGTCATTACAACGTCTGTAGCGGTATAACATTCACATTATATGTATATTGCGTATGGTGGGTCGGTACCTTGCATCGCAGACTGCCATCAGGACCATTTGAGAAAAAGCCCTTATAGGTGTAGTATTCGTCTGCCGAATCTCTGGTCCGAATGGATAATTCCAACGATCCCCAAAATCTCTGGCGATTTCTGCCCATTTTGCCACGGAGGGATAAGCAACAAAACCCTCCTTCAGGACATGCCAGGTGGCTTGGCACGCTTCCATGACGATTGCACATACTGTTGAGATTCCTAACATATTAATGATAACTCGCAGCAAGACTTGGCTGTGTGCAGCCACTCGCCAAAGACCAAAGGATCACACAGACTTTCTGCAGCACTTATGGGCAAGCTGCGAGTTCTCTTGTGTGAGATGTTAGGGGAAAACCGCTGAAGCAAGTCGTCATATCTGGCATCCAACATCCGAAAGTATTGAACATGTCTCTCCTTGTTAACGCTTCACATAGGTTGGACAATTTTCACTGGCCTAGTGCGTGGTGCCGGCACCTCGCAGATGCGAGGAGCTGGAATAGTGCGCACCGGGCTAGAATAGTGCACTGGAGACACCGTGCGCATCTCTGCATAACATGGTGCCTGACCAGTTACACGCTCCCCACGGTAAGCACAAGGAGTTGGCTTAGGTCTCCTACCTGACTCAGCCAATCTCCTCGTGTGCCTCCCCCCCAAAAAATCTTGGGGCTGCCTCTCGGGCTTCCGTGCTATCCGTGTACCCTCATAGCATTGCCGTTCCTCCTGTGCTTTCTCCACCTGCTTCCATTGCAGAGTCCTTTCCCCTCGGTACTTCTCCTCGTAGTATTGCCGCTCAGCTTTCGCTGCCTCTAACTCCTCCTTCGGATGGCGATACTCCCCGGCTGTGTCCAGGGTCCTGCTCAATCCAGTATTTCCTCCCAGGTCCATTTCCCCATTAATCGCTGTTCCTCTTTCCTCTTTTTTAATGGAGGAGACCAAGGCTCAGCGTGATGTGAATACATTATTCTATTTATTAATGAAGAAACACAACAAACTATACAAAACAACAAAAACGAACGTGCCGCTATATATAAACAAGTGCAGACACAGGCAACTAGACATAGACAATCACCCACAAATTACCCAAGGATTATGGCTGCCTAAATATGGTTCCCAATCAGAGACAACGATAAACAGCTGCCTCTAATTGAGAACCAATCTAGGCAACCATAGACATACAAAACACCTAGACTAGTAAACAACCCCATAAACATACAAAAACCCTAGACAGGGTAAAACACCACAAACCACCCCTTGTCACACCCTGACCTAACCAAAATAATAAAGAAAACAAAGAATACTAAGGTCAGGGCGTGACAACATCAGACTAGCCTGACAAGTAGCTAGCATTTGTAAACAGGCATATACAGTTAAAGTCAGAAGTTTACATACACTTAGGTTGGAGTCATTAAATCTCATTTTTCAACCACTCCACAAATTTCTTGTTAACAAACTATAGTTTTGGCAAGTCAGTTAACACTGTGCATGACACAACTAATTGTTTACAGACAGATTATTTCACTTATAATTCACTGTATCACAATTCCAGTGGGTCAGAAGTTTACATACACCCAGTTGACTGTGCCTTTAAACAGCTTGGAAAATTCCAGAGAATTATGTCATGGCTTTAGAAGCTTTTGATAGGCTAATTGACATCATTTGAGTCAATTGGAGGTGTACCTGTGGATGTATTTCAAGGCCTACCTTCAAACTCAGTGCCCCTTTGCTTGATAGCATGGAAAAATCTAAAGATCTAAATATCAGCCAAGACCTCAAAAAATGGGACCATGCAGCCATCATACCACTCAGGAAGGAGACGTGTTCTGTCTCCTAGAGATGAATGCACTTTGGTGCGAAAAATGTAGACCTCCACAAGTCTGGTTCATCCTTGGGAGCAATTTCCAAATGCCTGAAGGTACCACGTTCAACTGTACAAACAATAGTACGCAAGTGTAACACCATGGGACCACGCAGCCATCATACCACTCAGGATGGAGACGCGTTCTGTCTCCTAGAGATGAACGTACTTTGGTGCGAAAAGTTCAACTCAATCCCAGAACAACAGCAGAGGACCTCGTGAAGATGCTGGAGGAAATAGGTACAAGAGTATCTACATCCACAGTAAAATGAGTCCTATATCGACATAACCTGAAAGCCCACTCAGCAAGGAAGAAGCCCCAGCTCCATAACCGCCATAAAAAAACAGACTACGGTTTGCAACTGCACCCGGGGACAAAGATCGTACTTTTTGGAGAAATGTCCTCTGGTCACAAAATAGATGGCATCATGAGAAATAAAAATGATGTGGCTATATTGAAGCAACATCTCAAGACATCAGTCAGGAAGTTAAAGCTTGGTTGAAAACGGGTCTTCCAAATGGACAATGACCCCAAGCATACTTCCAAAGTTGTGGCAAAATGGCTTAAGGACAACAAAGTCAATGTATTGGAGTGGCCATCACAAAACCCTGACCTCAAGCCTACAGAACATATGTGGGCAGAACTGAAAAAGCGTGTGCGAGAAAGGAGGCCTACAAACCTGACTCAGTTACACCAGCTCTGTCAGGAGGAATTTATTGTGGGAAGCTTGTGGAAGGCTACCAAAACGTTTGACTCAAGTTAAACAAGTTAAAGGCAATGCTACCAAATACTAATTGAGTGTTTGTAAACTTCTGACCCACTGGGAATGTGATGAAAGAAATAAAAACTAAAATAAATCATTTTCTCTACTATTATTCTGACTTTTCACATTCTGAATAAAGTGGTAATCCTAACTGACCTAAAACAAGGAAATTGTACGATTAAATGTCAGGAATTGTGAAAAACTGAGTTTAAATGTATTTTGCTAAGGTGTATGTAAACTTCCGACTTCAACTGTAACACTGGATCCGGAAGTTCAAATGTCATCGCTAGCTAGAGTCAAAAAGAGTGCCATGGCTCCTCTTGCTTGGTAAGCTTTTCTGGTTCCCCAAGCCCCCTAGTGTATATACAGTGCCTTGCAAAAGTATTCATCCCTCTTGGCATATTTCCTATTTTATTGCATTGCAACCTGTAAATTAAATAGATTTTATTTTGGATTTCATGTAATGGACATACACAAAATAGTCCAAATTGGTGAAGTGAAATTAAAAATATGGGTTGTTTCAAAAAAAATCTAAAATCCTGATAAGTGGTGCGTGCATATGTATTCACTCCCTTTGCCATGAAGGCCCAAAATAAGATCTGGTGCAAGCAATTACCTTCAGAAGTCACATTATTATTTACATAAAGTCCACCTGTGTGCTATATAAGTGTCACATGATTTGTCACATGATCTCAGTATATATAAACCTGCGGCACCATGAAGACCAAGGAGCTCTCTGAAAAGGTCAGGTACAAAGTTGTGTAGAAGTACAGATCAGGGTTGGGTTATAAAAAAATATCTGAACCTTTGAACATCCCATGGATCACCATAAATCCATTAATTAAAAATGAAAAGAATATTGCAAAACAACAACCCTGCCAAGAGAGGGCCGCCCACCAAAACTCATGGACCAGGCAAGGAGGGCAATTAATCAGAGAGGCAACAAAGAGACCAAAGATAATCCTGAAGGAGATGCAAAGCTCCACGGCGGAGATTGGAATATCTGTCCATAGGACCACTTTAAGCCGTACATTCCACAGAGCTGGGCTGTCCAGAAAAAAGCCATTGCTTAAAGAAAAATATAAGCAAACATGTTTGGTGTTCGCCAAAAGGCGTGTGGGAGACTCCCAAAATATATGGAAGAAAATACTCTGGTCAGATGAGACTAAAATCGAGCTTTTTGACCAGCAAGGAAAACGCTATGTCTGGTGCAAACCCAACACCTCTAATCACCCCGAGAACACCATCATGTTTTTCATCGGCAGGACCTGGGAAACTGGTCAGAATTGAAGGAATGATGGATGGCGCTAAATACAGGGAAATTCTTGAGGGAAACCTGTTTCAGTCTTCCAGAGATTTGAGACGAGGTTCACTTTCCAGCAGGATAATGACCCGAAGCATACTACTGAGACAACTCTTGAGTGGTTTAAGGGGAAACATTTAAATGTCTTAGAATGTCCTAGTCAAAGCCCAGACCTTAATCCAATTGATAATCTGTGGTATGACTTAAAGATTGCTGTACACCAGCGGAACCTATCCAACTTGAAGAAGCTGGAGCAGTTTTGTCTTGAAGAATGGGCGAAAATCCCAGTGGTTAGACGTGCCAAGCTTATAGAGACATACCCCAAGAGACTTGCAGCTGTAATTGTGGCAAAAGGTGGATATACAATGTATTGACTTTGGGGGGAGGGTGAATAGTTATGCATGCTCAAATTTTCATTTTTTTGTGTTATTGCTTATTTGTTTCACAATAAAAAATATTTTGCATCTTCAATTTTTAGGCATGTTGTGTAAATCACATGATACAAACCCCCCAAAAGTAATTTTAATTCCAGGTTGTAAGGCAATGTAACGGCGTTCTTCGTTTGTCAAAAGAGAGTCGGACCGAAATGCAGCGTGTTGGTTACTCATGTTTTTAATGAAGAAAAACGGAACTATACATGAAATAACTAATAAATACAAAACAACAAAACGGAACGTGAAACCTAATTACAGCCTATCTGGTGAAACTACACAGAGACAGGAACAATCACCCACGAAATACAAAGTGAAACCCAGGCTACCTAAATACGGTTCCCAATCAGAGACAACGAGAATCACCAGACTGATTGAGAACCGCCTCAGGCAGCCAAACCTATGCAACACCCCTACTCAGCCGCAATCCCAATAACTAAAAAACCCCACTACGAAATACAACAACATAAACCCATGTCACACCCTGACCTGACCAACTAATTAACGAAAACACAAAATACTAAGACCAAGGCGTGACAGGCAACAAAATAGGAAAAATTCCAGGGGGGTGAATACTTTCGCCAGCCACTATACACTACACAAGGTGGACTTCCTCTCTGGGTTTAACTCAACGAAAACAGTCCACTGCCCCAAACAAACAACTCCACCCACGAACATACACGTGCATAGATCTACACTCATTACCGGTGTAGACCCCTTAAGGTGAGTGCAATGAGGATACTTGCAACAGCTACAAGTCAAATGTTCATCCAAGCACAGCTCCCCCTCCAGGACCTGACTGCACTCTCCGCTCCATCTTATTTCAGTTTCTCAAAGCCCCGGGCAGAGTCTTGCAAGCAGGCACAGTTGCGATCAATTACTTCATAATTTAGTGACATCCTCCCTTAGCTGTCCCACAGCTTCAACACAGTATTTAGAAAATAAGATATATTTTATCACAAGGACTGAAAATAATACATGTCAATGCTACACAGTGGAAACAAATCACCCTTTTCCCTTTGTACCCTGGTCAAAAGTAATGCACTAGACAGGAAATAGGGTGCCATTTGGGACACAACCAATAACAAGGGAAATAGTTAAACTGTAAAACAGTCTCATATCCCCTCTTCTTATCTCAAGAATGCATGATATACAGTGCCTTGCGAAAGTATTCGGCCCCCTTGAACTTTTCGACCTTTTGCCACATTTCAGGCTTCAAACATAAAGATATAAAACTGTATTTTTTTGTGAAGAATCAACAACAAGTGGGACACAATCATGAAGTGGAACGACATTTATTGGATATTTCAAACTTTTTTAACAAATCAAAAACTGAAAAATTGGGCGTGCAAAATTATTCAGTTTTATATCTTTATGTTTGAAGCCTGAAATGTGGCAAAAGGTCGTAAAGTTCAAGGGGGCCGAATACTTTCGCAAGGCACTGTATGACATATGATATAACTATAAAAGCTATCTCGATGTCAATACATCTTTGTCTCAGGAGGGAAGGAGAGAGGGAGATGTTATTGACTCCAGAGCTGGTCGTATATATGTGTTTACAATTATTCAACTATTTTTTTCTACTGTTTTGTAAACGTACTGTATGACCTTGTGGATGTGGAGATAGCACAGGGCCACCACACACTCACATGCGCTCGCACACACACACACACACACAGTGAGTTATCTACAATAGCTCTGTAGGGGTCAGGGGGTTCAATGAGGTCAAAGCCACTTCTCAACGTGGCGCTGTTATAGACCAGTCACAGACAAGTGCAGCAGTTGCTTTCTTTTTCTACAATGGCAAACTCAATGGCATGTGTACAGTACTAGTAAAAAGTTTGGACACACCTACTCATTCCAGGGTTTTTCTTTATTTGTACCATTTTCTACTTTGTAGAATAATAGTGAAGACATCAAAACTATGAAATAACAGATATGGAAGAATCCTGTAGTAACCAAAAAAGTGTTAAACAAATCAAAATATAAATTATGTTTGAGATTCCTCAACGTAGCCACTCTTTGCCTTGATGACAGCTTTGCACACTCTTGGCATTCTCTCAACCATGAGGTAGTCACCTGGAATACATTTCAATTAACAGGTGTGCCTTGTTAAAAGTTAATTTGTGGATCGTCTGTTACATCTGCTCCTGACACGCCCTCTACTTCTGCTCCTGACACTTTCTCCCTCTTCCTCTCTGTGTGTGATTGTGTGGGCGGAGACAGGTGTGCTGGAGGCAGCCCCCTACTTCTCATCCTGTGTCTCCCTAACCTGCCGCCACTCCCCCAGTGCTTTCTCCCTCTTCCTCTCTGTGTGTGTGATTGTGTGGGCGGAGACAGGTGTGCTGGAGGCAGAGCTGATCCCCACCAGCTGCAACCTGTTCCATAATCAAGACCTCTACAAATACTCAGCCCTGCCACTTCCATGCTGCCAGATCGTAACCTCTACTCTGTGGTTTTTAGCCGGTTGTGCCTGCTAAGATCCTGGCTTCCCTTGCCTGACGCTGTTTTCCTGTCCGTTGTGACAATGTAGTTCTGCCCGACCTGTCCATATTATGGCAAGAACAGCTCAAATAAGCAAAGAGAAATGGCCATCAATACATTAAGATATGAAGGTCAGTCCAGTCCCAAAAACCATCATCTCATCAGTCCTGCTTACCCAGAGTTACCTCTCTCTGTCCTGGAAATTGCAGCTGAAGTAACAGACACATCTCAACATCAACTGTTCAGAGGGGACTGTGTGAATCATGCCTTCATGGTTGAATTGAGTAGTTGTGTCCAAACTTTTGACTGTTAGTGTTCTACCTGGTCTAGACAGCTGGTTGTCAGATGGGGAGAGCTTTCAGACAGATCCATAAAACCTACATGAAGAACTTCAACATGAACAAGGCTAAAGCACAAATCATACTGACCGGCAAGATCTGCACACCGGTGAGTGGGAGAATTTCATTACTTTGCTTTAATGTAAAAAAAAAATCCAGTTGTTTTTACAGTAACTTACTTTCAGTGAAGATCATAAAACAGGAAAAGCATGTTACCGTAGAATGTCAAATTATTCATTTTACGGTAACATATACTTACTGAACTGCCTTTTGACAAAACATGAATATTTATAATGTCCGCCACAGGAAAGGAAGACCCAGAGTTATCCCCACACTCATACTTTTCACCTAGTGCACATGTCCAACTCATTCCACAGAGGGCCACGTGTCTGCAGGTTTTCACTTCACCATTGTACTTGAGTGATGACTTAAGGTCACTAATTGGTAAGGAATTCTCCTCACCTGGTTGCCTAGGACTTTAATGAAAGAAAATAACAAAAATCTGCAGACACTCAGACCTCCATCAAATGAGTTTGACACCCTTGAATTAAACCATTTAAACTGGAACAACCATTTCAGTAACGGGTGCAAAAAAGCTAACTCATTGGATTAGTTAAGAAACATGTATATTATTAAGATATTATTTATCTTTGTGTAGCATAAGAATAATCAATCAATGTGCATACATAAACACAGATATTAAAAACTAAAAATTCAACCTGCAGCAGAGCATGCTGGGAAATGTGATAACGATTACAGTTATTTTACATGTAACTGGCTGCCAGTGAGTTAACGTAAACAAGACTGTTTTATGGTATCAATGCCTCTACTGTAATCCATTGACGGTACCATTACAGGTACTGTAATCTAGTGTAAGGGAAGGGGAGAGTGAGAGTTGTTTGAAATCAGGCTAAGTGCAATTTGTCTAATTTCCACAAGGGCCTGAGTTTTACATATAGCTTCTATTTTGTGTGTGCTTGGTTTACAAAGTTATTTATTTGTATGATGTGCCTTTCTAATTGTATATTTTTTCTTTATTATAAAACCGCATGGCCACAAAAAAGCAATGTATATAAAATAACAAAACAGATACCAATTAACTAAGACTAAAATTTGAAATGTATATAATAATAATTAGAAAAATGTTTTTCTCTCTTGCTCCAGAGGATGAGCTTTGATTTTGTTGCCTGTGTGCTTTTTGTGTGGCATTCTTTTTGATTGGTAAGTGAACTGCTACTGTGTTTTACAAAATATTTCCTGTCAGTGAATTATTTCCACAATGGAATTTACAATAATCTACTGTATTCAGTTTATACAATATGTTACTGTTGATTATATAGTAATTTACTGGGACAATAAAAACATTTTTACAGTGTACTCCTAGTCAGTGACTGCTCACTGGCGCCCCTTTCTGGCAGCCTATATCATGCACGACATTTAGGACACGTTTACCAGACCCAGCCATGTTGGGCTAAAACACACTTTCAATGAAGATTTTGTATTGAGAATGATTTTAAATCATGGACTAGGTTTAATCTGGACCCAGGAAACTGGTCTAGAATGTGTAATATACTATACATTACGTAACTATGCTTATAAAACTGTATTATTTACAAACTGAGTTGGTCTTTCTCCCTTCTTTCCGGCAGCCTTTTGTCATCCACGACATGGAGACAGTCCTGCTGGCTGAGCAGATGGTGATGGCCAAGCTGGTAGGTGGAGGAGGAGGAGGTGGTGTCGGCCCAGATGGAGCAGGATCTGGGCCCGAGTAGCTCCAGGAGAGGGAGGCAGAGGCCAGGCTGTTCCACTGCTCCCAATGCTTCTCTGTGGAGACTGTGACAGAGCTCACAGAATTCGGCAAGTCCGTACCAGGCTTCATGTGCCTGGACCTGAATGACCAAATGGATGACCAGTTTAAGGATTTTGTAGTACTTTATGTATTTGCAATGTGTGGTTCATATTGTGTATATTGTATCATATTCCTTGTGAAATGTCAAATCAAATCAAATCAAATTTTATTTGTCACATACACATGGTTAGCAGATGTTAATGCAAGTGTAGCGAAATGCTTGTGCTTCTAGTTCCGACAATGCAGTAATAACCAACAAGTAATCTAACTAACAATTCCAAAACTACTGTCTTATACACACAAGTGTAAGGGGATAAAGAATATGTACATAAAGATATATGAATGAGTGATGGTACAGAGCAGCATAGGCAAGATACAGTAGATGGTATCGAGTACTGTCAGGACCCGGTTACGAACCTGGGTCTCCGGAGTGAGAAACAGTCACTTAACCAACTGAGCCACGAATAGTCAGCAGAACCCAGAAGATGAGGCAGACACAGCAGTACTTAAGACGGTGTATTTAATAAAGTAAAAAGGAGAAGTCCTTAAATACAAAAATGGCAAATCCAAAAGGTGGTAGGAATAGCACAAAAAAGCCTCAAGAGACACTCAAAAACAAAAACAGAATTCCACAAGAGCATCCACCGGAATCGACAGGAAACCACAGAACACTAGGGCTGGGTGCTAACATACAAACACAGAGCACAGAACTGAGGGAAACTAAGGGTTTAAATACAATCAGGGGAAACGAGGTACAGGTGCAAATAATAATGGGGAACAAGGGAAAAAACATAAGGTCAAAAAGCACAATGGGGGCATCTAGTGACCAAAACCCGGAACAACCCTGGCCAAATCCTGACAGAGCACAGTATATACATGAGATGATTATGTAAAGAAAGTGGCATAGTTAAAGTGGCTAGTGATACATGTATTACATAAAGATGCAGTAGATGATATAGAGTACAGTATATACGTATACATATGAGATGAATAATGTAGGGTATGTAAACATTGTATTAGGTAGCATTGTTGAAAGTGGCTATTGATATATTTTACATCATTTCCCATCAATTCCCATTATTAAAGTGGCTGGAGTTGAGTCAGTGTGTTGGCAGCAGCCACTCAATGTTAGTGGTGGCTGTTTAACAGCCTGATGGCCTTGAGATAGAAGCTGTTTTTCAGTCTCTCGGTCCCAGCTTTGATGCACCTGTACTGACCTCGCCTTCTGGATGATTGTGGGGTGAACAGGCAGTGGCTCGGGTGGTTGTTGTCCTTGATGATCTTTATGGCCTTCCTGTAACATCGGCTGGTGTAGGTGTCCTGGAGGGCAGGTAGTTTGCCCCCGGTGATGCGTTGTGCAGACCTCACTACCCTCTGGAGAGCCTTACGGTTGTGGGCGGAGCAGTTGCCGTACCAGGCGGTGATACAGCCCGCCAGGATGCTCTCGATTGTGCATCTGTAGAAGTTTGTGAGTGCTTTATTCAGCCTCCTGAGGTTGAAGAGGCGCTGCTGCGCCTTCTTCACGATGCTGTCTGTGCTGTCTGTGTGGGTGGACCAATTCAGTTTGTCTGTGATGTGTATGCCGAGGAACTTAAAACTTACTACCCTCTCCACTACTGTTCCATCGATGTGGATAGGGGGGTGTTCCCTCTGCTGTTTCCTGAAGTCCACAATCATCTCCTTAGTTTTGTTGACGTTGAGTGTGAGGTTATTTTCCTGACACCACACTCCGAGGGCCCTCACCTCCTCCCTGTAGGCCGTCTCGTTGTTTTTGGTAATCAAGCCTACCACTGTTGTGTCGTCCGCAAACTTGATGATTGAGTTGGAGGCGTGAGTGGCCACGCAGTTGTGGGTGAACAAGGAGTACAGGAAAGGGCTCAGAACACACCCTTGTGGGGCCCCAGTGTTGAGGATGTTTGTTGTGTCTGTTGTTGTTTTATGGATGAGTCTTGAGAATCCACTTGAGAATAGTTTTCTACCTCTTATACTAATATAATATACATTTTCTTCCTGAATTAATTGAAGTTAACTGGCTTGACTGACCCCCATACTTTGCAGGTGACTGTTGAAGTACGGGCTGTATGAGGCCCTCTTCACCCTCCTGGCCTCCTGTATGAACAAAGATGGCCTCCTGGTGGTGAGCGGAGGAGGGTTCATTACCCGGGAGGTCCTCAAGAGTCTACAGTGGCCCTTCAGTGACATGATGGAGCCCAAGTTCCAGTTCGCCATGAGGTTTAACTCCATAGAGTTGGATGACAGTGACCTGGTGCTGTTCTAGGCCACTATCCTCTGCTGTGGAGGTTAAATACAAAACACAGACCCTTTTGACTATGGTGCAGCTTTGACGGATGAATAGCCAGCCCAGAGCAGGACACTGTAAAAAATTGTCTTTGCATCAAACAAAAAAATGCTTCAACTGGTTACAATTAAATGAGTTTGGTTATTGAAAATATATTTCACAGTGGATTAGATGGTACAATGATTCTCTGCACTATACATTGCTTGTTTAGAATTTCAGCAACCAGGAAATGACGGAGCCATTTCTGCATATTTCACCTTTAAACCTAATAAATAACAAATACAAACTAATATTTATTGTAAATAAAACCCTTAAAAAAATAAAATCTTATTCCAATTCTATGTTTCCCTCTTCCCCCACAATATTGTAGCCAAATGGTACATTTTAAACAATGGAAGTCTTAAACAGGCTTCTACATACCACATACAATTATGCAAGTATTATAAATTCAATGCAGGCAGTGTAAATCTGATATTGTGAAAACAACAGCACAGATAAACCTTGAATGACATCCATTCTTAAGGGTGGCTATAAATATTTGTTTTTAAAGTCACGCCTCAAATAAGCCATGCCTTCCTCTTCTCATAGGTTGACACCACTACTCCTCCCCATTGCTATGCAATGTGGATCTGCTTGTGTTGAAAGCGATTTACGAACTTTCATTAAATTCAAAACACCACATTGATCTATCAAATTCACTGTTTGACTTCCAAAATACTGAATAGGTTTATCAAACCAAAGATTATACCAATCACTCCAGATGAATACCAGCATTCCAATTTTAGGGTGTATCACGTGTACTTATACAAGTACAGATGCTAGAGATCACACTTAAGGGAGAAATACAGCACACCATATTCCCTAGAATGACATTCACAATTACAATTTAAGGGCTTTATTGGCATGGGAAACATCACACAATAGAAATGGGAGTTTATCAATATATGATTTGTTTTCAAATTCTTTATGGGTCTGTGTAATCTGAGGGAAATATGTGTCTCTAATATGGTCATACATTTAGCAGGAGGTTAGGAAGTGCAGTGCAGTTTCAACCTCATTTTGTGGGCAGTGTGCACATAACCTGTCTTGAGAGCCAGGTCTTGCCTTCGGCGGCCTTTCTCAATAGCAAGGCTATGCTCACTGAGTCTATACATAGTCAAAAATGTACTTACTTTTGGTTCAGTCACAGTGGTCTGGTATTCTGCCACTGTGTACTCTCTGTTCAGGGTCACATAGCATTCTAGTTTGCTTCGTTTTTTGGTCAACTCTTTCCAATGTGTCAAATAATTATCTTGTTGTTTTTTCATGATTTGGTTGGGTCTAATTGTGTTGCTGTCCTGGGGCTCTATTTGTGTTTGTGAACAGAGCCCCAGGACCAGCTTGCTTAGGGGGCTCTTCTCCAGGTTTATTTCTCTGTAGGTGATGGCTTTGTTATGGAAGGTTTTGGAATGTATTCCTTTTAAGTGGTTGTATAATTTAATTAACATCTCTTTTCTGGATTTTGATAATTAGTGGGTATCAGCCTAATTCTGCTCTTATTTGGTGTTTTACGTTGTACACAGAGGATATTTTTGCAGAATTCTGTATGCAAAGTCTCAATTTGGTGTTTGTTCCATTTTGTGAATTCTTGTTTGGTAAGCCGACCCCAGACCTCACAAACATAAAGGGCAATGGGTTCTATAACTGATTCAAGTATTTTTTGCCAGATCATAATTGGTATGTCAAATATGTTCATGATATCAGAGTATTTGTGGAAGGTACCATGTTTAGGCCATATGCATGGAATTTGTATTTGTGGTCCTGGGAACTGGACCTTTTATGGAACATCATTATTTTTGTCTTACTGAGATTTACTGTCAGGGCCCAGATCTGACAGAATCGGTGCAGAAAATCTAGGTGCTGCTGTAGGCTCTCCTTGGTTGGGGACAGAAGCATCAGATCATCAGCAAACAGTAGACATTTAACTTCAGATTCTAGTAGGGTGAGGCCAGGTGCTGCAGACTGTTCTAGTGCCGTCACCAATTCGTTGATTTTTATAGATATATATATATATATATATATATATATATATATGTATATTCCACCAACCTATATATGTTGAAACTTTATATATATATATATATATATATATGTTGAAGAGGGTGAGCCTTAATTGGATGACGGATCAAGGTGCCAACCCCCGGCCCTGTGGAAAGAAATGTGTGTTTTTTGCCCATTTTAACCGCACACTTGTTGTTTGTGTATATGGATTTTATAACGCTGTATTTTTTACCCCCAAAACCACTTTCCATCAATTTGTATAGCAGGCCCTCATACCAAATTGAGTCAAAAGCTTTTTTGACATCAACAAAGCATGAGAAGACTTTGATTTTGGTTTGTTTGTTTGTCGATTAGAGTGTGCAGGGTTAATATTTGGTCTGACGTTTGGTAATTTAGTAAAAAGACAAAAAAAAAATTGAATTTTATTTTTAACCAGGCAGGTTAAGAACAAAGTCTTATTTCTAATGACGGCCTACCCCAGCCAAACGCTGGGCCAATTGTGCGCCGCTCTATGGGGCATCCTCGATCGCTGCGCCACTCGGGATTATATATAGAAAGTAACCTACCCAACCCTGAGTTTAATGATAATGCAGAGGATTTTCCCAAGGTTGCTGTTGGCGCATATCCCACGGTAGTTTTTGGGGTCAATTTTGTCTCCACTTTTGTGGATTGGGGTGATCACCTCCACGTACCAGGAGAAACCGTGCCCGACATCCGAGGGGGAAGAACACTGTCTCCCAATGTCCAAGCCTTCTACTAGCACAGCCAAGGTTGGGTAGGTTAATTTCTAAATGTAATCTGTTACAGTTACTAGTTACCGGTCCAAAATTGTAATTAATAATGTAACTAATAATATATTACATTCTGTTACTTTTTTTAGATTACTTTCCTCTTAAGAGGCATTGGAAGAAGACAAAAATGTATGCTACCAATTGAACGACATCTATTGCAGGATAAATCAATGTTAAAGTTTATATAGCTGGCTATATATGGATGTTAAATTTTACTTTATGGGTTGTTATCTAGGCTTCTTCTAACTCATCGCTTTCTACTACATATAATAATATGATTAAATTATATCTTTATATTAAAAACCAAAGTCTATCAAAATTCCAGTCATTCTAATAAATGTTATACACCTTTATTTTCAAGAATAGGACTTGGAAATATGGAAGTATAGATTAGCCAAATTGTTTTACCTGAGCATGACCACATAACTAAGGAGTTATTAGCCAGCCCTACTTTGATGTTTATGATTTTGTTGTCATGGAGGACTGATTGGGCTCATTGATTCGAGTTGAAAACTAAATGCTGCGCTCATGGAATGTCATGCTTTGAGCACTACTAAAAAGTGCTATTTACATGTGAAAAATGAATGCCATATGCTGCATTGTTTACATTTTGTTGGTGACACTTTGATATCTTGATAATATGCAGCTGTTTAAAGGGCAAATCCACAGATGAAATATTAACAAAATGGACTCCCCGCCTCTGTTTTGGTAAAAAGCTGAGGGATGGGCCTGGAATAATGTAGCCACTCACAGATTAATAGACAGAGCTATGGTTTCAAAGACTGACCGTCCATGATATCATAATTATTGTTTTAACCATGTTATGAGGCTATAGAGTGCTTGTTTACATTTACAATGTTTACAAACATTGGAGTAAAACAAGCTTATATTTTGGGTTCTCATGGTGTGTAACAGTTGAACTAAGCTCATGAGGCATTTATTTATAAGTTATATTCTTCAAGAATCAATGGATTCCCGGAGAAGCTGGTTGAGAGAATGCCAAGGGTAACTACTTTGAAGATTCTCAAATATACAATATCTTTTGATTTGTTTAACACTTTTTTGGTTATCATATGATTCCATATGTGTTATTCCATTGTTTTGATGTCTTCACTATTTTTCTACAATGTAGAAAATAGTAAAAATAAAGAAACCCTGGAATGAGTAGGTGTGTCCAAACCTTTGACTGGTACTGAATATATATTTAATTCCAAAATTGGATGTAGCAACTACAGATTGCCCCTTTTAAGTCTATCAAAAATGTGCAAGTTTGAGCATGTGTCAATTAGGTGTATGGATTTTTTAAAATATCAGAATGAATTAGATTGAGCAATAAAATCCATGGGCTTGGATTAAGCAGCTGTTGCAAGAGCACATTTTTCATTGGCTGCCCATTGGATTCAAAAACAATAATTGATAGGCAGCTTAAACTTCTTGAATTTAACCATTATTGGGTTCAAATACACATTTAGATTTGTGAACAGCCATTCACAACAACCTCAATCCGTAAGGCACAAATAGCTAAATGAGAGAGCAGCAGTGTGATTCATATCAGTGCGCTATGTAGATATCAATAATAAGTGATATCCGTATCACAGTAGACTACACCACTGCTGTCATTCTTACCTCCAAGCATTTATTTAAATTGGATAATCTTTGGATGTCGACAGCAGTCGCACCATTGAAAGACTTGGACTGTAGCCTACAAAAAACCTATTCCTGCTCTTTTCCCACGATCCATCAAACACATTCGGTGTGTCAACATAGTGGTCAACTTGAGCCTTTTTTAAATGATGATTTGAATGTCATTGAGAAAACAGAGAATTGTCAAAGATTTTTTACGCAAACATCCTTTCTGAATTTAAAAGTAATCCTCTAAGTAATCATCTAGTTTTTTGTAATCTGATTACAATACCTCTGCTGGTAATGTAATGGATTACAGGTACATTTTTTTTGTAATCCCTTACATGTAGCTACTCCCCAACCCTGAGCACAGCAGATGGGAGGCTAGGGCGACACCGTGTACTAGCTAGCTTGATAGTTAGTGACAATGTGTGCTAGCTAGATTGCTAGTTAGATAGCACACAGCGTTGCATCCCGCTTGCTGTGTACCTCAAAGACTTGCTAGCTAAGCTAGCAAACAGTGTCCTTTGCTCCCGCCTGCCAAACACCTGCTCTCACCATTAATAACAGAACTACGGAAAACAGTTCCTGAGAGGCGGGGGTGAAGGACACCGTCTACCGGTGTATATTAGCTAGCCGTTGTCGCCCCCCACCCCTTCTTCTGTGGGGTTTATCGGTGGCTGGCATCCAACATTATTAATACCACCTACTGTACTGGAGCGCTCCCCGCCTCCCTCCTGCCCCAACTTAAAAATTAACCAATAGAAGTATAAAGAGAGGTTCCTGCAGATGCAGGAATGCCCACATACATGAATGGCAGGCAGAGGTCAGTAATCCAGGGCAGTGTCACAAGGTATAGAACGGCAGGCTCAGGGTCAGGGCAGGCAGGAGTGTCAAAACAAGAAAACAGGGACTAAAGAGAAAACAGGAGCATAGGAAAAACGCTGGTAAGCTTGACGAGACAAGACGAACTGGCAATAGAAAATCTGACCACGACTCCATTTTGTTGCGCCCAGCCTATAGACAGAAACTAAAACAGGAAACGCCCATGCTCAGGTCTGTTCAACGTTGGTCCGACCAATCGGATTCCACGCTTCAAGATTGCTTCGATCACGTGGACTGGGATGTGTTCCACATAGCGTTGGACAATAACATTGATGAATATGCTGATTCGGTGTGCGAGTTTATTACCTTCCCCAACCAGAAACTGTGGATTGATGGCAGCATTCGTGCAAAACCGATAGCGCGTACCACTGCTTTTAATCAGGGCAAGGCGACCAGAAACATGACCGAATACAAACAGTGTAGCTAATTCCTCCACAAGTCAATCAAACAAGCTAAGCGTCAGTATAGAGTCGCAATTCAATGGCTCAGACACGAGGGGTATATGGCAGGGTCTACAGTCAATCACAGACTACAAAAAGAAAACCAGCCCTGTTGCGAACCACGATGTCTTGCTCCCAGACAAACTAAACAACTTCCTTGCTCGCTTTGAGGACAATACAGTGCCACCGACACAGCCTGCTACCAAAACCTGCGGGCTCTCCTTCACTGCAGCCAATGTGAGTAAAACATGTAAACATGTTAACCCTCGCAAGGCTGCCGGCCCAGACGGCATACCTAGCCGCGTCCCCAGAACATGCGCAGACCAGCTGGCTGGTGTGTTTACGGACATATTCTGCTGATGTCACACCTCTGCGTCTTTGGTGAAATGTGGCAGAGCGAGAGCAATATTTGTCAAAACATGACACATGGGTCGATGTTGCCAGGCCACAGTGAATCACGTGAGTGTTGGTGGTATACTGTTTCGTGGAAACCTGGCTCACTCGGCATATGTTGTCAGTCGGTACAGCCACCCGGTTTCTTCACGCATTGCGCCGACAAACAAACATCTCTCTGGTAAGAAGAAGGGCGGGGGTGTATGCCTTATGATTAATGACTCATGGTATAATCATAACAACATACAGGAACTCAAGTCCTTTTGATCACCTGACCTATAATTCCTTACAATCAAATTCCGACCGCATTATCTACCAAGAGAATTCTCTTCGATTATAGTCACATATCACATATCCCCCCCCAAGCAGATACCTCGACGGCCCTGAAAGGACTTCACTGGACTCTATGTAAACTGGAAACCATAGATCCTGAGGTTGCATTTATTGTAGCTGAGGATTTTAACAAAGCTAATCTGAGAACAAGGCTTTCTAAATTCTGTCAGCATATGGAATGCGCGACACGAGTTGGTAACATTCTGGATCATTGCTACTCTAACTTCCGCGATGCATACAAAGCCCTTCCCCGGCCCTCCCTTCGGCAAACCAAACAATGACTCCATTTTGTTGCTCCCAGCCTATAGACAGAAACTAAAACAGGAAATGCCCATGCTCAGGTCTGTTCAACGTTGGTCCGACCAATCGGATTCCACGCTTCAAGATTGCTTCGATCACGTGGACTGGGATGTGTTCCGCATAGCGTTGGACAATAACATTGATGAATATGCTGATTCGGTGTGCGAGTTTATTAGCAAGTGCATCGGTGATGTTGTACCCACAGCGACTATTAAAACCTTCCCCAACCAGAAACTGTGGATTGATGGCAGCATTCGTGCAAAACCGATAGCGCGTACCACTGCTTTTAATCAGGGCAAGGCGACCAGAAACATGACTGAATACAAACAGTGTAGCTAATTCCTCCACAAGTCAATCAAACAAGCTAAGCGTCAGTATAGAGACAAAGTAGTCGCAATTCAATGGCTCAAACATGAGACGTATGTGGCAGGGTCTACAGTCAATCACAGACTACAAAAAGAAAACCAGCCCTGTTGCGAACCACGATGTCTTGCTCCCAGACAAACTAAACAACTTCCTTGCTCGCTTTGAGGACAATACAGTGCCACCGACACAGCCTGCTACCAAAACCTGCGGGCTCTCCTTCACTGCAGCCAATGTGAGTAAAACATGTAAACATGTTAACCCTCGCAAGGCTGCCGGCCCAGACGGCATACCTAGCCGCGTCCCCAGAACATGCGCAGACCAGCTGGCTGGTGTGTTTACGGACATATTCAATCATTCCTTATCCCAGTCTTCTATTCCCACATGCTTCAAGAGGGCCATCATTGTTCCTGTTCCCAAGAAAGCTAAGGTAACTGAGCTAAATGACTATCGCTCTGTAGCACTCACTACCGTCATCATGAAGTGCTTTGAGAGACTAGTCAAGGACCATATCACCTCCACCCTATCTGACACCCTAGACCCACTCGAATTTGTTTACTTCCCCAATAGGTCAACAGATGATGCAATCGCAATCACACTGCACAAACCCATCTGGACAAGAGGAATACCTCTGAAATAATGCTGTTCATCGACTACAGCTCAGCATTTAACACCATAGTACCCTCCAAACTCGTCATTAAGCTCGAGACCCTGGGTCTCGACCCCGCCCTGTGCAACTGGGTCCTGGACTTCCTTCCTTGGTAGCCCCCAGGTGGTGACGGTAGGAACCAACACCTCTACCCCGCTGATCCTCAACACTGGGGCCTCACAAGGGTGCATTCTCAGCCCTCTCCTGTACTCCCTGTTCACCCATGACTGCGTGGCCATGCACGCCTCCAACTCAATCATCAAGTTTGCAGACGACACTACAAAGGTAAGCTTGATTACCAACAACGAGGAGCCGTCCTACAGGGAGGAGGTGAGGGCCCTCGGAGTGTGGTGTCAGGAAAATAACCTCACTCTCAATGTCAACAAAACAAAGGAGATGATCGTGAACTTCAGGAAACAGCAGAGGGAGGAGCCCCCTATCCACATCGACGGGACAGTAGTGGAGAAGGTGGAAAGTTTTAAATTCCTCGGCGTACACATCACGGACAAACAGATATGGTCTACCCACACAGACAGTGTGGTGAAGAAGACGCAGCAGCGCCTCTTCAACCTCAGGAGGCTGAAGAAATTCATCTTGTCACCAAAAACACTCACAAACGTTTACAGATGCACAATCGAGAGCATCCTGTCGTGCTACATCACTGCCTGGTATGGCAACTGCTCCTCCCACAATCGTAAGGCTCTCCAGAGGGTAGTGGAGGTCTGCACAACGCATCCCCGGGGGCAAACTACCTGCCCTCCAGGACACCTACACCACCTGATGTCACAGGAAGGCCAAAAAGATCATCAAGGACAACAACCACCCAAGCCACTGCCTGTTCACCCCGCTATCATCCAGAAGGCGAGGTCAGTACAGGTGCATCAAAGCTGGGACCGAGAGACTGAAAAACACTAACTCAAATCTCTAGCCACTTTAATAATGAAAAATTGTAATAAATCACTAGCCACTAAATAATGTCACTTTATATAATGTTTACATACCCTACATTACTCATCTCATATGTATATACTGTACTCTATACCATCTACTGCATCTTGCCTATGCCGTTTGGCCATTGCCATCCATATATTTTCATGTACATATTATTATTCATTCCTTTACACTTGTGTGTATAAGGTAGTTGTTGTGAAATTGTTAGATTACTTGTTAGATATTACCTCATGGTCGGAACTAGAAGCACAAGCATTTCGCTACACTTGCATTAACATCTGCTAACCATGTGTATGGACAAATAAAATTTGATTTGAAAAAACAGAGAACACATATAAATACACAGGGGATAATGGGGAAAATGGGCGACAACTGGAGGGGGTGGAGACAAGCACAAAGACAGGTGAAACAGATCAGGGTGTGACAGTACCCTACCTCTACGGAAGTCACATGGAGTCCTACCTTGGCGCATACCTGGTTGATCGGGGTGCCGGTGATGGAACTCAGCAATGAGGGCTGGGTCCAGGATGTTCCTAGCGAGGACCCAGCACCTCTCCTTTTGGGCCATAACCCTCCCAGTCAACCAGGTCCTGGAATCCCCTGCCCCTCGGCTGAACCTTCAGAAGAAGCCTCACCGTGTATACAGGTTGGCCGTTGATGAGACGGAGTAGAGGGGTTGACCTGGAAAAAAGAGACAAAAGGCTGTGAGACAAGTTTAATTCTAGAAACATGAGTGGGATGTAAAAGGAGGGTATGGGGCAACAGAAGATGAACAGCAGAGCGGCTAGTAATCTTGGAAATGGGGAAAGGGCCAATAAAATTGCGGGAAAGTTTGCGGGATCCCGAGTGGACAGCCATATCCTCTGCCCAAAATGATAGCGGGGAGCCGGGGTCCTGGGTCTGGAGCTCTCTTTCAGGTACGCCAACAGTGGCAGATGAACATCTGGGCAGAGGGTATGTTGACTTCTTCCTCTTGCTCTGGGAAGAGCGGGGGCTGATAACCCACAGAGCACTCGAAGGGCGAGAGCCCAGTGGCCGAGCAGGGAAGGTTGTTCCGGGTTTACTCCACCCACACGAGTTGCTGGCTCCAGGTGGTGGAGTTGGCCGAGACAAGGCACCGACGAAGGCATTCGTTCAGATATATCCCTGGACGAGAACTGAGGGCCACGGTTCAAAACCATGTCCACTGGAAGTCAAAGGATCCGGAAGATGTGCTGCACCATGAGCTGGGCTGTCTCCTTGGTAGAAGGTAGCATGGGGAGGGGAATGAAATGGGTGGCTTTGGAAAACCTGTACACCACCGTGAGGATAGTGGTGTTGCCATCATCTGGTGGTAGACCAGTGACGAAGTCCAGGGATATATCTGACCAGGGACGGTGAGGGACAGGAAGAAGTTGAAGGAGGCCAGCCGGAGCTTGCCGAGGAGTCTTGTTCTGAGCACAGACGTTGCAGGCTGCGACAAACGTGGAGATATCCGTAGCCATGGTGGGCCACCATGGAGCAAGCAGCGTATGGGACAAACATCCGGTTAGCCGGGCCCCCCGAATTGAAAGGCGATGCGGAGATATTCCCGGGTCTTGTGGTTTATCCACTAGAGGTCGACCGAGTATGATTTATTGGAGGACCAAAATAAGTCGATACCGATTGATCGGACGATTGTATTTATTTATATAATTGTAATAATTACAATTACAACAATACTGAATGAACACTTTTATTTTAACTTAATATAATACATTAATAAAATCAATTTAGCCTCAAATAAATAATGAAACATGTTCAATTTGGTTTAAATAATGCAAAACAAAGTGTTGGAGAAGAAAGTAAAAGTGCAATGTGTATTAACATGAGACTTCAATATTCCCAGGTAAGAAGTTTTAGGTAGTAGTTATTATAGGAATTATAGGACTATTTCTCTCTATACCATTTGTATTTCATATACCTTTGACTATTGGATGTTCTTATAGGCACTTTAGTATTGCCAGTGTAACAGTATAGCTTCCGTCCCTCTCCTCGCCCCTGCCTGGGCTTTAACCAGTAACAGATCGACAACAGGCACCTTCGAAGCATCGTTACCCATCGCTCCACAAAAGCCGCGGCCCTTGCAGAGCAAGGGGAACAACTACTCCAAGTCTCAGAGAGAGTGACGTCACCAATTGAAACGCTATTAGTGCGCACCCCGCTAACTAGCTTGCAATTTCACATCGGTTACACTAGCCTAATCTCGGGAGTTGATATCCTTGAAGTCATAAACATATTTTATCTAACAGGTGGCATCCCTAAGTCTAAATATTGCTGTTACATTGTACAACCTTCAATGTTATGTCATAATTATGTACAATCCTGGCAAATTAATTACGGTCTTTGTTAGGAATAAATGGACTTCACACAGTTCGCAACAAGCTAGGCGGTCCAAACTGCTGCATATACTCTGATTACTTGCATGGAACACAAGGGAAGTGACACAATTTCCCTAGTTATAAGAAATTCATGTTAGCAGGCAATATTAACTAAATATGCAGGTTTAAAAATATATACTTGTGTATTGATTTTAAAGAAAGGCATTGATGTTTAGGTACACATTGGTGCAACGACAGTGCTTTTTTCACAAATGTGCTTATTATCACCCGTTTGGCGAAGTAGGCAGTGATTCGATGAGAAATGAACAGGAACCGCATCGATTATATGCAACACAGGACACGCTAGATAAACTAGTAATATCATCAACCAGGTGTAGTTAACTAGTGATTATGTTAAGATTGATTGTTTTTTACAAGATATGTTTAATGCTAGCTCGCAACTTACCTTGGCTTCTTGATGCCCTCGTGTAACAGGTAGTCAGCCTGCCATGCAGCCTCTTCATGGAGTGCAATGTGAGGCAGGTGGTTAGAGTGTTGGACTAGTAACCAGACGGTTGCAAAAACTAATCCCGAGCTGACAAGGTAAAAATCTGTCGTTCTGCCCCTGAACAAGGCAGTTAACCCAACGGTCCTAGACCGTCATTGAAAATAAGAATGTGTTCTTAACTGACTTGCCTAGTTAAATAAAGGTGTAAAAAATATATATATATATAAATAAATAAAATCGACCACAATCGGTGTCCAAAAATACCGATTACCGAGTGTTATGAAAACTTGAAATCAGCTCTAATTAATCGGCCATTCCGATTAATCGGTCGACCTCTACTGTCCACACTATGAATGGAAGTTTCGCCCCCTCTAACCAGTGTCTCCACTCTTCCAAGGCCATCTTCACCGCAGTTTTTGCACATTCCCAGCAGCGATGATGTATCCAAGGAAGGAGATGATGGAGTGATGGAACTCACATTTTTTGGCTTTGACAAACAGCTGGTTCTCCAGGAGACGCTGGAGGATTTGTCGGACGTGGAGAACGTGTTCTTGAGTCGAGCGGGAAAGATGAGGGTTTTGTCGAGGCAGAAGAACACGAACCGGTTTAACATATCCCGGAGAACGTCGTTAACCAGGGCCTGGAACACAGCAGGAGCATTGGTCAAACCGAATGGCATCACCAGGTAATCATAGTGTCCGCTAGCAGTGTTGAAGGCTTTCTTCCACTCGTCACCTTCCTGTATCCGTACCAGGTGGTAGGTGTTCCACGGGTCTAACTTAGAGAAGAGAGGTTCTTCTTCTTTTTAACCACAAAGAAATCCATGCCTCTGCTAAGATCCTCGATACTTTATTTTGTAAATATTCCAACAATTTGAGAGTAAGGTGAAAGGGACATCTATATAATTTTTAAAAAATCCTTATCTCATGCATTTGCGTGACCCTACATTTTTTCCAATGTGTCTTTTTGCATACCACTATCAAAATAAATATGTTGCTCATATCATATTCACATAATCCATCATAAACTATATGGCAGTTTAGGGTTCTGTTTTTCAGTCATGTAAATTAATGAAATTTGATATTGATGTATTTTAAATAAATTATGTTGAATGTTTCCATTTTAAAAAGTAAATTGCATTGTCTTAGTTTGGTTGTAAAGTATTACTTTGAATGTCATGAATATAATTGTCTACTGCAGGAATCAGCTAACTGAAAAATATGTACTCCTTTTGGACATAGACAGTTGACCATAGTGAAAGTTGAACGCAAAGTACAAGAGGCCTACATTATTTGACCTCTTGGATGCAGCAGTATCACTCCAGTCCACTGCGTGGTGGTAGAACCGTGCTGTTGCACACGTCCCACAAATGAAGAAAAGACCAGGAAGTAGAACCACGCTCACATTCATAACAATGGAGTCAAGCACAGATGCGGTTCCTCAGAATATGTTTACTTGCCATTTGTGCAGTTTATCTACACCATTCACATACTACGGACAGAAGCCACCCAATACCAGGGCTATTGTGTAAGTGAAGTTTTGATAACACTAGCGAAGTGTGAACTCAAGATTTGCTCATGCTTACTGGCTAACATGGAATGCAATGCAGTTGGTCCCTGGCTAGTAGCTTCTAGAGTATATAGTATAGTGGAGTCTCTAGTGGCCCAAGCTAGCGAACGTTTAGTGTGTGTCTATGACTGTCAACTCATGAGGTGTAAAGAAGGTTGTAGCTCTTAAATTTACTCGTCATGTTTTTGTTTCTTTCCCATCAGCTTGTTGGAAGAGTGTTTTGTGACCAAGGATCCTTTCAGTCCAGACGGCGAGAGGTTCCTTATCCTGGGATCCAACTGCAGTTTGTGCCACATCACAGTTTGTGTTGGAACGGTACGTTGTTTGCTCTTATTGCCAAAAATAATGAGCATGAAATGGCTGAAATCTGTTGTCTCATTGTACAATATATGATGTCAATGTCATAAGCTAGAAAGGAATATCCAGTCATTTTATTTTGGCTTAGTCACCCTCACCCTAAAATGCACATAATGCCTTAAAATGTATTCCAGAGTTGCATGTACATACACTATATGCAAATGTATGTGGACACCCCTTCAAATTAGTGGATTTGTCTATTTCAGCCACACCCGTTGCTGACAGGTATATAAAATCAAGCACACAGCCATGCAATTGCCATAGACAAACACTGGCAATAGAATTGGTCTTACTGAAGAGCTCAGTGACTTTCAACGTGGCAACGTCATGGGATGTCAAATTTCTGCCATGCTGGAGCTGCCCCGGTCAACTGTAAGTGCTGTTATTGTGAAGTGGAAACTTCAAGGTGCAACAAGGGCTCAGCCGCAAAGTAGTAAGCCACACAGAACGTGAGCGCCGAGTGCTGAAGCGCTTAGCACATAACATTTGTCTGTCCTCGATTGCAACACTCACTACTAAGTTACAAACTGCTTCTGGAAGCAACGTCAGCACAAGAACTGTTCGTCGGGAGCTTCATGAAATGGGTTCCCATGGCCGAGCAGCCGCACACAAGCCTAAGATCACCATGCCCAATGCCAAGTGTCGGCTGCAGTGGTGTAAAGCCTGCTGCCATTGGACTCTGGAGCAGTGGAAACACCTTCTCTGGAGTGATGAATCACTCTTTGGAAGTCCAACGGACGAATCTGGGTTTGGTGGATGCCAGGAGAAAGCTACCTATCCCAGTGCATAGTGCCAACTGTAAAGTTTGGTGGAGGAGGAATAATAGCCTGGGGCTGTTTTTCATGGTTTGGGCTAGGCTCCTTAGTTCCAGTGAAGGTAAAATCATACAATTACATTCTATACAATTCTGTGCTTTCAACTTTGTGGCAACAGTTTGGGGAAGGCCCTTGACTGTTTCAGCAAGACAATGCCCCCGTGCACAAAGCAAGGTCCATACAGAAATGGTTTGTCCAGATCCATGTGCAAGAACTTGACTGGCCTGCACAGAGCCCTGACATACACACCACCAAACACATTTGGGATGAATTGGTACGCTGACTGCGAGCCAGGGCCCAATCACCCAACATCAGTGCCCAACCTCACTAATGCTCTTGTGGCTGAATGGAAGCAAGCCTTCGCGCAATGTTCCAACATCTAGTGGAAAGCCTTCCCAGAAGAGTGGAGGCTGTTATAGCAGCAAAGGGGAGACCAACTCCAGATTAATGCCCATGATTTTGGAATTGAGTTGTTCGACGAGCAGATGTCCACATACTTTGTCTTGTAGTGTACATTTGCATCTTTGCTCAAATTCCTATAATGCCCCGACAATATTCCAGAAATGTATGGCTATGACATCTCGTCTGCACCCAAGCCAAAACTTTGGCAGTGATATAATTTAAATTGTGATGTTGAGTAAAAAAATGTACTTTTGATTTCACCTAATTTTAACATTATCATAAACTATTTTTCCTGTCGAGAGGGAAAAATAGTTTAAGTGTTCCACTTAAGCTTAACCAAATAAAGGAAAAAATGTGGACCTTACCATGAAATACTTACTTACAAGCCCTTAACCAACAATACAGTTCAAGAAATAGAGTTAAGAAGATATTTACTAAATAAACTAAAGTAAAAAATAACACAATAAAATTACATTATAATATCGAGGCTATATACAGGGGGTATTGGTACCGAGTCAATATGCGAGGGTACAGGTTAGTCAAGGTAGTTTGTACATGTAGGTTGGCGTAAAACGACTGCATGGGTAATAAACAGTGAGTAGCAGCAGTGTAACACAAAGGGAGTGGGGGGGGTGTCAATGTAAATAGTCCGAGTGGCTTTTGATTAATTGTTCAGCAGTCTTATAGCTTGGGGGTAGAAGCTGTTAAGGAGCCTTTTGGTCCTAAAAAACTCTGGTACCGCTTGCTGTGCGGTAGCAGAGAGAACAGTCTGACTTGGGTGACTGGATACTTTGACCATTTTTTGGGCCTTCCTCTGACACTGCCTAATTACCTAGTATATAGGTCCTGGGTGGAAGGAAGTTTGGCCCCGGTGATGTATTGGGCCCGTACGCACTATGCTGTTTTATTATTTTCATTTGAGGTTATCAATTTTAAAGAAACTATACATTGTACGCTCCACAATATGTCAATGTCTAGGTCTTGTGCTTCCAATAAGATGTACAGTATTATACTGGTGTATGGTTTTTCACCACAAAACACGAGAAAATGGCTAAAAAGAGTAGAACCAGCTCACCTGCTTTTACACTATGATTTGACATGTTCTATGTTTCTTTCAAAATAAATATTTTTAAAAGGGAAAAGTTTCACCATATTAAAATGAGAGTTCAGTTCACGTAACAGGTTTTACCTTAAAATGAAGGACAGATGTAAATGAATCACAAACACATAAGTACAATACTAAGTACTTTGTAGAAGCAACTTTGGCAGTGATTACAGCCTCGAGTCTTCTTGGGTATGACGCTACAAGCTTGGCACACCTGTATTTGGGGAGTTTCTCCCATTCTTCTCTGCAAATCCTCTCAAGCTCTGTCAGGATGGACGGGGAACGTTGCTGCACAGCTATTTTCAGTTCTGTCCAGAGATGTTAGATCGGGTTCAAGTCCGGGCTCTGGCTGGGCCACTCCAGGACTTTCAGAAACTTGTCACGAAGCCACTCCTGCGTTGTCTTGGCTGTGTGCTTAGTGTTGTTGTCCTGTTGGAAAATGAACCTTCGCCCCAGTCTTGAGGTCCTGAGTGTTCTAGAGCATGTTTTCATCAAGGATCTCTGTACTTTACTCAGTTCATCTTCCCTCAATCCTGACCAGTCCCTGCCTCTGAAAAATATCCCAACAGCATGATGCTGCTGCCAACATGCTTCACCGTAGGGATGGTGCCAGGTTTCCTCCAGAGATGACGCTTGGCATTCAGGTACAAGAGTTCAATCTTGTTTTCATCAGACCAGAGAATCTTGTTTCTCATGGTCAGAGTCCTTTAGGTGCCTTTTGGCAAACTCCAAGCGGGCTGTCATGTGCCTTTTTACTGAAGAGTGGCTTCCGTCGGGCCACTCTACCTTAAAGACCTGATTGGTGGAGTTCTGCAGAAATGGTTGTCCTTCTGGAAGGTTCTCCCATCTCCACAGAGGAACTCTGGCGCTATGTCAGTGACCATTGGGTTCTTGGTTACTTCCCTGACCAAGGCCCTTCTCCCACGATTGCTCAGTTTTGCCTGGTGTCCCTCTCTAGGAAGTCTTGATAGTTCAAAACTTCTTCCGTTTAAGAATGATGGAGACCACTCTGTTTTTGGGGGCCTTCAATGCTGCAGAAATGTTTTAGTACCCTTCCCCAGATTTGTGCCTCTACACACTGCTGTCTCGGAGCTCTACGGACAATTCTTTCGACTTCATGGCTTGGTTTTTACTCTGACATGCACTGTCAAATATGGGACCTTCATATAGACCGGTGTGGGCCTTTCCAAATCATGTCCAATCAATTGAATTTACCACAGGTGGATTCCAATCAAGTTGTAGAAACATCAAGGATGAACAATGGATCCAGGATGTACCTGAGCTCAATTTCGAGTCTCATAGCAAATGGTGTGAATACTTTAAGTACAAAGGTATTTCAGTTCTTTTTTATTTGTATAAATTTGCAAACATTTCTAAACCTGTTTTCACTTAGTCATTATGGGGTATTGTGTGTAGATGAAAAATGTATCCGTTTTCTTTTTAATCAATTTTAGAAATAAGGCTAACGTAAAAAAAAAAAATTGAAAAGGGAATGGGTCTGACTACTTTCTGAATGCATTGTATAAGCTGGAAGTAGAAGCTTAAGTGTTGTCCATTAGTTTACTCCAATTAGGGGAGGGGTGGTATGGTTAGGGAAAAATGTACAAAATACACTGCTCAAAAAAATAAAGGGAACACTTAAACAACACAATGTAACTCCAAGTCAATCACACTTCTGTGAAATCAAACTGTCCACTTAGGAAGCAACACTGACAATAAATGTCACATGCTGTTGTGCAAATGGAATAGACAACAGGTGGAAATTATAGGCAATTAGCAAGACACCCCCAATAAAGGAGTGGTTCTGCAGGTGGGGACCACAGACCACTTCTCAGTTCCTATGCTTCCTGGCTGATGTTTTGGTCACTTTTGAATGCTGGCGGTGCTTTCACTCTAGTGGTAGCATGAGACGGAGTCTACAACCCACACAAGTGGCTCAGGTAGTGCAGCTCATCCAGGATGGCACATCAATGCGAGCTGTGGCAAGAAGGTTTGCTGTGTCTGTCAGCGTAGTGTCCAGAGCATGTAGGCGCTACCAGGAGACAGGCCAGTACATCAGGAGACGTGGAGGAGGCCGTAGGAAGGCAACAACCCAGCAGCAGGACCGCTACCTCCGCCTTTGTGCAAGGGGGAGCACTGCCAGAGCCCTGCAAAATGACCTCCAGCAGGCCACAAATGTGCATGTGTCTGCTCAAACGGTCAGAAACAGACTCCATGAGGGTGGTAGGAGGGCCCGACGTCCACAGGTGGGGGTTGTGCTTACAGCCCAACACCATGCAGGACGTTTGGCATTTGCCAGAGAACACCAGGATTGGCAAATTCGCCACTGGTGCCCTGTGCTCTTCACAGATGAAAGCAGGTTCACACTGAGCACAGACGTGACCGAGTCTGGAGACATCGTGGAGAACGTTCTGCTGCCTGCAACATCCTCTAGAATGACCGGTTTGGCGGTGGGTCAGTCATGGTGTGGGGTGGCATTTCTTTGGGGGGCCGCACAGCCCTCCATGTGCTCGCCAGAGGTAGCCTGACAGCCATTAGGCACCGAGATGATATCCTCAGACCCCTGGGTTCCTCCTAATGCAAGACAATGCTTGACCTCATGTGGCTGGAGTGTGTCAGCAGTTCCTGCAAGAGGAAGGCATTGATGCTATGGACTGGCCCGCCCGTTCCCCAGACCTGAATCCAATTGAGCACATCTGGGACATCATGTCTCACTACATCCACCAACGCCACGTTGCACCACAGACTGTCCAGGAGTTGGCGGATGCTTTAGTCCAGGTCTGGGAGGAGATCCCTCAGGAGACCATCCACCACCTCATCAGGAGCATGCCCAGGCATTGTAGGGAGGTCATACAGGCACGTGGAGGCCACAAACACTACTGAGCCTAATTTTGACTTGTTTTAAGGACATTACATCAAAGTTGGATCAGCCTGTAGTGTTTATCAACCTCCATGGGTTGATAAATATGATTTCCATTGATAATTTTTGTGTGATTTTGTTGCCAGCACATTCAACTATGTAAAGAAAAAAGTATAATAAGAATATTTCATTCATTCAGATCTAGGATGTTATTTTAGTGTTCCCTTTATTTTTTTGAGCAGTGTATATATGGGGGATTGGAATTTATGCAGACAATTACATTGATGGAAGCCACAATCTATCAGCAATATTATAGCTGATCAACGCCCCCCTTCCCCGGTACAAAGTAAAGTGTGAATGAGGGGCAGCCCAGTGCCTGGGTTTTTAATGGAAATTATTTATATAGTCTCTCTTGTAGTGTTTTCTGTCATTTTAAATTTTCTTCTGATTAATAAGAGCAGTTCTAGCAATTGGAATTCATAGAGACGTTTGTTTCTGCTTCTGTGGCTAAAAGATAGTGTCAAAAGAAAACACTAGTGTGACATGTAGCTACAGTCAGAGTGCCTCGGACCCTCTTGCTTGGTAAGCTATTCTGGCTGCCTAAGACCCCTAGAGTTCCTCTCCGGGTGGAACGCAACGATGTAGACTAAAGTGCACGCTGCCCCCCCATTCCCCCAAAAAAGACTACCCTTGCATATGCATGCACACTAATTGACAGAGTAAACAGTTTCCATTGCAAGATGTCCAATAGAAACTAAATTCATTACAAGTTCAGGTAGGTCCCTCCCCGTTTTGTTCCATTTGCTTGGTTCCTAGTGAATACACCTAGGTTCTAAGCTCAGCAAAAAAAGAAACGTCCCTTTTTCAGGAGCCTGTCTTTCAAAAATAATTTGTAAAAATCCAAGCAACTTCACAGATATTCATTGTAGAGAGTTTAAACACTGTTTCCCATGCTTGTTCAATGAACGTAAACAATGAACATGCACCTGTGGAACGGTCGTTAAGACATGAACAGCTTACAGACGGTAGGCAATTAAGATCAGTTATGAAAACTTAGGACACTAAAGAGGCCTTTCTACTAAAAGGCCAAAAGAAAGATGCCCAGGGTCCCTGCTCATCTGCGTGAACATGCCTTAGGCATGTTGCAAGGAGGCATGAGGACTGCAGATGTGGCCACTGCAATAAATTGCAATGTCTGTACTGTGAGACGCCAAAGACAGGACGGACAGCTGATCGTCCTCCCAGTGGCAGACCACGTGTCTGCACAGGATCGGTACATCCGAGCATCACACCTGCGGGACAGGTACAGGATGGCAACAACAACTGCCCGAGTTACACCAGGAACGCACAATCCCTCCATCAGTGCTCAGACTGTGCAATAGGCTGAGAGCGGCTGGACTGAGGGCTTGTAGGCCTGTTGTCTTGTGTGGACCTGCCTTACATCACCGGCAACAACGTTTCCTATGGGCACAAACCTATCGTCGTTGGACCAGACAGGACTGGCAAAAAGTGCTCTTCACTGACGAGTCGCGGGTTTGTCTCACCAGGGGTGGTCGGATTTGTGTTTATCGTCGAAGGAATGAACATTACACTGAGGCCTGTACTCTGGAGCGGGATCAATTTTTGGAGGTGGAGGGTCGTCATGGTCTTGGGCGGTGTGTCACAGCATCATCGGACTGAGCTTGTTGTTATTGCAGGCAATCTCAACACTGTGCGTTACAGGGAAGACATCCTCCATCATGTGGTACCCTTCCTGCAGGCTTATCCTAACATGACCCCCCAGCATGACAATGCCACCAGCCATACTGCTCGTTCTGTGCGTGATTTCCTGCAAGACAGGAATGTCAGTGTTCTGCCATGGCCAGCGACGAGCCCGGCTCTCAATCCCATTGAGCACGCCTGGGACCTGTTGGATCAAAGGGTGAGGGTTAGGGCCATTCCCCCCAGAAATGTCTGGGAACTTGCAGGTACCTTGGTGGAAGAGTGGGGTAACATCCCACAGCAAGAACTGGCAAATCTGGTACAGTCCCATGAGGAGGAGATGCACTGCAGTACTTAATGCAGCTGGTGGCCACACCAGATACTTACTGACTTTTGATTTTGACACTCCCCCCTTTGTTCAGGGACATGTTATTTCATTTCTGTTAGTCACATGTCTGTGGAACTTGTTCAGTTTGTCTCAGTTGTTGAATCGTATTAAATGTTCATACAAATATTTACACAAGTTTGCTGAAAATAAACGCACTTGACAGTGAGAGGACGTTTCTCTTTTTTTTGTTGCTGCGTTTACATGTCAACTTCATTGCAGGGATAGTGTGCTTGCTTAATGTGTTTGCTACTATTTTTGTTTCTCTTCTTCCAGGGCTGCAGCCTTTTCTACTCCAAGCGATTCTGCATGCAGTGTGTGAACAAACACTTGGACCAGTTCCCCCCTCACATTCAAGCTGAGCTTGCCAAGAAAAAGCAGCCATCAAAGACAGATGTTTCATGATTTCTGTAAGACACATATTAAAGACTCTGGAGGTACTTCAGGAAGGAAAATCTCTAGCCTTTCAATTAGAAGATATCTCTCAGGGTTGTGGCTAGTGTGCTTGCCTTGGTCAGGTGACCCGGGTAGTATTCCCACTTAGGACGATACTCTCGTGATATACCCCACTGGAATAGACATGTTTCTGTTTTGGGAGAAATGGTTGGAACTGAACATAACTTCTGGGCCACATAAGGGATTCTACTTGGTGTCATACAGTTTTACCACTAGATGTCAGTAAAGACTTATTACAAGACTGAAAATGACAGTTCATTACATCCCTCATTCACAGCAGCTGAATTCAAGGAGTCCCAACATCAAAATATATAATGTACCTTGTTTAATATTTCAGTATAACATGGAACAATTTGACAACATGTTAAAAATATATATACTACCAGAAATACATGTAGTTTGCACTTTATGAAATATGCTTTGCCCAAGCAGTGATATAAATGCTATTTTTCTATAGATGACCTCAATGTTTATAAAAGAAGATGCACTGACTTGTTGACCTTGAAGAGTAAATGAGAACTCTCTGCTCCCAAGGAACATTCTGTGGATGCCTCCCAAATGGCACCTTGGCTGAAAGTAGTGCGCTAAATAGGGAGCCATTTTGGACAAAACTTAAATTGTATGGGTCCCAGTGAGGGAACTCCAAGTACATAGGCAATTGTAACCATTAAACTGCAGTGATAGTCAGATTGTGTCAAAGGCAGTTGACGATAGGCGAGCTGCCAACTATGATGGAAGGCATTTAACATTGAGGAGATGTCACTCTGGACTGGAAGCAGATTTAAAAAGCACAAACAAAATGGAGATGTTGGATATGTTGAACCCTGAACCCAACATTGCCAAATGCAGGACCGGTATAATTCCACAGAACCTTTCCCTCTCCCAGCTCTTTAGGAGACCATTCCAAACAAGAATCTCCTTCCCTTGTTCCAAAAACTGACAAAGTGTCATTCTATGACCGATCACAAGAGACTAATCCCTTCTTTTGTCATAAACCAATAAAAAATTAATACCATTTTTATCTTAATGGGTTGATCTGTTTAACTTCTAAAAATACAATATTCCTACAACCATATTCACCTTTAAGAAAGAAATATGAGTGGTTACTTGTTCTTAAACCAAGAAGCTCATTTTCTGTTTGAATAGCCTTCCCTGTCAATCTGATTCCCCAACTAGTAGTTCCTCTCTAATGTCCCGTGTACACTAGAAAGCGGTAAATGGGTGGCCTTGGCGGCATGCAGCAAGAGTGCCTCACTTGTGGGCATGCTGGCAGCATATAGTAGCACGTCCGATTAGGCGTCAAGAATTTAGCATAGCAAATGTGTGAAGGTGTGGTTATTAAATTGAATAAATAGTTTAATCCATTCTCCATTTCATGGATTTATTCACAGGTAAATGTTAATATGCTCTGGTGACAAACTTTGCTACCCTGTTTCCAATCGTCCACATGGTTGGGAGAACCTATTCAAGTAAGTGAATACATTTCGAAAATGTAAAAAAACACAATGTATTATTAGCTAACTACTTAATGCAGGCTAACTCAAATGAGCTGCTAACATAGCTAGCTATCTAGCCAACTTTACATACGGTATAGATAGCGAGATAATTAAATATCACCAGCTACCTAAACATTTTTATGTAACTAGCTAACAGCCATGGAGGAGGGTGAAAGGATAGCAGCCCCAACTGTCAGTGAGAGAGTAGGCTATTCTGGATAGGGCAGGTAATTTTGTGTAGTTCCAGTCCCTAGAAGTGAGGACGGAGATAATAGTAACATAATATTCAGTGTGGTATAATGAAGTCTGTTTCTTGTGAAGTTTTCTGTCCTCGGATACAGAGAGCTGTGAAAGCCTGTCTGCAGATGAAGTCCCAATGAAGAGCAGTGGCTCTCAGTCATGGTCCTGGGGACTCAAAGGGGTGCACATTTTTGTTTTTGCCTTAGCTCTACACAGCTGATTCGAATGATCAACTCATCAAGTGGTATTTATGTATTCATTTGTGATGCTACCCTTGATTATTATCCTGCTATTGTCACATGAAACATGTGCACATGCATCCATCTATCCAATGTTATCATGATTTGTTATGTGATATTATACTTTAGTCGTCAAATTGTATTAGTCACATGCGCCGAATACAACAGGTGTAGGTAGATCTTACAAAGGAAATGCTTACTTACTACGAGCCCCTAACCAACAATGCAGTTTTTTTTATACAGAAATAAAAGTAACAAGTAATTAAATATACAATGGGGTACTGGTTAGTTGAGGTAATATGTACATGTAGGTAGAGTTATTAACGTGACTATGTATAGGTAACAACAGAGTGGCAGCAGTGTAAAAGGGGGGGGGGGGTAGGCAATGCAAATAGTCTGGGTAGAGAGAGATGAGAGAATCCACAATGACCTGGTGATTATAAAAAGTCTAAATTGCATAGTTACTGTAAGATTGGGTGACCAGGGCCATATCTGGGACTGCCTCCTGGGGGAATTCAGGTGTGTGAAAGGCTACCTGTGTCCTGCATAACTTCGTGAGTTTTTATTTTACCTTTATTTAACTAGGCAAGTCAGTTAAGAACAAAATCTTATTTTCAATGACTGCCTAGGAACAGTGGGTTAGCTGCCTGTTCAGGGGCAGAACGACAGATTTGTACCTTGTCAGCTCGGGGATTTGAACTTGCAACCTTCCAGTCACTAGTCCAACGCTCTAACCACTAGGCTACCCTGCCTATGGACATGAGGGCATCTGCAGCTCGCCGCCTTGTGTCAGAGGAGAGGTCTGCTGCTCTGCAGGATGTTTCAAGGATGGGGGACAACAACGCAGCACGAGAGGCAATCCGTGTGGGGGAGATCTTCACCTTCTACTTCTTTGAAAAGGGTGCTGTTCCCTGGCAACACCATAGACTACACTATGCACAACCAAATGCTCTTAAGAGCCATCCACATTACAATAAGAGTATTCTTCCATTTACTTAGCTATGTCAACTGCAGTTATTACATTTCCCAGTTTCTCTCCTTTTGATTTCTACTTCAGGTGAAGGTGCTGTCTGTACAAAAACAAAACAGGCACTTTTAAGAGACACCAATATTGAAAACATTTAGAACAAGTAGACACCCTATAACCCACACCCTCGTATCAATCTGATTGATGGATTGTGTTGTGCAGTAAGCTGGCTCAGGTGTATAACCATGGCTCCTTCCACCTTCAAAGAATAGAAGAGTGGACCAACCATGGAGAATAGTAAGAAACATAATTATTTATATAACTACGCTATATTGTTTGTCGTCTCTGTACATGTTTTCAGTATAAAGTACTCTGCATCCACTTAGTGTGGACACCAGGTGAGACCACACAAACATTCCTGTTGAACATTGTCTCTAACTACCTTATTTTCTCAATAAGTCTATCTCCTTCACTTCATCCCTCTTCTCCTTAACTCCTCTAGGTTATATCAGCTGTGTCAGTGAACCCCTCCCACATCTGAACTGGCTGACAGAGGGCACAGTATGATCAGAGGTGAGATCACTTGGTCAGGTCAACAGGAACTATTATTAAAAAGCTACTTTACACTGAAATACAGAGATGCAGTAGTCCCAGAGTTCCACTGATCCAAGGTCAGTTTTGCATTTCACCTCCTGCTTATGTCTAACAATGTTAGAATAAAACGTCAGGCTTAAATGCTCTCTCTCTCCATCTGTCTTTCGTCTGCAGATATGTTTTGATGTGAGAGAGGATGCCAACCCCCAGTCCCATCATCTGCACCTCACCTGCTTTTAAGATAACCTTCGGGCCAACTTGAGACACTATGTAATTGTGATGAACTGAGAGAATATTTGGGTAGCACCGTGATTCATTAATCATATGCTGTCTTCCCTGCTCCTATGTTCTTACCTTTCCTTTTTACACCTCTTGCCACCTTTCTTCCTCTGCTTTTATTGTGCATTGAAGTACAGATTGAACTTGTGTTTATAATGCATCTATTTATAACACTTGGATAATGAACTTCTTTCAATAAAGCGTTTCACATTCTTTACTGGTTCAAATTAAGTCTCATTTGATGAAATACTACACCTATCCTGTGTTTATCAGATCAATGCAGATGAAGGGCATTCAATATTGAGATGAACCGGTTTTAGAGTATTTACATGATGCATAGAAAGTGTAGTGTTCTGTCTTAAATTATATTTCTGTTTATATGAAATACAAATCAGCCTTTTAACTATTTAAATCCTGTTTCTAGTCTATTAGTTACAATGTGTAACCATTGATGTCCCAGAACCAGGATTGATAAACACTGTTGAAGTGTATAATTGTAATACATACATGCAGACACCCCATCATTCAAAGACTGGAATTTGATACTCCTGGTATTGGATATGACTGAAAAATAATCTCAGAGATTCATACCTGAACTGCACCTCTGCACCAATCTGTGTGGACTCACCTGGTGGCTGCAAAGTACTTAATACTGAAAAACTTGCAGACCAGAGGACAAACAATATAGCGTAGTTATATGAATAGAAATAATGAAGTGTCTTACTGTTCTCCATGGTTGGTCCCCTTGCCCATTCTTTGAATGAGCCACAGTTATACACCTGAGCCTGCTTACTGCAAAACACAATCTGATTGATACAGGAGGGTGTGGGTTATAGGATGTCTACTTGTTCTAAATGTTTTCAATATGGGTGACTCTTAAAAGTGCCTGTTTTGTTTTTGTACAGACATCACCCTTACTTGAACAGCACCCTCACCTGAGAAGTAGAAATCAAAAGGAGAGAAACTGGGAAATGTAATAACTGCAGTTGACATAGTTAAGTAAATGTAATGTGGATGTGCAATGTGGATGGCTCTTAAAAGAGCCATATACAGTGTAGTATATGCTGTTGCCAGGGACCAGCACCCTCTTCGAAGAAGTAGGAGGTAAAGATCTCCCACAAACGGATTGCCTCCCGTGCTGCGTTGTTGGTCCCCATCCAGCAGACCTCTCTTCTAGCACACAGCAGTAGAACCCCTCCAGGTCCTTGTGTCCATACCCATGAAGTTATGCAGGACACAGGTAGCCTTCACACGCATGAATTCCCCCAGGAGGCAGTCCCAGATGGCCCTGGTCACCCAACCTTGCAGTGCCCTACACGGTAACTGTAGGAAATCAGTTTGAAGGAATCTCCAGTAACAAGGTATCTGTAGGAATATGGAATATGTCATTATTAGACTTTTACATCACCAGGTCATTGTATATTACTTAAGCAATAAGGCACGAGGGGATGTTGTATATGGCCAATATACCACTGCTTATGCGGTACACATTGCGGAGTGCCTGGACACAGCCCTTTGCTGTGGTATATTGCCCATATACCACAAACCCCAGAGGTGCCTTATTGCTATTATAAACTGGTTACCAACATGATTAGAGCAGTGAAAATAAATGTTTTGTCATACCTGTGGTATACGGTCTGATATATCACGGCTGTCAGACAATCCGAATTCAGGGCTGGCACCACACAGTTTATAATAAAGTATAATAACCCTTATAACAAATCATGATAACATTGGATAGCTAGATGCATGTGCACACATGTGTAGCATTTGACAATAGCAGGATCATATCAAGGATAGCATCACTAATTAATACATAAATACCACTTCAACCTTGATGATGAGTTGATCATTTGAATCAGCTGTGTAGTGCTAAATCAAAAACAAAACCCCTTTGAGTCCCCAGGACTGAGAACCACTGCACTTCATTGGTACCTCTTCATCCACAGACAGGCTTTCACAGCTCTGAGCACAGAAAACCTCACAAGAAACAGAATTCATTATACTCAAATTGGACCGCACTGAATATTACGTTACTATTATCTTCGTCCTCACTTATAGGGACTGGAACTACACAAAAGTACCTGCCCCATCCAGAATAGCCTTTTCTCTCACTTTGACACCTGGGGCTGCTATCCTTTCACCCTCCTCCATGGCTGTTAGCTAGCTACCTACAAATGCGTTTCGATTTATTTTTTTACAGTGATAAATACATCAAGATAGCTAGCTAATATGAAGTTTAGGTAGCAGGTGATATTTAATTAACTATATATATACAGTATGTAAAGTTGGCTAGATAGCTAGCAGCTCATTTGAGTTAGCCTGCACTGTAGCTAGTTAACTCATAATAAAAAAATGTTTAAACATTTTCGAAATGTATTCACTTAACGTTACTTGAATAGGTTCTCCCAGCCATTGTGGACGATTGGAAACAGGGCAGCAAAGTTTGTCACGAGAGCGGTTTAGAGCATATTACCATTTACCTTTGAATAAATTCATGAAATGGAGAATGGATTAAACTCTTAACCCATTTAATAACCAGACCTTCCTACAAACTTGTTATGCTGAATTCTTGACGCACAATTGAGTAGTGTCCATATGTTACCAGCACGCCCACAAGCAAGCCACTCTATACGGCCGAAGCAGCACTCTGCATTTTACTGCGTGCTAGTATACACGAGCCGTATCGCCATATTGGGTACAGCCAGGGAGAGGAAGAGAGAGGCCCAACTCTACAAAAAAGCAGCTGTCTCCCTCCAGTAGGAGGTGTTATTCGTTGTTTCGCCCACCAAGCAAGGCGTTTTTTAAGAATGTCGAATTTGGTCAACAAAAAGTATTATTTTCTAAGTGAGGTTTATTTGATCGAAAATAAGTTTCGTAATGCTTAAGTTGTTACGAGTATACTGATATAAGAAAGACGTGACATCCCGGCAACGTTTAAGGAAAAACACTTTATATTGGAGTTGTCTCGAGGTGGTTATGCATATTAATGAAATGAGGCTAGTAGCATAGCATCTCTCCCCTTTCAGTACAGACGGTTGACGTCAACAACCGTCATCGAATATTGAAAAACTGATTACAATATTGAGATGTATCCACCAATCCAAAGAAAGGATAGGCGGGAGCTAGACAGCTCAGGGTGCCGCGTGTGGACAACGACTCCCATTGTTAGGTCGGAGAGACATATATCTTGTCAGTATATCCATCATCTTTGGTACAGCACAGATGACTTAGTTCCGTAGTCAAACCGCAGAAAACAACCAACAGAACTAAACCTTCACTAGTCGGGTAGATTGAGGGCTAATCACGTTGGCTGTTTTACGGATGCTATGCATGCGTCTCTATCTTGTGATCCAGGTCGCTTATTTGAAAGGAATACTTGTTTTTTTGGATAAACCGTCGCGATTTAGGGTCGTTTTCATATGTGCAACAACATGTCAAATGTTAGTCTTTCGAATGGGAGTCCGACGTTGGAAAGGGTGGATCCGCGCCCGACGGATCACACGAAGCCCCAGATTTGCAGAAATCTTTTCGGATCGGTGGATCATGACGAATTTGGGAGGGAGTGTTTGGTTCAAATGAAAGAGATGGAGAAGATTTTTATTGACAAATGGAATTTTGATTTTCTAAACGACGAGCCCCTTCCCCAGGGAGATTATAAATGGGAACCGATGAAAAGCAGTGACATGCCAGACTTTTACAGCAGACCGTCTCATAAGCGAGTCTGGTCCTCTGGAAATGTGGACCATAACGGGAATCATGGAGTCCGACCGAGCTGTCCTGCGAACGGGGCTGAGCTATCCGAGAAGAGCGAGAGGCAGACGGATTGTCACCACTCTCACAACGGGGCAAGGAAAAGACATGCAAATCCAGGTAAATTATGCAGTTTTGAAAATGTACTTGAGTATTTTAGTTAACCAGTCATAAACAAATCAGACAGTCTCCATCGCACAATATGGCACAGTCAAATTAAATTGTGGCAATATGCGAGATTATATAACAATTCTGCGTCACTGCACTGATACACTCGCAGAAAGCCAATACTTTGTACCGCACACCGCTTGATTCCGTTGATACTTATTTTCTTCCCAGAAAGACACGCTTTGTGTGTCAAGCTATTTAACACGTTGATTTCTTGACATCTTGAGTTTTGAATGTTTGTTCTGCTGTGGCCTAATGAATAGCATGATTAAATGACCACTTTTGTTTTATTATTTTTATTTTTTACTTTAGTTTATTTGGTAAATATTTTCTTAACTCTTCTTGAACTGAGCTGTTGGTTAAAGGCTTGTAAGTAAGCATTTCACTGTAAGGTCTACATTTGTATTCGGCGCATGTAACAAATACAATTGGATTTGACTTGACTGTTTAGCTTGATGATAAACTTAATTTCGGAACTATGAGCTTTTTTGTAGAAAAACTGTTTACTGACATATCTTTAAATTGTGTTTTATCAGAGCCCCAAAGTACAAGTAAAAAGTTGCATTCCAGTGAAGAGGATGAAGTTGTGTCAAAGTCAGTAGAGCAGACACCCAGCAAAAACGATTCCAGGACACATGAACACTAATACCAAGGTAAGAACTTCATCATCATGCATTTCCAATTTCATACTGTAAAATGAGCATAACCCGGTTGTTCTAATAACCTTATTATAAACATAAGCATTTCAGTTTTTATGGCTATGTTGGATTTTAAATGTGAAGCCTTAGTGATGACACACTTTTGTAAACGCCCCAGCTATCTGGTCTAATATTAACTTAAGCAAACCTAGTTCAAGTGCAGAACAGTAGTAACACGTCATCAGCAGGCTTTGTATGAGAAGGGTTGTTTTCAAGAGAATGAGCTCTGCAAGCTGCTGCTCTCTCACTCTGCAACAGTGTCTTGAGTGACATGTTGACATTTAATGTACACTTTTGCACTGTTTTCTTGCTTCAACATAATACACAATGCATGATTCTGGACAACTAAACTGTCTTTACTATGCATGTGTTATAACCTTCAGGCTATGTACCCATAACCCCTTCTGTGAACAGAGCTAATATGAATTGGTTTTCCCCACAGTGCTGAGAAGTCCTCCTTTTTCGTTGAATACTCTACTTCAGGACCTGAAGAAGAGACGAGGGATAGAAGAGAAGACAGGATACAAAATGGCCTGCCTTTAGGAGGGAGGGAGGCTGTGCAAGCACTGAATATTTACACTAAAGTTTTGGCACTCAATTTAATCCAATCGCTTCAAAAGCAGAAAATGTAGCAGTGTGCCAAAACGTTTTTCCCTTTTTGCTCAGTTTAATTTTTACTACCTATGTTTCATATGTAGCACATAAAACATAATATTATTATGTTGTTAAAATGTGTGTCTTGAAGAATTGCTGTGCAGTTTTCAAAAATATATTTTTTGTTTGTAAAAGTGGTCATATGATATCCTTGTTCAGGTATAATTGATAGTTATAAATGTAGATTATTTCTAAATCAGGGTTTTTGAGAGTATCTCATCAAAGAATCAGTTGTTTCTATTGTGGGGCTTTTTGCAGTGTTCATTGGTAGTACATAGTTTGAAGGCATATTATTCAAAAACTGGTCTTTAGGGTGGGGTCAATTCTATTTCATTGATGAAGTAAACGAAGTTTCAAATTCCAATTTTCCCCAATGCTTTTCAATGAGAGAAAATATTTATAATATATAAATATATATGCATTTTTGTTTATTTCCTGAATTGACTGAATTTGAATGTAATTGACCCAACGCTACACTAAGGTCATACTGTCAATCAGAATGACTTATATGTTACATGACCTAACTAGATAAAAGTTTACATGCAAATCATATATTATTATTAATTTTTCCAACTGCGAAAGGGAAAGAACCTGCCAAAGTTTCAACATTTGTCTTATTTTTATGGAAAAAATATTAAATGACTAGGGATTATTCATGGAATAATTAGAAATTTTTGGAAAAAGTTAGAATATATGAGTCCCAATTTCTCAGTATTAATTATTATTATGCCGCCCTAAAATCAGTTGGTTTCCTTTCACTTATTTATAATGTGGTCCAGTTTGACCAGAGTAGCCTATGCTCTCAGATGTGTTGTAACCACTGGGCACTTTGCAAACATAAATATGTGAATCAACAATTTGCCTCTTATTGTGTGTTGAATTCATGTTGAGCATGACATGGCACTATATAGATTAAAGACAAAGTTACACTGCATGTAACTGTATAAAAGTTTCAAGTGTATCTTTGTATATTTCCTTGTAAAAATTATAGTAACTTATTTTTGTTCAGGTTTTTGTGGTTGTATGGATATCCAAAGTGGCATTTTCTGTGCATTGTTATGTAAATACTTTTAAAATGTTGTTTTTGGATACAAAAGGTTGCAAAACTGAGCCTAATTAAAAATATACCTGTATATTTTGTATTGTGTCTCTGAAAAAGGCAATCATTTGCTAAACAATTATATTGGGTTAAATAAAAAATGACGTATTATTTTCATAATTGCATATTATGTGCCCATTCATTTTCCTCCATATGTCCACATTGTCACAGTATGCTATACATTGTTTAATTTAGGCTATAGTGCGCAAGGGCCAACCTCGGCAGTAGGCTAGTAAAGGTATTAGTTATGACATGGTTGATAATGTGTAAAAACTCACGTATAGACTAGTCACCCAGGAATTATAGTTGCGCAGCAGGACGCGAGTTTAAGGGATCCTTGTGTGAAAGGACAACGACTAGTTGCAACTTTTGATCATTCATCCCCCCTTCTCTCTCCTCTAACTATTCCCTAGGTCGTTGCTGTAAATGAGAATGTGTTCTCAAGTCAATTTACTTGGTAAAATAAGGGTTAAATGAAAACATTAAATAATAATGCTACAGTTGAAAAAATGCATGACGCTACTGTTTATTGAGTGAAGAGATTCTTTAGAATGGAAAACGCAATAGATTCCACGAGACATGCTCAAGAGAATGTGCATAATAATAAATAATTGGACTTCGATTACACGTGGCTCGCGCTGCAGAGAAGGTAAACAACCTCATTTGTAATGTGCAAACTACGCTAGTGTGTCTAGGATACTTTACAACTATCGCAATACACACTCTTTTCATGTGGTATCAAAACAATGACGCACAACTCTATATTACAGATCTTGGGCTGATTTACGCGCCATTCTCTACAGGAGTTTGCACCGAAACTCGACTTAAAAAACAACACGCATAGTGAGGGCACATCCTGTACTATCGTGTGGGTGAAAAATAATGTTATTGACACTCGCTTTATCCAATCAGGAACGCATTAAGAAAAGCACACCACTTATGACAGCCACTTATGTTGGCTTTCACTGCAGCCAGGTTTGAACGGAGTTAATTTAGGTCAGGACAGCGTGTTCTTTTCGAGGAGCACGCCCCCAAGTACTTTCATTGGCTGGCCAGACTGGGGTGCGTCTTCTTGCTTATGCAAGCAGGAGTAGTACAGTGTAAAATGTGAATAGAACTGTGTCTGTGATTACCTCCTTTTTCAGTGAAAGAAAGCTAAAGATATGTGGAAGAAAATAAACAACAGTGATGTGTGCATAGAGATAAGTGGAAAAACAATTTCATGGTGGACAGTCACATGGAGGATAGAATATATTCGTTTACAGCACAGTTATAACACCTGTGTGTGTAGTGTACATACATGTGATGCCTGGATAATATTCTGCAATAGCTAGTTAATAGTTATTCTGCATTGGTACATTTATTCAATATTTAGTGGTACTGTCAACTGTTTATGGATTGAAAATGGTCTAAATAGTAATGGCAGACATTGCTTACAGTAGAGTACTGTGGTAATGAGTTTACACTGTCTGACCTTGGCTGTAGTAAAAAGATGACCACATCCCTCAGTTGTTATTGTTGTTGATGCCAAATTTCTAGGAAGCCACTGTGGTGGAGGCCGTTCACATACTTCTGGTTAATCTGAATTTGATTACTTCAATTCAAGCCAAAAACAAACACTTATTTAAAGAAGTAGTGTGTATTGCATATCTCTCTCAGAAGAGGAAAGAAACATAATGTATTGGTATTATTACTCTCTCTTCACTACAATGTTGATACACTATGCCAGATTGGACTACATAACTATTGCCACAAACAAGCCTGTAAAATACTTCACTATTCATATGGGAGCTGTCAAAGTTTTTTCTGTTGAATTTGAAAAAATATTTTGAAAAGTCATTGAATGAAAGCCTTAACAGTCCCATCCTAATATAAAAGACTGTATCCCTTGGAGCACACTGTACAATATACACTATACTATACAATATAGTCCAGCAACAATCTGTGACTGTTATTACTCATTTAGCTATATTGTGATTATACCGTTACCTCAAATGCACTGTTTCTCCCGTACAGTTGTTTTATTTTCTTGCCCAAATGACTCATGAAACCATAATGAACTGTGATTTTAGATAATAAAACATTTGGGAGCTACTAGTGTTTTCCTCTAAGTGACAGTACTCCAGTTAATCTTAAATACCCATTTCCTCAAAATTTTCTCAATTAACCACAACCTCTTGTCAGGGCAAAAAGCCCTGTGTAAGGTTTTTGGCCTACAGTAAGTGAGAAACAAATAATTTAATGGTAAAGGGAATTACTACACATTTATTTCTTTAAGTATCACACCCTTTCCTCAGCTACTGGTTAAGACATCTTATAGATGGACAAATGAATATGGAGCACATAGGCCTACTGTACAATGCAGCCACATTATTAAACCCCACTGTGTGTTACTCCTTTGTTGACTGTCAGTTGTCAGCAAACCAGCCCATTACTCTTATTGAAATGACATTTTGATGGTCTCTTTTGAGATTCTCTACTGACTACAGGTAGATGAGCTAGGTCAGGTCAATCTTTGAAGTGATTCAGCATTTCATAGAGTAGACAACCAGAGTCATGCACATACAGGTGGTCACAATTTTACTAATAATCCCAGCACCAGATGTTATTTAACTAGGCAAGTCAGTTAAAGAACAAATTTTTATTTACAATGACGGCCTACCCCGGCTAAACCCAGACGACGCTGGGCCAATTGTGCACCGCCCTATGGGACTCCCAATCACAGCCGGATGTGATGCAGCCTGTATTCGAACCAGGGACTGTAGTGACACCTCTTGCACTGAGATGCATTGCCTTAGACCGCTGCGCCACTCGGGAGCTTAAAGTGAGTTCATATCAGATCCAACTGAATGGCACTCAGAGCTCAATAACAACAGACAGAGCTCATTGGAAATGGAAGGTCAGCTATTGTTGGGGTTATCCTTGATGGAGAGGTAAACTACTGTGCAGCAGCCAAAATATTTAGGTATTGTGCAAGTGTGTGTGGATGCATGTGTGCATGTGTTTAACTCAATTCAACTGGCAAAAAGGCAAGGTAAACATTTTTAAAGGACCCAGCGTATTGCCAAGTAGTTAGGTGGTGTGTGTGTGTGTGTGAGTGAGTGAGGGTATGTGTGTTTTTTCCACACGTGTGTGTGTGTGTGTGGGTAAAGTTGACAATTCCCCTCATACCGACCCCTTCATTGATATGGCTTTGTTAGCACACACCACCCATAATCTCCCCTCGGTGACCCTCTGTCCATTACCTAGTAATAAGAGGTGTAGGTTTCAATCAAATCAGCTCAGAGGTGTGCATGTGCGCACGTTTGTATGAGTTGTCTGAGCCCATTCCCAACTCATTCAAAGATGAACACCAACCACATTTCTGTGGTACGTGAATTAACAGAGGCTTAACAGATAATGAGAAGAGAAAAGGACAGTAAAAATCTGAAATGTTGGCGCTGGCACTATTAATAGACGATTAGCAGAGGCCCAAAAAACTTGAGCTCTGGTGCAGGACGCGGACCCCACTTCACCATCGTCTTAGTCCGCCTCCGTGGCTTTCTAACCATGGCCACCCTTCTCAATGACCCCACTGGACAGAGGGGCAGCTCGGGACAGAGGGGCGGACGCTCTGGCGCCTCTGGGCTGAGGGGCTCTGGCGCCTCCGACTCCATCAGCTCCGGACAGGTGGGAGACTCCGGCAGCAGCGCCGGACAGGCGGGAGACTCCGGCAGCAGCGCCGGACAGACAGGACCACCTGTAGGGAGGAGACAGAGAGACAGCCTGGTGCGTGGGGCTGCCACCGGAACCACCAGGCTGGGGAGACCCTCAGGAGGCTTGGTGTTAGTAGGAGGCATCTGAAGGACCGGGCTGTGGGGCAGCACTGGAGCTCTGGTGCGCAGCCTTGGCACAGCTTTCCCAGGCTGGACAACTACTCTAGCCCGGACCCTCCAGAGTGCAGGCACAGGTTGAACCGGGCTGTGGGTAAGCTGTGGGTAAGCACCTCTCCCTTAGGCTCCACTCCCACATTTGCCCGGCACGAGCGGAGCGCAGGTAGAGGACGCACTGCACCCTCCCAGCGCCCCGGAGACACAGCACGCAGAGCCGGCGCAGGATATCCTGGCCCGAAACGGCGTCCCGGTGACCAGACACGCTGAGCAGGCACCATACGCCCTTGCTGGATGCCCACACTCACATGACACTCTCGGGGGGCTGCCCTATAGCGCACCGGGCTATGGGCACATACTGGCGACACCGTGCACTTAACCGCATAACACGGTGCCTGACCAGTAACATGCTGCTTATAATAAGCACGAGGAGTGAGCTCAGGTCTGCTACCTGGCTTAGCCCCACACCTCGTCTGCCCCCCCCAATTTTTTGGGGGGGGGGCTGCCTCTCGTACCTGTCGCACTGCCGTGCTGGCTTCGCCAACCTCATTCTCCTGTAACCTTCCTCACACTGCTCCATCGAATCCCAGGCGGGCTCCAGCACTCTCCCTGGGTCGACCGCCCACCTGTCTATCTCCTCCCAAGTTGTGTAGTCCTGTGATGCTGGCCGCTGTTGTTGCTGCTGCTGCTGCTGTCGTTGCTGTCTTTTACCACGCCGCTTGGTCCTTGGTTGGTGGGTGATTCTGTAAGGGATATCCTGCTCTTTTTCCGAAGAGGAGAGGCGAAAAGGATCAGAGGACCAATATGCGGCGTGGTAAGTGTCCATGGTTCTTTTTAATACGTAAATGTACACATGAACAACTGACTACAAAAACAAGAAATGTGAAAGAAAAAAAAACAGTCCTATCTGGTGCAGACACAGAGACAGGAACAATCACCCACAAACACACAGTGAAACCCAGGCTACCTAAGTATGATTCTCAATCAGAGACAACTAATGACACCTGCCTCTGATTGACAACCATACTAGGCCGAAACATAGAAATACCCAAATCATAGAAAAACAAACATAGACTGCCCACCCCAACTCACGCCCTGACCATACTAAATAAAGACAAAACAAAGGAAATAAAGGTCAGAACGTGACAAACAGGCAAGCTCAGTCAAGCACCAATAAAGTATTTGAAATTATTTAAATTAGCATTTGAACCCAGGTCTGTCAGTGAGTGAGTGAGTGAGTGGGAGGGAAATTGAGGCCCTGGCTAAGACTCCCTCAGCCCAGGTTAGGCCAAGACGTGTCCAGCTTCAGTGCAGGATATACAACTCTGGTTTCTCTTCATTACGCACAAGCCTTTCACCTTTTACTAAAGACTTCCGTGGAGAGGAATAGTTACACGAGTTCAACGTATTTTTGGAGGGGCTTTGCTTCTTGCAGAGCCCGGTATCTTGTTTCAAGAGAAATTGACAGAGGTGGTGGGCCAGGATAGTGACTTAAAGACGCATTAGCGACTTTTTCCAATCTGTCTGTCGCCGGGTGGGTGGCTGGGGAGGGAGGAAGGGTTGGAGACGGCTTTTGCAAACCCGCTGAGGTCTGTCGAGGCCCCCGGGGGCCCGGCGTTTGCAGGGTTCCATTTGTGGGTTATCGCTTCTCGGCCTTTTGGCTCAGATCAAGCTTGGTACTGAGGTGCCCCAGAGCCCGCTGAGTCAAAAGGTCGAAGTAGAAGGGCGGTAAAAGGTTAGTGATTATCAATATCAAATATCTCAAGTGTTTTTTGTGGTTTTTCCCTCCTTTTTCTGTTTTTGTTTTTTCAGGAGGAGAGCGTCAATCTCCTTGCGGAGATGGCGCGTTCTTTCTCAAGTGGGTCGGTCCCTGGAATTGGGTTAGCAAATACCCTGCGTTTCTCTTGGAATGAGAAAGATGTGGATCCATTTGGTCGGGAGGCATTTGGAAGAACCATATTAATGGGTTTTTTGAAATTATCAGTGAAGGAAGTGTTTTGCCTTCAGGGGAACTCTCTGGACGGTTCTTTTGATGTGGCTTTCTTTACTGAAGGCAAGCATGACGAAGTCCTAAAGAAAGTAAGAGCGGCGGGGGATACGAGGCCAATGGGTCAATATATGGTGAAGAGCCTGGCAAGGAATAATTTCCGGGTGGTGACTGTCAACATGTATAACCCTTATGTCAAGGATGAAGAGGTGAGGGCCTTTCTGGGGAGGTATATGGACAATGTCTCCTCAGGAAGGCCCCTCAAGGACTCGCTGGGTTTTTGGACGGGGAGGAGAGGGTATCAGGCCCTCCTCAGGGAAGATCCTCGGGGGATGGGAGGGTACCTTCATCCCCCGGCTATGTTCTCCCTGGGGGCTGACAGGGGGACATTATACTATGCGCGTCAGCCCCCGTTTTGCAGGCGCTGTATGGCCTATGGACACATCCTGGCCTCGTGCAGCACTAGAAAGTGCAAATTTTGTGGATCTGGGGAGCACGAGGCAAAGGACTGTTTGCCTCAGCCCCTCAACATTTAGCAGAGGGTGGCTCCAGTGAGGGGTCTGGGGGCTGTTTGTCGGAGGGATCGCAACTCCTGTTTGGGGAGATGGGATCCCCAACACTCAGCCCCGAGGCATTCAGAGAGGGGAGTCTGGAGGGTGGTGGTGAGGAACCCAGGATGCAGGGCACTCGGCCTAACACACTGCCTGCATTCTGGGTTGGAGAGATGGAGAAGGACGGGGGCGTCAGGAGAGGAGAAGACGTCCCCGCCGGTGGAGATGGACCAGGGGAGCATCAGGTGAGTCTCCTGGTTTTTCTTTGGGTTTTGGGTTTATTTGTAGGTAATCATTAAATATATATGTCTGTTTCTTTTCTTAGTTTAAATGTTAGAGGGTTAAGGGATTTTGTTAAAAGGAGGGCGGTATTTTGTTATTTAGAGGGGGTGGGTTTTGATTTCTGTTTTTTAAAGGAGGTTCACCTGAGGGATGGTGGGGATGTGCGTAGATTTAGGAGGGAGTGGGATAAGGGGGAATCTTTTTGGGGCATAGGAGGGGTGCACTCAACAGGAGTAGGGATTTTGTGTGGGAATAGAGAGGTTAAGGTAGAGAGCACGTTTGTTATAATGCAGGGTAGAGTTATGGGGATAGATGTGGAGTATAGAGAAGTTAGGTATAGGTTAATTGGGGTGTATGGACCACAGGTGGCGGCAGTCAGGAGGGAGATGGTGGACTGGCGCCCCTGTGTGTTACAAATAGGCACTTGGTGATAGGAGGGGATTTTAATATAGATTTAGGGTTAGGGGGTGATAGTAGTGCAGGTGCCATCACCGGGCTAATGGCTTGCCATGGTCTGGTTGATGGTGGCCTGCATACTACTCCGGTAATGGTCGGTCCTACATGGCGCAACTCCAGGGGGGTTGCGCGGAGGCTCGACTACATTTTTATATCCAGGTCTTTGGGTCAGTTGTCTGGGCGGCTGTTGCCTGTTTCCTTCTCGGATCACGACGGGGTGTTCCTGCAGGTGGGGTCGCCAGTCTGCCTCTTCGGTAGGGGGTACTGGAAATTAGATCGGGATATACTGGAGGAGCAGGCTTTCGTTGACACATTTTTTTGTTTCTTTCGAAGGCTTGATGGCCTTCGGTCTATGTGCGAGGGGGTGTTAGAGTGGTGGGATTTAGTTAAGGTGAGGATTAGGGCTTTTATAATAGGTTATTGTAAAAGGAAAAAGAGGGAGGAAAGGAGGGAGGTGGATCGTCTCCAAAGGTTAATTGAACTCGAGTACGAGGCAGGCAACCTCGGCGGGTCGATTGACTGGGAGAGATCATCTGCCCTAAAGGCGCAGCTCAGGGAGCTGCAGGAGCAGAAGGCTCGAGATTTCCTGGAGCGTGCGCATAGTGGCTTTCTAGAACATAATGAGACTTGTTCCGCTATGTTCTTTAAGTCGGTTAGGGCCAGGCAGAGTAGGAAAGTAATGCATGGCGTTAGAAAAGAAGATGGTAGTATAGTTAGAAAACCAGAGGAAATGGTCAGGGTGACAACTGATCATTTCCGAGGGTTTTTTAAAGAAAGGGAGATAGATGTAGAGCAGGGAAACGTGTTTTTAGAACACTTGTCCCGGCGGCTGCCGGAGGACATTAGAGACGGGATGGAGGCCCAGATCTAACTAGAAGAGGTTGAGAGCGCTCTTAGGAGGATGGGAAAAGGGAAGGTGCCTGGGATGGACGGGCTGCCGGCTGAGTTTTACCTCAAGTTTTGGGGTATACTTGGACCAGTGGTCCTCGAAGTCTTGAAGGCCATTTTTGAGACGGGGGTCCCGGGGGGATCAATGGCTGTTGGTGTGCTGTCACTTCTTTATAAGAAGGGGGAAGCAACCGACCTTGGCAACTGGCGGCCGTTGACCATGCTGTGCGTAGATTACAAGATTCTTGCAAAGGTTTTAGCAGACCGGTTGCGCACAGCCCTTCCCTACGTCGTCCACGAGGATCAGACGTGCGGGGTAGAGGGCCGTTCTATAAGATGGAACCTACAGTTGATCAGGGACTCCATCGCCTGGGTTGAAGATAGAGGGCTGCCTTTAATGGTAGCAGCGCTAGATCAGGCGAAAGCCTTTGATCGCGTGAATAGATCCTTTCTATTCAGGGTGTTAGGTAGATTAGGATTTGGGGAGAAATACATAGGATGGATCTGTACTTTATATGTCGGAGCGGGGTGCCGAGTTAGTGTAAACAGTCATTTAGGTGACGTTTTTGACCTCTCGTCTGGGGTCAGGCAGGGATGCCCACTCTCGGCTCTCCTCTTCGTTCTGTACATGGAGCCTCTGGGGGCTGCCATTAGGGCAGACACAGGGGTGGAGGGCTTGTTGATCCCTGGGAGCGGTGGGCTGCGTGTTAAGATGACGCAGTACGCCGAAGACACTTCCTTGCTGTTATGCAAGGACTCGTGCTTGACAAGGTCCCTTGCCATCATTGGGGACTTCACCCGAGCGTTGGGGGCGGTTCTTAACCATGCAAAGTCTTCCGTTAAGTTTTTCGGAAGATGGCGCGGTAGGACGGATGTGCCCGGAGGGTTATCTCTCTGTGAGGGGGCTCTGAGGATTCTCGGGGTCCATTTTGAGACCTCTGGCTCAGTGACGCTGAACTGGAACATGGGTATCGCAGTGGTACAGAGGAAGCTAGCAATGTGGAAGGCTAGGTCTTTGTCTTTTATAGGTAAGGTCCTGGTCTTAAAGGTGGATATATTGCCATCTCTTTTGTATTTGGCATACATCTACCCATTGCCGGCTTGTCTGAGAAGGCCTCTAGTGAGGCTCGTGTTTCAGTTTATGTGGGGTGGCAGGTACGAGTGGGTCGCCAGGGCGCGCATGCTCTGTCCCTTTGGGGAGGGAGGTAGGGGGATACCACATTTCCCCCTCAAGCTAGACGCAATTTTTGTTTCTTTTCTGTTGACGGAGCTTGCAAATCCGGTTATACACCAGTCCGGTTACCTCCTGCGGGTGTTTTTCTCATATCAGGCGAGAAGCGTAATGGTGTGGTCTAACGCGGGTCCTCGGGCGGAACAGCTGCCGTGGCACTTTGGCCATGCGGCCAAGTGGCTACGTGCGCACCCCGAGGTTGAAGTTGCCCGAGTAGGTTTAGACCACAGGCACCTGTACGAGGAGGTCAGGCAGGCAGGGAGTCCTGCGCCTGTAGCGGGCATCTCGTCAGTGGTCTGGGAGGGAGTGCAGGCGCGGGGCCTAGACAACAGGCTCAAGGACCTGAATTGGTTGAGCCTCCACAAGTGCTTGCCGGTACGTGCTATTATGTACCGGCATAGTTTGGCGCAATCCCCCACCTGTCCAAGATCTGCTTGTGGCAGGGAGGAGACTGTGCGCCATGCCTTTTGGGACTGTGCCTTTGCCGGAGTGGTATGGGCTAGGGCACGGGTGTTGATAGGTTTGGTTAGGAACGATTTTGTTGTGACGTGGGCTAGGTTAGAGAGAGGCGTAGGGAGAGCGAGAGGAACGCATAGGGACAGGTTTCTGCTCTGGCTTCTCATGAGTCTCTTTAAAAAGGGACTGTGGTAAGCCAGGCAGAATTTAGTCAAGACAGGGAAAGATTGGGGGGTGGAAGGGATAGTGAGGAGGGTGGAAAGTGATTTGAGGGGGAGGATGAAGAGGGAGGAGAGGAAGTGGGGGCAGCATGCGGCACGGGAGAGGTGGAAGGGGGGATTAGGGCTGGGAGTGTTAGATTTGTAAGGGGATAGATTAGGGACTGGGAGATAGGGAAGCGGTTAGGTATTGGTTAGGTATGACGGGGAGGGACGATGCTCGGCTGAGGTTTGTTTTTGTTTGGGTGTTTGGTGATGGTATTTTGTAAATAGTATGAATGAGAATTATGATTTGTAAGTATGAATGGTACTGATTGTAAATAAATTATTTTTTCAAAAAAAAAATCTGTTCTTATCAGTATAATATCTGATACGTCCCCCATCGGGGGACCTTATATTAAATGGATTTTTTTGAACAGGGAGTCGGAAATGGGGCTTGCTCCGTCCGCTCCACGCATCGACCCGGTAATGCAGTACCTCCGGGAACGGTGCAACACTTTTCTCCCGTTGTCAAGGAAAAATACAAACTCACAAAGCTATGTAAACAGCTAGCTGCAAATTAGCTAGCTAGCTGCTAGTTAGCTAGCTAGCAGAAGAAGAGAAGGGACAAAAACATTCAAACTGAAAGAAGGGCGAAGCGCTCTTCAATGGGGTCCCCCGTTTCCCGCCATTTTAGTTAAAAAAATAAATAAAATAAAAATAATTGGGCCAGGATAGTGTGTGTGTGTGTGTGTGTGTGTGTCTCTCTGTCTCTCTCTGTCTCTCTGTCTCTATCTGTCTCTCTCTGTCTCTGTGTGTCTCTGTCTCTGTGTGTCTCTCTGTCTCTGTGTGTTTCTCTGTCTCTCTGTCTCTGTGTGTCTCTCTGTCTCTGTGTGTCTCTCTCTCTGTCTCTGTGTCTCTCTCTCTCTGTCTCTGTGTCTCTCTCTCTGTCTCTCTCTCTCTCTCTCTGTCTCTGTGTCTCTCTCTCTGTCTCTGTGTCTCTCTCTCTGTCTCTGTGTCTCCAAGGCAACTTTTGTATTTTTTATTTAACCTTTATTTAACTAGGCACGTCGATTAAGAACAAGTTATTATTTACAATGTCGGCCTATCCCTCATTTTAAATAAGAGTTACAGTAGTGCGCACATACAGTGGGGCAAAAAAAGTATTTAGTCAGCCACCAATTGTGCAAGGTATCCCACTTAAAAGGATGAGAGAGGCCTGTAATTTTAATCATAGGTACACTTCAGTTATGACAGACAAAATGAAAAGAAAAAAATCAGAAAATCACATTGTAGGATTTTTAATGAATTTATTTGCAAAATATGGTGGAAAATAAGTATTTGGTCAATAACAAAAGTTTATCTCAATACTTTGTTATATACCCTTTGTTAGCAATGACAAGAGGTCAAACGTTTTCTGTAAGTTTTCACAAGGTTTTCACACACTGTTGCTGTTATTTTGGCCCATTCCTCCATGCAGATCTCCTCTAGAGCAGTGATGTTTTGGGGCTGTTGCTGGGCAACACAGACTTTCAACTCCCTTCAAAGATTTTCTATGGGGTTGAGATCTGGAGACTGGCTAGGCCACTCCAGGACCTTGAAATGCTTCTTACGAAGCCACTCCTTCGTTGCCCGGGCGGTGTGTTTGGGATCATTGTCATGCTGAAAGACCCAGCCACGTTTCATCTTCAATGCCCTTGCTGATGGAAGGAGGTTTTCACTCAAAATCTCACGATACATGGCCCCATTCATTCTTTCCTTTACACAGATCAGTCATCCTGGTCCCTTTGCAGAAAAACATCCCCAAAGCATGTTGTTTCCACCCCCATGCTTCACAGTAGGTATGGTGTTCTTTGGATGCAACTCAGCATTCTTTGTCCTCCAAACATGACGAGTTGAGTTTTTACCAAAAAGTTATATTTTGGTTTCATCTGACCATATGACATTCTCCCTATCTTCTTCTGGATCATCCAAATGCTCTCTTGCAAACTTCATACGGGCCTGGACATGTACTGGCTTAAGCAGGGGGACAAGTCTGGCACTGCATGATTTGAGTCCCTGGCAGCGTAGTGTGTTACTGATGGTAGGCTTTGTTAATTTGGTCCCAGCTCTCTGCAGGTCATTCACTAGGTCCCCCTGTGTGGTTCTGGGATTTTTGCTCACCTTTCTTGTGATCATTTTGACCCCACGGGGTGAGATCTGCGTGGAGCCCCAGATCGAGGGAGATAATCAGTGGTCTTGTATGTCTTCCATTTCCTAATAATTGCTCCCACAGTTGATTTTTTCAAACCAAGCTGCTTACCTATTGCAGATTCAGTCTTCCCAGCCTGGTGCAGGTCTACAATTTTGTTTCTGGTGTCCTTTGACAGCTCTTTGGTCTTGGCCATAGTGGAGTTTGGAGTGTGACTGTTTGAGGTTGGGGACAGGTGTCTTTTATACTGATAACAAGATGCCACAGGTGCCATTAATACAGGTAACGAGTGGAGGACAGAGGAGCCTCTTAAAGAAGAAGCTACAGGTCTGTGAGAGCCAGAAATCTTGCTTGTTTGTAGGTAACCAAATACTTATTTTCCACCATAATTTGCAAATAAATTCATAAAAAATGTGATTTTCTTTTTTTCTTTTCTCATTTTGTCTGTCATAGTTGAAGTGTACCTATGATAAAAATTACAGGCCTCTCTCATCTTTTTAAGTGGGAAAACTTGCACAATTGGTGGCTGACTAAATACTTTTTTGCCCCACTGTACATTTTATGTGTGGGTGACCCCGGGAATCAAACCCATAATCCTGGTGTTGCAAGTGCCATGCTCTTACCAACTGAGCTACACAGGACCACCCACCATTCCAAAGTATTCTAAAGAAGAATCGCTCACTATTCTCTTAGGTTCCTGAGTGGAATGTCCGACTACAGGACAGGTGTGTGGCTACAGGGAATATCCCAGTTCAGAGGTCAGAGGCATGTCAAACTAACCTTGTCTAATCTGTGTGATTGGTCTTCCTTGGGTTGTGATGGCAGTCCACGGCCCAATCAGGGGCCAAGTGCTAGAAGGTCAATGTGTATCCGATCTATGATACAAGGGCCTGCAGAGAGAATGTTTTAAGGCACAATCCTGAGTCTGTGTTTCAGCCCAACAGCAGTCACGCCATTTAGTTTTGTATGCATGTACCACTGAACAGCAGAAATTGATAATGCATTTTAGTCTGGAGAGGTGTGGTGATGAACTGAGGAGGGAGAAACGTGCCCTCTAGTATGGACATTCTGAGGCTGGATAAATTGGTGAAATCACATTGAGGGAAGATTGTGGTGCAGTAGGTGGAGTAAAAACCAGGGGATGATTTAAGTGTAATCAGGGTGATAACAGGCATGAGGTAACTATACACATGCACAAGAAACTATACACTGGCACAGAGGTGATGGAGGTTTTCCTGCCTACAGTATGTAAAACAGTGCAGCTGGATTAAAATAAATGGTATAGAATATTTAAATAGTTTAACTGATCATTGACCAGTTGTAAATCTTACAGACTTCACCTATACATTTCTTTCAACATCAACAGTCTGTTAACTCTTCCACACAAGGCAAGACTGTAACGGCTTTCCTCTTCCTCTTCTGAGGAGGAGTAGCAAGGAGCAAGGAGTAGCAAGGATCGGACCAAGGCGTGGTAAGTTTCCATATTTAATAGAACAAACTGAACACGACAAAATACAAAAATAACAAAGTGAAATAACAAACCGAAACACACAGACACAGGAAATAATCACCCACAACTCAAAAGTGAAACCAGGCTACCTAAGTATGGTTCTCAATCAGGGACAAAGACTGACAGCTGCCTTTGATTGAGAACCATACCAGGCCAAACACAGAAATCCTAAACATAGAAAAAGGAACATAGACATTCCCACCCAACTCACGCCCTGACCATACTAAAAAAAAGACATAACAAAAGAACTAAGGTCAGAACGTGACAGTACCCCCCCAAAGGTGCGGACTCCGGCCGCAAAACCTGAACCTATAGGGGAGGGTCTGTGTGGGTGTCTGTCCGCGTTGGCGGGTCAGGCGCGGGACGTGGACCCCACTCCACCATAGTCTTTCTCCGCCTCTTTAACCACCTCCGTGGACTGATTAGAGTGGCGACCCTCGCCACCGACCTCGGACTGGGGACCCAAGCCATTCCGGCAGCACCGGACGGACGGGAGATTTGGGCAGCACCGGACAGGCGGGAGACTCCGGCAGCTCCGGAGTGAAGGGCGATTCCGGCAGCGCCGGCGTGACAGGCGATTCCGGCAGCTCCTGGCTGATGGGCGGCTCTGGCAGCTCCTGACTGACGGACGGCTCTGGCAGCTCCTGGCTGACGGGCGGCTCTGGCAGCTCCTGGCTGACGGGAGGCTCTGGCAGCTCCTGACTGACGGGCGGCTCTGGCAGCTCCTGACTGACGGGCAGCTCTGGCAGCTCAGGACAGACAGGAGACTCTGGCAGCTCAGGACAGACGGGAGACTCTGGCAGCTCAGGACAGACGGGAGACTCTGGCAGCTCAGGACAGACGGGAGACTCTGGCAGCTCAGGACAGACGGGAGACTCTGGCAGCTCAGGACAGACGGGAGACTCTGGCAGCTCAAGACAGACGGGAGACTCTAGCAGCTCAAGACAGACGGGAGACACTGGCAGCTCAGGACAGACGGGAGACTCTGGCAGCTCAGGACAGACGGGAGACTCTGGCAGCTCAGGACAGACGGGAGACTCTGGCAGCTCAGGACAGACGGGAGACTCTGGCAGTTCAGGACAGACGGGAGACTCTGGCAGCTCAAGACAGACGGGAGACTCTAGCAGCTCAAGACAGACGGGAGACACTGGCAGCTCAGGACAGACGGGAGACTCTGGCAGCTCAGGACAGACGGGAGACTCTGGCAGCTCAGGACAGACGGGAGACTCTGGCAGCTCAGGACAGACGGGAGACTCTGGCAGTTCAGGACAGACGGGAGACTCTGGCAGCTCAGGACAGACGGGAGACTCTGACAGCTCAGGACAGACGGGAGACTCTGGCAGCACTGGGCAGGAGGAAGACTCTGGCAGCACTGGGCAGGCGGGAGCACCTGTAGGGAGGAGACAGAGAGACAGCCTGGTGCGGGGGGCTGCCACCGGAGGGCTGGTGCGTGGAGGTGGCACCGAATAGACCGGAACCGTGAAGGCGCACTCGAGGTCTCGAGCACCGAGCCTGCCCAACCCTACCTGGCTGAATGCTCCCCGTAGCCAGGCCTGTGTGGCGACGTGGAATAGCCCGCACTGGGCTGTGCTGGCGAACCGGGGACACCATGCATAGGGCTGGTGCCATGTACCAGGAGAAACACTGGAGACCAGATGCGCTGAGCCGGCTTCATGGCACCTGGCTCGATGCCCACTCTAGCCCGGCAGATACAAGGCACTGTTATGTACTGCACTGGGCTATGCCTGCGCACCGGGGAAACCGTGCGCTTCAGGTCCCTCTCTCTCCACGGTAAGCACGGGGAGTTGGCTCAGGTCTCCTTCCTGACTTTTCCACACCGTGTGTCACCCCCCAAGACATTTTTGGGGCTGCCTCTCGGGCTTTGAACCACGCTGCCATGCTGCCTCCTCATACCACTGCCTCTCAGCTTTCGCTGCCTCCAGCTCTGCCTTGGGGCGGCAATACTCTCCAGCCTGTGCCCAGTGTCCCTTGCCGTCCAGAATCTCCTCCCATGTCCAGGAGTCCTGAGATCGCTGCTGCTGCCCGTTACCATGCTGCTTGGTCCTTTGGTGGTGGGTGATCCTGTAACAGCTTTCCTCTTCCTCTTCTGAGGAGGAGTAGCAAGGATCAGACCAATGCGCAGCGTGGTAAGTGTCCATATTTAATAGAACAAACTGAACACGACAAATACAAAAATAACAAAGTGCGGCCCGCAATGTTGCATTTTCTGAATGCAGTTTTGTGAAAAGTCCTTGTTCCTTTTGCAACTGAGAAAGCAACTCTTTCGATGCACTTGCCCTCTGCTCAGAAGACATATTCCTATATTTCCCTGCATGCTTTGTCTGGAAGTGTCGGGACAAGTTGTAGTCTTTCAAGACAGTGATGCTCTCTGTATACTAAGCACACAGCTTTCCCTGATACCTCAAAAAATAAATATTTCGATGTCCACTCTTGCTGGAACTCTCTACATTCATTGTCTACAGTCGTAGACAAAAGTTTTGAGAATGACACAAATAGACATTTTCACAAAGTCCGATGCCTCAGTTTGTATGGTAGCAATTTGCATATACTCCAGAATGTTATGAAGAGTGATCAGATGAATTGCAATTAATTGCAAAGTCCTTCTTTGCCATGCAAATGAACTGAATCCCCCAAAACATGTCCACTGCATTTCAGCCCTGCCACAAAAGGACCAGCTGACATCATGTCAGTGATTCTCTCATTAACACAGGTGTGAGTGTTGACGAGGACAAGGCTGGAGATCACTCTGTCATGCTGATCGAGTTCTAATAACAGACTGGAAGCTTCAAAAGGAGGATGGTGCTTGGAATCTTTTTTCTTCCTCTGTCATCCATGGTTACCTGCAAGGAAACACATGCCGTCATCATTGCTTTGCACAAAAAGAGTCTTCACAGGCAAGGATATTGCTGCCAGTAAGATTGCACCTAAATCAACCATTTATCGGATCATCAAGAACTTCAAGGAGAGTGAGGCAAAGACCTTTGGAGGATGGCCTGGTGTCAAGAAGGGCAGAAAATAAGCCACTTCTCTCCAGGAAAAACATCAGGGACAGACTGATATTCTGCCAAAGGTACAGGGATTGGACTGCTGAGGACTGGGGTAAAGTCATTTTCTCTGATGAATCCCCTTTCCCCTTGTTTGGGGCATCAGGAAAAAAGCTTGTCCGGAGAAGACAAGTTGAGCGCTACCATCAGTCCTGTGTCATGCCAACAGTAAAGCACTTTGAGACCATTAATGTGTGGGGTTGCTTCTCAGCCAGGGGAGTAGGCTCACTCATAATTTTGCTTAAGAACACAGCCATGAATAAAGAATGGTACCAACACATCCTCCGAGAGCAACTTCTCCCAACTATCCAGGAACAGTTTGGTGACGAACAATGCCTTTTCCAGCATGATGGAGCACCTTGCCATAATGCAAAAGTGACTAAGTGGCTCGGGAACAAAACATCGATATTTTGGGTCCATGGCCAGGCAACTCCCCAGACCTTACTCCCATTGAGCACTTGTGGACAATCCTCAAGAGGCGGGTGGACAAACAAAACCCCACAAATTCTGACAAACTCCAAGCATTGATTATGCAAGAATGGGCTGCCGTCAGTGAGGATGTGGCCCAGAAGTTAATTGACAGCATGCCAGGGCGGATTGCAGAGGTCTTGAAAAAGAAGAGTCAACACTGCTAATATTGACTCTATGCATCAACTTCATGTAATTGTCAATAAAAGCCTTTGAAATTAAATGCTTGTAATTATACTTCAGTATTCCATAGTAACATCTGACAAAAATATCTGAAGCAGTAAACTTTGTGAAAATTAATATTAAATATGAAACTTTTGGCCATGACTGTACTTTCCTTCTTTTTTTAATCTTTGAAAAACACATTTTTGCGCAATTTATAGCTAGTTACTATTTGTAACTGTGACGTGTGTCAGCCATCACTGTCTGTCCTCGTGCAGTTGTTATTTATACGTGCCTTCAAAATAAATGTCTCACAAGCAGTGGCAGTTAAATCATTACATAAACGCGAGTATTCATTGGGCTTTTAATTTGGATAACAAATAAGTTTTTCAAAACTTTACTATCGCAAATTCTTTATGTGATCTGAGCATGATTCCGCGGGACATATTGAATCAGGTCACGGGCCGCATAAGGCCCCGGGCCGGTCTTTACCCTGGCCTGATCTAACAGATAATAACGCTGTCTGTCTCATTTCAACCACAAGACAAATGTCACATCCAGCAGCATGCTCTAAAAGTTTAAATTGAAAAATAAGTTCACACAAGGAGCAACGTTGCATAATGTTTTACATAAAAATCCCTCTCTAATGTATAAATAGGGATTATAGAATAAAATAACTTTCTGACAGCTTTGCAATGTTTTTTTGAGATGAGGTGCTTCTACACCTGCAATGCTTGCTGTTCGGGGTTTTAGGCTGGGTTTCTGTACAGCACTTTGAGATATTAGCTGATGTAAGAAGGGCTATATAAATACATTTGATTTGATTTGATAAAGAAATGTCAACCCCACCGCCAACCCAACCCATGTCCATAAACCATAACCATAGTAGTGCAATCAGTAGCTAGGGAAAACACTCATACTACAGCTTGGTCAACATGGCTATCTCCTGTGAGCATTAAACATCCATTCCCTGGTCAAGCACACATTCAGCTCAATACATCAATCAGCAGTCAGAGCCCCTCTTTCCTACATAGTGCACGTCTTTTGACCAGGACCCATAAGGCACTATATAAGGAATAGGGTGCCGTTTGGGACGCACCCTGTGGGTCTGTTTTATTACCCATCATAAGGCACGCCACATACGATAAGATGGAGGTAGTAGTTGATGATTAAACACAGTGGTAGGGTGTGATAACAGAAGGACAAAGAGTACCCTAACCCTACACACAAAACAAGCTGACTGTTGGAAAGTAGATATAGCTAGAGGTTGTTAAAACGGAACAGGGAAGAGATTCCAGAGGATTCAATTAGTTTGAGAATGTAGTCCGCATTTTTTTTTTGTAGATTGGCATACAGAGTCAGTCATAAGAAGCAAGACTTTTTAAATTAAGCTAGTAAGGTTTTAGGGAGAGTAAGATGATAGCACATCTGTGCGTACAGTATGTGAGCAACTTCAAACTCGAGGAAAATCAGAACTCTAGTTTGCAGGTCTTGTGCCTCTGCCTCTCCCTGCTGCTGATCCTAGCCTTTCATTCACATTGCCCTCTCTTGGATCTCAAAGGAGATTGTGGTTCAACATAATACCACAGTTCTCCAAATACGACACGACACATGAATGATATATCATAATTACATAGATGAGTTATGAGGGCATTCTTTGGTATAAATACCTTATCTGTGGGCTGGGCTCATAATGGGGCATAATTATGGTAGGTCTGAGATTTTATACTCACATCATTATCCCATTCATATGGCTTCGCTGCTGGATTCACTGTGCAAACGAGGGTGGTGGTTTCGGCTGTGTTCTGTACTGGGATAGGGAGATGACTTTCTAAATAGAGAGGAGAAGATAACTGCAACCCAAGTCTCTTTCTCTCTATACAGTGCATTCGGAAAGTATTCAGACCCCTTCCCCTTTTCCACATTTTGATACGTTAGTATGGGATCAATATCATGCCAAATCACTTTCCACAAATGTAAATCACCAATCCACAAATGTAAATCACCAGTCCACAAATGTAAATCGCTATCCACAAATGCAATTCACTATCCACAAACAAACACCTTTTGATTTGTGTTTGTAAATCGAGGGCCTTAAGTAGAATGACTGCCAGAAAGATTTGCACATGACAGATATGGCAAACCTGCAACTCCATATTTAGAAGTGCTTATGTCATCTGACTTTTGGCAGGGATTTGATGACAAGAAAAAGACCAGTGTTCAGGGAGGTGTATAGGTGTTTCCATGGGTGCAACTACGGTGGAGAGTCCAAACCAGGTCTCCACCATGCACATCCTGTTGAAGTATAGTTACCCGCTGCCTCTCATAGCCAGTGTGACCGAGTCATTGCATGGGGCTTGCTTCTTCACTAAATTGGATCTTAGGAGTGCTTACAACTTGGTGCGTATCCGGGAGGGGGATGAGTGGGATACGGCATTTAGTACCACCTCTGGGCACTATGAGTACCTCGTCATGCCGTAGGGGTTGATGAATGCCCCATCCATCCTCCAATCCTTTGTAGATGAGATTTTCAGGGACCTGCACGGGCAGGGTGTAGTGGTGTATATAGATGACATTCTAATATACTTCGCTACACGCGCCGAGCAAGTGTCTCTGGTGCGCAAGGTGCTTGGTCGACTGTTGGAGCATGAACTGTACCTTAAGGCTGAGAAATGTCTATTCTTCCAACAGTCCGTCTCCTTCCTAGGATACCGCCTGTCAGAGTCAGGGGTGGAGATGGAGACTGACCGCATTTCAGCGTGTGAGTAATTGGCCGTCTCCAACCACGGTAAAGGAAGTGCAGCGGTTCTTAGGGTTTGCCAACTACTACCGGAGGTTTATCTGGGGCTTTGGTCAGATAGTGGCTCTCATTACGTCTTTGCTGCGACTGCAGTGTTCAGCTGGGGCGGACAGGGCTTTTGGTCACCTGAGGGCTCTGTTTACCTCGGCTCCTGTGTTGGCTCATCCTGATCCCTCCTTAGTGTTCATAGAAGAGGTGGACATGTCCGAGGCTGGGATAGGAGCTGTGCTGTCTCAGCGCTCGGGTTCACCATCAAAGCTCCGTCCCTGTGTGTTCTTTTCGAAGAAGCTCAGCCCGGCGGAGTGAAACTATGATATGGGGGTCCGGGAGCTCTTGGCTGTTGTCAAGGCTCTGAAAACGTGGAGGCATTGGCTTGAGGGGGCTTAACACCCTTTTCTCATTTTGACTGACCACCGCAATTTGGAGTACATCCAGGTGAAGAGGAGAATGAATCCTCGCCAGGCAAGGTGGACCATGTTTTTCACCCGTTTTGTGTTCACTCTATCCTACAGACCAGGTTCCCAGAACGCTAAGGCAGACGCATTGTCCCGGATGTATGACACAGAGGAGCGGTCCACGGATCCCACTCCCATACTTCCGGCTTCTTGCCTGATGGCACCAGTGGTACGGGAGGTTGACGCGGACATCGAGAGGTGTGTTACGTACGGAGACCACTCCCACCCAGTGTCCAGTTGGACGTCTAATGTTCATGATCGATTGATCTGTTGGGCTCACACGTCACCCTCCTCTGGTCATCCTGGTCACACCTATTGGTGGATTTCGTGACGGATCTTCCTCCGTCACAAGGAAACACCGCGATTCTGGTTGTTGTGGATCAGAGTCCTGCCGTCTCATTCCTTTTTCCGGTCTCCCTACGGCCCTACAGACTGCGGAGGCCCTGTTTACACACGTCTTCTGGCACTAAAGGGGGCCTGAGGATATAATGTCTGATCGGGGTCCCCAGTTCACATCAAGGGTCTGGAGGGCGTTCATGGAACGTCTGGGGGTCTCGGTCAGCCTGACCTTAGGGTTTCACTCCGAAAGTAATGGGCAGGTGGAGAGAGTTAACCAGGATGTGGGTAGGTTTCTGTGGTCTTATTTCCAGGACCGGCCGGGGGAGTGGGTGGTTTTCATCCCCTGGGAAGAGATGGCCCAAAACTCCCTCCGCCACTCCTCCACTAACCTGTCTTTGTTTCAGTGTACTAGGTTATCAGCCGGTCCTGACACCGTGGCATCAGAGCCAGATCGAGGCACCTGCGGGGTGGATGAATGGTTTCGGCCATTCAGTGAGGTTCAGTGAAGTTCCGGTGTATGCACCGGGAGACCGGGTCTGGCTCTCGACCCGAAACCTGCCCCTTCGCCTGCCCTGCCAAAAGCTGGGTCCATGATTTGTGGGGCCATTTAAAGTCCTGAAGAGACTGAACGAGGTATGTTATAGGTTACAGCTTCCCCCTGATTATCGTATTAACCCTCGTTCCATGTGTCGCTCCTCAGGCCGGTGGTGGCTGGTCCGCTCCAGCAGTCTGAGGTTCCTCCGCCCCCTTTGGACATCGAGGGGGCCCCGGCGTATACTGTGGGAGCCATCATGGACTCAAGGCGTCGGGCCAGGGGCCTTCAGTACCTTGTTGAGTGGGAGGGGTACGGTCCGGAGGAGAGATGCTGGGGGCCGGTGGAGGACATCTTGGACCCCTCCTTACTGCAGGAATTTCACCGTCTCCACCCAGATCGCCCGCCTAGTCCTCCGGGTCGTCCCTGAGGCCGGTGTCGGTGCGCTGTTGGAGCCGTGCGTCAGGAGGGGGGTACTGTCTCGACTTCCGCCGAAGTTGGTGCCTCTTCTTATTCGGGCAGCGTTCGGCAGTCGTTGTCACCGGCTTTCTAGCTGCCACCGATCTATGTTTCTTTTTCTATGTTGTTTTGTCTTGATTGTACACACCTGGTTCCCATTACGTTAATATTTTTTCCCTATTTAACCCTCTGGTTCCCAGTATGTTTTGTGCGTGTTTGTTCCTTGTTGAGTGTTAGACTTCTGTTTTATGGTGTGTTTTTACTGCGTGGAATTTATGGCTGTTTCTTTTCAAGTAAAGTATGTTATTTTACTCAGTTCTGTATCCTGCCCCTGACTCCGTCCTCACCACTGCACACTGACACTTGACAAAGGCCCTCGATTTACAAATACAAATCAAAAGTTGTTGAATTGCATTTGTGGATAGCAATTTACATTTGTGGAAAACGATTTACATTTGTGCAAAGTGATTTACATTTGTGGATTGGTGATTTATATTTATGGACCCCATAATGACAAAGCAAATACATTGTTTTTGTAAATTTTGCAAATGTATAAAAAAACAAAAACAGAAATACATAAGTATTTCCTTTTGCTATGAGACTTGAAACTTAGCTCAGGTGCATCTGGTTTCCATTGATCATTCTTGAGATGTCTCTACAATTTGATTGAAGTCCACCTGTGGAGAATTCAATTGATTGGACATGATTTGGAAAGGCACACATCTGTCTATATAAGGTCCCACAGTTGACAGTGCATGTCAGAGCAAAAACCAAGCCCTGAGGTTTGAAAGATTTGTCCGTAGAGCCCCTAGACAGTGTCAAGTCACAGATCTGGGGAAGGGTACCCAAACATTTCTGCAGCATTGAAGGTCCCGAAGAACACAGTGCCCTCCATCATTCTTAAATGGAAGAAGTTTGGCACCACCAAGACTTTTCTTAGAGCTGGCCACCCAGCCAAACTGAGCAATCAGGGGAGAAGGGCCTTAGTCAGGCAGGTGACCAAGAACCTGATGGTCAGAGTTCCTCTGTGGCGATGGGAGAACCTTCCAGAAGGACAACCATCTCTGCAGCACTTCAACAATCAGGCCTTTATGGTAGAGTGGCCAGACGGAAGCTACTCCTCAGTAAAAGGCACATAACAGCCCGCTTTGAGTTTGCCAAAAGGCACCTAAAGGACTCTCAGAACTTGAGAAACAAGAGTATCTGGTCCGATGAAACCAAGATTAAACTCTTTGGCCTGAATGCCAAGCGTCACGTCTGGAGGAAACCTGGCACCATGCCTACGGTCATGCTGTGGGGATGTTTTTCAGTGGCAGGGACTGGGAGACTAGTCAGGATTGAGGGAAAGATGAATGGAGCAAAGTACAGAGAGAACCTTGATGAATACCTGCTCCAGAGCACTCAGTACCTCAGACTGGGATGATGGTTCACCTTCCAACAGGACAACGACCCTAAGAACACAGCCCAGACCTGACAATAGCGGTGCAGTGAAGCTCCCCATCCAACCTATAACAGAGCTTGAGAGGATCTGCAGAAAAGAAACTCCCCAAATATAGGTGTGCCAAGCTTGTAGCGTCATACCCAAGAAGACTCGAGGCTGTAATCGCTGCTAAAGGTGCTTCAATAAAGTACTGAGTACTGGGTACTTTAATACTTATGTAAATGTCATATTTCAGTTTATTTATTATTAAATTTGCAAAAAAAATGTCTTAACCTGTTTTTTTGCTTTGTCATTATGGGGTGTAGATTGATGAGGGGGGAAAAACAATTGAATACATTCTAGAATAAGGCTGTAATGTAACAAAGTGGAAAAAGTAAAGTGGTCTGAATACACTTTATATGTCTATGTGTCGCTCTCTCTTTTTCTTTCTCTTTCCATATGGTAGTAGGGCAGAGCAGGGATTTGGCTTGGCTGCCAGACAGAAAAAAATACTACCAACTTGTAGTCTTGGCATCCTCAGATAGAGAGTTGAGTTTTTTTTATTTTACCTTTATTTAACTAGGCAAGTCAGTTAACCTACTGTTCCTAGGCTGTCATTGAAAATAGGAATTTGTTCTTAATAGCAGCACTGTAGAAACTATTACACTCGACGGAACGACTTGATTAGTGTAGTGTCAACAACGCAGCCACTGCCAGCTAGCCTACAAAGTCAACAACGCAGCCACTGCCAGCTAGCCTACTCCAGCAGTACTGTATCATTTCAATCATTTTAGTCAATAAGATTCTTGCTACGTAAGCTTAACTTTCTGAACATTCGAGACGTGTAGTCCACTTGTCATTCCAATCTCCTTTGCATTAGCGTAGCCTCTTCTGTAGCCTGTCAACTATGTGTCTATCTATCCCTGTTCTCTCCTCTCTGCACAGACCATACAAACGCTTCATACCGCGTGGCCGCGGCCACCCTAATCTGGTGGTCCCAGCGCGCAGGACCCACGTGGAGTTCCAGGTCTCCGGTAGCCTCTGGAACTGCCGATCTGCGGCCAACAAGGCAGAGTTCATCTCAGCCTATGCCTCCCTCCAGTCCCTCGACTTCTTGGCACTGACGGAAACATGGATCACCACAGACAACACTGCTACTCCTACTGCTCTCTCTTCGTCCGCCCACGTGTTCTCGCACACCCCGAGAGCTTCTGGTCAGCGGGGTGGTGGCACCGGGATCCTCATCTCTCCCAAGTGGTCATTCTCTCTTTCTCCCCTTACCCATCTGTCTATCGCCTCCTTTGAATTCCATGCTGTCACAGTTACCAGCCCTTTCAAGCTTAACATCCTTATCATTTATCGCCCTCCAGGTTCCCTCGGAGAGTTCATCAATGAGCTTGATGCCTTGATAAGCTCCTTTCCTGAGGACGGCTCACCTCTCACAGTCCTGGGCGACTTTAACCTCCCCACGTCTACCTTTGACTCATTCCTCTCTGCCTCCTTCTTTCCACTCCTCTCCTCTTTTGACCTCACCCTCTCACCTTCCCCCCTACTCACAAGGCAGGCAATACGCTCGACCTCATCTTTACTAGATGCTGTTCTTCCACTAACCTCATTGCAACTCCCCTCCAAGTCTCCGACCACTACCTTGTATCCTTTTCCCTCTCGCTCTCATCCAACACTTCCCACACTGCCCCTACTCGGATGGTATCGCGCCGTCCCAACCTTCGCTCTCTCTCCCCCGCTACTCTCTCCTCTTCCATCCTATCATCTCTTCCCTCTGCTCAAACCTTCTCCAACCTATCTCCTGATTCTGCCTCCTCAACTCTCCTCTCTTCCCTTTCTGCATCCTTTGACTCTCTATGTCCCCTATCCTCCAGGCCGGCTCGGTCCTCCCCCCCGCTCCGTGGCTCGACGACTCATTGCGAGCTCACAGAACAGGGCTCCGGGCAGCCGAGCGGAAATGGAGGAAAACTCACCTCCCTGCGGACCTGGCATCCTTTCACTCCCTCCTCTCTACATTTTCCTCCTCTGTCTCTGCTGCTAAAGCCACTTTCTACCACTCTAAATTCCAAGCATCTGCCTCTAACCCTAGGAAGCTCTTTGCCACCTTCTCCTCCCTCCTGAATCCTCCTCCCCCTCCCCCTCCTCCCTCTCTGCAGATGACTTTGTCAACCATTTTGAAAAGAAGGTCGACGACATCCGATCCTCGTTTGCTAAGTCAAACGACACCGCTGGTTCTGCTCACACTGCCCTACCCTGTGCTCTGACCTCTTTCTCCCCTCTCTCTCCAGATGAAATCTCGCTTCTTGTGACGGCCGGCCGCCCAACAACCTGCCCGCTTGACCCTATCCCCTCCTCTCTTCTCCAGACCATTTCCGGAGACCTTCTCCCTTACCTCACCTCGCTCATCAACTCATCCCTGACCGCTGGCTACGTCCCTTCCGTCTTCAAGAGAGCGAGAGTTGCACCCCTTCTGAAAAAACCTACACTCGATCCCTCCGATGTCAACAACTACAGACCAGTATCCCTTCTTTCTTTTCTCTCCAAAACTCTTGAACGTGCCGTCCTTGGCCAGCTCTCCCGCTATCTCTCTCAGAATGACCTTCTTGATCCAAATCAGTCAGGTTTCAAGACTAGTCATTCAACTGAGACTGCTCTTCTCTGTATCACGGAGGCGCTCCGCACTGCTAAAGCTAACTCTCTCTCCTCTGCTCTCATCCTTCTAGACCTATCGGCTACCTTCGATACTGTGAACCATCAGATCCTCCTCTCCACCCTCTCCGAGTTGGGCATCTCCGGCGCGGCCCACGCTTGGATTGCGTCTTACCTGACAGGTCGCTCCTACCAGGTGGCGTGGCGAGAATCTGTCTCCTCGCCACGCGCTCTCACCACTGGTGTCCCCCAGGGCTCTGTTCTAGGCCCTCTCCTATTCTCGCTATACACCAAGTCACTTGGCTCTGTCATAACCTCACATGGTCTCTCCTATCATTGCTGTGCAGACGACACACAATTAATCTTCTCCTTTCCCCCTTCTGATGACCAGGTGGCGAATCGCATCTCTGCATGTCTGGCAGACATATCAGTGTGGATGACGGATCACCACCTCAAGCTGAACCTTGGCAAGACGGAGCTGCTCTTCCTCCCGGGGAAGGACTGCCCGTTCCATGATCTCGCCATCACGGTTGACAACTCCATTGTGTCCTCCTCCCAGAGCGCTAAGAACCTTGGCGTGATCCTGGACAACACCCTGTCGTTCTCAACTAACATCAAGGCGGTGGCCCGTTCCTGTAGGTTCATGCTCTACAACATCCGCAGAGTATGACCCTGCCTCACACAGGAAGCGGCGCAGGTCCTAATCCAGGCACTTGTCATCTCCCGTCTGGATTACTGCAACTCGCTGTTGGCTGGGCTCCCTGCCTGTGCCATTAAACCCCTACAACTCATCCAGAACGCCGCAGCCCGTCTGGTGTTCAACCTTCCCAAGTTCTCTCACGTCACCCCGCTCCTCCGCTCTCTCCACTGGCTTCCAGTTGAAGCTCGCATCCGCTACAAGACCATGGTGCTTGCCTACGGAGCTGTGAGGGGAACGGCACCGCAGTACCTCCAGGCTCTGATCAGGCCCTACACCCAAACAAGGGCACTGCATTCATCCACCTCTGGCCTGCTCGCCTCCCTACCACTGAGGAAGTACAGTTCCCGCTCAGCCCAGTCAAAACTGTTTGCTGCTCTGGCCCCCCAATGGTGGAACAAACTCCCTCACGACGCCAGGACAGCGGAGTCAATCACCACCTTCCGGAGACACCTGAAACCCCACCTCTTTAAGGAATACCTAGGATAGGATAAAGTAATCCTTCTCACCCTCCCCCCCCTTAAATGATTTAGATGCACTATTGTAAAGTGGCTGTTCCACTGGATGTCATAAGGTGAATTCACCAATTTGTAAGTCGCTCTGGATAAGAGCGTCTGCCAAATGACTTAAATGTAAATGTAAAAATTGGGGCATTCTACAAAAGCAGGGAGGTGTGGTAACCTCAGCTTTGTAATGTCCAGTCCTGCACGCCAAGAATCCCCCGACAAGTAAAATGGACTTCAAACACCAGTGAGCAACAAGGTCACTTGTAATAATGTTTAATGTTCCCACACTTGACCCAGTCCCCCCTGTTGGGCACTGACAGATGAGTGTAGATTAAAAGATATATACAGTATCTCTTTCTAATGAAGGCATTATCTATGATGCTTACAGCCTGTTCCTTTTTAGTGTGATAACTTCTTTACCATTATTAGCACTTGTAAAAGTGCTGTATGGTAAAAATAAGAACTTTATTTAAAGTATTTTTTATATTGACACTGTCCACGATAATTCCACCTTTTGGTGGGACTTTGCCTTCAGCATCACATGGTTTGAGATCAAAAAGATAGTGTACTAGTTCTGTACTCTCTAAAAAAGAAAGGTCTACATTTGTTCTTAAAGGCAGGGTTCTAGCCTTTTGGTGGCCCTAAGCGAGAGTTGGTTGAGCGGGTCTCCCACTCTGGCAAAATGTTTTAGTGACCTCTGTTGACGGTGGAGAGAAAAAGTTTTGAAGTCAATCTGGTGCAATTCTACACATTTTGCCATGAAGAGAAAATGATGCAAATTTACAAAAAATGTTGATATTTTCTGTGGCAATGCCGTGTGTTTCCACTATGATAGGACATGCTAATATTTTTCAGTCTACGTTTCTTTTCTGAGCTGGTTTTTATTTGAATGTTCCCATCCACTAGCATGGGATTGTTTATTAATCAGAATCACATGCAACGTTCTTCCTCTTTGTGAGTCATGACTGAGCTGAGCCAAACACCTTTTTGGCCACGGAGCAAATTAAAACAAATAAAAACATTTGTTCTTAAAGGCAGGGTTCTAGCCTTTTGGTAGCCCTAAGCGAGAGTTGGTTGGGGGGGTCTCCCACTCTGGCAAAATGTTTTAGTGACCTCTGTTGACGGTGGAGAGAAAAACATTAGGCATCCGGGATGAAATCCTCAGACCCCATGTGAGAACATATGATGGTGTGGTTGGCCCTGGGTTCCTCCTAATGCAAGACAATGTTAGACCTCGTGGCCGGAGTGTGTCATCAGTTCCTGCAAGAGGAAGGCATTGATGCTATGGACTGGCCCGCCCGTTCCCTAGACCTGAATCCAATTGAGCACATCTGGGACATCATGTCTCACTCCATCCACCAATGCCACGTTGCACCACAGACTGTCCAGGAGTTGGCGGATGCTTTAGTCCAGGTCTGGGAGGAGATCCCTCAGGAGACCACCCGCCACCTCATCAGGAGCATGCCCAGGCGTTGTAGGGAGGTCAGACAGGCACGTGGAGGACACACACACTACTGAGCCTCATTTTGACTTGTTTTAAAGACATTACATCAAAGTTGGATCAGCCTGTAGTGTGGTTTTCCACTTTAATTTTGAGTGTGACTCCAAATCCACACCTCCATGGGTTGATAAATTTGATTTCCATTGATCATTTTTGTGTGATTTTGTTGTCAGCACATTCAACTATGTAAAGAAAAAGTATTTAGTAAGAATATTTCATTCATTCAGATCTAGGATGTGTTATTTTAGTGTTCCCTTTAGTTAAAGCTTGGTTGCAGATGGGTCTTCCAGATGGACAATGGCCCCAAGAATACTTCCAAAGTTGTGGCAAAATGGCTTAGGGACAACAAAGTCACAGTATTGGAGTGGCCATCACAAAGCCCTGATCTCAATGCTATAGAAAATGTGTGGGCAGAACTGAAAAAGCGTGTGCGAGCAAGGAGGCCTACAAACCTGACTCAGTTACACCAGCTCTGTCAGGAGGAATGGGCCAAAATTCACCCAACTTATAGTAGGAAGCTTGCGGAAGGCTACCCAAAACGTTTGACCCAAGATAAACAATTTAAAGGCCATGCTACCAAATACTAATTGAGTCTATGTAAACTTCTGACCCACTGGGAATGTGATGAATGAAATAAAAACTAAAATAAATCATTCTCTCTACTATTATTCTGACATTTCTCATTCTTAAAATAAAGTGATGATCCTAACTGCCCTTAAAACAGGAGATTTTACTTGGATTAAATGTCATCATTTGTGAAAAACTGATTTATATCTATTTGGCTAAGGTGTATATAAACTTCCAACTTCAACTCTAAGTTCCATTTTATCGTTCAGGGTACCACCACAGTGACAAAGCTATTTGTATCTTCCATGGTATAGAGTTACCTCTACCATAGATCACTTAAATTGGTACAACACTTCCACTCATGGGTGGCCAAAAATAATGAACTGAAAGCCATGCCTCCTCTAAACAACAGCTTTAATGCACATTGTGCATTGCCTTTTTGAATTGTAGAGTTACCACCCATGACTGTATTTGTTATGGACAGAGATATGGTTGTTGCATGTTTTGTCCTTCATTTAAGTGAGTGCCTTGGCAAATGTTAGCATTACATTTATCCCTTTATGACAATAAATCACATCTCATAAGGTGTCATTGTAAGGCCTACTTTTACCCAATACAGGGACCTTAAACTCATGGTTTTACATGCCACATCAGGCCTGAAAGTAGGGTTTACAAATTTAAGCAAACGTTCAGATTTCCTGCTAATTCCCTCCCATTTCCAGGAATTTTCCACCCAGGATTTCTGGAAAACCTTGGAATTTTGGGGAAGTTACCAGAATTTTGCAACCCTACCTAAAAGTGTCATTATGCTGGCTTCCAATGTAATGTTTAGTTCCTATTTGAATTCAGCCAGAGTTAGGATATCCAGCAGTTGGAATTTTCATTCACCCACAACCAATGTTCCCTCAAAAGGTCTGCTGAGCGCAAACTAGAAGGTTGTGAAAATTCTGTGCAACTTCCGCCGCTCTTTTACTGTGAACACTGAGGCTGTACCTGCTTTAAATTACAATTTTAACAGTGTCTACGTAGGCTACTGTGGCTATTTGATCATAATATAGGCCTACCAGAGTGGCCTAACATCAAAAACAATTATGAAAAATATATCCCCTAACATTTTAACATGGAAATTGCTTTTCTATCATAGCCTACAGTAGCGGCCAATGTGTGGTGTTCAATGAACGCCTACATTCCATGAGAAAAAAAACATGCAGGGCTTGACATTAACCTGTTTATTCACTTGTCCTTCAGACAAGGAGGTGACTGAAAATGTTGTGTTGTTTGATGCAAAAAAAACACTTTACAAAATAAATGTCATTATTATTCCCATACAATTATTACAGAGAATCAGACAAATTATGGTACGCTCTGCCTATTGGCTACTTAACTTAGTCAAGACCATCTCAAAATGTTTACCTGACTCACTTTTCAATGATGGCTTGAAGTGCACACATTTTGTGCTCTTGTAGGAAGCAACCACTCCCCCAATGTTGACGAGAAATTAGCTATAACTGGGATAGTAATTATAATGATATTTTTTTGAACCATTATTTAACTAGGCAAGTCAGTTAAGAACAAATTCTTATTTAGAATGACGGCCTACCCTGGCCAAACCCTAACGACGATGGGCCAATTGTGCACCACCCTATGTGACTCCAAATCATGGCCGGTTGTGATACAGCCTGGAATCAAACCAGGGTCTGTAGTGATGCCTCTAGCACTGAGATGCAGTGCCTTAGGAGCCATCACTAATTAGGAAAGAATATGAATAAATGTGCACAGGTGGCTTCATGTACATTTACATTTACATTTAAGTCATTTAGCAGACGCTCTTATCCATGTACACAATATATACAAAAGTATGTGGACACCCCTTCAAATTAGTGGATTCGGCTATTTCAGCCACACCCATTGCTGGCAGCTGTATACAATCAAGCACACAGCCATGCAATCTCCATAGAGAAAACAATGGCAGTAGAATGGCCTTACTGAAAAGCTCAGTGACTTTCAACGTGGCAACGTCATAGGATCCTTTCCAACAAGTAAGTTTGTCAAATTTCTGCCCTGCTAGAGCTGTCCCGGTCAACTGTAAATGCTATTATTGTGAAGTGGAAACGCCTAGGACTAACAACAGCTCAGCCTTGAAGTGGCAGGCCACACAAGCTCACTGAACGGGACCACCGAGTGCTGAAGCACGCAGCACGTAAAAATCGTCTGTCCTCTGTTGCAACGCTCACTACCGAGTTCCAAACTGGCTCTTGAAGCAACGTTAGCACAAGAACTGTTAGTTGGGAGCTTCATGAAATGGGTTTCCATGGCTGAGCAGCCGCACACAAGCCTAAGATCACCATGCTCAATGCCAAGCGTTGGCTGGAGTGGTGTAAAGCTCGCCGCCATTGGAATCTGGAGCACGTTCTCTGGAGTGATGAATCACGCTTCACCATCTGGCACTCCGACGGATGCCAGGAGAATGCTACCTGCCCCAATGCATACTGCCAACTGTAAAGTTTGGTGGAGGAGGGATAATGGTCTGGTGCTGTTTTTCATGGTTCGGGCTAGGCCCCTTAGTTCCAATAAAGCGAAATCTTAATGCTACAGCACACAATTACATTCTAGACGATTCTGTGCTTCCAACTTTGTGGCAACAGTTTGGGGAATGCCCTTTCCTGTTTCAGCATTACCCCCGTGCACAAAGTGAGGTACATTCAGAAATGGTTTGTCGAGATCGGTATGGAAGAACTTGACTGTCTTGCACAGAGCCCTAACCTCAACCTCATCGAACACCTTTGGGATGAATTGGAACACCGACTGTGAGCCAGACCTAATCGCCCAAAATCAGTGCCAGACTTAATCGCACAACATCAGTGCCCGACCTCACTAATGCTCTTTTGTCTGAATCGAAGTTCCCGCAGCAATGTTCCAACCTCTAGTGGAAAGCCTTCCCAGAAGAGTGGAGGCTGTAATAGCATAACTCATATTGATGCCCATGATTTTGGAATGAGATGTTTGACGAGCAGGTGTCCATACTTTTGGTCCACCCTTTTGGTAATGTAGTGTAGCTCTCGCTTTGATCTCAAAACAAGCGCATCTACTCACGACCGCTCATACTGTAGCCTAAACACAGACCAGTTCAAAGTGAATGGCACAGATCCATATATTCCAATGGCTATTTGCATACTGGCCTATTGCAGCTCTGATTGGTTATGGCGCACCGGTATAGTCGTTTGTTTTGTGTCATTGTGTTACATTGAAATCAGCTAACATTGCGTTGATTCGATCCCAAATCTCACAGTAGAGCTAAACGTTAAACTGGAACAAACATTTCAGTAACTGTTGCAAAACATCCAAATAACTTATTGGATTTGTTTATAGTAATGCATGGTATTTATCATTTTGTAACATAAGATTAATCAGTATGAAAAAAAACACATATTAAAAATAATCTACCTTCAGTAGAGCATGCTGGGAAATATGATCATGATCATGGTACAAATTTGCCTTTTAGGGTACCACCACACTGACAAAGCCATTAGTTCCTTTAAAGTGCCAAAAATGCACCATTGTACCTTATGGTGGCTATTGAGGGTACACAAATATGTTTGTACCCTCGGAAACAGAAATGTACGTTCACCGCAGAGTGTGATGATTGTATCTTTATATTCAAAATATTGGGTAAACATTACCCTAAAAGGTACTGAACAGGACCAGTGAGATCATTATACCACTAAAGGTACATTGTGTGTATTTAAATTTTATTTGGGTTGGATTTATAGGTCATTTGATTTGAGCTTCTAATCCAATACATTTGTAAGATTCAGGTGCTATTTTCAGCACTGTGGTACTGTATACTGGCCCTATATACTGTCTTGGCAACCACAATGGCAGTACCATGAAAGTATACACCACTCAGTGTAGCCGTGACTGTACTATGACTCATTACTTGTCTGTCCAAAACAATATTTATACACATAGAAAAAAATACGACATGTCCTCAACTGGCAGCTTCATTAAAAAGTACTGTCGTGTCTTTGCTATGCCGGATTAACTGATATGACAAAGTGATATTAATGTTACCAGACTTTCTCTATGCTAACAAAGGGCTTTCTTAGAGTCCAATCTGTAGAGTAGAGAGAGAAAAGGGGGAAAGGTATTTATGGGGGTCATAAACCTCACCAAAAGGGCAACGTCATGACAGTACCCACAATACACCAGTCTCAACGTCAACAGTAAAAAGACAACTACGGGACGGTGGCCTTCTAGGCAGAGTTGCAAAGAAAAATCCATATCTCAGACTGGCCATATCTCAGACTGGCCAATAAAAATAAAGATTAAGATGGGCAAAAGAACACAGACACAGGACAGAGGAACTCTGCCTAGAAGGCCAGCATCCCTTAGTTGAGACTGTTGTTTTGCAGGTACTATTTAATGAAGCTGCCAGTTGAGGACTTGTGAGGTGTCTGTTTCTCAAAGTAGACACTCTAATGTACTTGTCTGGTTGCTCAGTTGTGCACCGGGGCCTGCCACTCCTGTATTTCTGATCAATTTGATGTTATTTTAATGGACAAAAAAATGTGCTTTTCTTTCAAAAACAAGGACATTTCTAAGTGACCACAAACTTCTGACCCCAAACCCCAAACGGTATATATATATATATATATATACAGTTGAAGTCTGAAGTTTACACACACCATAGCCAAATACCGTTGAAGTCGGAAGTTTACATACACTTAGGTTGGAGTCATTAAAACTTGTTTTTCAACCACTCCACAAATGTCTTGTTAACAAACTATAGTTTTGGCAAGTCAGCTAGGAAATCTACTTTGTGCATGACACAAGAAAGTTTCCCAACAATTGTTTACAGACACATTATTTCACTTATAATTAACTGTATCACAATTCCAGTGGGTCAGAAGTTTACATACACTAAGTTGACTGTGCCTTTAAACAGATTATGTCATGGCTTTAGAAGCTTCTGATGGGCTAATTGACATCATTTGAGTCAATTGGAGTTGTACCTGTGGATGTATTTCAAGGCCTACCTTCAAAGTCAGTACCTCTTTGCTTTGACATCATGGGAAAATCAAAATAAATCTTTTTTTAAATCAATTTTAGAATAAGGCTGCAACGTAACAAAATGTGGAAAAAGTAATGGGGTGTGAATACGTTCTGAATGCACTGTATATATATATATTTACAGTGCCTTGCAAAAGTATTCGGCCCCCTTGAACTTTGCGACCTTTTGCCACATTTCATGCCCAATTTTTCAGTTTTTGATTTGTTAAAAAAGTTTGAAATATCCAATAAATGTCGTTCCACTTCATGATTGTGTCCCACTTGTTGTTGATTCTTCACAAAAAAATACAGTTTTATATCTTTTTGTTTGAAGCCTGAAATGTGGCAAAAGGTCGCAAAGTTCAAGGGGGCCGAATACTTTCGCAAGGCACTGTATATAATGGTGTGTATAGACAGTATTGAAAGTATATAGAAAAGGTGTGTACAGTAGTAGTTATATAGGATGAGCCATGACTAGAATACAGTATATACATATAAACAGTATGTAAACATTATTAAAGTGACCAGTGTTCAATCACTCAATGTAAATAGGGCAAAGCAGTCTCTAAGGTGCAGGAATAGAGTACCGGGTGGTAGCCGGCTAGTAACAGTGACTAATGTTCAGGGGGAGTCAAACAGGGGGTTAATATGTGGTAAAGTATTCATAATATATGTGATATCAACAGAGAGGTATATTTTCTGGGTGACCTAAATATTGACTGGCTTTCATAAAGCTGTCCACTCAAGAAAAGCTGTAACCAGTGCCTACAACCTGGTTCAGGTTATCTGTCAACCAACCAGAGTATTTACAAACAGAGCAGGAACTAAATCACCCACTTGTATTGACCAACTCTTTACTAATACCGCAGAAATCTGCTCTAAAGCAGATCCACACCCATCGCATGTAGTGATTATAATATGATAGCCATATTAGGAAAGCCAAAAGTTATGAGTGTATTAGCGATGTTGAAGATGTGAAAAATATTTGTTGCTCTGTGTGTAATGAGGAACACCCTTACGATGCAATTGAGGCATTTATGAAATTGCTTCTTCCGGTTACTGACAGACATCTACACATAAAGAAACTGACTGCTGGGGGGATGAGGCTAAGGGAATGGAAAATAACACAATAAATGGAGAAATCCCGTAACTAAACAAACTATACTATACTATGGAACAAATATAATATGCTATGAAGATTGATAGTAAAAAGCTCTGGAGTACCGTAAATTAATTTATAGTCAGAAAGCCTTCATTGAGGACTGATAGCTCATTCATTACATAACCCTTTGATATTGCCAACCTCTTTAATAACTTTTTTGTTGACAAGATTAGCAAACTTAGGCATGACATGCAAACAACAAATGCCGAGCCTTCATATTCATGCATTGCGGACCAAATAATTAAAGACAGGCGCTGTTGCATTGATTTCCACAAAGTTAGTGTGGAAGAGGTGAAACAGATATTGCTATCTATAAATAAGGACAAACCACCTCAAACCGACAACCGGGATGGTAAAGTAATGAGGTTGGTAGCGGAATACATTGCGACTCCTATTTGCTACATCTTCAATCTAAGCCTAGAAGACAGAGTGAGCCCTCAGGCCTAGAGGGAGGCAAAGGTCATTACGCTGCCCAAAAATAGCAAAGCACCTTTTAATGGTTCAAACAGCAGACCAATCAGCCTGTTACCGTTGCTTGCAAAAAAAAAAAATGTGTTAGACCAAATACAATATTATTTTACAGAAAACAAATGAACAACATACTTTCAGTATGATTATAGGGAAGGGCACTAGACATGCTCCATATTGACATAAATGACTGATGATTGGCTGAAATAAATGTATAATACATTTGTGGGATTTGATTTGTTAGACTTCAGTGCAGCCTTTGATATCATTGACCATATCATATTGCTGAAGAAACTGAAGCGTTACAGATTAACACCCTCTGCCTTATCATGGATTGACAGTTACCTTTCCAATAGAACACAAAGGGTTTTCTTTAATGGACCTCTTTCTAATGTAAATTTGGTTGAGTTTGGTGTACCGAAGCTGGCTAATGTTTATACTCTTTTGTGTTATAGAATTTGTAAAATAGATTGCCATGTTGGCAATCAAACAAAATCAAACTGCCAACATGGCAATCTATTTTACAAATTCTATAACACAAAAGAGTATAAACATTTCCCCATACAAAGGCAGTTTTATTTCTGCCTTTTCTATTCCAGACATTCTGAAATTCACTAAAGCATCCCATGTATGTGACTTCAGTCTTTCACTTTTCAATGATTCTATTATAGTTTTCTGTGTTTTCTAATGACCTTCCACTGACCTTGAATAAAGCCTGTGTCCATGTACGCTAACGACTCGACAGTATGTATGTTCGCTGCAACAGTAACATTTTAGAATGGGTAACTCGCAATAGGCTAAGTATCACCACTTTGGGGGTAAATCACTCGCTCAACCGTAAACCTCATCTAGATCTATTATTGAATAATTTGTCTATTGAGCAAGTTGAAGAGACTAAGCTTCTGGGTGTCACTCTAGATGGCAAGCTATCATGGTCAAAATATATAGACTCAATGGTAACTAAAATGGGAAGAGGTCTGTCCATGGTGTTGCTCTGCTTTCTTGATATCTCAGTCAACAAGACAGGTCCTACAGGCCACTACAGTCCAGTTGTGTGGTCAAGGAATGATTTAGGCAAATTGCGGTTAATCCAAAACAGTTAAATGTACACAGAGTGTGAATGTCAATGACATAAAGGTGACTTTAAATTGCATTGCATTGTATGATGCAAGAAAATACTTTGCAAAATAAAATGTATTATTATTACCATACAGACAATTAGACAATTGTCTAATGTTTTATTTTATTTCACCTTTATAACCAGGTAAGATAGTTGAGAACAAGTTCTTATTTTACAACTGCGACCTGGCCAAGATAAAGCAAAACAGTGCAACAGAAACAACAACACAGTTAGTGTTGAGTTACACATGGAATAAACAAGCGTACAGTCAATAACACAATAGAAAAAAAAAAGAAAGTCTATATACAGTGTGTGCAAATGGCATGAGGAGGTAAGGCAATATTGGCGAAGTATTACAATTTAGCAGATTAACACTGGAGTGATAGATGAGCTGATGATGATGAGCAGATGATGGTGTGTAAGTAGCGATACTGGTGTGCAAAAGAGCAGCAAAGTAAATAAAAACAATATGGGGATGAGGTAGGTAGATTGGGTGGGCTATTTACAGATGGACTATGTACAGCTGCAGCAATCGGTTAGCTGCTCAAATAGCTGATGTTTAAAGTTAGTGAGGGAAATGTAAGTTTCCATTGTAGGCTATCCCTCTGCCTATTGGCTTATTTGCATATTCAGGCCTGTCTCAAAATAGAACACTGCCCCTTTAATTAAGACATAAGATTTTATTTTTTTAAATTCAAAGACAGCTTGAAATGTAGCCTACATGTGTTGTGCTCTTGTAGGAAGCAGTAACCCCCCATTACTGACCTATACTTATTTATAACTGGGCTAATAACTCTCTAACCAGCAAAGAATATCAACACATGTGCATACACACATGGCTCTGTGGTCTGATCTGAATTGATCTCGAAAGCGAGTGAATGATTGAAAGAATGCACAATAGAATTCTACTCCGTTATGCACTGGCATTGCCAACAAAAATAACAGATTCACTCTTACAAAGTTAGATTTGTTTTGGTTTGTTGAATTGAAAAGGGGCTGATATAATGTTGATTCGATAACAGAAATAGAAGTTCATCTATATAGCACAAATTAATGGAGCGAACTCACTGAAATTCAATCACTTGTATTTCTGCGCAACATGGCATTTCTTCTGCGTGGCAGTCCTGGAGCGTGTCTTGTTATTAAGCCTTTCCTTCACTGGGCCACTCATAAAGCCAGTGGCAATCTAATTAGGGACAGGTTCTAGAGGCCCACTGGAGTGGAGGAGAGGAAAGAGACAGTTACTCACCTCGGTTAGAGTATTGTCTTTATTTATTTATTGCTCTCTGTTCTTCTTCGGTCACGGTTACCTCTGTTCTGTATTCTTATTCTGACAGTTACCTCTGCTCTGTATTCTCTCTCTAATGGTGCCAGAGGGGATGGCAGCCGTATTAGGGGCCCCTAAGATGAGGGTGTGGTGGTCTGTGTCTATATGTCAATAATAGATCGGTGTCCCTATACCGGTACGGTATATGCGCTAATGTGATTAGCATGACGTTGTAAGTAACAGCAAACTTTCCAGGACATAGACATGTCTTATATGGGCAGAAAGCTTAAATTCTTGTTAATCTAATTGCAGTGACAAAATATAAGTGACAAAAAGTAAGTGACAAAAAGTAAGCTATTACAGTGACAAAATACCATGCTATTGTTTGAGGAGAGAGCACAAAAACAAACAAAAATGTTTTCACGGCAACTGGTTTGATACATTCACCTCTGAAGGTAAATCATGAATATAGATTCCGTAATCTTGCTCTGATTTGTCATCCTGAGGGTCCCAGAGATAAAATGTAGCATAGTTTTGTTTGATATAGTCCATTTTCTTTGTTTGTATAATCTTTTACCAGATATAATGTGTTATATTCTCCTACATTAATTTCACATTTCCACAAACTTCAAAGTGTTGCCTTTCAAATGTTATCAAGCATATGCATATCCTTGCTTCAGGCCCTGAGCTACAGGCAGTTATATTTGGGTATGTCATTTTAGGCGAACATTTAAAAAAAGGGTCCGATCTTAAGAGGTTTTAAAGAAGTCTTGAGGTTTTGGTTGCCTGAGGTGGAGTACCTCATGATAAGCAGTAACTATCTACCACTGTATTTTTTAAAGCTGTCTATTTACCACCTCACACCGATGCTGGCACTAAGACCGCACTCAAAAAGCTCTATAAGGACATAAGCAAACAAGAAAATGCCCATCCAGAAGTGCCACTCCTAGCGGCCGGGTTCTTTAAAATTGAAATCCGTTTTATCTCCTTTCTACCAGCATGTCACATGTGCAACCAGAGGATAAAAAACTGTAGACTGCCTACACCAAAGGAGGCTGCTCAGAGGAGGAAGGGGAGAACCATCCTCCTCAGTGAATTTCATAAAAATAAAAATTGTAAAACATTTAAAAAGTTATCCTTTTTAGATAAAACTCTACTAAATATATTCACGTCACCAAATGACTGATTAAAACACTATTTTTCAAAGAAGTACAGTAGCCTCAACAGCCTCAATAGTAGGGTAGCACCATGGTGTAGCCAGAGGAAAGCTAGCTTCCGTCCTTCTCTGTGTACATTGACTTCAATACAAAACCTAGAAGGCTCATGGTTCTCACCCTCTTCCGTAGACGTACACAGTAATTATGACAACAGCCTATCAGAGCTCTTTCAGCATGAACTGACATGTTGTTGTCCACCCAATCAACGGATCAGAGAATTATTGCAGTGTATAAAATAGTTGAACAGTTTTGAACAAATTAATTTATTCCAAAATGAAGGAAAAGCAAGAGAAATAGAGAGAAAGATATTTAGAATTTCTTTCACTTTCAGTTTCACTTACTTAGCTAGAAAATGCAGCTTGCTAGTTTAGCCTACTGAAACACCCTGCTCAAACAGAGGGATGCTCTGTTAGCTAGCTGGCTATGACTTTCGAACACAACACTGGATCTCTTCCAAGTCAAGGTATGCTTTAGGTATTACTAATGTATTGCTTACTGACTGTACACTGTAACGTTACTGCATGATTGTAACGGGTTTACTAATGCGTTAGTTCTATTAGCTATGCTGACTATGACGTTACATTAGGTAATATGGTGACAACGATGTAGGCTGTGTGTAACGGTTTGGCTTGGAAAGGTTTTTTCGCCTGGTCACATACAGTCCACAAGCGAAGGGAAGAGGTGAAAGGAGGAGAGCGCATAGATGCGACAAGGAATACAAAGTGGCTGCTATGAAAGTGAACTGTGTTTAAGCGTGATCAGGGGTGTATTCATTCTGCCGATTCTGTTGTAAAACGTTTTTTTTAAACGGAAGCAAATGAATTAAAATAGGGATAAACATACCTGCATTTGTCCAATAGAAACTCTTGTTTGCAACAGTTGGACAAATGATTACACCCTATATCAGCTAGATGCAGTCAAGAGTGTGCAAAGCAGTATTGAATGTCACTGTCTGTGACCTCAAATTTGTCTCTCAACCTGTGCGCACCTACAGTAAACTTTCATTCATAGGCTCGGTTGTAGCAACCTCATGATGGGTATAGGGAAAATTTGAATATCATGTAGTAGCCTAAATCTATCGCTGTTACATTGAACAGGTTGATTGAAATAGGAATGAGAGCCATTGAATATGCTGTAATAGAAATAAGACCATGCTCATGAATAAAAAAATCATCCTCGCTCATCTTAAACGACACTGACCACCACTGCTCCACACACAGAAATAGTACAAAGCTCTTTCTCACCCTCCATTTAGCAAATCTGATCATAATTCTATCCTCCTGATGAGCGGATGCTAAGCTACAGGACTATTTTGCTAGGACCGACTGGAATATGTTCCGGGATTCATCCATTGGCATTGAGTAGTATACCACCTCAGTCACTGACTTCATCAACAAGTGCATCGATAAGTGCATCGATGATGTCGTCCCCACAGTGACCGTACGTACATATTCCAACCAGAAGCCATGGATTGCAGGCAACATCCGCACTGAGTTTACGGCTTGAGCTGCCGCATTCAAGCAGCGGGACCATTATCCGGATGGTTAAAAGAAATCCTGCTATGCCCTCGGATGAACCATCAAACAGACAAAGAGTCAATACAGGATTAAGACTGAATTCTAACACACCGGCTCTGACGTTCGTCGGATGTGGCAGGGCTTGCAAACTATTACAGACTACAAAGGGAAACCCACCCAGTGACGTGAGACTACCAGACCGGCTAAATACCTTTTATGCTCGCTTCGAGGCAACCAACACGGAAGCATGCAGGAGAGCACCAGCTGTTCCAGACGACTGTTTGATCACTTTGGTAGCCGATGTAAGACCTTTCAAGAGGTCAACATTCACAAGGCTGCCGGCCCAGACGGATTACCAGGGCGTGTACTCAGAGCATGTGTGAACAAAATAAAATAAAATAAAATTGTACTTATCACATGCGCCGAATACAACCAGTTTTAAGAAAAAGAAGTTAAGTAAAAAATGCCCCAACATGCAAGTGTCTTCACTGAAATGCTCAACCTCTCCCTGAACGTGTCTGTAATGCCTACAGGTTCCAAGCAGACCACCATAGTCCCTGTGCCCAAGAACGCCAAGGTAGCCTAGTGGGGCGGCAGGGTAGCCTAGTGGTTAGAGCGTTGGACTAGTAACCGAAAGGTTGCAAGTTCGAATCCCCGAGCTGACAAGGTACAAATCTGTCATTCTGCCCCTGAACAGGCAGTTAACCCACTGTTCCTAGGCCGTCATTGAAAATAAGAATTTGTTCTTAACTGACTTGCCTAGTAAAATAAAATTAAAAAATGACTACCGTCCCGTAGCACTCAAGTTTGAAGCCATGAAGTGGTTTGAAAGGCTGGTCATGGTTCCCATCAATAACCTTATCTCGGACACCCTAGACCCACTCAAATTCGCATACCTCCTCAACAGATCAATCTCAATTGCACTCCACACTGTCCTTTCCTAGTAGACAAAAGGCACACCTACGTGAGAATGCTGTTCATTGACTACAGCTCAGGGTTCAACACCATAGTGCACACAAAGCTCATAAATAAGCTAAGGAACCTGGGACTAAACACCTCCCTCTGCAACTGGATCCTGGACTTCCTGATGGGCCACCATCCAGGTGGTAAGGGTAGGCAACAACACATCTGCCACGCTGATCCTCAATACGGTGGCACCTCAGGGTTGCGTGCCTAGTTCCCTGCTGTACTCTGTATTCACAGAGCATGACTCCAACACCATCAGTAAGTTTGCTGACGACACAACAAGCCTGATCACCGACAACAATGAGACAGTCTATAGGAAGGAGGTCAGAGACCTGGCAGTGTAGTTCCAGGAAAATGACCTATCCCTCAATGTGAGCAAGACAAAGGAGCTGATCGTGGACTACAGGAAAAGGAGGGCTGAACACATTCACATCAACGTGGCTGTAGTGGAGCGGGTCGTGAGCTTCAAGTTCCTTGGTGTCCACATCACCAACAAACTATCATGGTCAATACACACCAAGACAGTCGTGAAGAGGGCATGACAACACCTATTCCCCCTCAGGAGACTGAACATATTTGGCATGGGTCCTCAGATCCTTCAAAAAGTTCTACAGCTGCACCATCGAGAGCATCCTGACTGGTATGGCAACTGCTTGGTATCCGACTGTAAGGCGCTACAGAGGTTAATTTGTACGGTACATCACTGGGGCCTATCTTCCTGCCAATCCAGGACCTATATACTAGGGAGATGTCAGAGGAAGGCCCAAAAAATGGTCAAAGACTCCAGCCACCCAACTCATAGACTGTTCTTTCTGCTACCACACGGCAAGCGGTACCGGATTGCCAAGTCGAGTTCCAAAAGACTCCTTAGCAGCTTCTAGCCCCAAGCCATAACACTGCTGAACGATTAATCAAATGGCTATATGGACTATTTGCACCCTCCCTCCCCTTTACACTGCTGCTACTCTCTGTTTATTAGGTGGGGGTAAAGTGACTATGCATCGTGACTATACATATTACCTCAATTACACTGACTAACCTGTATCCCCGCACATTTATTCGGTATTGGTACCCCCTGTATATAGCCTCTTTATTACTGTTTTATTATGTTACTTTTTTTACGTTGGTTTATTTCGTAAATATTTTCTTAACTCTTATTTTCTTAACTGCTTTGTTGGTTAAGGGCTTATAAGTAAGCATTTCATGGTAAGGTCTACTATACCTGTTGTATTCGGTGAAATACAATTTGTTTTGATTAGATTTGGGATCTTATGTAGATTTTCTTCAAATGTAATCTCTCTCTCTCTCTCTCTCTCTCTCTGTCTCTGTTTACAGTGTTTTAGCACTCACACATGAGAGAGTCAGCCTTTAGGATGCCCAAGAGTAAATCTCTGATCTGAAGTAGGAGCACTTAAAAGGTATTCAACACTTTACAAAGACTATTGACAGTATAGGAGCTCATGTCTGTGTTTCTGACTAGACACAGAGACACATGGTCATTGTTTTCAGACCTGCAGGATATTGTTGCATCCAATGGGGAAATGAAGTCTATAGTGTGGTAAGACAGTGTGTAATGTCTGATATTGGTATTATTCAGACCGGATGTTTAAATCAAACACATCGGTTTGGGTGTGTAAAACAGTCCAGGATTAGTCCAGGATTAACTACGTCTTCAGTACAATATTGGGTAATACACAAATAAATTAATGCAAGCAGACAATACAATTGAAAATTGAAAATAAGACAGAACATCCGTTTCAACCAATGTTTCAGTTACATATCTCAACATCATTCATTCTCTGAGAACAAGCAAGACATTATGATTTATTGCATGGTAGCAAAAGCAAAGTTTTTTTTCCATTAACAGCAGAAATGGGAATCTTACTCATCCTTCCAACGCACACACAGATGTCTGCAAAGGGTCTTTGACTCTATTCAATATAGAATGGTTTTGCTGAATGGAAAGTTATGTTTTCAAAATTATTATATGCAAATGGACAGTGAGCATTTCAATAGCCTCATTTGAGCTGAGGTATGCAAATAATGTTAATAACTGCCACTATACCAGGGAAGGTATAGATAGGCCTACCTATGAATAGGCTAGGGCCTAGCCTAGACGCTAAGCATATGTGCTTTGTTGCATGTTGAACAAATGTATAATATTCTCATAATGACACTGCGCATTATAATCACATAGTAGAGTAATAAGGAAGTAACCACTTTTTGGCACAGTGTCTATTGTGTCTCTATGAGAGGTGTGGCTGCTCACACACACATGGACACATACAGACACAAACAAGCACACACTCATTTAATATGCATCTCTGAAAACATTACAGTCCAAAACAGGACAGTGAGTCAACCCAAACTATTTCCCTGTCTCCTCTGGTAGAAGACAGACAGACAGGTAAACCACTGTCACCACTCAGTTCTAAACTATGCACCAGGAAGACATAGAAAACAGATAGCCACAGTTGTTTTTTCCAGTCAACTATAACATCTAGGTGGACGTGGGTGGAGGTGATGTAACTTAGGAATCTTGTGCCAAGTCTCAACAGCATTCCATGAAAAGATACATGTGAGGATATATCTACCGTGCGGTTGCATGACAAAAGTGTATCAACTTTTTCAAGTAGCGTGACGTGTGTTATCAGTGGGAATTGGGTGAGGAACCAAAACGTATCCCATGATCACTTGCAAACAGGGTACACACCAGTATCAGTGTCGGACAGTGCTAATAAAATCCATATCACTCCGATATCGCTGCCCGGGGCATATAGAGCTCTGTCTCTTTGCATCCCAAATGGCACCCAATTCCATTTATAGTGCACTGCTTTTGACCAGGGACATTTTTTAATGTTTTATTTAATTTTAATTTTATTCTTTATTTAACCAGGAAGGCCAGTTGAGAACAAGTTCTCATTTACAACTGCGACCTGGCCAAGATAAAGCAAAGCAGTGCGACAAAAACAACAACACAGAGTTACACATAAACAAAACGTACAGTCAATAACACAATAGAAAATAAAAATATAAAAATCTATGTACAGTGTGTGCAAATATAGAAGAGTAGGGAGGAAGGCAATAAATAGGCCATAGAGGCAAAATAATTACAATTAAGCATTAATACTGGAGTGAAAGATGTGTCGATGATGATGTGCAAGTAGAGATAATGGGGTGCAAGAGGGTAACTAATAGTATGGGGATGAGGTAGTAGGGTGTGCTATTTACAGATTGGCTGTGTACAGGTACAGTGATCGGTAAGTTGCTCTGTGCTCTGACAGCTGATGCTTAAAGTTAGAGAGGGAGATATAAGACTCCAGCTTCAGAGATTTTTGCAATTTGTTCCAGTCATTGGCAGCAGAGAACTGGAAGGAAAGGCGGCCAAAGTAAGTGTTGGTTTTGGGGATGGCCAGTGCAATATACCTGCTGGAGCACGTGCTACGGGTGGGTGTTGCTATGGTGAACAGTGAGCTGAGATAAGGAGGGACTTTACTTAGCAAATACTTATAGATGACCTGCAGCCAGTGGGTTTGCCGACAGATATGTCGTGAGGGCCAGCCAACGAGAAAATACAGGTTGCAGGGGTGGGTAGAAAATTAGGCTTTGGTAACAAAACGGATGGCACTGTGATAGACTACATCGAGTTTGCTGAGTAGAGTGTTGGGGGCTATTTTGTATATGACATCGCCGAAGTCAAGGATTGGTAGGATAGTCAGTTTTCCGAGGGTGTTTGGCGGCATGAGTGAAGGAGGCTTTGTTGCAAAATAGGAAGCCCGATTCTAGATTTAATTTTGGATTGGAGATGCTTAATGTGAGTCTGGAAGGAGAGTTTACAGTCTAACCAGACATCTAGGTATTTGTAGTTGTCCACATGTTCTAGGTCAGAACCGTCCAAAGTAGTGATGCTAGTCGGGCGGGAGGATGCAGGAAGCAATCGGTTGAAGAGCATGCACATAGTTTTACTAGCATTTAAAAGCAGTTGGCCACGGAAGGAGTGTGGCGTTGAAGCTCGTTTGGAGATTTGTTAGCACAGTGTCCAAAGAAGGGCCAGATGTATACAGAATGGTGTCGTCTGCGTAGAAGTGGATCAGAGAATCACCAACAGCAAGAGTGACATCATTGATACAGTATATACAGAGAGGAGAGTCGGCCTGAGAATTGAACCCTGTGGCACTCCCATAGAGACTGCCAGAGGCTATCCAATTGACACTGAGAAGTAGTTGGTGAACCAGGCGAGGCAGTCATTTGAGAAGCCACGGCTATTGAGTCTGCCAATAAGAATGTGGTGATTGACAGAGTCGAAAGCCTTGGCCAGGTCGATGAAGACGACTGCACAGTACTGTCTTTTATCGATGGCGGTTATGATATCGGACCTTGAGCGTGGCTGAGGTGCACCCATGACCAGCTCGGAAACCAGATTGCATAGTGGAGAAGGTACAGTGGGATTCGAAATGGTCGGTGATCTGTTTATTAACTTGGCTTTCAAAGATTTTAGAAAGGCAGGGCAGGATGGATATATGTCTATAACAGTTTGGGTCTAGAGTATCTCCCCCTTTGAAGATGGGGATGACCGCAGCAGCTTTCCAATCTTTGGGTATCTCAGATGATACGAAAGAGGTTGAATAGGGTAGTACTAGGGGTTGCAATAATTTCAGCGGATAATTTTAGAAAGAGATGTTCCAGATTGTCTCGCCCAACTGATTTGTAGGAATCCAGATTTGCAGCTCTTTCAGAACATCAGCTGTCTGATTTGGGTAAAGGAGAAGCATGGGGTGTTTGGGCAAGTTGCTACAGGGGGTGCTGAGATGTTGGCCGGGGTAGGGGTTGCCAGGTGGAAAGCATGGCCAGCCGTGGAAAAAGACTTATAGAAATAATAAATTATTGTAAAATTATCAGTGGTGACCGTGTTTCCTATCCTCAGTGCGGTGGGCAGCTGGAGGTGCTCTTATTCTCCATGGACTTTACAGTGTCCCAAAACTTTTTGGAGTTAGAGCTACAGGAAGCAAATTTCTGTTTGAAAAAGCTAGCCTTAGCTTTCCTAACTGATTGAGTATATTGGTTCCTGACTTCCCTGAAAGGTGCATATCGTGGGGGTTATGCGATTTTAACGCAACACAGGATGTTTATGTGCTGGTCAAGGGCAGTCAAGTCTGGGGTGAACCAAGGGCTATATCTGTTCTGTGTTCTACATTTTTTTAATATGGCATACTTATTTAACGGGACGAGGTCAATATCCTTCCAGGATACCTGGGCCAGGTTGAGTAGAAAAGCCTGCTCGCTGAAGTGTTTTAGGGAGCGTTTGACAGTGATGAGGGGTGGTCGTGGGGTGGTCGTTTGACCGCGGACCCATTACGCATGCAGGCAATGAGGCAGTGATCGCTGAGATCCTGGTTGAGGACAGCAGAGGTGTAGTTAGAGGGCAAGTTGGCCAGGATGATATCTAAGAGGGTGCCCATGGTTACGGTTTTAGGGTTGTACCTGGTAGGTTCCTCGATCATTTGTGTGAGATTGAGGGCATCTAGCTTAGATTGTAGGATGGCCGGGGTGTTAAGCATGTCCCAGTTTATTTCACCTAACAGTACGAACTCTGAAGATAGATGGGGGCAATCAATTCACATATGGTGTCCAGGGCACAGCTGGGGGCTGAAGAGGGTCTATAACAAGCAGCAGCGGTGAGAGACTTGTTTCTGGAAAGGTGGGTTTTAAAAGTAGAAGCTTGAAATGTTTGGGCACAGACCTGGATAGTATGACAGCCTGGAGAGTTCTATCTCTACAGTAGATTAGGGCTCTGGTTAAAAGTAGTGGGGCTCTGGTCAAAAGTAGTGCACTATGTAGGGATTAGGGTGCCATTTGGAACACATGCTCTGTCTGCTACAGTGTCCTTGGGCCCATTTACTGGCACAGATAGAGAGTCCTTATGGATGCAGGATGGTAGGATGTACTGCCTAGGATCAGCTTAACGTGTAACAACAACACCTCTGTAAGAGATTATGTAAAATGTACAGAGAAAAGTACAGTGCTCTTTTTAATTAATCTCAATGCCAGTGTGTAGAATAAAGACAATGTACTGTACAGTGGGGCAAAAAAAGTATTTAGTCAGCCACCAATTGTGCAAGTTCTCCCACTTAAAAAGATGAGAGAGGCCTGTAATTTCCATCATAGGTACACTTCAAATATGACAGACAAAATGAGAAAAAAATCCAATAAATCACATTGTAGGATTTTTGTGAATTTATTTGCAAATGATGGTGGAAAAAAAGTATTTGGTCACCTACAAACAAGCAAGATTTCTGGCTCTCACAGATCTGTAACTTCTTCTTCCTCTGTCCTCCACTCATTACCTGTATTAATGGCACCTGTTTGAACTTGTTATCAGTATAAAAGACACCTGTCCACAACCTCAAACAGTCACACTCCAAATTCCACTATGGCCAAGACCAAAGAGCTGCCAAAGGACACCAGAAACAAAATTGTAGACCTGCACCACGCTGGGAAGACTGAATCTGCAATAGGCAAGCAGCTTGGTTTTTGAAGAAATCAACTGTGGGAGCAATTATTAGGAAATGGAAGACACACAAGACCACTGATAATCTCCCTCGATCTGGGGCTCCACGCAAGATCTCACCCCGTGGGGTCAAAATGATCACAAGAACAGTGAGCAAAAATCCCAGAACCACATGGGGAGACCTAGTGAATGACCTGCAGAGAGCTGGGACCAAAGTAACAAAGCCTACCATCATTAGCACACTACGTGTCCCCCTGCTTAAGCCAGTACATGTCCAGGCCCATCTGAAGTTTGCTAGAGAGCATTTGGATGATCCAGAAGAAGATTGGGAGAATGTCATATGGTCAGAAGAAACCAAAATATAACTTTTTGCTAAAAACTCAACTCGTCGTGTTCGGTGGACAAAGAATGCTGAGTTGCATCCAAAGAACACCATACCTACTGTGAAGCATGGGGGTGGAAACATCATGCTTTGGGGATGTTTTTCTGCAAAGGGACCAGGACGACTGATCCGTGTAAAGGAAAGAATGAATGGGGCCATGTATCGTGAGATTTTGAGTGAAAACCTCCTTCCATCAGCAAGGGCATTGAAGATGAAACGTGGCTGGGTCTTTCAGCATGACAATGATCCCAAACACACCACCCGGGCAACGAAGGAGTGGCTTTGTAAGAAGCATTTCAAGGTCCTGGAGTGGCCTAGCCAGTCTCCAGATCTCAACCCCATAGAAAATATTTGGAGGGAGTTGAAAGTCTGTGTTGCCCAGCAACAGCCCCAAAACATCACTGCTCTAGAGGAGATCTGCATGGAGGAATGGGCCAAAATACCAGCAACAGTGTGTGAAAACCTTGTGAAGACTTACAGAAAACGTTTGACCTCTGTCATTGCCAACAATGGGTATATAACAAAGTATTGAGAAACTTTGTTATTGACCAAATACTTATTTTCCACCATAATTTGCAAATAAATTCATTAAAAATCCTACAATGTGATTTTCTGGATTTTTTTTCTCCTTTTGTCTGTCATAATTGAAGTGTACCTATGATTAAAATTACAGGCCTCTCTCATCTTTTTAAGTGGGAGAACTTGCACAATTGGTGGCTGAATAAATACTTTTTTGCCACACTGTATACAACTTACACCTGACCTAAGGTGGTTGTTATTTTTTATTTTATATAACATATTTTGATTAACAAAAAATGTAATACAAGACATTCACCATTTTTGTTCCCCTCCCCCATAACCCCCCACCCCTTTCCTGTCATACTTTCAAATAATTTCCACAACAGAGTGCCTTCAAACACATTTTCTATTAAAATGAAAAAAGTATACACCATACCTCAATACATCACAAAGCCAACATACAATAGCCAAACATTTTATGGATGTTGTTCTGCTGGTGTGCAGAAACTGAGGGAGACATGCTGTGAACAGATGTGGGAGTGAAATGAGGCTAGCTCCTGGCTGTTTCCTCCATGTGGTGATGTACTCCCAGCTGATATCTCCTGGTCTAGTCATGCGTGAGAGCACACCTGATAAGAATGGCTCTCCTCGTCAGAGTGAGGGCAACGAGGGCAACTCCTAACCTCTCGCCTTGCCAAGTCCTCTCCACTGAGGAGAAGCATACATCATACTCTATCTTTATCACTGTCATGCTAGGTTCTCTATTTCAATCATGAATCACACCTCCATTATCTGTGTCTGTCTGTGGTTCACGTGAGGATAATCACATAGTGAACTCTTCAGCCAAACCTCAGTATAAAGTGCTTTACCGTAAATGTACAGTGACACTTGCCGCGTTTTGTTTTCAGAAGTACCATGCCCTTGACTAAGCCTATTGTGATATTTGCTGTTAAGCTCTAAGTTTACAGTATATTCCCATCAACTGGGTGTCCACTCCTTCCACTTGAAGATGGCATTTGAAATTGTGTTGGAAATGGGAAACAGTGGTCGGACAGTTCCAAAATAAAACAAGAAAGGTGGGAGAAGTTCCAATGCCCACTTGATATTTGTTGACTGTCATGGTAACCGTTGCTGTCTTCTAACAGAGAACTGGCCACTTGTTTCTTCAGTTCACAAAAGAGCAAATCCACCACATAGCAGGTATCTCAATGGGTGGGTCAAATGGCAGGTGTGTGTCAGTTGTGTATATGTGTGAGAAAGAAAGAGATGTTATAGATACACTGTACATTGAGAAAAGTATGAACAGGGTTGCAGACCCAGTTAGGCCAAGTAGTCCTAAACAGGGTTTTTCAAAATGATTCAAAACACACAAAGAACCATAGATCCAAGAACCCTTCAAATGAAAGAAGCAGCCGAGATACAAGAAACAGACTTAGCAAGAAATAACAGCATGGCAAAGGACACACTCCGAAATACTTTAATCGCTCCTGACTCAGATCTAAATCAGATGTCCAAATCTTAACTCCATTAATGATAATGATAGCCTTGCAGTCTATTTTCAGCCAATCGCGGTTATTGTCGGGGTAATTCTTAGCCAATTGTGGTTTTGCGAGGATAATTTTTAACCTGCTTGTCCTTTTTTCCACCAAATCTTTCTTAAGTAAGAAAAATTCAAGCAGAAACTTCAGACCTCAACATGGGGCTACGTCATGCTTATTAAAAACAGCCTGTTAAGTATACAGTGCCTTCAGAAAGTATTCACAGCCCTTGACTTTTTCCCCATTTTGTTGTGCTACAGCCTGAATTTAAAATGGATTAAATTGAGATTGTGTGTCACATGCCTACACATATTACCCCATATTGTCAAAGTAGAATTCTGTTTTTAGACATTTTTACAAATTTGTAAAAAATGAAAAGCTGAACATTTACAGAGTCAATAAGTATTCAAACCCTTTGGTATGGCAAGCCTAAATACGTTTAGGAGTGAAAATGTGTTTAACAAGTCACATAATAAGTTGCATGGACTCACTCTGCGTGCAATAATAATGTTTATCGTGATTTTTTAATGACTACTTCATCTCTGTACCCCACACATACAATTATCTGTAAGGTCCCCCAGTTGAGCAGTGAATTTCAAACAGAGATTCAACCACAAAGACCAGGGAGGTTTTCGATTGCCTCGCAAAGTAGGGCACCTATTGGTAGATGGGTAAAAAAAAGGTGGCAGACATGAATATCTCTTTCAGCATAGTGATGTTATTAATTACACTTTGGATGGTGAATAAATATACCCAGTCATTACAAAGATGCAGGTGTTCTTCTTAACTCAGTTGCCGGAGAGGAAGGAAACCTCTCAGGGATTTCACCAGGTGGTCAATAGTGACTTTTAAACAGCTACAGAGTTTAATGGCTGTGATAGGAGAAAACTGAGGATCGATCAACAACATGGTAGGTACTCCACAATGCTAACCTAAATTATAGAGTGAAAAGAAGGACACCTTTACAAAATAAAAATAATCCAAAACATGGATCCTGTTTGCAAAAAAAATGTGGCATGGAAAGAGGGTTGGGGAGTAACGGATTACATGTAATCCTTTACATGTAAGGGATTACAATAAACAGTAACTGTAATCTGTTACGTTACAAGCAAAAAAACATTGTAATTAGATTACAGACACTTTTGGAAAAGCTAGATGATTACTTCAAGGATTACTTTTAAACTCAGAAAGGATGATTGCAAAAAACAATCTTTGACACTTCTGTTTTCTCAATATTCAAATCAGCATTGAAAAAAAGTTTAAGAATGTCCCACCTGAGCAAGTCTGACCACAAGTCAGAGACCACTATGATGACGCACCAAATGGGTTTTATGGATTGCGGGAAAACTGCAGGAATAGGGTTTTGTGGGCTACAGTCCAAGCTATGTCTTCTAATGGTGTGACTGCTGTCAGCATCCAAAGTTCATCCAACTTGAATAAACACTTTGAGGTAAGGATGACAGCAGTGTTGTAGTCTATGGCAATACGGATATCACTTATTATTATCTACATAGCGCATTGATGTGAATCCCACTGCTGCTCTCTCGTTTAGCTATTTGCGCCTTACGGATTGTGGTTGTTGTGGATGGCTGTTCACAAATCTAAATGTGTATTTGAACCTAACAATGGTTGAATTCAAGAAGTTTAAGCTGCCTATCATTCATTGTATTTGAAACCAGTGGACAGCCAGTGAAAAATTAGTTCTTGCAACAGCTGCATAGTGCAGATCACAGCCTATGGAATAAAGTGGGGCTTTTATCATGCTAATTTTTTTTTTATCCATAGGCCTAATGGACACATGCTTAAACTTGCACACTTTTGATAGACTTAAAAGGGGCACTCTGTAGTTTCTACATCCATTTTTGGATTTATAAATTATATACATACATATATATCCATTGATTCTTGAGGAATACAACTTATAATTCCCTCATGAGTTTATTTCAACTATCACACTCCACGAGAACCCAAAATATAAGCTTGTTTTACTCCAATGGTTGTAAACATTGTAAATGTAAACAAACACTGAATAGCCTCATAACATGGTTAAAACAATAATTTTTATGTCATGGATGGTCAGTCCTTGCATCCATAGTTCTGTCTATTCATCTGAGAGTGGTTACATTTGTCTAGGCACATCCCTCAGCTTTTTACCAAAACAGAGGTGGGGCGACCGTTTTGTTGTTGTTTCATCTGTGGATTTGTTTTTTAAACATCTGCACATTATCAAGATATCAAAGTGTCACCAACAGAAAGGTAGACAATAGGCCTATAGCAAATGCAGCATATGGCCTTCATTTTTCACATGTAAATAGCACTTTTCAGTAGTGCTCAAAGCATGCCATTCCATGAGCGCAGCATTTATTTTTCTACTCGAATCGATGAGCCTTTTCAGTCCATGACAACAAAATCATAAACAACAAAGTAGCTGACTCGTAAACCCTTAGTTTCATGGTAATGCTCAGGTAAAACAATTTGGCTAATCTGTACTTCCATATTTCCAAGTCCTGTTCTTGAATATTAATGGGTATTGGAACGACTGGAATTTTGATAGAATTTGGTTTATAATGTAAAGATATTATTTAATTGTATTATTATATGTAGTAGAAAGTGATGGGTTTGAAGAAGCCTACATAACAAACCCTTAAAGTAAAATTGAACATCCAAATTTGGCTAGCTATGTAAACTTTAACATTGATTTATCCTGCAATAGATGTCGTTCAATTGGTAACATACATTTTTATCTTCTTCTAATGCCTCTTAAGAGGAGAGTCATCTAAAAGTAACGGAATGTAATCAGACTACGTTACTGAGGTTGGGTAATCCAAAAGTTACATTACTGATTACAATTTTTGACAAGTAACTAGTAACGGATTACATTTAGTAAGTAACCTACCCAACCCTTCAAGGAAATTAACTTTATGTCCTGAATACAAAATGTGTTTGGGGCACTCTCTGATCAGTTTCACCTGTCCTGGAAATTGTCTCCACCCCTTCCAGTTGTCACTTGTTTTTCCCCCAGTGTATTTACCCCTGTGTTTCCTGTCTCTCTGTGCCAGTTCATCTTGTATCTTTCCAAGTCAACCAGCATTTTCCCCATTCTCCTGCTTTTTGTATTCTCCTTTTTCTAGTCCTCCCAGTTTTGACACTTGCCTGACCCTTTGTACCTGCCTACCTGACCATTCTACCTGCCTTGACCACGAGCGTGTCTGCCACTGTGTACCTCCTGAACTCTGATCTGGTTTTGACATTTTGACTCCAACCATCTGCCTCCTGTGTCTGCATTTGGGTCTCGCCTTGAACCTTGATAGTATCACTGAGTACCATTCTTCGTATTTTAAAGCATAATGGTGGCTGTATCATGTCATGGGTATGCTTGTCATAAGCAAGGATGAGGGAGTAAAAAAAAAAAGAAACGGAATATAGCACAAAATCCTTTTAGAAAACCTGGTTCAGTCTGCTTTCCAACAGACACTGGGAGATGAATTCTCCTTTCAGCTTGACAATAGCCTAAAACACATGGCCAAATATACACTGTATTTCCTTACCAAGACAACATTGCACTTTCCTGAGTAGCCTAGTTACAGTTTTGACTTAAATCGGCTTGGTAAAGACTTGAAAATGGCTGTCTAGCAATTATCAACAACCAACTTGACAAAGAATTAAGAATTTAAAAAATAATAATGTGCATATATTGTATAATCCAGGTGTGCAAAGCTGGATTACCCAGAAAGATGCACAGCTGCCAAATGTGATTCTAACTCAGGGGTGTGAATAATATATATTTTTATATTTCATTTTCAATTTGCACAAAAAAAACATGTTTTCAATTTGTCATTGTTGGGTATTGTGTGTAGATAGGTGAACCAAAAATCTCAATTTAATATATTTTTAGTTCTGGCTGTAACACAACAAAATAGGGAATAAGTCAAGGGGTGTGAATACTTTCTGAAGGCACTGTAAGGGAGCAAGTCTCTGTCTTTCTGTCTCTCTCGCTGTCTGTTTCCTCTCTCTCTCTCTCTCTCTGTCTCTTTCTGTCTCCTTCTTTCTACTCTCTCTCTCTCTCTCTTTTTCAAAAATTCCGATGAGCCCACTCTGTGCAGTATCGACGTGTACTTCATTCAAAATGCCTTATTAGCTCAGCAGACACCTAGGCCAGAGAGCAATTCTTAGCATCACTCACATACTCACATCATAAAGCTATATCTGAATCTGAATAATACTAGGTGTTTCACACGGCTGAGCCCTGAGCAACTGGAGTTTAAGAGATTCTGGAAAGTCTCTTTGTCATGACGTCTGCCGAAGTCGTTGCCTCTTCTTGTTCGGGCGGTGCTCGGCGGTCGACGTCACCGGTCTTCTAGCCATCATTGATCCATTTTTCATTTTCCATTGGTTTTGTCTTGTCTTCCCACACACCTGTTTTCAATCCCATTCATTACCTGTTGTGTATTTAACCCTGTTTCCCCTCATGTCTTTGTCAGAGATTGTTTTATTGTCAGTGTAGTTTTATGGTGTATAGGTGTGCGACGGGTCCTCATACCCATGTTTGTTTATGTCTGTACATTTTAGTGTTGTGGAGCATGTTATGTGGACATTTATTAAAATACTCATTTTACACTCAATTTTGACTCTCCTGCGCCTGACTTCCTTGCCACCTATACACACGACGCTGACACTCTTCAACATCTTACTGGGATGGGGTGTGGACAGAACTGAAATGAAAACAACCTCCTTACTCATATGGAGAGTGGTTTGCTGACTGGTTTTCTGCGTGAGTAGACCTAGAACCAGTTCTATGAGTGTTGAGATGACTTGTGTTATTTTGTGTGTTCATGGAATTATAATTGCTCCACTTGATTTTCAGGTCATTTAAGTTGAAAACATGGTTCCAAGTAATATTGTCACGAATCCCATTTCCTGAGTCTGTTTTTTGCCTGTGTTCTGTCCTGGAGTGTTTTTTTCCGGCGTCCTGGAACGCACCCTGTCTGGTTGCCGGGCAAGGTAGCCAGTTGGGAGTTCTGATTACCCACACCTGTATCCCATCAGCTATCTGCACACCTGGTCCTGCTCATCATCTCTCCTCTTCATAAGCCTGGACCTGACATCCATTCCCTGCCGGATCGTTAGCCATGAACATTACTCACCCAGATCATTTACCCCATTCCCGCCTGGTCGTCGTCGGATTCCGCTACCCCATTGGATCCACCTATTTACTCCCATCAACTCACCACCGCTGCCCGCTACGCCACCTGGATATATCTACCCATTCACATTCACTTGTAAATAAATACTCACCTTCTTCCTACTCTCCTTGTCCTGGTCTGCTTCTGGGTTCGATTTTGAAAAAACGTGACAAATATTGGATTAGCCACTTCAGCTGTATTATCAGTCCAAAGTGTGAAAGACTTGAGAAGTTTATGTGATCACTCACAAGGGCTGGGGCTTGTGCTACATGAGTTGTCTCATGTACTGGAGAATGTCATTGTCATGTAGGCCAATTGACTTGGAGCAATGTCACCCACAGCAACATGTTGCTGTAACATGCCTGGACATGTCCACCTCAGGCAGGGTCAAATTAGTCAGGCCAGAGACAAGTGATCAGTGAGCTTAAAACATGGTAGCACTTTATAATAACACCTTGTAATAAAGCATTTATAATTGATTAGTAAATCGTTTGTTCATAATATATTAAGTATAATTCCTACATTTGAAATGTTAGTGAGCTATTTATAAACAACATTTGATCAATTCATAAACACTGTTATCCTCTTGAACCTCTGGGGGCAGTATTTCATTTTTGGATGAAAAACGTTCCCGTTTTAAACAAGATATTTTGTCACGAAAAGATGCTCGACTATGCATATAATTGACAGCTTTGTGTTCCAATGTCTCCTTATATGGCTGTGAATGCGCCAGGAATGAGCCTACACTTTCTGTCGTTTCCCCAAGGTGTCTGCAGCATTGTGACGTATGTGTAGGCACATCATTGGAAGATTGACCATAAGAGACTACATTTACCAGGTGTCCGCCTGGTGTCCTCCGTCGAAATTATTGCGTAATCTCCAGCTGCATGCGCGTTTCCATTAGATTCAGAAGAGAAAGTCAACTGCCACAAATGATTTATCATCGATAGATATGTGAAAAACACCTTGATGATTGATTCTAAACAACATTTGCCATGTTTCTGTCGATATTATGGAGTTAATGTGGAAAAAGTTTGCGTTGTAATGAATGAATTTTCGGGGGTTTTTCTTAGCCAAACATGATGAACAAAACAGAGCGATTTCTCCTACACAAATAATCTTTTTGGAAAAACTGAACATTGGCTATCTAAACTGAGTCTCCTCATTGAAAACATCTGAAGTTCTTCAAAGGTAAAGATTTTATTTGAATGCTTTTCTTGTTTTTGTGAAAATGTTGCCTGCTGAATGCAAGGCTTAATGCTATGCTAGGTATCAATACTCTTACACAAATGCTTGTTTAGCTATGGTTCAAAAGCATATTTTGAAAATCTGAGATGACAGTGTTGTTAACAAAAGGCTCAGCTTTAGAGCTAATATATTTATTTCATTTCATTTGCGATTTTCATGAATAGTTAACGTTGCGTTATGCTAATGAGCTTGAGGCTATAATTACGATCCCGGATGCGGGATTGCTCGTCACGAGGTTATAAATGATTTATTCATGATTAATAAGGTCCATAATATATCAGGCCTTACAGTACCACTCTCCCAAAATGGATCACTACAGTACAGCACTGTAACTGGTCACTGTAAGTTATACCTAGTCAGCTAACAGATAAACACAAACAAATGGGATTCTATTGTCCAAATTGGACTGAAACCTCTTCCCAAAACAACAGCATTGTACGCCTTAGTTTCCGTTCTTTATGGTAGCGTGTTGCGTGTTGTCTTCACAGATGCTGTTAGATTGTAAATCTCGGCCGTTCAAAAAATGCTGATGGTGGCAGTGCTGCTGCCCTGAGTTAAACTGGAACCCCATCCAAGATGGCGTAGCAGTGAAGACGTGCTTGTTTGTCCTTGTGTACTTTTGTATTTTTCATATATATATTTCAATCTCTTTTCGATTTTTAATTCGATTATACCTTCCGGTAACCTGGCTCACCCAATGTGATACGGAATCGCTATTATTTTCAATTTTAGAACAGATTCAAGAACCCCAGAAGCTAACCAGCTAATTTAGCTACAAGCTATGTAGTCATTGTTAGCCACTGCTAGCGGCTTTTACCTTCTGCACAGATACCAGCCCAGTTTTTAGCCTGAATAATACTCGCTAGTTTACCTGTATCGGACTGTCTCTCCACAACAACGCCGGATTCCTGCCGTAATCCCTGGACAACTACTTCTGATCTTCACAGCTAGCTTGTAGCTAGCTAGCTCACAGCTAGCTTGCACTCACCGTGCCACCCAGTAACGAAGCTATCCCTAAGGCTCACCTCCCGGCCTACTCAGCTGTTTACCCGAACCCCACTCATACACGGCTAGAGACCAATACTCCACCGGATCCTTGCTGTAAACTCTGGACCTTGGCACCGGATCACCGCTGCTAGCAATTGGCTATAGTGGCTAACGCCACTGCCACGAAGCTAGCACCAGCTAGTCGTGAGCCAAGCGCATCTCCCGTCTAGCAAACTAAATTCTACAATACCTCTTATGCCATATGGCTTGGATTCTCTGTCGACCCGGCACCCCAACGCACCACCACGACTGGTCTGCCGACCAATACTCCATCCGTTGTGCCTTCAACCGGCCTCCGTCGGAGCAGACGCTCCTACTAGCCCCCGGCTACTAACTTTAAACGCCGTGTCGCTGGCGTAGTGGCGGCTTCCCTGTTCCATCTACTGCTGCCCCCAGGACACTACGATCACTTGGCTACATAGCTGATGCCTGCTGGACTGTCCATTAATCACGGTACTCCATCCTGTTTATTTATTTTTTATCTGTCGGTCCCAGCCGCGAACTCAGGCTCTGTGTGTAGTTAATCCGACCCTCTCTGCCTAGTCATTGCTGTTTTACCTGCTGTTGTTGTGTTAGCTGATTAGCTGTTGTCTCACTTGTTATTTTCGCTAGCTCTCCCAATCAACACCTGCGATTACCTTATGCCTCGCTGTATGTCTCTCTCAAATGTCAATATGCCTTGTATACTGTTGTTCAGGTTAGTTATCATTGTTTTAGTTTACAATGGAGACCCTAGTTCCACTCTTCATACCTCTGATACCTCCTTTGTCCCACCTCCCACACATGCGGTGACCTCCCCCATTACAACCAGCATGTCTGTCACGAGTCCGACCGAGGGTGGCTTCCCTTCCCGGTCGGGTGGCGTCCGGTGGTCGTTGTCACCGGCTTACGAGCTGCCACTGTCTTTCCTCCCCCTCCTTGTATGTTTATTGGTAGCACCTGTTTGTGATGATTAGTTGGGCTTCTTTAGACAGCCGGCCCGTCTGTTTGTTGTGCGGGATTAATTATTGTAACATTCGGCTCTGTAGTTGTCACACCCTGACCATAGTTTGCTTTGTATGTTTATATGTTTTGGTTGGTCAGGGTGTGATCTGAGTGGGCATTCTATGTTGGATGTCTTGTTTGTGTATTTCTATGTCTGGCCTGATATGGTTCTCAATCAGAGGCAGGTGTTAGTCATTGTCTCTGATTGGGAGCCATATTTAGGTATCCTGGGTTTCACTGTGTGTTTGTGGGTGATTGTTCCTGTGTGTCCTGTGTCTCTGTGTTTTCACCAGATAGAACTGTTTAGGTTTTCGCACACTTATTGTTTTGTTAGTTATTTCATGTCGAGTTCCTTTATTAAAGAACATGAATAACCACCACGATGCATTTTGGTCCGTTTCTCCTTCACCAGAGGAAAACCCTTACAGTAGTAGAGGAACGTGTTTGTTCCTGGTCGTGCATTTTCAGTTGTACATTTTTCATTCCCCGTGTTTGTGGCTGTTATTATTGTGAGCACCCTGCGTTGGTGCATTAAAGAGCACAGCATTGCACTCTCTGTCTCCTGCATTTGACTCCACACCCACGACACCCGGAGCATTACAATGTCCAGTGATACAATCTCTCTTATCATCACCCAGTGCCTGGGATTACCTCCGCTGTACCCGCACCCCACCATACCCCTGTCAGTACATTATGCCCTGAATATACTCTACCACGCCCAGAAATCTGCTCCTTTTATTCTTTGTCCCCAACGCTTTAGGCGACCAATTTTGAAAGCCTTTAGCTGCACCCTCATCCTACTCCTCCTCTGTTCCGCGGGTGATGTGGAGGTAAACCCAGGCCCTGCATGTTCCCAGGCACCCTCATTTGTTGACTTCTGTGATCGAAAAAGCTTTGGTTTCATGCATGTCAACATCAGAAGCCTCCTCCATAAGTTTGTTTTACTCACTGCTTTAGCACACTCTGCCAACCCTGATGTCCTTGCCGTGTCTGTATCCTGGCTTAGGAAGGCCACCAACAATTCGGAGATTTCCATACCCAACTATAAAATTTTCCATCAAGATAGAACTGCCAAAGGGGGAGGAGTTGCAGTCTACTGCAGAGAGAGCCTGCCAAGTAATGTCATATTTTCCAGGTCCAAACCCAAACAGCTCGAACTTCTAATTTTAAAAATGAATCTCTCCAGAAATAAGTCTCTCACTGTTGTCGCCTGCTACCGACCCCCCTCAGCTCCCAGCTGTGCCCTGGCCACCATTTGTGAATTGATCGCCACCCCATCTAGCTTCAGAGTTTGGTGGCCTAAACTGGGATATGCTTAACACCCTGGCAGTCCTACAATCTAAGCTAGATGCCCTCAATCTCACACAAATCATCAAGGAACCCAGCAGGTACAACCCTAAATCTGTAAATAAGGGCACCCTCATAGACGTTATCCTGGCCCTCCAAATACACCTCCGCTGTCTTGAATCAGGATCTCAGCAATCACTGCCTCATTGCCTGTATCCGGTACGGATCCGCCCATCAAACGACCCCCCCTCAACACTGTCAAACGCTCCCTAAAACACTTCTGCAAGCAAGCCTTTCTAATCGACCTGACCCGGGTATCCTGGAAGGATATTGACCTCATCCCGTCAGTTGAGGATGCCTGGTCATTCTTTAAATGTAACTTCCTCACCATCTTAAATAAGTATGCTCCGTACAAAAAATGCAGAACTAAGACCAGATATAGCCCTTGGTTCACTCCAGACCTGACTGCCCTCGACCAGCACAAAAACATCCTGTGGCGGACTGCAATAGCATCGAATAGTCCCCGCGATATGCAACTGTTTAGGGTCGGAACCAATACATGCAGTCAGTCAGGAAAGCAAAGGCCAGCTTTTTCAAGCAGGAATGTGCATCCTGTAGCTCTAACTCCAAAAAGTTTGGGGACACTAAAGTCCATGGAGAACAAGAGCAAATCGTCCCAGCTGCCCACTGCACTGAGGCTAGGTAACACGGTCACCACCGATAAATCCATGATAATTGAAAACTTCAAGCATTTCTCAACGGCTGGCCATGCCTTCCTCCTGGCTACTCCAACCTCTGCCAACAGATCCGCAGCTACTCGCCCAAGCCTCCCAAGCTTCTCCTGTACCCAAATCCAGATAGCAGATGTTCTGAAAGAGCTGCAAAACTTGGATATGTCCAAACCAGCTGGGCTTGACAATCTGGACCCTCTATTTCTGAAACTATCCGCCGCTATTGTCGCTACCCCAATTACCAGCCTGTTCAACCTCTTTCATATCGTCTGAGATCCCCAAGGATTGGAAAGCTGCCGCGGTCATCCCCCTTTTCAAAGGGGGAGACACCCTGGACCCAAACTGTTACAGACCTATATCCATCCTGCCCTGCCTATCTAAGGTCTTCGAAAGCCAAGTCAACAAAAAGATCACTGACCATCTCGAATCTTACCGTACCGTCTCCGCTGTGCAATCTGGTTTCCGAGCCGGTCACGGGTCATCTCAGCCACGCTCAAGGTACTGAACGATATCATAACCGCCATCGATAAAAGACAGTACTGTGCAGCCTTCTTCATCGACCTGGCCAAGGCTTTCGACTCTGTCAATCACCATATTCTTATCGGCAGACTCAGTAGCCTCGGTTTTTCTAATGACTTCCTTGCCTGGTTCACCAACTACTTTGCAGTGTTCAGTGTGTCAAATCGGAGGGCGTGTTGTCCGGTCCTCTGGCAGTCTCTATGGGGGTGCCACAGGGTTCAATTCTCGGGCCGACTCTTTTCTCTGTATATATCAATGATGTTGCTCTTGCTGATCCACCACTACGCAGACGACACCATTCTGTATACTTCCGGCCATTCCTTGGACACTGTGCTATCTAACCTCCAAACGAGCTTCAATGCCATACAACACTCCTTCCGTGGCCTCCAACTGCTCTTAAACGCTAATAAAACCAAATGCATGTTTTTCAACTGTTCGCTGCCTGCACCCGCACGCCCGACTAGCATCACCACCCTGGGTGGTTCCGACCTAGAATATGTGGACATCTATAAGTACCTAGATGTCTGGCTAGACTGTAAACTCTCCTTCCAGACTCCTATCAAACATCTCCAATCTAAAATCAAATCTAGAGTCGGCTTTCTATTTCGCAACAAAGCCTCCTTCACTCACGTCGCCAAACCTATCCTAGTAAGGGAAATCCCCCCTGAAATGGACAAAAATGAATGGGAAACCATTGGCATAGTACAAACCATGTACACGATGGACAATACCACCCAAATCGGCGTTGATTCATATGCAAAATGTTTTGCAAATGCCATATGGCAATTGCCAGTTGTAACACTTCAAAAATTCAACAGGTGGCGTGTGCGCTCCACCTTGGTTTTTCATATAGGAAATGGACCCCAAGTCAACATCCAAAAGCCAAATTTTGAAAAAATGAATTTTTTGTCAAAAACTTAACACCCCTTAAAAAAGTGCTTTCTGGACTGTTTTTCGAAATTCTTTCGCTTTTTTTGTCAATTACACATGTGTAAGAACTGTATGAATATACTTTTGTCCAATTTTATTATCATAATTTTTTTTTTTTTACTTGCGCATTATTGCATGTGTTTTCTCCATTTGCAATATGATTTCAAAGGAAGTCTGAAGTCAAAAGTCAATAATCGCAAAATTTTATAAAAAACTTCACACACCCCTAAAAAAGTGCTTTCTGGACCGTTTTTCGAAATTCTTTAGAATTTTGTGTCAATTACACACGTATAAGAACTGTATCAACATACTTTAGTCATTTTATTATCATAATTATTATTATTTTTTTTACTTGTGCATAAGGCATATGTTTTGTGGGGGCCAAATGTCATAAGAAATTTGACATGCTCAAAAATCCTGCAGAAATGCAAAATTGACTGGCCTGATGAACTCGGGATGGCCGGGCAGTGATTGTTATTCCTTTCAATCACTCGTGGTGTTGATTTCATCATGTCCATTTGTTTATGTTTTCTCACTTTTGCAAAGTCACTGTGCATTTGCAATATGCTTAACTGGGCATTCACCATCACCAATTTGTCATGCTATAAAAATCGTGCAGGAATGCCAAATTGACTGGCCCGATGAACTCGGAATGGCTGGGCAGTGATTCTGGTACCTCTCCATCGCTCGTTTGGGTTGATTTCAGAAGGTCCATTTGTTGATGTTTTCTCACTCTTGCAAAGTCACTTCTGCATTTGCAATATGGTTAACTTGGCATTCACCATCACGAACTTGTCATGCCATAAACATCGTGCAGGAATGCCAAATTGACTGGCCCGATGAACTCGGGATGGCTGGGCAGTGATTCTGGTACCTCTCCATCGCTCGTTAGGGTTGATTTCAGAATGTCACTTTTGGTGATGGTACCTCACTGTTGAAACATATTGCAAATGTTTTCTCACTTTTGCAAAGTCACTGTGCATTTGCAATATGGTTAACTGGGCATTCACCATCACAAATTTGTCATGCTATAAAAATCATGCAGGAATGCCAAATTGACTGGCCCGATGAACTCGGAATGGCTGGGCAGTGATTCTGGTACCTCTCCATCGCTCGTTTGGGTTGATTTCAGAATGTCACTTTTGGTGATGGTACCTCACTGTTAAAACATATTGCAAATGTTTTCTCACTTTTGCAAAGTCACTGAAAATCGTGCAGGAATGCAAAATTGACTGTCCCGATGAACTCGGGATGGCTGGGCAGTGATTCTGGTACCTCTCCATCGCTCGTTAGGGTTGATTTCAGAATGTCACTTTTGGTGATGGTACCTCACCGCTTAAACATATTGCAAATGGACAAGAGTCACCTGCAAGTCACCGTCCATCAGTCAATTTGATATCATTCTTACACCAAACTGATACAAACTGACACCAAACCCACTTTTCCCAACTCGTTTAGGAGCCAAGTATCACATACTTCAGAGCTAGCCCAAAATTCACAACGCCTTCGGTTCAAACCATAAAAAAAACATAAAACACGTAGTTACGTTCTAGCTGCGGGTCCATTTCTTGTGTTATGTGTAGGCCTAGCTGAGGCAACCCCGAATCCCAAGTTTCGGCTCAATAGGTCATTTGGTGTCCGAGCAAAACCCTAATTGGTGCTGAAAATCCACTTTTTTTCCATGACTTGCTACGGGGTCCTTGAATGAGCTATCGGACAGAAACGTTGGGTTCTGTCTCTATGGGCCGAGACGGTCACAATGCACCTAGTCTTGTGACTCTGGGACATTTCTAAATGTCGCCATTTTCATAATTGTCAAAATGAATTGAAGTCATTGCAAATGTACGAGGCTGTTTCTCGGTCCGAGAACCTTCTAGAGTGCCGTAACTCACCACGCACTATCGACCTGAGGTCTAGAACAGGATTCTAAAGTTTCTGAACTCTAGGTCTGACGGTTCTTTAACAGTTCCAACAAGGTTAACTAATGCAGGGAGTGTTTGTCTCTACGCACCCCAATGGGTCCCTACTTCCAAGCTGTGTGTGTGTGTGATTTAGTTTTCCTTTGAAATTTTATGGGACAAATGACTGATTTACAGTTCATGGGGGTTGCCTAATCACATATATGAAGTTTTGGAAAGATCTGATTTTTTTTAACCCCTCGAAACAGCCCATGAGACACCAATTATGGCACTTCCGGTTGGCACAGGAAGCTATAACTCACCACACATCCTCATTGGGGTATTCTATTACAGAATCCTGAGTTTTAAGTCTTTACCATAAAAACTGACTGATTTACACAGGGTTGAATGCACTATGTCTATCAAACTGCAGGCAGGTTATGGGTATACACTTTTAGGGCGATTTTAACCACTTCTGGTTGGTCCAGGAAGCTTAGAATCGACACAGGTAGACTTTATAGTGGCCTGATGGACTGGTACCAAAGACAGGTTCATAAGGCATTCATAACCCATATAGGCTCCAGGTTGAATTTAGGGGAGCAGGCAATGTATTCCTATGGGGAGAGAAGTCAATGCAAACTGTTTTTATGTAAACACCTTCTTTTAACTGTGAAGGGTTAATGCCACACGGTCAAGGTTAGGCTTGCACAGATTGGGAGGACCTTAGGAACAGTCCTGTGTTTGAATTGTCCTTCTAAACCTAACGGTTCCGCCGCTGTCACCCAAAATCAAATGACATTGTGGTGCAGGCTTCATTTTGGGCCTATTTTTCTCATGGTCGCTGCGCTCAGACCGAGCGAGCTACGGTCAAGCGGGGCGCCTCGTTGGACTCGGCACAGTCTGGACACTATGGTGATGCCATTGTTTGTGTTGATTTCAGAATGCCATTTTGGTGATGGTCCCTCTCCGCTTAAACATATTGCAAATTAACAAAAGTCAACTAGCAAGTCAGTGTCCATCAGTGAATTAGATGTCATTCTGACACCAAACTGATACCAATTGACACCAAACCCACTTTTTCCAACTCATTTAGAAGCCAACTATCACATATGTCAGAGCAGGCCCACAATTCACAGCGCCTTTAGTTTAAAACATAATAAAAACGTAAAACACATAGTTACGTTCTAGCTGCGGGTCCAGTACAGACATTATGTGTAGTCCTATGTGAGGCGACCCCGAATCCCGAGTTTCGGCTCGATAGGTCATTTGGTGTCCGAGTAAAACCCTAATTGGTGCTGAAAATCCACGCTATCGGACAGAAACGTTGGGGTCCGTGTCTATGGGCCGAGCCGGTTTCAATGCACCTAGTCTTGTGTCTCTGAGACGTTTCTAAATGTCGCCATTTTAGTAATGGTCAAAATGAATTGAAGTCATTGCAAATGTACGAGGCTGTTTCTCGGTCCGAGAACCTTCTAGAGCCACGTAACTCACCACGCACTATCGACCTGAGGTCTAGAACAGGTTTCTAATGTTTCGGAACTCTAGGTCTGACGATTATTTTTTAGCTCGAACAAAGCTAACTATTGGAGGCACTGTCAGTCTCTACGCACCCCAATACGTCCCTCCATCCAAGTTGTGTATCTGTGTGATTTAGTTTTCCTTTGAATTTTTATGGGAAAAATGACTGATTTACAGTTCATGGGGGTTGCCTAATCACACATATTAAGTTTTGGACAGATCTGATTTTTTTAACCCTTCCAAACAGCCCGTGAGACACCAATTATGGCACTTCCGGTTGGCACAGGAAGCTATAAGTACACACATGTCTTGATTGACATAGACACTTACAGAATCCTGAGTTATAAGTCTTTAAGTTGAGAATTGACTGATCTACACAGGGTTGAATGCAGAGTCATTTTCACCTTTGCTGGTGATGTACATCCAAATACCTTTTGGGTGAATTTAACCACTTCCGGTTGCTCCAGGAAGCTTAGAATCGACACAGGTAGACCTCATAGTGGTCTGATGGACTGTCATAGAAGACAGGTTCATAAGGCATTCATAACCCACATAGGCTTCAGGTTGAATTTAGAGGTGAAGCCAATGTATTCCTATGGGGAGAGAAGTCAATGCAAACTGTTTTTATGTAAACACCTTCTTTTAACTGTGAAGGGTTAATGCCACACGGTCAAGGTTAGGCTTGCACAGATCGGGAGGACCTTAGGAACAGTCCTGTGTTTGAATTGTCCTTCTAAACCTAACGGTTCCCGCTGCTGTCACCCAAAATCAAATGACGTTCTGGTGCAGGCTTCATATTGGGCCTACTTTTCTCATGGTCGCTGCGCTTAGACCGAGCGAGCTACGGTCAAGCGGGATATCTCGTTGAACTCGGCACGGCCTTGGGATTATGTTTATGCCATTGCCTGCTCTCTGTGTCTTTAAACACCATGCTTTGTCACTGCATCCTTGCTGTGTGGGTGTGAGAGAGCTTTTCTTTGACATCTGTTGGGAGAAATGACTGATTTTACAGTTCAGGAGGGTTGCCTAATCACACATATGAAGTTTTGAAAAGATCAAACCTTTTTAACCCTTGGATACAGCCACTATGACACCATTTAAGGCACTTTCTGTTGGCACAGGAAGCTATAAATAATTGAGGTATGCCTTTACAGAATCCTGAGTTTTAAGTCTTTACGTTAAGAACTGAGTTATTTACGGAGGGTTTAGTGAGTGTGTGTTATTTCAGAAAATCATAGAAAATCACAGAAATCTCGCAGAGCTCCGCAGCACACTTTAAAAATATTCGTATGAACACCCTGCAACTGGATCTGTAACTGTTGAAAAAAAAAACACCTATATTTGAACATCACAAATCTGTCATTGTACGATTTCTCTTAAATGACGATAGATAAATGGCTGATTTTTTTGTTATTGACACCGGAGGCTCCTTGACTTTGACGTGAAGTGAAAAAATCATTTCTCTATTTTCCTTTTGGACCTTTAATCCTAGAAAAATGGCCATAACTCAAAAACCGTTGAGGCCTAGACGCCATCTTGTTCGGAGCCAACTGCCCATTATGCCAAACCTATGCTCACCAAGTTTCGGCTTGGTCGTGGCCCGTCGTGATTCGTGATGTTTTGTCAAATTGCAGTATGATTGCTTATGCCCTCTTGTGGGATTTTCCGGGATAGCGGAAAAATGACCAAAATGTGATTATTTTATAAAACGAAAACCGAATGTCCGACAAAGTTCATTTGATGACTTCCCGGTAGGTCTGGCCCTGCTGCTCGGCCCGACGCAGTCCCCGAATTTAACAAATGTTTTCGGACGTCTAGCAAGGGACGGTACATTTGCAATATGGACTTTTTCACTAACCATACAGAAAATGTCAAAATGTTCCCTTAAGGTATGTAATACTGACTATCCTACCGATCCTCGACTTCGGCGATGTCATCTGCAAAATAGCTTCCAATACTCTACTCAGCAAACTGGATGCAGTTTATCACAGTGCCATTGATTTTGTTACTAAAGCACCTTATACCACCCACCACTGCGACCTGTATGCTCTAGTCGGCTGGCCCTTGCTACATATTCGTCGTCAGACCCACTGGCTCCAGGTCATCTACAAGTCCATGCTAGGTAAAGCGCCGCCTTATCTCAGTTCACTGGTCACGATGGCAACAACCACCCGTAGCACACGCTCCAACAGGTGTATCTCACTGATCATCCCTAAAGCCAACACCTCATTTGGCCGCCTTTCCTTCCAGTTCTCTGCTGCCTGTGACTGGAACGAATTGCAAAAATCATTGAAGTTGGAGACCTATCTCCCTCACCAACTTTAAACATCTGCTATCTGAGCAGCTAACCGATCTCTGCAGCTGTACATAGTCCATCGGTAAATAGCCCACCCAATTTGCCTACCTCATCCCCATACTGTTTTTATTTATTTACTTTTCTGCTCTTTTGCACACCAGTATCTCTACCTGCACATGACCATCTGACCATATATCCCTCCAGTGTTAATCTGCTAAATTGTAATTATTCGCCTACCTCCTCATGCCTTTTGCACACAATGTATATAGACTATTTTTTCCCTTCTACTGTGTTATTGACTTGTTTATTGTTTACTCCATGTGTAACTCTGTCTGTTCACACTACTATGCTTTATCTTGGCCAGTTGCAAATGAGAACTTGTTCTGGTTAAATAAAGGTTAAATAAAAATAAAATTAAAAAACCAAGACAAGGTTCCAAATGTGCTGTATATGGGTTAGCATGTACTCAGGAATGAGGTCACACAAAAAACAGCAAGCACATGCAGAGAGAGTTTGTGTGTGTGCATGTTTGTGTTGTGTCGGTATGTGTTTTTGTGAATTTGTGCCAGTTTTCTGTGAGTATCAGTGTGTGCGTGTGTGTGAGTGAACATGTAGCCTACGTGTGTAGATGCATTCATTTGTACGCGTGTTCTAACCAAGTTCCACACTTCCCTAAGAACTGAGGTTACGACTTATCCTAAAAACCTGCCATTACAAAATTATGAAGATGATTTGGTGAGTTCAATGGTTCACTAGTTTACACCATGACAGCTATAGAGTGTGAGCAGCCAGGCATTGTTTAAGTTTTCCCTGGATTAGTTAGCTCGGTGCAAGATGCCTCACTAAATTGATAAATTACTCCTCAATGATGACATCCATCACATGTAAATGTTCTAGGCTGAGGCAAACCAAACAAACACAAGCCACAGACCTGCCTCACTCACGCTATGGGCTCATTAGGGCTCTCTGAGATTCTACACCGCACACACATACCTCAGTCTGACTTTCTATACCTTTGTAGGAATTTAGACAGCTTGTTAACCAACATTTTGTTGAAAAGGCATGCAGGCAAGCTCGCTAACACACATTCTCACATCACCTCATGTATTTATACACACTGAATCAATGGCGTGAGGATTAAAAGAGTTGCTCCAATGATTTAGTTATGAAGTCATCCCACACAATCCCATCGCAAATACACACAATGAGCAAAGCAAACACAACCTCCTTGGTCTGTCTGGGTGAGAGACCACAAGGTAGAGAGTGCTGTTTGATATTTGATGTCATGATGTCACCCTCCCTAACCGTGCCCTTCAAGGAAACCACCAGGAACAAACAGTGGTGTGTGTGTGTGAGACGTATGGGCCCAATAGATTAGCCGGTCGCACACGGAACTTACAGACGCCCAGCCGGACATTGAAGGGGAGCGGGCTCTGTACGCAACGCCTGCTCAATGTCCGCTTCCAGCTCCCACACTACCGGTGCCACCAGGCAAGAGGCTGGGAGTATGGGAGTGGGATCCATGGGCCGCTTCTCTATATCATACAGCCGGGACAATGCATCTGCCTCAGCGTTCTGAGAGCCTGTTCTGTATGAAAGGGTAAATACAAACTGGGTGAAAAACATGGCCCACCTTACCTGGCGAGTGTTCAGTCTCCTCGCTGCCCGGATGTACTACAGATTACGGTGGTCAGTCCAGATGAGAAAAGGGTGTTTAGCCCCCTCAAGCCAATGTCTCCACGCCTTCAGAGCCTTGACCAGAGCCAACAGCTCCCAGTCCCACACATTAGTTGAGCTTCTTCTTCTGAGCTTCGATGGCATCCTCGAGCGCTGAGAGTGCACCGCTCCTCTCCCAGCCTCGGACACGTCCAACTCCACTATGAACGCCAAAGAGGGATCAGGATGGGCCAGCATGGAAGCCGAAGTAAACAGAGCCCTCAGGTGACTAAAAGCCCTGTCCGCCTCAGCTGACCACTGCAAGCGCACCGGGCCCCCTTTCAGCAGTGAGGTAATGGGAGCTGCCACCAGACCAAAACCCTGAATAAACCTCTGCTAGTAGTTGGCAAACCCTAAGAACCGCTGCACCTCATTTACCGTGGTGGGAGTCGAACAATTATTCAGCTGCAATGCGGTCAATCTCCATCTCCACCCCTGATGTGGAAATGCGGAAGGAGTGTCCAACGGAATTGACATACAGGTCATGCTCCAACAGGCAATCAAGCACTCTCTGCACCAGGGGCACATGCTCAACGCGTGTAGCGGAGTATATCAAAATGTCATCAATATACACCACTACACCCTGCCTGTGCAGGTCCCTGAAAATCTCGTCTACAAAGGCTTGGAAGACTGAGGGCGCATTCATCAACCCGTACGGCATGACGAGGTACTCATAGTGCCCAGAGATGGTACTGAAAGCCGTCTTCCACTCGTCTCCCCCTTCGATGCGCTCCTGAGATCTAGTTTGGTGAAGAAGCACGCCCCATGCGTTTGCTGTAGCTATGTGCAGTAGCGGGTAACTATACCTCACCGTGATCTGATTCAGACCCCGATAGTCAATACACGGGCGCAGACCGCCATCCTTCTTCTTCACAAAAACGAAACTGAGCAGGCAGGTGAAGTGGAGGACCGAATATACCCCTGACACAGGGATTCGGAGAAATATGTTTCCATAGTCTCCGTCTCCGCCTGTGAGAGGGGATACACGTGACTCCTGGGAAGTGCAGCATCTACCAGGAGGTCTATCGCACAATTACCCTGTCGATGAGGTGATAATTGAGTCGCCTTCTTTTTAGAGAAGGTGAGAGCCAAATCGGCATATTCAGGGGGAATGCGCAGACCTAGTCTGGACTCTCCACCGTTGTAGCACCAACGGAGACGGAGACCCCTAAACACCTACCTGAGCACTCTCGCGACCCTGTGGGGGCTCTTTTCATAACAGTGGGGTTATGAAAAGCTAACCTGGGTAGGCCCAGCACCACGGAAAACGCAGGAGAGTCAATGAAGAAAACTAATTCTCTCCGTATGACCCCCCCTGCATCACCATACCCAACGGCGTGGTGACCTCCCTAATCCCTGACCCTAATGGTCGACTATCTTAGGCGTGAACGGGGAAGGGCACATCAACAGGAAAAATGGCGGTCCCTGAACTATGAGCTAACGCTCTATCAATGAAATTCCCAGCCACGCCTGAATCTACTATCACCTTTATGCTGGTGTAACAGTATCAATATTAGTCCGTCCCCTCCCCCGTATCCGGTCTCCCTGTGCACTGCCCCTTCCAGCTCCATAGGTATCGGAGAGGGGGTGCGGGAGGATGGAACCACCAGACCCTGATCTGGACGTCCACGAGTAGCCAAGCAGGTTACGCACATCGGGCATCCTCGTGCAGACTGCAATGATAATGGTCGATCAGGGCCCTGTTGCTTTATCCCGCGCCGGCAGCCAGGGTCCTAAACTCCAGGGCGAACTCCTGGGCGCTCCTCGTCTCCCGTCATACTCCTGGGGCAAGGAGAGACGGATCCCACTGGGTTCAGGCAGGAAAGGGGCGCTCGAGAGAGGCCCTGGTTGTGCTGTTGGAGGCGATGGCAACGCCAAGATGGTGAAGCATAACCGCATGCTCCTGGATGTGCTCCTCCACCTCAATGGTTGAGGTACCTCTCCTGCTGACTCCATAGTATGGTTGGAGATTCTGTAATGTGGTCCGTGCTGGTGTCAGGCGCAGAAGAATGAACTTGGTAAAAACTGAGCTGTTTAATAAACATCAAAACCTCCGAAAACCAAAGTATACAAAATAACAAATAGAGGGTGCAAAACCCGTCGCACATCAGAAATAACAATAAACACCTACATACAACAAACAATCTCAGACAAGGACATGAGGGGAAACAGAGGGTTAAATACACAACAAGGTCGAAGGTCGGTAACGTCGACCGCCGAACACCGCCCGAACAAGGAGAGGGACCGACTTCGGCGGAAGTCGTGACAAATACACTCGGACAAAGGGTGCATCTAAATGGCTAGACTATAAAATGGTTTATAGAATAGACAAGAATGGCTCGTAGAAAATAATAAAATAGAATATGGTGCGTCATCTTACGTAGTCTATAGTTTAATGGCTTCCTCTCCTCATATCCTTCATTCATCTACATTGATGTGTGGGTTGACTGGTGAAAGCAAGTCCATGACCATTAAGGCATCCACCACCTATCCTATGTTTTGAGACCAGTGCAGATTGAATGAGAGGAGACAAGAAGAGGAAGCCATGGTAGACTATTGAGATACAGACACGACCTCAACCAATGCAGAACAAGAACAGAGCAAATCCCCTCATAAATCCTGTTGGTGCTAGGGGGCAGCATTTTCACTTATGGATGAAAGGCGTGCCCAGAGTAAACTGCCTCCTACTCTTTCCCAGATGGGAATATATGCATATTATTATTACCGGTGGTTAGAAAACACTCTGAAGTTTTTTTAACTGTTTGAATTATGTCTGTGAGTATAACAGAACTCATATGGCAGACAAAAAACGGAGAAGAAATCCAAATAGGAAGTGAGAACTCAATTTAGAAAACAGTGCCATTGGATGTCCATCTTAGATATGGATGTTAATGCACTTCCTAGGGCTTCCAAAAGATGTCGCCGTCTTTAGATTCTGGTTGTACGATTCTACTATAAAGGTGGGGCTCATAATAGCTCTTTGAGTGGGTGGTCTGGCAGAAAGCCTCGGTCTCATTGCGCGCGGTCACGAGAGAGTGTTCTTGCGTTCCAATGCCTTTCTTCAGACAATTAAATTCTCTGGTTGGAACCTTATTGCTGATTAATGTTTAAAACATCCTAAATATGGATTGCATATATCATTTGACTTGTTTCTACGACCTGTAACGGAACTTTTTGAGTTTTTGTCTGGAGGAATTGCTTGTGCTTTTTGAGGATTGAATGCTGGGCTGAACAAGCTAACAACAAGTGGCTAAATTATGGGCTTTTTGGAAATTTATGGAACAACTCAGTCATTTATTGTCGAACTGGGATTCCTGGAACTGCCTTCTGATGAAGATATTCAAAGGTAAGTGAATATTTAGTGTTTTTTGTAGCTTCTGTTGACGCCAAAATGGCGGCTATTTCTTTGGGTTCTGAGTGCCGTTCTCAGATTATTCTTTTTCCGTAAAGTAAAAAAATATATCTGACACAGCGGTTGCTTAGAGGATACGTTTATCTTTAATTCTGTGAATAACACTTGCATCTTTTATCAATGTTTATTGTGAGTATTTCTGCAAAATCACTGGATGTTTTGGAATCAAAACATTACTGCACGTAGCGCGCCAATGTAAACTGAATTTTTTTAAATATATATATATATATATATATGCACATTATCGAACAAAACACACTACATGTATAACATGATGTCCTATGAGTGTCATCCGATGGAGATAATCAAAGGTTACTGATTTATTTGATCTATATTTATGCTTTTGTGACTGTGAAAAATCGCTGTGTGTTTTTGAATTTGGTGGTCATCTAACTTAAATATATGTTGTGTTTTCGCTGTAAAATATTTAAAAAATCGGACACGATGGGTAGATTAACAAGATGATTATCTTTCATTTGCTGTATTGGACTTGTTAATGTGTGAAAGTTAAATATTTATAAAGAATATTTTTTCCAGCTGAATGGGGGGGGGGTGTTCCCTTTAGGGAACTCCTTGTGCCCCCCTAGCCCCAACAGGTTTTAATGTAGAAGACTCTGGCTCCTTGACCATATAATCTGCAGGGTGGAGCAGCACACAATCCTGCCAAGTGCTTCAGGCCTTGTTTTGTTATTTAAGCTAAAAAAAAATAAAGAGGGGTAAATGTTTAGTGGAGTGTTCTGTTCTGGTGGAGGCTGGAGAACATTGTTGCTTGGGTTAGGGTAGGGTGAAGACATGGCGTTGTGTTTATAGGCTACATGTGATGTGGTGGTTAGTGGTTAGCCTAGCTAGCGCCTGTCTGTGGGCTGGTAAAGAGACAGGAAGACTCAGGATTTGTCCCAAATGGCAGTCTATTCCCTATATTGTGAAAAAGGTGACATTTGGGATGCACATCAGTCAGAGAAGAGGCACCATAGAATCCAGTTAGCTACTTATTTCATCCTGCTGGCTGGGCAAATGGATGGTGGTTATTTACAGACGTGGAAGTTCACATTTATATTTTGGCCATTTAGTATGCAGATTATTTTATCCAGAAGGATTTATAGGCAGATCCTATACTAACAGTCAATTTCTCAGGAGAGAATTTTCTCACTACATGTCTGTTTACTCATTTTTTCAATCCTGGCTACAGGATTCAAGTGAGGTTGATCTTGGGTCCAGTCTTTCCTCTTCAGGTCACTAGTTCAGGAATAACTCACATGGAGTGATGTCAGACGATGTCACCATCCCACTAACTACACACTTCTCTAAACAGTATCCCTTTTTAACATCAACATTCAGCTCTTAGAAAGAAAATGTCTAAATTAAGGATAACTAGGACTAAATATGGATATGCTCAGTAAGGGATGCTTTTTCATATGCCCAGAGTCACATCATTTGAAACTTCAGAAAATAGAGGTGGTGGGGCTGGGGACAACATGGGTGTTTACAGAATACTAATCTGACATTATGTAAATCTTTCAGAAATAGCCCAGTAAATGATACTTCTGGCTGGCTAGAAGGAAGGAGCCGATGTGGCTGTGGCGTGAGATGTGATGAGGGGGAGAGAAAGGAGGAGAGAACGCAAAAACACATGAGGGAGTTTACCTCCTAGTCCTAATTCATGGCCCAGTATGAGCTGATTCCCGTCTCTGTCTGTCTCGATCTCTTTCACACACTAACTCTCCCTCTCATTCTCTCTCTATCCTCTTGCCTCTCTTCTCGCTCTCTTTCTCTCCCTCTCCTTTTCCCTTTCCTCTCTCTCTCTCACTCTCACCCCTCCACCTTCTCCCTTCTTTTCTTTCGTCTCAGTGTTGCTTTCCCGGGAGAGAGTGGAGTGGCATGGTAGGCTCGTTTAAGGCCGGCAGCAGAAGTGTCCCAAATGGCAAGCTATTCCCTATATAGTGCATTACTTTTGACAGTGTCCATTTGAGACGCAGGTAAGAGCCTCTCCAAAACATTTGGTGCGGGGAATTTCTGAACCACAGGCGGCATACGCGACTTCAACTCATCCATTGATGCCCATGGATTAGTAACAATTGGTTAATATAATTCCATTTGCTGGCCGCTTGACTGTAAGCAGCCACAGAGGATGGCCTGGCCCAGAGAGCTGTGAAAGAGAAGAGAGGGAGGGAGAAGGGGAGAGAAAAAAGGGGAGAGAGAAAGGGAAGGAGAGAGAGCGAAAAATAGTCTGTGAATATGTTTCGCTGTGAAGTATCGGTGGAGAGAAAGACAGAAAGAGAGAGAGATATTATGGGACTGTTGTAATAGAAAAATGACATATTTACCTGGTTTGTTTGATATTAATGGTTAGCAATTAATACTTAATAAATTGGACATTTCTGTTTAATTCTGTGTTTCTGTAAAGAGATGGTTTCCATTCTAACTTTTTGCAGGTAGTCTGCTAGAGATGGCTTGAGCTGATAATGACTTGGTGTTAAACTTAAAAGCTGGCATTCCATAGACAAGATGTGATGTGTGTGACCCGAGATAGAGAGAGCCTGGAAGAGTTTAGAACAATGCCTCATTGTCTCATCTTTCTGGCATCTGGGAACTAAGTAAAACACCATCCTGTGTAGATAACCAAGTTGGCTTATGGGAAGGTTAGAAATGACTGACTAAGCAATCTTGATATCAGCTATGCATTGTATGTAAAGGCTGCTCAGCAGTCAAAACCGTTGGGCTGACTGGTTTCATTATTGCAATAATTAATAGATATTAAATGAAGATGACTGTTTGAACCAATTAATAAGTCTCTCTCAGTACTGAATTTCCACAACACTGTGTGAGCAAATGTTTTTAGTTCCTAAGTGGGCATTACTGAATTCAGCTTGTTGTGACTGTCTTCAAAATGCCAATTATGGTTTTCTTTTTGTATTTTTATGGAATGCACACAAATATGCTGACATACAGATATGGAGAAACTCACTGTCACACATACAACTGAGAAGCTAAGCTATGCTCTCAAAGTCTTTGTTAACTTATCACTGGTGTCAGGTTCAGGGGAGAGTAACGAAGAGACATGCTTTGCAATTGTGGTCAGATCAGAGAAGGAGGAAGCCGGTTTCTCCGTCTGTTCTCTCTGTGGGTGTCCTCATCACTGTCACAGGAAAGATATTAAAAATCTTCTGTTCACAGTTCGTTTTCCCAAACTACAGTATACATCATTGTGTGGTGGTATGCCAGCAGCATACCACTGCTGGCTTGCTTCTGAAGCTAAGCAGGGTTGGTCCTGGTCAGTTCCTGGATGGGAGACCAGATGCTGCTGGAAGTGGTGTTGGAGGGCCAGTAGGAGGCACTCTTTCCTCTGGTCTATAAAAATATCCCAATGCCCCAGGGCAGTGATTGGGTACTCTGCCCCGTGTAGGGTGCTGTCTTTCGGATGGGACGTTAAATGGGTGTCCTGACTCTGTGAGGTCATTAAAGATCCCATGGCACTTATTGTAAGAGTAGGGGAGTTAACCCTGGTGTCCTGGCTAAATTGCAAATCTGGCCCTCAAACAATCACAAGCACCTAATAATTCCCAGTTTACAATTGGTTCATTCATCCCCCTCCGCTCCCCTGTAACGATTCCCCAGATCGTTGCTGCAATGAGAACTTGTTCTCAGTCAACTTACCTGGTTAAATAATGGAAAAATAACATACTTGTTTTATCTTTCCAAACATATATCTGTTTGGCAAGGCAATAATGTATACTGAACAAAAATATAAACACAACACATAAAGTGTAGGTTCCATGTTTCATGAGCTGAAATAAAAGATCCCAGACATGTTCCATTTGCACAAAAAGCTTATTTCTCTCAAATTTTGTGCACACATTTGTTTACATGCCTGTTAGTGAGAAATTCTCATTTGCCAAGATAATCAAATCAAATGTTATTTGTCACATACACATGGTTAGCAGATGTTAATGCAAGTGTAGCGAAATGCTTGTGCTTCTAGTTCCGACAATGCAGTAATAACCAACGAGTAATCAAACTAACACTTCCAAAACTACTACATTATACACACAAGTGTAAAGGGATAAAGAATATGTACATAACGATTTATGAATGAGTGATGGTACAGAGCGGTATAGGCAAGATGCAGTAGATGGTATTGAGAACAGTATATACGTATACATATGAGATAAATAATGTAGGGTATGTAAACATTATATTAAGTAGCATTGTTTAAAGTGGCTAGTGATATATTTTACATCAATTCCCATTATTAAAAGTGGCTGGAGTTGAGTCAGTGTGTTGGCAGCAGCCACTCAATGTTAGTGGTGGCTGTTTAACATCCTGATGGCCTTGAGATAGAAGCTGTTTTTCAGTCTCTCGGTCCCAGCTTTGATGCACCTGTACTGACCTCGCCTTCTGGATGATTGTGGGGTGAACAGGCAGTGGCTCGGGTGGTTGTTGTCCTTGATGATCTTCCTGTAACATCGGCTGGTGTAGGTGTCCTGGAGGGCAGGTAGTTTGCCCCCGGTGATGCATTGTGCAGACCTCACTACCCTCTGGAGAGCCTTACGGTTGAGGGCGGAGCAGTTGCTGTACCAGGCGGTGATACAGCCTGACAGGAGGCTCTCGATTGTGCATCTGTAGAAGTTTGTGAGTGCTTTTGGTGACGAGCCAAATTTCTTCAGCCTCCTGAGGTTGAAGAGGCACTGCTGTGCCTTTTTCACGATGCTGTCTGTGTGGGTGGACCAATTCAGTTTATCCATGATGTGTACACCGAGGAACTTAATACTTACTACCCTCTCCACGACTGTTCCATCGATGTGGATAGGGGGGTGTTCCCTCTGCTGTTTCCTGAAGTCCACAATCATCTCCTTAGTTTTGTTGATGTTGAGTGTGAGGTTATTTTCCTGACACCACACTCCAAGGGCCCTCACCTCCTCCCTGTAGGCCATCTCGTCGTTGTTGGTAATCAAGCCTACCACTGTTGTGTCGTCCGCAAACTTGATGATTGAGTTGGAGGCGTGCGTGGCCACGCAGTCGTGGGTGAACAGGGAGTACAGGAGAGGGCTCAGAACGCACCCTTGTTGGGCCCCAGTGTTGAGGATCAGCGGGGTGGAGATGTTGTTACCTACCCTCACCACCTGGGGGCGGCCCGTCAGGAAGTCCAGTACCCAGTTGCACAGTGCGGGGTCGAGACCCAGGGTCTCGAGCTTGATGACGAGTTTTGAAGGTACTATGGTGTTAAATGCTGAGCTGTAGTCGTTGAACAGCATTCTCACATAGGTATTCCTCTTGTCCAGATGAGTTAGGGCAGTGTGCAGTGTGGTTGAGATTGCATCGTCTGTGGACCTATTTAGGCGGTAAGCAAATTGGAGTGGGTCTAGGGTGTCAGGTAGGGTTGAGGTGATATGGTCCTTGACTAGTCTCTCAAAGCACTTCATGATGACGGAAGTGAGTGCTACAGGGCGGTAGTCGTTTAGCTCAGTTACCTTAGCTTTCTTGGGAACAGGAACAATGGTGGCCCTCTTGAAGCATGTGGGAACAGCAGACTGGGATAGGGATTGATTGAATATGTCCGTAAACACACCAGCCAGCTGGTCTGCGCATGCTCTGAGGGCGCGGCTGGGGATGCCATCTTGGCCTGCAGCCTTGCGAGGTTTAACACGTTTAAATGTTTTACTCACCTCGGCTGCAGTGAAGGAGAGTCCGCATGTTTTGGTTGCTGGCTGTGTCAGTGGCACTGTGTTGTCCTCAAAGCGGGCAAAAAAGTTATTTAGTCTGACTGGGAGCAAGACATCCTGGTCCGTGACTGGGCTGGTTTTCTTTTTGTAATCTCTGATTGACTGTAGGCCCTGCCACATACCCCTTGTGTCTGAGCCGTTGAATTGCGATTCTACTTTGTCTCTATACTGACGCTTAGCTTGTTTGATTGCCTTGCGGAGGGAATAGCTACACTGTTTGTATTCGGTCATGTTTCCGGTCACCTTGCCCTGATTAAAAGCAGTGGTTTGCGCTTTCAGTTTCACGCAAATGCTTCCATCAATCCACAGTTTCTGGTTTGGGAATGTTTTAATCGTTGCTATGGGAACGACATCTTCAACGCACGTTCTAATGAACTCGCTCACCGAATCAGCGTAATCGTCAATGTTGTTGTTTGACGCAATACGAAACATATCCCAGTCCACGTGATGGAAGCAGTCTTGGAGCATGGAATCAGATTGGTCGGACCAGCGTTGAACAGACCTCAGCGCGGGAGCTTCTTGTTTTAGCTTCTGTCTGTAGGCAGGGAGCAACAAATGGAGTCGTGGTCGGCTTTTCCGAAAGGAGGGCGGGGAGGGCCTTATATGCGTCGCAGAAGTTAGAATAGCAATGAACCAAGGTTTTACCAGCCCTGGTTGCGCAATCGATATGCTGATACAATTTAGGGAATCTTGTTTTCAGAGTAGCCTTGTTAAAATCCCCAGCTACAATGAATGCAGCCTCAGGATATGTGGATTCCAGTTTGCAAAGAGTCAAATAAAGTTCGTTCAGAGCCATCGATGTGTCTGCTTGGGGGGGAATATATACAGCTGTGATTATAATCGAAGAGAATTCCCTTGGTAGATAATGTGGCTCGACATTTGATTGTGAGGAATTCTAAATCAGGTGAACAGAAGGACTTGAGTTCCTGTATGTTGTTGTGACCACAACACGTCTCGTTAACCATAAAGCATACACCCCCGCCCCTCTTCTTACCAGAAAGATGTTTGTTTCTGTCGGCGCGATGCGTGGAGAAACCAGCTGGCTGCACCGACTCCGTTAGAGTCTCTTGAGTGAGCCATGTTTCCGTGAAGCATAGAACGTTACAGTCTCTGATGTCCCTCTGGAATGCTACCCTTGCTCGGATTTCATCAACCTTGATGTCAAGAGACTGGACAGTGGCGAGAAGTATGCTAGGGAGAGGTGCGCGATGTGCCCGTCTCCGGAGTCTGACCAGAAGACCGCTTCGTTTCCCTCTTTTACGAAATTGTTTTTTTTGGGTCGCCAGCTGGGATCCATTCCGTTGTCCTGGGTGAAAGGCAGAACACAGGATCCGCTTCGCGAAAGTCATATTCTTGGTCGTACTTATGGTGAGTTGACGCTGCTCTTATATTCAGTAGTTCTTCTCGACTGTATGTAATGAAACCTAAGATGACCTGGGGTACCAATGTAAGAAATAACACACAAAAAAACAAAAAACTGCATAGTTTCCTAGGAACGCAATGCGAGGCGGCCATCTCTGTCGGCGCCGCTGGATAATTCATCCACCTGATAGGTGTGGCATATCAAAAAGCAGATTAAACAGCGTGATCATTACACAGGTGCACCTTCTGCTGGGGATAAGAAAAGGCCACTCTAAAATGTGCAGTTTTGTCACACAACACGTCACAGGTATTTCATGTCACCCGGACAGCCGATGAAACTGTTGGTTTGCACAACCGAAGAATTTCTGCACAAACTGGCAGAAACCATCTCAGGGAAGCTCATCTGCATACTCATCGTGCTCACCAGGGTCTTGATCTGACTGCAGTTTGGCGTCATAACCGACTTCAGTGCGCAAATGCTCACCTTCTATGTGCTCTTCACGGATTCATTCCGGTTTCAACTGTACCGGGCAGATGGCAGTAGAGTGTTGGCGATGTTTGGGTGAGTGATTTGCTGACATCAATGTTGTGAAAAGAGTGCATCATGGTGGCGTTGGGGATATAGTATGGGAAGGCATAACCTACGCACAACAAACAACATTGTATTTTATCGATGGCAATTTGAATGCACAAAGATACTGTGACGAGATCCTGAGGCCCATTGTCGTGCCAATCATCGCTGGCCATCACCTCATGTTTCAGCATGATAATGCACTGCCCCATGTCGCAAGGATCTGTGCACAATTCCTGGGAGCTGAAAATGTCCCAGTTTTTCCATGGCCTGCATAAATATCAAACATGTCACCCATTGAGCATGTTTGGAATGCTCTGTCTTAAGGATCTCACAGTACGCACATTGCAATTTATTGCCCTGGACACATCTGCAGTCCTCTTGCCTCCTTGCAGCATGCCTAACGCACGTTCACGCAGATGAGCAGGGACCCTGGGCATATTACTTTTGGTGTTTTTCAGTCAGTAGTAAGGCCTCTTTAGTGTCCTAAGTTTTCATACATGTCACCTTAAATTGCCTACCGTCTGTAAGCTGTTCGTGTCTTAACAACCATTCCACAGGTGCATGTTCATTAATTGTTCATGGTTCATTGTCGGAACTAGAAGCCCAAGCATTTCGCTACACTCGCATTAACATCTGCTAACCATGTGTATGTGACAAATAACATTTGATTTGATTTGAACAAGCATGGGAAACAGTGTTTAAACCATTTACAATGAAGATCTGTGAAGTTATTTTGATTTTTACGAATTATCTGTGAATGACAGGATCCTGAAAAAGGGACGTTTATTTTTTTGCTGAGTTTATCTGGATAACATGAAAACAGCCTAACTAGTTCTGCTAGAGCGAATAAAATGGTCAGAGTGGGGTGTTCTCTCACTAAGTGTCTTGAAGTAGCTAGCACGCCAGGTAGCTTGGTTGCTTGACTGCCATTGTGAGGTCAGAACGTTTGGATCAACCCTACTCATCAGCCAGAGCGTCCAGTGTGCGCTCTGAATGCTCCGAAAGTGACACATTTTGAATTTACGAATGGACAATTTGACAGCATAGGTGCAGTCACCAACTCCCTGGATAACATAACAGCCTAACCAGCTCTGCTAGGGTGAGGTGTTCTGTCATTTGTGTATGGAAGTAGCTCGCAAGTTAGCTTGGGTGCTTGACTTCTGTTGTTAGTACAGAATGCTCAAATCAACCCTTAAAGAGTTGGGTGGGGCAAAAGCTTAAGAGGGTGTAAACTATGCTGAATGGGTGTAGACAAAGGAGGGCTCTCCAGTAGTAGTACCAAAAGATTCAAAGGCCATTTTCTCAAAAGTGAGTTTACAAGTTTATCAACTTTCAAAGCAAAATTACTTTTCCATTGTTCCTCAACTGTTGTGTGTGATATACAATTTTGTAGCTCTGAGTCTTTACTTTTATCCTATGTAAAAAACACAATTTCAAATTTTGCTACTTAATATGCACCCTATATGTGACCGATTTGAGCTGGTCGGTCACATATAGGGTGCCATTTGGGATGCACCCTCTGTCTGTTTGTGACACATCATCATGGTAATCTAAATATATGGCTCTGATGGTGACATAGTGATAACACACTCTGTCTCCAGTTTGTCTGTCAGCAACAGGGATGTCATACATTCTAGAACATTTGATAAAGGTAAAATTTAAAATAAATGTGATAAAACTTTGAGGTGACTCCCTGAAAAGCAGTTTGCTTCACCTATAAGTCTAACAACCAGATATACACTGATCTAGGCTGAACCTATTCAAATCAAATTGTATTGGTCACATACACATGGTTTGCAGATGTTATTGCGAGTGTTGCGAAATGCTTGTGCTTCTAGTTCTAACAGTCCAGCAATATCTAACAACAGGAACTATTGTAAAGTGGCTGTTCCACTGGATGTCATAAGGTGAATTCACCAATTTGTAAGTCGCTCTGGATAAGAGCGTCTGCCAAATGACTTAAATGTAAATGTTAAATGTAATATCTAGCATTTCCACAGTAATTACACTGTAGTTGACACTGTATTAAGGTATACGTCAATCCAAGGAATGACATTTTGTATATACAGTTGAAGTCGGAAGTTTACATGCACTTAGGTTGGAGTCATTAAAATTAGTTTTTCAACTACTCCACAAATGTCTTGTTAACAAACTAAAGCTTTATCAAGTTGGTTAGGACATCTACCTTGTGCATGACACATTTTTCCAACAATTGTTTACAGACAGATTATTTCACTTAGAATTTAATATATCACAATTTCAGTGGGTCAGACTTTTACATACACTAAGTTGACTGTGCCTTTATACAACTTGGAAAATTCCAGAAAATTATGTCATTGCTTTAGAAGCTTCTGATAGGTGTACCTGTGGATGTATTTCAAAGCCTACCATTTCAAGAACTACCTTTAAACTCAGTGCCACTTTGCTTGACAACATGGGAAAATCAAAAGAAATCAGCCAAGACCTCAGAAAAACAATTGCAGACCTCCACAAGTCTGGTTCATCCTTGGGAGCAATTTCCAAATGCCTGAAGGTACCACGTTCATCTGTACAAACAATTGTATGCTAGTATAAACACCATGGTACTATGCAGCCGTCATACCGCTCAGGAAGGAGATGTGGTCTGTCTCCTAGAGATGAACATACTTTAGTGTGAAAAGTGCAAATCAATCTCAGAACAACAGCAAAGGACCTTGTGAAGATGCTGGAGGAAACCGGTACAAAAGTATCTACATCCACTGTAAATAAGTCCTATATTGACATAACCTGAAAGGCCACTCGGCAAGGAAGAAGCCACTGCTCGAAAACCCACATAAAAAAAGCCAGACTACGGTTTGCAACTGCACATGGGGACAAAGATTGTAATTTTTGGAGAAATGTCCTCTGGTCTGATAAAACAAAAATGGAACTGTTTGGCCGTAATGACCATCATTATGTTTGGAAGAAAATGGAGGAGCTGAAGCTCCAAGCTGAAGAATACCATCCCAACCGTGAAGCACGGGGGTGGCAGCATCATGTTGTGTGGATGCTTTACTGCAGGAGGGACTGGTGCACCTCACAAAATAGATGTCGTCATGGGGTAGGAAAATTGTGGATATATGTGGATATATTGATGCAACATCTCAAGACATCAGTCAGGAAGTTAAAGCTTGGTCGCAAATGGGTCTTCCAAATGGACAATGACCCCCAAGCATACTTCCAAAGTTGTGGCGAAATGGCTTAAGGACAACAAAGTCAAGGTATTAGAGTGGCCATCACAAAGCCCTGACCTCATTCCTATAGAAAATTTGTGGGCAGAACTGAAAAAGCGTGTGCGAGCAAGGAGGCCTGCACACCTGACTCAGTTACACCAGCTCTGTTAGGAGGAATGGGCCAAAATTCACCCATGTTATTGTGGGAAGCTTGTGGAAGGCTACCCAAAACGTTTGACACAAGTTAAAGGCAATGCTACCAAATACTAATTGAGTGTATGTAAAATTCTGACCCACTGGGAATGTGATGAAAGAAATAAAAACTGAAATAAAAAATTCTCTCTACTATTATTCTGAAATTTTGCATTCTTAAAATAAAGTGTTGATCCTAACTGACCTAAAACAGGTTATTTTGGCTAAGGTGTATGCAAACTTCCGACTTCAACTGTAGCTCCAATTTTCCCTGTAGGATTCACCCGTAGGATGGCTCATGATGATATATCCCCAAATATTGCAATATATCTCACCATGACACTGACCGATGCACTGAAGTCTGTGGGCCTTCTCCTCAGAAAGAGAGGAAAGAGAGAGGGAAGAAAACAAAATTGGAGAAGAGAATGACTTATCTGTTTTGCCCTCCAGCTAATGTGCCTGGGACCTGAACTCCTATCACTGCGTGTGTGTGCATTCATGTTTCATGTGTGCGTGTTTTAATTAACTTTACAGTATTTAATTCTAAACCAAGCCCAGGCCGTTTAACGAAGGTCAGTGAGTACAGATGATTTCTCAACACCTAGATGGAACAGAGATAAATGAACCAGCCTGAATGAATCTGGGTGAAATCATACAAGTGTAGGCTGCATCCCAAATTGCACTCTATTCCCTATAGTTTAATCATTTTGACCAGAGCCCTAACAGGGGACTCACACCTTACTGTGTGATACTGATGGAAAAATTGCAGTAGACGAAAGTATTGTGCTTTGGTTGGAGGCTGACCAAGAGTCAGAGCTGGAGCAATCAGGGGTGGAGAGGGTTGAGGAACAGTATAGAAGGTTCAAACAGTCACACAGGACATGTGTGGAACGCCTGATTAAAACAGTCATGTATAACTTGGCTGACTTTTACTCCTGAATGACTACCAACAATTTGTTCTAGACTCAATCTGTCATATACGGTTGTGATTTATTCCCATGGTTTGTGCATGTGTGACAGGTTAAAGGAAATATTCATAGCCTGTTATACATTAAAAAGTATTAGTAAGTTCATAGTATGTAACAAAAATGTTAAATCCATGCAGGCACATAGATGTGGTAATTGACTTGTTCTTTAATGAAGTTAATTGCTGAATTGATATGCTTATGAGGCTCATTTACTTTGAATATTCACACCGGAATTCTGTCATCATTATTACAACATTGAATGAACAAATCATAATGTGGAAAATGATTTGTGCTCAATAACATTCATTATTGCATTGACTCTAACCTTTACACATGAATTATGTCATTATTAGAGCAATGACTTGCAAATCTGTACCAGAAAGGTCAAGATGGGTTTCACTTTCTTTCTTTTGTGTCCTCATTCACAAGGTCATGTAATGACGTTCTTTTATAACAAAACACAACGTTAGCTCCTGGCATTAGATTTTTTAGCTTGACAACAAAAGAAACAAAAGCGAAACAAACCTGCTTGACACGCTATATTCAGTGCAGACAGAACATAATAGTGCATGGCAAAAAGCACAGAGTCAAGTAATTATGTTAAAAGCAGCCTATATGAAATGCATTCATTTTTAGGGACCAATCTAAACCTTGTTTAGTAGTCCACATTCAATCCAACAAAAACGACAGAGAACTGTAGAGAGAAGGCTGTAGAGAGAAGGCTCACATAGGTCATGAATTGAAACATTGAAAGCATTGCCCTTACATTTTCTCAGGACCCTTTCTGTGAAAGGTATAAAATAGTATAAATATTCAAATGTGACACGTGATGTGAAACTACCTGTCCAGGTCACTCCAAAGTGTAAGATTTCCTCTCAAATGGCACCATGTTCCTTTTAAAGTGCACTACTTAGGGATTTGTTTTCTTGTCCTCTAGATTAATCTAGTACTGTCAGAGTTCCCGAGGATATGGATCATGAATCATTTGATTTGCCTTTAAATCACATGCCAAAAGTACATAAAGTACATTGAAATCAGATGCCTTCTGGTGATCCCGTAATGCCCAGTGAGAGAAAAGAGAACTGCAGTGGTTCCCAAACTTTTTATCGTCCTGTACCCCTTCAAAATTCACCCTCCAGCTGTGTACCCCCTCTAGCACCAGGGTGTAACGGCGTTCTTCGTTTGTCGAAAGAGAGTCGGACCGAAATGCAGCTTGTTGGTTACTCATGTTTTTCAATGAAAACAAATGACGAATACATGAAAATAACTGAGACAAATACAAAACAAAACGGAACGTGAAACCTAATTACAGCCTATCTGGTGAAACTACACAGAGACAGGAACAATCACCCACGAAATACACAGTGAAACCCAGGCTACCTAAATACGGTTCCCTATCAGAGACAACAAGAATCACCTGACTCTGATTGAGAACCGCTTCAGGCAGCCAAACCTAAACTAAACACACCCCTAATCAACCACAATCCCAATGCCTACAAAAACCCCAATACGACAACACAATAACATGAACCCATGTCACACCCTGGCCTGACCAACTAATTAACTAAAACACAAAATACTAAGACCAAGGCGTGACAGAAACCCCCCCCCCTAAGGTGCGGACTCCCGGACTCACCTCAAAACCAAAGGGAGGGTCCGGATGGGCGTCTGTCCATGGTGGCGGTTCCGGCTCGGGACGTGGACCCCACTCCATAAATGTCATAGTTCCTCCCCTTCGCGTCCTGGGATAATCCACCCTCGCTGCCGACCATGGCCTAATAGTCCTCACCCAGAACCCCACTGAACTGAGGAGTAGCTCGTGACTGAGGGGCAGCTTGGGACTGAGGGGCAGCTCGGGACTGAAGCAGCTCGGGACTGAGGGGAAGCTTGGGACTGAGGGGAAGCTCGGGACTGAGGGGCAGCTCGGGACTGAGGGGCAGCCCAGCACTGAGAGGAAGCCCAGCCAGGCAGTTGAATCCGGCAGATCCTGGCTGGCTGGCAGTTCTGGCAGATCCTGGCTGACTGGCAGATCTGGAAGAGTCTGGTTGACTAGCAGATCTGGAAGAGTCTGGTTGACTAGCAGATCTGGAAGATTCTGGTTGACTAGCAGATCTGGAATAGTCTGGTTGACTGGCAGATCTGGAAGAGTCTGGTTGACCGTCAGATCTGGAAGAGTCTGGCTGACCGGCAGATCTGGAAGAGTCTGGCTGACTGGCAGATCTGGAAGAGTCTGGCTGACTGGCAGATCTGGAAGAGTCTGGTTGACCGTCAGATCTGGAAGAGTCTGGCTGACTGGCAGATCTGGAAGAGTCTGGCTGACTGGCAGATCTGGAAGAGTCTGGCTGACTGGCAGATCTGGAAGAGTCTGGCTGACTGGCAGATCTGGAAGAGTCTGGCTGACTGGCAGATCTGGAAGAGTCTGGCTGACTGGCAGATCTGGAAGAGTCTGGCTGACTGGCAGCTCCTTGCAGACTGGCAGCTCCTTGCAGACTGACAGCTCCTTGCAGACTGGCAGCTCCATGCAGACTGGCAGCTCCATGCAGACTGGCAGCTCTGGCTGCTCCAAGCAGACTGACAGCTCTGGCTGCTCCATGCAGACTGACAGCTCTAGCTGCTCCATGCAGACTGGCAGCTCTAGCTGCTCCATGCAGACTGGCAGCTCTAGCTGCTCCATGCAGACTGGCAGCTCCTTGCAGACTGGCAGCTCCTTGCAGACTGGCAGCTCCATGCAGACTGGCAATTCCATGCAGACTGACAGCTCTGGCGGCTTCTTGCAGACTGACAGCTCTGACTGCTCCAAGCAGACTGACAGCTCTGGCTGCTCCATGCAGACTGGCAGCTCTAGCTGCTCCATGCAGATTGGCAGCTCTGGCTGCTCCATGCAGACTGGCAGCTCAGGCTGCTCCGAACAGGCAGGAGTCTCCGGCAGCGCTGTAGAGGAGGAAGGCTCTAGAAGCGCTGAACAGGCAGGAGACTCCGGTAGCGCAGGAGAGGAGAAAGGCTCTGATAGCGCTGAACAGACAGGAGACTCCAGCAGCGCTGTAGAGGAGGAAGGCTCTAGAAGTGCTGAACAGGCGGGAGGCTCTGGCAGCGCAGGAGAGGAGAAAGGCTCCGGAAGCCTGGTGCGGGGAGCTGCTACAGGAGGACTGGTGTGTGGAGGTGGTACTGGATAGACCGGACCGTGTAGGCGCACTGGAGCTCTTGAGCACCGAGCCTGCCCAACCTTACCCGGTTGAATGCCCTCGGTTGCCCTGCCAGTGCGGCGAGGTGGAATAGCCCACACTGGGCTATGTAGGCGAACCGGAGACACCGAGCGCAAGGCTGGTGCCATGTAAGCCGGCCCAAGGTGACGCACTGGGGACCAGATGCGTAGAGCCGGCTTCATGGCATTTGGCTCGACGCTCAATCTAGCCCGGCCGATACGCGGAGCTGAAATATACCGCACCGGGCTATGCACCCGCACTGGGGACACCGTGCGCACCACTGAATAACACGGTGCCTGCCCGGTCTCTGTAGCCCCCCGGTAAAGCACAGGGAGTTTGCGCAGGTCTCCTACCTGGCGTAGCCATACTCCCTGTAAGCCCCCCCAAGAAATTTTTGGGGCTGATTCCCGGACTTCCATCCACGTCGCCTTGCTGCCTCCTCATACCAGCGCCTCTCCGCTTTAGCCGCCTCTAGTTCCTCCTTGGGGCGGCGATATTCAACAGGCTGAGCCCAGGGTCCTTTTCCATCCAGTTCTTCCTCCCATGTCCAATTCTCCAAGTGGTGCAGCCTCTCCCACTGAAGCTGCTTCTGTTGCCTCTTCTGTGGCTCCTGCCTGTTAACACGCTGCTCGGTCCAGTTCTTCCTCCCATGTCCAATTCTCCAAGTGGTGCAGCCTCTCCCACTGAAGCTGCTTCTGTTGCCTCTTCTGTGGCTCCTGCCTGTTAACACGCTGCTCGGTCCGTATGTGGTGAGTGATTCTGTAACGGCGTTCTTCGTTTGTCAAAAGAGAGTCGGACCGAAATGCAGTGTGTTGGTTACTCATGTTTTTTAATGAAAACAAATGATAAATACATGAAAATAACTGAGACAAATACAAAACAACCAAACGGAACGTGAAACCTAATCTGGTGAAGCTACACAGAGACAGGAACAATCACCCACGAAATACACAGTGAAACCCAGGCTACCTAAATACGGTTCCCTATCAGAGACAACAAGAATCACCTGACTCTGATTGAGAACCGCTTCAGGCAGCCAAACCTAAACTAAACACACCCCTAATCAACCACAATCCCAATGCCTACAAAAACCCCAATACGACAACACAATAACATAAACCCATGTCACAAAATACTAAGACTAAGGTGTGACACAGGGGCAGTGCACTCTAAAAAATTTTTTTTGCCATCATTGTAAGCCTGCCACACACACTATACGATACATTTATTAAACACAAAAATGAGTGAGTTTTTGTCACAACCTGGCTCGTGGGGAAGTGACAAAGAGCTTTTATAGGACCAGGGCACAAATAATAATATAATAATAAACAATACTTTTGCACTTTATTTAACCATCTTGCATATAAAACCTTATTTGTTCATCAAAAATGTTGAATAACTCATCACAGGTTAATAAGAAGGGTGTGCTTGAAAGGATGCACATAACTCTGCAATGTTGGGTTGTATTTTTATTTTATTTTTTATTTTTTATTTCACCTTTATTTAACCAGGTAGGCTAGTTGAGAACAAGTTCTCATTTACAACTGCGACCTGGCCAAGATAAAGCATAGCAGTGTAAACAGACAACACAGAGTTACACATGGAGTAAACAATTAATAAGTCAATAACACAGTAGGAAAAAAAAGGGGAGTCTATATACAATGTGTGCAAAAGGCATGAGGAGGTAGGCAAATAATTACAATATTGCAGATTAACACTGGATTGATAAATGATCATGTGCAGGTAGAGATATTGGTGTGCAAAAGAGCAGAAAATAAAATAAATAAAAACTGTGGGGATGAGGTAGGTGAAAATTGGTGGGCTATTTACCAATAGATTATGTACAGCTGCAGCGATCGGTTAGCTGCTCAGATAGCTGATGTTTAAAGTTGGTGAGGGAGATAAAGGTCTCCAACTTCAGCGATTTTTGCAATTCGTTCCAGTCACAGGCAGCAGAGTACTGGAACGAAAGGCGGCCGAATGAGGTGTTGGCTTTAGGGATGATCAGTGAGATACACCTGCTGGAGCGCGTGCTACGGATGGGTGTTGCCATCGTGACCAGTGAACTGAGATAAGGCGGAGCTTTACCTAGCATGGCCTTGTAGACGACCTGGAGCCAGTGGGTCTTGCGACGAATATGTAGCGAGAGCCAGCCGACTAGAGCATACAAGTCGCAGTGGTGGGTAGTATAAGGTGCTTTAGTGACAAAACGGATGGCACTGTGATAAACTGCATCCAGTTTGCTGAGAAGAGTGTTGGAAGCAATTTTGTAGATGACATCGCCGAAGTCGAGGATCGGTAGGATAGTCAGTTTTACTAGGGTAAGCTTGGCAGCGTGAGTGAAGGAGGCTTTGTTACGGAATAGAAAGCCGACTCTTGATTTGATTTTCGATTGGAGATGTTTGATATGGGTCTGGAAGGAGAGTTTGCAGTCTAGCCAGACACCTAGGTACTTATAGGTGTCCACATATTCAAGGTCGGAACCATCCAGTGTGGTGATGCTAGTCGGGCATGCGGGTGCAGGCAGCGATCGGTTGAAAAGCATGCATTTGGTTTTACTAGCGTTTAAGAGCAGTTGGAGGCCACGGAAAGAGTGTTGTATGGCATTGAAGCTCGTTTGGAGGTTAGATAGCACAGTGTCCAGTGACGGGCCGAAAGTATATAGAATGGTGTCGTCTGCGTAGAGGTGGATCAGGGAATCGCCCGCAGCAAGAGCAACATCATTGATATATTCAGAGAAAAGAGTCGGCCCGAGAATTGAACCCTGTGGCACCCCCATAGAGACTGCCAGAGGACCGGACAGCATGCCCTCCGATTTGACACACTGAACTCTGTCTGCAAAGTAATTGGTGAACCAGGCAAGGCGGTGATTGACAGAGTCGAAAGCTTGGCAAGATCGATGAAGACGGCTGCAAAGTACTGTCTTTTATCGATGGCGGTTATGATGTCGTTTAGTACCTTGAGTGTGGCTGAGGTGCACCCGTGACCGGCTCGGAAACCAGATTGCATAGCGGAGAAGGTACGGTGGGATTCGAGATGGTCAGTGACCTGTTTGTTGACTTGACTTTCGAAGACCTTAGATAGGCAAGGCAGAATGGATATAGGTCTGTAACAGTTTTGGGTCCAGGGTGTCTCCCCCTTTGAAGAGGGGGATGACTGCGGCAGCTTTCCAATCCTTGGGGATCTCAGACGATATGAAAGAGAGGTTGAACAGGCTGGTAATAGGGGTTGCGACAATGGCGGTGGATAGTTTCAGAAATAGAGGGTCCAGATTGTCAAGCCCAGCTGATTTATACAGGTCCAGGTTTTGCAGCTCTTTCAGAACATCTGCTATCTGGATTTGGGTAAAGGAGAACCTGGAGAGGCTTGGGCGAGGAGCTGCGGGGGGGCCGGAGCTGTTGGTCGAGGTTGGAGTAGCCAGGTGGAAGGCATTGCCAGCCGTTGAGAAATGCTTGTTGAAGTTTTCAATAATCATGGATTTGTGACCGTGTTCCCTAGCCTCAGTGCAGTGGGCAGCTGGGAGGAGGTGCTCGTGTTCTCCATGGACTTCACAGTGTCCCAGAACTTTTTGGAGTTGGAGCTACAGGATGCAAACTTCTGCCTGAAGAAGCTGGCCTTAGCTTTCCTGACTGACTGCGTGTATTGGTTCCGGACTTCCCTGAGTAGTTGCATATCGCGGGGACTGTTCGATGCTATTGCAGTCTGCCACAGGATGTTTTTGTGCTGGTCGAGGGCAGTCAGGTCTGGAGTGAACCAAGGGCTGTATCTGTTCTTAGTTCTGCATTTTTTGAACGGAGCATGCTTATCTAAAATGGTGAGGGAGTTACTCTTAAAGAATGACCAGGCATCCTCAACTGACGGGATGAGGTCAATGTCCTTCCAGGGTACCCGGGCCAGGTCGATTAGAAAGGCCTGCTCACAGAAGTGTTTTAGGGAGCGTTTGACAGTGATGAGGGGTGGTCGTTTGACTGCGGCACCGTGGCGGATACAGGCAATGAGGCAGTGGTCGCTGAGATCCTGATTGACGACAGTGGAGGTGTATTTGGAGGGCCAGTTCGTCAGGATGACGTCTATGAGGGTGCCCTTGCTTACAGAGTTAGGGTTGTACCTGGTGGGTTCCTTGATGATTTGTGTGAGATTGAGGGCATCTAGCTTAGATTGTAGGACTGCCGGGGTGTTAAGCATATCCCAGTTTAGGTCACCTAACAGAACAAACTCTGAAGCTAGATGGGGGGCAATCAATTCACAAATGGTGTCCAGGGCACAGCTGGGAGCTGAGGGGGTCGGTAGCAGGCGGCAACAGTGAGCGACTTATTTCTGGAGAGAGTAATTTTCAGAATTAGTAGTTCGAACTGTTTGGGTATGGACCTGGAAAGTATGACATTACTTTGCAGGCTCTCTCTGCAGTAGACTGCAACTCCTCCCCCTTTGGCAGTTCTATCTTGACGGAAGATGTTATAGTTGGGTATGGAAATCTCTGAATTTATGGTGGCCTTCCTGAGCCAGGATTCAGACACGGCAAGGACATCAGGGTTAGCAGAGTGTGCTAAAGCAGTGAGTAAAACAAACTTATTGGAGAGAGTCTGAATCTTAAATCATTTTCCAAACACAGTCTGTGCCTGTGTTTTCATTCTAGTTAGGGCCGAGAATCCACTCTCACATGGGTACGTGGTTGCAAAGGGCATCAGTGTCTTAACAGCACGATTTGCCAAGGCAGGATACTCTGAGCGCAGGCAATCCAGGATTCTGTCAGTGGCTTCTGATTAACACACACTATAGTCTATTTCCTAGTCACCGTGAGGGCAAATATCTGGTCAAAATTAGATGAGAGCATATTTCTAACTTCAAAAGGTTTGCATTGTTGTTTAAGTGACTGGTCATGTCATTATATTCTAAAACATTCAATAAACATTCTTCACTCTGTTGGACTGTGGCGGATGCACATATTTCTGAGACAACTAGAAGTTATTGGCACCAAAAATAGAACAAACATTTGGAAGTTATATTGAAGAATGAAACAATTAGGTCTGTGAAATTACCACATCAGACTGACTAAAGAATAGATGGCATGTCACGCCCTGACCTTAGCATTCTTTGTTTTCTTTATTATTTTGGTTAGGGCAGGTTGTGACATGGGTGATGTCTGTGTTTTTCCACTTGTCTAGGGGTTTTGTATGTTTATGGGGTTGTTTACTATCTAGGTGTTTTGTATGTCTGTGTTAGTTGCCTGTGTCAGCACTATATTTAGCTTCATGTTCATTTTGTTGTATTTGTAGTTTGTTTAAGTGTTTATTCATCTTCATTAAAAAAATATGTATTCATCTCACGCTTGGTCTCCTCAATTCAACGAACGTGACATGGCATGTGAGCAACATACTGTAACAGTTTCACCGTTTGATGGTGTTTTGAGTGTGTGAGGACTTCTTTAATAGCCTCTTCCCTACAAAAATCGACATACAATTTCTGCCATTTGAGGGGGCCCTTTTCAAAACTTAATTCATGACTCACGACCATTCATTGCTTATTTTGAGCCTTGCATGTATGTATCCTGTTCCACCATCTTTTCAACTTCTTTGTTATTTGTTTAAACCCTATGATGGCAAACAAATAACTTGCTACAGTCAGACCTGCTACAGTCAGACCCTTTTCCCTATATTAGTGCACTGGTCAAGAAGACTCTGAAATACGCTTTAAAACATAAACAAGAATTAAGTTAATTGATAGTTCATGGGCTGCATGGAGAGATCTTCCATGCAGCCCCTTATACCACCCACCACTGTGACCTGTATGCTCTAGTCGGCTGGCCCTCGCTACATATTCGTCGCCAGACCCACTGGCTCCAGGTCATCTATAAGTCTATGCTAGGTAAAGCTCCACCTTATCTCAGCCCACTGGTCACGATAACAACACCCACCCGTAGCATGCGCTCCAGCAGGTATATCTCACTGGTCATCCCCAAAGCAAACACCTCATTTGGCCACCATTCCTTCCAGTTCTCTGCTGTCAGTGACTGGAACGAATTGCAAAAATCGCTGAAGCTGGAGACTTACATTTCTGTCACTAACTTTAACCATCAGCTATCTGAGCAGCTAACCGATCGCTGTAGCTGTACATAGTCCATATATAAATAGCCCACCCTATCTACCTACCTCATCCCCATATTGTTTTTATTTACTTTTCTGCTCTTTTGCACCCCAGTATCACTAATTACACACCACCATCTGCTCATCATCATCTGCTCATCTATCACTCCAGTGTTAATCTGCTAAATTGTAATTACTTTGCTACTCTGGCCTATTTATTGCCTTACCACGTGTCATTTGCGCACACTGTATATAGACTTTATTTTTTTCTATTGTGTTATTGACTGTACGCTTGTTTATTCTATGTGTAACTCTGTGTTGTTGTTTCTGTCGAACTGCTTTGCTTTATTTTGGCCAGGTTGCAGTTGTAAATGAGAACTTGTTCTCAACTGGTTAAATAAAGGTGAAATAAAAAGAGAAAATAATAATCTTCCACGGAGACAGGCACAAATTCAAATGACATCCGACTCAGACTGTCTCAACTCCTCTATTTGGGGGGGGCTTGAACTCCAGCAAGGGGAAAACGACAGGAGGACACGTCTGACGTTTGATCAAGGCACCCCATTCCCAGCCGGTCTCTGTAAGCTCTGTGGTAAACCACTCCCCGGTGGTAAACCACTCCAGGGTGTGTAAATGCAAAATATCTGACATTATATTCCCATTTCAAAAAATTATAATAATATTGGTCGCATACATATGTTTAGAAGATGTTATTGCGGTTGTAGCAAAATGCTTGTGTTCCTAGCTCCTACAGTGCAATACTATCTAACAATTCACAACAATAAACACAAATCTAAAAGTAAAAGAATGGAATTAAGAAATATTAGGACGATTAATGTCAGAGTCTGGAGTATAAATACAACGTCAACAGTAAAGAGGCTACTCCGGGATGCTGGCCTTCTAGGCAGAGTTGCAAAGTAAAAGCCATATCTCAGACTGGCCAATAAAAAGAAAAGATTAAGATGGGCAAAAGAACACAGACACTGGACAGAAGAACTCTGGCTAGAAGGCCAGCATTCCAGAGTCGCCTCTTCACTGTTAACGTTGAGATTGGTGTTTTGCGGGCACTATTTAATGAAGCTGCCAGTTGAGGACTTGTGATGCGTCTGTTTCTCAAACTAGACACCATAATGTACTTGTCCTTTAACTCAGTTGTGCACCGGGGCCTCCCTCTCCTCGTTCTATTCTGGTTAGAGCCAGTTTGCTCTGTTCTGTAAAGGGAGTAGTACACAGCGTTATACAATATCTTCATTCTTGGCAATACCTTGCATGGAATAGCCTTAATTTCTCTGAACAAGAATAGACTGACGAGTTTCAGAAGAAAGTGAAAAAGTTTCTGGCCATTTTGAGCCTGTAATCGAACCCACAGATGCTGATGCTCCAGATACTCAACTAGTCGAAAGAAGGCCAGTTTTATTGCTTCTTAAATTAGAACAACAGTTTTCAGCTGTGCTAACATAATTAACAATTAGCCTTTTAAAATGATAAACTTGTATTAGCTAACAGAACGTGCCATTGGAACACAGGAGTGATGGTTGCTGGTAATGGGCCTCTGTACACATATTCCATAAAAAAAATCTACAGTTTCCAGCTACAATAGTCATTTAAAACATTAACCATGTCTACACTGTATTTCTGATCTATTTGATGTTATTTTAATGGACAAAACAATTGCTTTTCTTTCAAAAACAAGGACATTTCTAAGTGACCCCAAACTTTTGAACGGTAGTGTATATCGATACTTACCTTCAAACTCAGTGCCTCTTTGATTGACATCATGGGAAAATTAAAAGAAATCAGCCAAGAACTCAGGAAAAAAATGTAGACCTTCACAAGTCTAGTTCATCCTTGTGAGCAATGTCCAAACACCTGACGGTACCACTTTCATCTGTACAAACGTTCATCTGTACGCAAGTATTAACACCATGGGACCACACAGCCGTCATACCTTAGCAGGAAGGAGAAGCGTTCTGTCTCCTAGAGATGAAAGGCCACTCAGCAAGGAAGAATCAACTGCTCCAAAACCACCATAAAAAAGCCAGACTACGGTTTGCAACTGCACATGGGAACAAAATGGTAATTTTTGGAGAAATGTCCTCTGGTCTGATAAAACCAAAATGGAACTGTTTGATCATAATGACCATCATTATGTTTGGAGGAAAAAGGGGAAATCTTGCAAGACGAAGAACACCATCCCAACCATGAAGCACTGGGGTGGCATAATCATGTTGTGGGGATGCTTTGCTGCAGTAGGGACTGGTGCACTTCACAAAATAGATGGCAACATGAGGAAGGGAAATTTATGAGGATGTGTTGAAGCAACATCTCAAGACTTCAGTCAGGAAGTTAAAGCTTGGTAGCAAATGGGTCTTCCAAATGGACAATGACCCCAAGCAAACTTCCAAAGTTGTGGCAAAATGGCTTAAGGACAAGAAAGGCAAGTTATTGGAGTGGCCATCACAAAGCCCTGACCTCAATCCTATCGAAAATTTGTGGGCTGAACTGAAAAAGCGTGTGCGAGCAAGGAGGCCTACAAACCTGACTCAGTTACACCAGCTCTGTCAGGAGGAATGGGCCAAAATTCACCCAACTTATTGTGGGAAGCTTGTGGAAGGCTACTATTATTATTTCACATTCTTAAAATAAAAGTGGTGATCCTAACTAAGCTAAGATAGGGCATTTTTATTAGGATTAAATGTCAGGAATTGTGAAAAACTGAGTTTAAATGTATTTGGCTAAGGTGTATGTAAACTTCCAACTTCAACTGTACATAGGGCAGTAGCCTCTAAGGTGCAGGGATGAGTAACCTGGTGGTAGCCGGCTGGTGACAGTGACTAAATTCAGGGCAGGGTACTGGGTGAAGGCAGGCTAGTGATGGCTATTTAACAGTCTGATGGCCTTGAAATAGAAGCTGTTTTCCCAGCTTTGATTCACCTGTACTGACTTCATCTTGTGGATGATAGCGGGGTGAACAGGCCTTAGCTCAGATCTTCTTGGCCTTCCTGTGACACCGGGTGCGGTAGATGTCCTGAAAGGCAGGCAGTGTGCAACTGGTGATGCTTTGGGCTGACCGCACCACTCTCTGGAGAGCCTTGTGGTAGCAGACAATGCAGTTGCCATAACAGTAGGTGAGACAGTCTGAGACAGGATCCTTTCAATGGTTCATCTATAAAAGCTTGTGAGGGTCTTAGGGGCCAAGCCAAATTTCTTCAGCCTCCTGTTGTGCCTTCTTCACCACACTGTCTGTGTGGGTGGACCATTTCAGATTGTCAGTGATGTATACACCGAGGAAATGGGGGTGTGCTCCCTCTGGTTCCTCGTGAAGTCCACAATCAGCTCCTTGTTTTTTAGAACTCATCCTGTACTGTACCAAGCCTTCCTGCCTCATACGTACTATTACATTACCATGGGTTGACACAGAGCAGAGACTTTGAACATTAACATTCCCCAGCTTAGCCCCATCTAAGCTGGGGAAGGGGGTTCTACTAAGCCTCATGGAATTTTTTAAGAAGGTCATTCCAAGGATCATTCAACTATTTGATTTGGTATTTTAGGAGCCTTTGAATCATCCCCAAAATATATACATATATATTTGATGAAACAATATTTTTGGCCTTACCGCTATTAGCCCATACAAATGCATTGAATCACATATTCACTACATGGAACAACAGATAGTCCCAACAAAATATCAAAAGGAAGTTCTGAAGTGTCTCTCCTATATCTGAGAGATATAAGAAAGATAAGGAAACATTTAAATATATTTTTGAACATTTATTTAAACCAATATTTTGGGCAATAAAGGGGACAGGCGAGACTCTGGAGGAAACCAGGCCAAGATTTAATCTGTCACAGTTAGTCCCAACAACCAGTCCTGTCTGTGCTGCAACACTAGAGATCTTGGAAGCCGTTAACCATAAACATAGATGCCGTGCTATAGTAGATATATCGCACTCCGATCCAAAATACAGAATTCATGATTGGTGGATAAGCCATGTTGTTTGAAATATTATTTGTTATTGTTTAAAAATTAATATAGTGGAGCGGTATCCTATAACTGCACAGAATAAAATGTGTTTAAATATAAAGTATAAGAAGTTGGTGTTGGGACGGATTTCAGGAAAAGTGAATCAGAAACATGAATGAACGTTGCCTCTTACACAAATTCCGAGAGAGAGAGATTTTTTAAACTAAAATCTTTCTCTGGTTAATACTATTTTACTCAAAGTTCATCAAGCTATGTTTGTACTCTACTGTAGGCCTACTGGTAGCTACACTCTTAAACATAAAGGTGCAAGCTGGAACCAAATAAGGTTCTTGAGAGCAACGCTATAGGAGAACCATTTTAGTAGTGCAAAGTTGGTCATAATTACAAAACAGATTTTCTTTCTTCCGGGTTAACTTTCCTAAGGGAAACAAAACAGCTATAGGCCTGAAAACTATGGCAGTTCAGTAGGCTTCCAGTCAACCCCGACCCTTTTAAAATCTATTATCAGAAGAATTTGGTTACAGAAATATTGGATAAGATGCCTTTAAAGACATACTCATCCAATTATAACGCTCCTCTCTTCTTTGATCATGGTTGTGTCCCAAATGGGACTCTATTCCCTACATAGTGCATGACTTTTGACCAGAGCCCTATGGACCATGGTCAAAAGTAGTGCACTATATAGGGAATTGGGTGCCATTTGGGACAAAGTCCACATGTTTCACTTCACTGTCACTGACAGCAAAGGATGTGCTCTGAGTCCACTGATGTCACTGATGTCCTCTTCATTGATCTTTATGGGCTTCATAACATCCTGCTCATCCTTTGACCACAATGAGGAAGACACAGATGACAAATGACAATGGTAATTGGTTATGACTAGACTCTATGAATTTCCTGTTTCCCTAACAGTGTAGCCAAATGAAAGTTGTCTTGGGGGCTTGGTTTAATGTGGGTGATCGTGTGTGTGTGTCTGTGTGTGAGTTCATGAGACCTTGATGCTCCCATAGAGTGATGCCATTAGTTTAGGTGATGTAACCTTGTACTCAGTGTAAACTCACCATCATGTCCCAAACTCCCAATCACAGAAACAGCACAGGGATGCTACAGAATACATTAACTGTATGTATTAACTGTATGTTAATCAAATATATCCATGGATACCAAGGCCTGCTGCCACCTCAATGGAGCTCAGGGAATCAACACTAATCAACAGTCAAGCACAAACTTGTATAGAAGTCTCTCTAAAAATCTAAATATCTAAACACTCAAGATAAATATTGCCAGAACACACACCATCATAAAAGAGATGAGGGCAAGACAAATACACAGAAAATATGACTGCAGTTATTTTGGGTGTCATAGCTGAGACACAGCTGCTCTGTGAGAACTGTTTTATATTGTTGGGATGGGTAGTTAGGACACACACACACACACACACACACACACACACACACACACACACACACACACACACACACACACACACACACACACACACACACACACACACACACACACGCAAGAGTAGCTAGGCCCAGGGCTGATTCACTTCCCTCCTCTGGCAGACAGCCTTATAAAAGCATGGGAATTCTGAATTACTAGCCCTGGACCACAGCACGGCTGAGTGTGTGTGTGCATGCGTTTGTGTTTCCAGGGAGAAGTGGGCTAAACAAAATGTATTTCTTTCCATCTGCCTTCTATAGTGCTCAGTAATTTCCCTTTAAGGCACTCATAGGAGATGGTGGAAAAAGTACTCAATTGTCATACTTGGCAGGGGATTGGCAGGGGATTGTTTTGGTATTTCTGTGAGATGAAACTTAAGTCCATGGGATAACATACACACACGTTAGTTACCTATCCCAGCTTTTCCCAGTTTCTGGGAAGAAATAGAAGAAACTTGTTGTTGTTGATTATTTTCCCATATTTAATTTTAATAAAGGTGTTTGATGCATGCAGGTTGTGTAATCAGACTGGCCCGTGAAGCAGTAGAGTGAAACTACTATTACTACTACTATTAATCCATTGGCAGCAGCAGGGATAAGCAGGGGGCTCATTTATCAAAGGTGCATGTGCATCAGAGGTGTAAGTGCTCCCGAGCACAGAGGAGTGGCGCTCCCTCACTTCTTTTTTTTCAGAATACGTGAAGCTGGTTAAACTATTTCTGGAATTATATTTATATTTATTTACCACTAAAATTCCATGACAAATGATAGAATGGCAAACCAAATAAATACAGAATGTATAGCAGCCTAGAGATAGATACATTGTGTTTTCTTCCCTGTCTTCTCTGTAGTGTTGAGCGTTTAGTCTAATTTCAGTTAATTCTTGTTTTTTAAACAACTAATTGACTAACATCGGGTCAGTTATTTGAATTCCATTTTGTACATTTTCTCCTCTCTGAGGGCGTCACATCTTTCAGACAGCAGGACTAACTCCACAGGTCATTAAGCCACCCACATTTGGGAAGAGAGGCTAGTTTCTCAGAGATCTCTTAAAGGTCTAGTTTCAGAGAAATAAAACTCAACCCTAATCTAGATAGAAAAAAACTCCCGTCCCGTCAACCAACCCATTGCTAGCTACTGTTTCAACACGTCTGAACGTGGGGCTGCCTCCTCTTCTTCTCTCCCTCCTTCATCCATTCCTCTCTCTGCCCTAAACAACCTGTAATCCTTTGATTTATTATTACAGCTGAGCAAAATCATGGCAGACAGGAGTGTGTTTGCGTGTGTGTGTGCTCACGTGCGTGCATGCGTGTGTTTGTGCTTGCAAGCTTGCATCTGTGCATGCGAGACGAGTGCGTCTGTATATTTATGCATGCATGTGCGTGTGTGCGTCCATGCACGTGTTTGTGTGTGTGTGCATGTGTGTATGTGTGTTTGGGTGACAGTTGGCCCATAGCCTGGGTACAATACCAGCAGACAGAGAGACAGACTAACATCGTCAAGTGGTTTTTAATGAGGAAAGTTGATATCTAATTTCCGTCTTTCTAATCTATGGCCTGTAAATCCCAAATGGCACCATATTCCCTATATAGTCCACTACTTTTGAACCTATAGGGGTCTGGTAGTGCACTATTGTAACGATGTTACCTGAGAGTCGGGAAGCAAGTTCAGGGAGTGAATACATTTTAATTAATTAATGAACAAAATAATAAACACAAACAGCGAACTGACATGAAACAGGAAAATGACAACTGGGGAAGAAACCAAAGGGAGAGACATATAAAGGGCAGGTAATCAAAGAGGTGATGGAGTCCAGTTGAGTGCCATTATGCTCTTAACGCTGGTGACAGGTGTGCGCCCTAACGAGCAGCCTGGTGACCTAGAGGTCAGAGAGGGAGCACACGCGACAATTATAGGGATTCGGGTGCCTTTTGGGACACATAATACATCTACGGTGACCTGCGACTCCTCAAGACGGGGAAGGGCAGGCTTAACGTTTGTTGAGCATCTGATAGAAAATCTAACTGATGACCTGGTAGGGAGATGAATTTCGCTCTTTTTTTAGATTAAAGGCAGACAGTTGAGGATCCTTCCATATTGATGAGCATCATGGTGCGTGCATTGTAACATGATCACACATTGTCTGTTTTAGTCAGCAGCCTGTGAGTGGGGCAGAGCAGTTAGCTTGGCCTCACAATACAGGGCCTCCACACAGTAGAGTCAGGCCCAAGCCATGCATAGTCCAGATGTTTCCACAGTTTTTCACTTTCCAGCAGAATACTGCACATATTTTTTTAAACTCCTGATTGGGAATGTGTTTTCAATATGTGGACTTGAATGGACTTTGGATTATTTTTCTAACCCGTATGAATCTTAGGGCTCAGGAGCAGGAGCTGGGACTGCATCTGTCATTATATAGACATACTTCAGCATGTTATGTATAATAGATGCCTGGATACAGACATGGGGCATCTCTTATTGCATCCATATGGAGTCCTAAGGGCAGAAGCCAAACCATCAGCCATAAGTTGACCATGGTGAATGATGACAGCACATGGTCACTAGGTGAATGGTATTAGACTCTGTCGCAGACTTGGTGTTTCACACTTTGCAATTGATAAAATCCCACCATACAAACTTTTCTATCTGCATCCCCTTCCACCAACCCCCAACCCACCCTCCCATACCTTCTGCCCTCCTCAACCATAAATTCACAGTCCATGCGTAGTCCAGCCAGAGAGGCACAGCCACACACAGCAACCAGATGGTACAGAACGACTGGAAGGGGGAAATCTGCACGGACACGCTTGACCAGAACCAGCTCAGAGAAGTAGGGCAGCTGCGTAAACACACAATACGTAAAATGTAAGCTATGCACATCACCCTGGATACGGGTTCCTGCCAAGAATAGAAATATTAAAACCTCTTGAGACTACGGGGCAGTATTTTGATGTTTGGATGAAAAACGTGCCCAAAGTAAACTGCCTATTTCTCAGGCTCAGAAGCTAGAATATTTATAACATTGGCAGATTAGGATAGAAAACACTCTAAAGTTTCCAAAACTGTCAAAATATTGTCTGTGAGTATAACGGAACTGATATTGCAGGTGAAAACCTGAGGAAAATCCAACCAGGAAGTGCTGTTTTTCTGAAACCTCTCTTTTCCATTGCAATTCTCCATTTATGACTTCCACAAGGTGTGAACAGTCTTTAGACATAGTTTCAGGCTTTTATTCTGAAAAATTAGCGAGAATGATCACATCGCGTCAGTGGATAGCTAGGTATTCCCAGATTTGTGCATGTGCGAGCGCCTGTGTCATGTCTTGTCATATTATGTCTTGTTCCTGTTCTTTCTCTTCACTCTGTCTCCCTCTGCTGGTCGTATAAGGTTACCTTCTCTTTCTCTCCTCCTCCAGCTGTTCCTCATCTCCTCTAACTACCTCGTTCACCCTTTTCCCACCTGTTCCCTTTTTCCCTCTGATTAGGTCTCTATTTCTCTCTCTGTTCCTGCTTCTTTCTGTGTCAGATTCTCGTTTGAGTTTCTCATGCCAGAAACAAACTATCGTCTCGTTTGCTTCATCCTTGTCCTGTCGGAATCTGCCTGGCTAGTGCATCCTGTACTCAGCTAACTGTCTTATCGTTTGTACTGTGTCCAGTTCATCTGATGCTACGTGAGATCAGGTACCACTGTTCCTCTACGACCCGCGCCTACCCAGAGAGACCTGCAGCCTGTCGCCGCTAACCCAGCTATTCTCCTCTGCTGCTAAGAAGGGGGCTCTTTTGTAATTATCAGAAGGACTTTTTGTTTCATTTGTCGCCCTCTCTGCGGGTTGTCTATTTTTCCATTATCTACATCTGAAGAGGATCTATGTCTTCCCTATGTTTACATTAAAGGACTCTGTTTTTGTTAAACCGCTTTTGGGTCCTCACTCAAGTGCATAACAGCCTGGAGCGAGACCTTTTCTCTCTCTCTCCTATTGAAAAGGCTACCGTCCGGTTGAAATATAATTGATTATTTATTGTAAAAAGAACCTGAGGATTGATTATTAAAAATAGTTTGACATGTTTCTACGAACTTTACAGATACTATTTGGAATTTTTGTCTGCCCATCGTGATCGCACAAGCCTGTGGATTACAAAAACAAAATGTGCCAACCAAATGGAGGTTTTTGGATATAAAATAATCTTCATCGAACAAAACAAACATTTGTGTAACTGGGAGTCTCATGAGTGCAAACATACGAAGATCATCAAAGGTAAGCGATTAATTTCATTGCTTTTCTGACTTTCGTGAGCAATCTACTTTGCTGCCAGCTGTTTGTAATGTTTTGTCTGCTGAGATCTGTCCTCACATAATCGCATGGTATGCTTTCACCGTAAAGCTTTTTTGAAAACTGACATGCCAGGTGGATTAACAACAAGCTAAGCTGTGTTTTAGTATATTGCACTTGTGATTTCATGAAAATTAAATATTTGTAGTAATTTAATTTGAATTTGGCGCTCTGCAATTCAACAGATGTTGACAAATGATCTCGCTAAAGGGATCGGCGCGCCAAGAGGTTTTTAATAAAGAATGATGAGGATAATAATAAGAAGTGAATGCTTAAGTGGGATACGTGATAGCGACTGTGTGACGAAGGGGACATGGGATGGATGACAGTGCCTTGAGGTTAGCTATAGTCCCCAAGTCCAGAAACTCTCAGTCCCCTAGTCAGGTCCTGCAAGGCCAGGACACAAGAGCCACGAGAGAAAAAGAGTGAGAGAGAGAGAGGAGTCAGTAGATCATATTCACTACTGTAAATTAAAGACGGATTTCTGTCAAATACAGTGCCTTGCAAAAGTATTCGGCCCCCATGAACTTTGCGACCTTTTGCCACATTTCAGACTTCAAACATAAAGATATAAAACTGTATTTTTTTGTGAAGAATCAACAACAAGTGGGACACAATCATGAAGTGGAACGATATTTCAAACTTTTTTAACAAATCAAAAACTGAAAAATTGGGCGTGCAAAATTATTCAGCCCCCTTAAGTTAACTTTGTAGCGCCACTTTCTGCTGCGATTACAGCTGTAAGTCGCTTGGGGTATGTCTCTATCAGTTTTGCACATCGAGAGACTGAAATTTTTTCCCATTCCTCCTTGCAAAACAGCTCGAGCTCAGTGAGGTTGGATGGAGAACATTTGTGAACAGCAGTTTTCAGTTCTTTCCACAGATTCTCGATTGGATTCAGGTCTGGACTTTGACTTAGCCATTCTAACACCTGGATATGTTTATTTTTGAACCATTCCATTGTAGATTTTGCTCAATGTTTTGGATCATTGTCTTGCTGGAAGACAAATCTCCGTCCCAGTCTCAGGTCTTTTGCAGACTCCATCAGGTTTTCTTCCAGAATGGTCCTGTATTTGGCTCCATCCATCTTCCCATCAATTTTAACCATCTTCCCTGTCCCTGCTGAAGAAAAGCAGGCCCAAACCATGATGCTGCCACCACCATGTTTAACAGTGGGGATGGTGTGGTCAGGGTGATGAGCTGTGTTGCTTTTACGCCAAACATAACATTTTGCATTGTTGCCAGAAAGTTAAATTTTGGTTTCATCTGACCAGAGCACCTTCTTCCACATGTTTGGTGTGTCTCCCAGGTGGCTTGTGGCAAACTTTAAACAACACTTTTTATGGATATCTTTAAGAAATGGCTTTCTTCTTGCCACTCTTCCATAAAGGCCAGATTTGTGCAATATACGACTGATTGTTGTCCTATGGACAGAATCTCCCACCTCAGCTGTAGATCTCTGCAGTTCATCCAGAGTGATAATGGGCCTGTTGGCTGCATCTCTGATCAGTCTTCTCCTTGTATGAGCTGAAAGTTTAGAGGGACGGCCAGGTCTTGGTAGATTTGCAGTGGTCTGATACTCCTTCCATTTCAATATTATCGCTTGCACAGTGCTCCTTGGGATGTTTAAAGCTTGGGAAATCTTTTTGTATCCAAATCCGGCTTTAAACTTCTTCACAACAGTATCTCGACCTGCCTGGTGTGTTCCTTGTTCTTCATGATGCTCTCTGCGCTTTTAACGGACCTCTGAGACTATCACAGTGCAGGTGCATTTATATGGAGACTTGATTACACACAGGTGGATTGTATTTATCATCATTAGTCATTTAGGTCGAATACAACAGGTGTAGACCTTAGAGTGAAATGCTTACTTACAGGCTCTAACCAATAGTGTGAAAAAAGGTGTGTGTGTGTGTGGGTAAGTAAAACAACAGTAAAAATACATTTGAAAATAAGTCTAGCAAGGCTATTTACAGACACCGGTTAGTCAGGCTTATTGAGGTAGTATGTACATGTGGGTATGGTTAAAGTGACTTTGCATATAAGATAAACAGAGAGTAGCAGCAGTGTTAAAATAGGGGTTAGCAAGGCTATTTACAGACACCGGTTAGTCAGGCTTATTGAGGTAGTATGTACATGTGGGTATGGTTAAAGTGACTTTGCATATAAGATAAACAGAGAGTAGCAGCAGTGTTAAAATAGGGGTTGGGAGGAGGCACACAATGCAAATAGTCCGGGTAACCATTTGGTTATCTGTTCAGGAGACTTATTGCTTGGGGGTAAAAACGGTTGAGAAGCCTTTTTGTCCTAGACTTGGCACTCCGGTACTGCTTGCCATGTGGTAGTAGAGAGAACAGTCTATGACTGGGGTGGCTGGGATCTTTGACAATTTTTAGGGCCTTCCTCTGACACCGTCTGGTGTAGATGTCCTGGATGGCAGGCAGCTTTGCCCCAGTGATGTACTGGGCCGTATGCACTACCCTCTGTAGTGCCTTGCGGTCGGAGGCAAGCAGTACCAAGTCGAGGACAAAAAGGCTTCTCAATAGTTTTTACCCCCAAGCCATAAGACTCCTGAACAGGTAATCAAATGGCTACCCGGACTATTTTCATTGTGTTAATCATTTCTACATGGAAATCTCTACTTTTATAGCCTCGCTACTGTATATAGCCACAACTCCATTTTGCTGATACCTGCCTACAGACAAAAGCTAAAAAAAAGAAGCTCCGACGCTGAGGTCTGTCCAACACTGGTCCGACCAAGCTGACTCCACACTCCAAGACTGCTTCCATCACGTGGACTGGGACATGTTTCGTATTGCGTCAAATAACAACATTGACGAATACGCTGATTCGGTGTGCGAGTTCATTAGAACGTGCGTTGAAGATGTCGTTCCCATAGCAACGATTAAAACATTCCCTAACCAGAAACCTTGGATTGATGGCAGCATTCGTGTGAAACTGAAAGCACGAACCACTGCTTTCAATCAGGGCAAGGTGTCTGGTAACATGACTGAATACAATCAATGCAGCTATTCCCTCCGTAAGGCTATCAAACAAGCTAAGCGTCAGTACAGAGACAAAGTAGAATCCCAATTCAACGGCTCAGACACAAGAGGCATGTGGCAGGGTCTACAGTCAATCACGGATTACAGGAAGAAATCCAGCCCAGTCACGGACCAGGATGTCTTGCTCCCAGGCAGACTAAATAACTTTTTTGCCCGCTTTGAGGACAATACAGTGCCACTGACACTGCCTGCAACGGAAAAATGTGGTCTCTCCTTCACTGCAGCCGAGGTGAGTAAAACATTTAAACGTGTTAACCCTCGCAAGGCTGCAGGCCCAGACGGCATCCCCAGCCGCGCCCTCAGAGCATGCGCAGACCAGCTGGCTGGTGTGTTTACGGACATATTCAATCAATCCCTATACCAGTCTGCTGTTCCCACATGCTTCAAGAGGGCCACCATCGTTCCTGTTCCCAAGAAAGCTAAGGTAACTGAGCTAAACGACTACCGCCCTGTAGCACTCACTTCCGTCATCATGAAGTGCTTTGAGAGACTAGTCAAGGACCATATCACCTCCACCCTACCTGACTCCCTAGACCCACTCCAATTTGCTTACCGCTCAAATAGGTCCACAGACGATGCAATCTCAACCACACTGCACACTGCCCTAACCCATCTGGACAAGAGGAATACCTATGTGAGAATGCTGTTCATCGACTACAGCTCGGCATTCAACACCATAGTACCCTCCAAGCTCGTCATCAAGCTCGAGACCCTGGGTCTCGACCCCGCCCTGTGCAACTGGGTACTGGACTTCCTGACGGGCCGCCCCCAGGTGGTGAGGGTAGGTAACATCATCTCCTCCCCGCTGATCCTCAACACTGGGGCCCCACAAGGGTGCGTTCTGAGCCCCTCCTGTACTCCCTGTTCACCCACGACTGCGTGGCCACGCACGCCTCCAACTCAATCATCAAGTTTGCGGACGACACAACAGTGGTAGGCTTGATTACCAACAACGACGAGACGGCCTACAGGGAGGAGGTGAGGGCCCTCGGAGTGTGGTGTCAGGAAAATAACCTCACACTCAACGTCAACAAAACTAAGGAGATGATTGTGGACTTCAGGAAACAGCAGAGGGAACACCCCCCTATCCACATCGATGGAACAGTAGTGGAGAGAGTAGCAAGTTTTTAAGTTCCTCGGCATACACATCACAGACAAACTGAATTGGTCCACTCACACAGACAGCATCGTGAAGAAGGCGCTGCAGCGCCTCTTTAACCTCAGGAGGCTGAAGAAATTCGGCTTGTCACCAAAAGCACTCACAAACTTCTACAGAGGCACAATCGAGAGCATCCTGGCGGGCTGTATCACCGCCTGGTACGGCAACTGCTTCGCCCTCAACCGTAAGGCTCTCCAGAGGGTGGTGAGGTCTGCACAACGCATCATCGGGGGCAAACTACCTGCCCTCCAGGACACCTACACCACCCGATGTTACAGGAAGGCCATAAAGATAATCAAGGACATCTACCACCCGAGCCACTGCCTGTTCACCCCGCTATCATCCAGAAGGCGAGGTCAGTACAGGTGCATCAAAGCTGGGACCGAGAGACTGAAAAACAGCTTCTATCTCAAGGCCATCAGACTGTTAAACAGCCACCACTAACATTGAGTGGCTGCTGCCAACACACTGACACTGACTCAACTCCAGCCACTTTAATAATGGGAATTGATGGGAAATGTTGTAAATATATCACTAGCCACTTTAAACAATGCTACCTTATATAATGTTACTTACCCTACATTATTCATCTCATATGCATACCTATATACTGTACTCTATATCATCGACTGCATCCTTATGTAATACATGTATCACTAGCCACTTTATTAACTATGCCACTTTGTTTACATACTCATCTCACATGTATATACTGTACTCGATACATCTACTGTATCTTGCCTATGCTGCTCTGTACCATCACTCACTCATATATCCTTATGTACATATTCTTTATCCCCTTACACTGTGTATAAGACAGTAGATTAGGAATTGTTAGTTAGATTACTTGTTGGTTGTTACTGCATTGTCGGAACTAGAAGCACAAGCATTTCGCTACACTCGCATTAACATCTGCTAACCATGTGTATGTGACAAATAAAATTTGATTTGATTTTACTGTTCTTTTATTTCTTTACTTACCTATTGTCCACCTAATACCCTTTTTTCATTATTGGTTAGAGCCTGCTTTAATTTGATTTGATTTTAAAGTTTGTTGTCAATTTGTTTACTATAAATTAGCATTGTATCAAGGAATACCTAGGATAGGATAAAGCAATCCTTCTCACCCCCCCTTAAATGATTTAGATGCACTATTGTAAAGTGGCTGTTCCACTGATGTCAGAAGGTGAATTCACCAATTTGTAAGTCGCTCTGGATAAGAGCGTCTGCTAAATGACTTAAATGTAAATGTATCTCGTCAGACACAATTTCTTCCCCAAATGTTTACTAAGGGTTAGTAACAGGCTGATTGGTTGGCTATTTGAGCCAGTAAAGTGGGCAACAGTACATACCAAGACACAGTGAGACATACTTCATGTACAATTCACTACAGAGATTCAATAAAATAGTAATTGATTGATGATACAGTAGTTGCAGATTAGTTATCTTCCCTACCTCCCTTAAATCAAGTAATTAAGTAATCTGCATACCGAATGGCATCCTATTCTCCTCATAGTGCACAACTTTCGAGCAGGGCTCTCCTGCACCCTATGACTTTACTCTGGAAATAAAGTTTGGCTGTGGAAAATCTCTGGTATGTCAGGAGCAGCATAGGATGCCTTTGTAATGTGCTTTTAATGGGCTGTAATAGTGTACTTTGTATAGCACCGAGTTGGTGGCCCTTGTTGCTTACAGCCCGCTTTCTTTTTTAAAACTGTTCAATTCCTTTCCAATGTTACAAATAAATAGTAAAAAAAGGAATATCATACATGTCAAGGGTGAACACCAGCTCAGTTTTTTACAGGAATGTCATACATGTAGACATGTCACGACTTCCGCCGAAGTTGGCTCCCCTGCCTGTTCGGGCGGTGCTCGGCGGTCGTCGTCACCGTCCTACTAGCCGCTACCGATCACCTTTTTTATTTGTCTGTTGGTTTTGTCTTATTAGTTTCACCTGTGTGTATTTTAGTTTAATTAGCTTCCCTATATGTAGCAGGTTGTCCCGCCCTTGTTTTGTGCGGGTTTGTTTTTTGTTACTCTGTTGGATTGCGGTTTTCATGTGTGTATTCTCCGGACTGTTTGGTCCTGGTTTTGGGCTGGTCTGTTCTATGCGCCCTGTATGTTGGCATGACCCGTTTTTTGGCCGGAGAATAAAATCACAATATACTGAACCCTGCTCTCTGCGCCTGATTCCAACCCACCACTCCTAGTATCCCGTGACAACATGTTGGCCACCATATTATAGCCCAGTTGTCTACACATGGCTAAACCCCAGCACAACCAATTCCATCTGTATTAATGTTGTATTGAGCCTTCAGTAACAGGTCAGCTACATTGCATTAAGAACCAGGAGTCCTTGTTAGTAATCCACAACTGCAGGTATGCTGCCATGGATAGAATAACCAGGTAGCAACCTGGCTGCTATAGAGAGAGAGAATTTTATCCTGGAATGAGGCAAACATCTGTCAACAGACTTCTTTAAACAGATGATTCTTCAAAACATTGTGATATTTCATTGCATCCTGGGAGGAGTTTGAGGCATGTTAATGGACGTCACTGTCTGATTTGATGGTACAATTGTTTTTTGTTATCCTCTGACAGCTTTACGGTGCAAACTTGTGGCTGTGAGTTTGTGTTGATGTGGAATGTCCTTGGGGCATACAGGCTGGCTCACCGGGCAAAGGGTAAAGACGTGAGGCTGAGACATTACACAGTATACTCAGCAGTCAGCAGCTGTGTTATGTAATGCTTTACTTAGCTAGCAGGCTTAAAGGTGGTAGGAAGACGTCTATGTGGCAGACTGAAGCTGTGCTTGTTTAGGATGGCAGAAAGGCAGGGCATTATGCCACATTCATGTTATGTTGGAAACTCAGGACCTCTGAGTTAAAGTGAACGCAAGTTATTTCCTATTGGTTGATTCTTGTACCTCCCAAGTGCGAAAATCACCAACTCTTCCTGCTTGGTTAGCAAATTGGAATTTTCAGAGTTTCCAACATGACATGAATGCCGCATTAGCTCTGGAGGGGTTTCATGTCTAGGTCCAACACGACAGCTGTATGGACATCCATCAGCTGTCACCCCATGGACTCTCCTCTCCTCCTACTCTCCAGAAACATGCCCAGTACAACACCTATCCCCAGCACCTTCCCTTATCCCAGGTAGCCTGTTGAATATGTAGGCTGACAAACATGCATGCTAGGAATGAGTATGCATCTTCAACTTCATACAGTACATTTTAAGTTGTCCGTTTTTTAGACCCTCAATGTACTAACATTTATTGTACACAACACTGAAATAAACAAAGGAATTCAAGGGAAACAAAAGCTGTTGGTTTTGTCCGCAAATAATTCTCCAGTCAGAGGGCAGGTTTCAATCAGCTTGACATCTGCATAGAGTTGTTTTGACGGTATCTGAGGTGGAATTGCGTTAGAGCTGTCAAATCCACAAGCAGTTTATTGCGTTACCTTATTGCAGACTGCCATTGGATGCAATGAAATCACACCTGACTATAATCCGACAAATCCCATACAGCCACTTTACAAGTTCAAAAATAATTTGTATATTAATAGGCATAAATCCCCCCCCCCATCCAAATTAACATGACAACATACATTAGCCTAACATCAATGGTTTGACATTTGAGAGTCATTATTTCGAAGATCGATAGAGCCTTCACTTTCTAGCGCAGTTTTGAACTTCTAACGCAATAGGTATAATAAATAACGGAGTGGTTTGTGACACACGAGCAGCCGCTCACTGATATGTCAGCTCATACTGCAGTTAACACCTCCAACACCACCAATACATTTCCTATGCGGATATCGGTCAATGCTGGCTAACGCTCAATCTGATTGAATCCTGGCCAAAGTCTCATTCACAAAAACAATGGTCAAGGCAAATATCTGTATTCATCAAATCAGACACACTCATAGCAATTACATTATACATGCTAAAATAAAATGAACTACTGCCCTCATGTGGCCTCAAATGCAGTTTGGATAATTTAGACTAGATAATTACACTATATAGTACAATACCAGTCTCTCTACAGGCTTCATGTGTCCCTGGGGGCATGTCTACACTTGACACTTACATGCGACTTCTGCTATCAGAATATGAGGATCGGATTGAAAAGACAGGTGGTCTGATTGTGTTCAGAGATGGCTACCTTTTCATTATAATGTTGGAGGAAATATGTTTCTAGAGTTTGAGGAACGTGTTTGCTGGCCTCATAAATGCAAGCCAGAACAAAGTGTGGACACAGTAGACACATTTAAATGTAGGTGTAGATGCATGCTATCTTTTAAAAAGCATGTTGACGAGTTAGTCAATAAATTAATAATTAAGTTGGGCTTAGTAGGAATAGGGCCAGCCTTTCATTTAAATAGAAGAAAACAGATCATTCAGGCTACATTTATTCCTGTTATAGATTATGGTGATATTAAATACATGAATGCTGCTTCAGTGTTTTGAAGCCCTTGGACACACTTTATCATAGCACACTTTGTTTTATAACATCTGACAGTTTTGACACTGACCACTGCATCCTATCATTATGTTGGTTGGACCTAGCTAAAAACACAGAAGTCACTTCATTATTCTGTTTTTATTTATGAAGCCTTACTCAATAAAACTACCAATTTACTTGTGGATGTGGATTACAACATTAGATCACAGGGTTGGTTACTGATGGAGACTCCACGTGTATCCATAGAGTTGGGTAAATCTGCCTTTTCCTATCAGGCCCCTATCATGTGGAATAATCATTTGAATGTGCTGTTGTCTCTGGGTCAATTTAGGAGAAAGGCTGGGGATTTTATATATATATATATATATAAATAAATAAATAAATAATTGTTTTTGTTTATATAATATTTCCTATTTATTAAATTTGGTGTTTTAAATAGTGTACAATTTTATTTCTGTATTGTTACCAGGGCACATGTGCAAAAGAGACCTAGGTCTCAATGCGTTTTTCCCTGGTTAAATACAATTATATAAAATGTACTATTTTATTTGAAATTCCATGATCAGAACTCCATGATCAGAATACAAAAACTGCATTAACTGTCAAGTCTAGACATGGCCTCAGTCATAATAAACTCATTGTCAGTCGGTCTCTTGGTTCTTCAGTCATTAATGTGTCCAGTCCCATCTTCATCTGCATGTAGGCTACTGATTTAACAGATTATCGGTGGAGAGGGGATCACTTTTTGGACAGGAATTTCATTTTATTTCCTGGAGGTAAAAAAACAAAAACATGCCAGCTTTAAGCACAGGTACATACTTAAACAATATGAGCATCAGCTTGTCTTCTCACACTCCATTAACACTCAGTTCATACTCTCCTATGTAATGTTGTAATCCTTACCCAGTCCTTTGAGGAACTTGTTAACCCTGCGATGCTCATTACCATGAATTGAATCCAAATACTCGTGCACCCTCACCTCAAACAGTCCTGTAGAAAAACAAACAAACTATGTGTTATCTAAAGTTGGACAATAAAGCTTTGAATCTGAACTTTGACCCGTACCTCTCAGTGCCTGTCTGTGGTGCTCTCTCTCCTGGATGAACAGTCCAAACATCTGTGTCTCCATGAAGACCTCCAGGAACTGTCTCATACTCTTAGACGAGACAGACTTACGGAAGGACTCGCGTTGGAAAGAAGAAGGGACGGGGGAGGAGGCCTCAACCTCCCTTTGGGTGATGAAGAGTGGATAGTGGCTGACAAGTTCTACAAAGAAACGCACAAAGGCCTCGGACACAACGGTGCTGAGGTGGCCAGAGTCTGTGTGAGAGAGTGAGAGAGAGAGTCAAAATTGCTACAGTCCAAACACTGGTCTGTCTCCCTCAAACTAATGATCTCTAGGGTCTAAAAAGTTACTCCAGTTCCGAAATGGACCCGGGGATGTCCTCCACGGACCCTACCTGAATAAATAAACATGGAGACCCGGTCCAAATGGCACTGAGGACAACCAGACCCAGCCCTGTATAGACCCGGTCAGGCCCAGACCTGATCTGAGCCATCCAAGTGAGGGAACCAGAGGAAAAGTCAATTTTTAGCGACAATAAAACTTATATTAATTGCCTGGTGTTTATTTGCTTAAATCACTAAACACAACAGGCACTTAGAGACACGCTTCTATTTGAGCCAGGCATCTATATCCTTAATGCACACAGGTTTAGCAAATTTGCATACTTAATTGTTTCATTCCAGAATTTTAATAAATTTTTTCATTTACATTTTTGTCATTCAGCAGAGTGGATACATTTTTTTACTGGTCCTGAAATTGCTAGCACCATGCTCTACTTACTGAGCCACAGAGCACTAACATTTGCTGCACTAATGCATTTACACACGGTCACATTTCTTTTGTCTTAGTATGCCTCTATTTCGAGAAGGAAAAATAAGTTTCCTTGCCAGAATAATTCTTCTTCTCTTTGACTGTGCATTTCAGCAGTTCTTACTTGCCAGCGTTTATTTGCTGAAATGTGTGCCATTGCCCGGCTATTCAAAGGGACAGTCGACTATTTGAGACTCAGTTAAGTTAAGGTAGGCTATTAACTTAAGCTGTTAATACACAAGCCGAGAGCTGAGGGAGAGAGGAATTCTAGCAGCAGGCGGGGGACGCACTGTGCATGCAGTGTGTGTAAGTAGCGTGAGGTGCAGGCTGCTTGGAGGAGGAAGAGAGACAGCAGCAACCAAGCTGAATCACACTAGTTACTAACTTCTAGCTGCTAACTTCTAGGTTATTTATCATCAATCTGATTCCATAGTAACTGTTTTGACTGCGTCAAACCCAGAAGAAAAGCTACGTAACCTAGCTACCTAGCTAGCAGGGTAGGCTAACTGAGGCTGCTCTTTACCCATCCTACACAATTACAACAACTCCATTCAGAGTATTAAGTAGCAGCCTACCTGTTGGCTCTTGGTCATTGTAGCCTATCCTTTTCTCATTAACTTTAATTACGTCATTTTAGTTAATCTTCCATTGATCTCCTAACTTGTTTGCCACGGCACACAGTGCCAGAGGCTAGTGCCATATTTTGCCGCTGCTCAGGTTTTTCACAAAAATGGCATGTGTAGCTTGTTGTTGTCGGCCAATCACAAGTAATCAAAGGAGTCAATTTTCTCTCTGGTTCTCTACTGCAGCAGTTGCACGGGTTATCACAACAGTATAATTGTACCATTAGGACCGTCTCCTCCTCGCTCTGACGCCAGTTCTCTCCTCCTCTCCAGGACTGTCTCTAGGGCTGACTGGAGTTTAGAAGGCAGGATAGTGTCCTCATCATCCAGCTGACATGGGAATTCAAGAGAAATACAGTATACATGATTAGCTAAATATCATAGAAATAGATGAAGTGTACTCAATGAAGCTGCATTTGAGTCCAGAACTAGGCTAAAGTTGTGTCTTTCAGGGTAATCAGTGAAGAAACAGTACCTGTCTGAGGAAGCGACTGTTTCCAAGGTCAACCACCAGAACCTGGAGAGTAATGAAGGCAGACAGGGTGTGTGAGTCCTGGCCATCAAACTTCAATTCCTTGTGGATTACAGCACCCCAAAACATATCTACAGTACATATATTCTCCTGTTGAGTTTCAACCACCAGACAGGGGTTGTATTCTCACCTCCTCTAGGGGTAGCTCTGTGAGCTGAGGGAGGGAGCTGGACAGTAGCCCTACGATGAAGGGGGTGGGGGTACACACTATGTCCAGCATGGCAGGGGGCAGTACGGGGATGTAGGTGTGCTGCCAGGTGAACGGGTAGAGTAGAGCCACCACCGCATGGCAGCACTGAGACAGAGTACTGCAGAGAAGAGAAATGGTAAGTGATTCAAGTTCAAACAGTTAGCTAGTTATCCTCCAAGTTGAATCACAACAGGTTTGACGATATACTCGCTGTATTCTTTGCTGCACACTAAAACAGGGTCATTAAATGGGTACTGAACATTCTGATTTGGCCTAGTCTTTTGCTTGCTCATTAAGAAATGCAGCGGCCACGACCGTAGCCAAATGAAAGTTGTCTTTGGGGTTTGGTTTAGTGTGTGTGTGTGTGTGTGTGTGTGTGTGTGTGTGTGTGTGTGTGTGTGTGTGTGTGTGTGTGTGTGTGTGTGTGTGTGTGTGTGTGTGTGTGTGTGTGTGTGTGTGTGTGTGTGTGTGTGTGTGTGTGTGTGTGTGTGTGTGTGTGTGTGTGTGTGTGTGTGTGTGTGTGTGTGTGTGTGTGTGTGTGTGTGTGTGTGTGTGTGTGTGTGTGTGTGTGGCAAGCGTTTGTACAGTCACTGTGCCAAAACAGTACAGAGTTATCTAGAAGGGAGAAAGACTAACTTTAAACAGTCTAACCTGTCTTGAAGTTGCCTAGGTTAGACAACTTATTTTGCCAATTAGCTTCAGTCTGCTGGTATGTGACCGTGGCAGAGTTGGTTTGACCTTGGACGTCAAGCTCCAAGGCAAGTTAGGGACCATCAATAAATTACACAATGTAAACAGTTGCACACCTTTAAGTTGTCTCATTAATAGCCCTTCACTACAGTGGGCTAAATCAGGGTCACACAGTGTTTCTTGGTAGTCTTAAACAAATCTACTTTGAAACAAAGTATACACCTCACACATAGTTCTGGGCTTAAGAAATGAAAAACACCTGTACCATGTCAGATATAGAGTTGACTTGTATTCCATTTTTTGTTTTCATTCCAATATTACACTATAGACTGAACTATGACAAAACTGTTTGAAATAGAAACACCAGGTTTTTAAAAATAATGTTTATTATTTTGGTCATTTTACTGCAGGAAAGGGCTACATGCTTTCAATATTTGTATATGCATTTTTTTAATTGATATTTGGTTTGAGGTTAAGTCATTGAAATCTGGAGCTATTGACATTGAAAAATATTGTCCCATGTACATTGTGTAATGTACTGATGGTCCGTAACTAGCCCCATATGGATTATGTCAAACCAAATTGACCATGGCCAATACGTTCGGGTCACATGCAGCTGCATTCCAAATTGATGATTAAATTGTGTGCTGCGGGTGACATGTGAGCAGGATTGGAAAAAAAAACAACCCAAAATAAATGTATTGGTTACCCTTCATTCTGTGACAATTTTTTTCTCTCCAAAATATCTCGCAAATCTGTTTTATATATTTAAATTTATTTAAATATATTTATTTATATTTATATTTATTTGCCTGTAGTACTCGCACTACAAAAACTCTTGACCATAGTTACTTTCCCTTCCAGGATGGCTACAAGGCCCTCCCCTGCCCACCCTTCGGCAAATCAGATCAAGACTCCATTCTGCTTCACCCTTCCTATAAGGCAGAATCTCGAAAAGGAAGTACCCGTGCTAAGGTCTATTCAACGCTGGTCTGACCAGATCAGCATTCGCGGAAAACTGAAAGTGTAAACCACAGCATTTAACCACGGCAAGGTCACTGGGAATGTGGTTGAATACAAACAGTGTAATTATTCCCTCCGTAAGACAATCAAATAGGCATTACGTCAGTACAGAGACAAAATGGAGTCGTAATTCAACAGCTCAGATACGAGACGTATGTGGCAGGGTCTACAGACAATCACGGATTACAAATTGGAAACCAGCTGCGTCGCAGACACCTTCGCCTGCTTTGAGGATAACACAGTGCCACCGACGTGGTCCGCTACCAAGGACTTTGGGCTCTCGTTCTTCATGGCCGACGTGCAAACTTGCTCAGCCCCCCACTTCACAGTTGAAGTGTACCTATGATAAAAAATGACAGACCTCTACATGCTTTGTAAGTAGGAAAATCTGCAAAATCGGCAGTGTATCAAATACTTGTTCTCCCCACTGTATTTCTTAATTCCATTCTTTAACTTTTAGATGTGTGTATATTGTTGTGAATTGTTAGATACTACTGCACTGTTGGAGCTAGGAACACAAACATTTCTCTTCACCTGCAATAGCATCTGCTAAATATGTGTATGTAACCAACAACATTTAATTTGATTTTGAGCGGATGGTCAGGGGGCCTGAACATAATTACAAATAATATGTCAACTGGAAATTGACCACAAGTAGCCCAAGCAACATTTGACTAAAACCCAATCATTTCAAACTTGCTTACATTTGTATACGATCACGTACACTGAGTATACAAAACACCTGCTCTTTCCATGACATAGACCGACCAGTTGAATCCAGGTGATGGCACTTGTTAAATCCACTTCAAACAGTGTAGATGAAGTGGAGAAGACAGGTTAAAGAAGGATTTTTAAGCCCTGAGACGTATTGTGTATATATGCCTTTCAGAGGGTGTGTGGGCAAGACAAACCAGGCGCAACAGTTTGTGTCAAGAACTGTAACCCTGCTGGGTTTTTAATGCTCAACAGTTTCCCATGTGTATCAAGAATGGTCCTCCACCCAAAGGACATCCAGCCAACTTAACACAACTGTGGGAAGCATTGGATTCAACATGGGCCAACATCCTTGTGGAACACTTTCGACACCTTGTACAGTCCATGCCCCGATGATTTGTGTCTGTTCTGAGGGCAAAAAGGGGATGTGGGGGTGTGTGTGCAATGTATGGTGTACTCAGTGTAAATCTCTCTATTATGCATGGGAATACTTTGGAACAGACTTCCTCAAATAAAATCACTTCAAGCTGATTTGCTTTTATTTTGTTACAGTCTTTTATGTCCATCAATGTAAAATTGTGTACCATAATCACCCGTGGGCTGCCAATTGGGGAACCCAGCTCTAGGACAACTGTCATTCCATTCTGCGTACCTCTTCTCTACTACACTGACCCCAGTGACCCTATTAATCTCTGGCTCTCACAGGCTATTTCCAAAGAGAAATAAACAGTTTCTGAAAGGGACAGAATCAACACAACAGCAGGCATCACTCATTATCTCCCTGTCACATTGAAGAAAAACATTTGAACCATGAGGCTGAGCCACTATTTTATTTTCTCTGTTTATTCTGTCTTGTGTTTTTCCTCTTAGCTATAAAATCCACAGTCCCAGCTTCACTACCCTCTTTGGGGATGCTTTGAAATAAAATATAATTGTCAAATAATAGATGAAATTGTTTTGATTTCTACTTATTAACTTTGCCATACAGTAGCTGAGTAGCCTATCAGGCTAATGGCATCACACCTGAGTTTGTCTGCAGTGAAGATGACCCTACGTTCCAGCAGGAGAGAACCAAAGACCCTGAGTAGCAGACGCAGACTCAGACAGGAGAAGAGACACTCAAAGTCCACATGCTCCAGACGAGAGTCAGACGGACGACATAGCTCCATTACCTGAGACAGGTGGATTGGTGGGTAGAAAGAAGGGGGAGCGAGAAACAGACAGGGAGTGACATGGAAAGAAAGATAATGAGAAGAGGAAAGAGAGACAATGTGAATGGAGAGTGAGACATATTTTACTAAGTAATACAAAACTGATGCAGTACAGAACACTTCAACTCAAACACTTTGCATGGCATCTGTAAGTAATATTATTGGAAGTCTTCTTTGGAGACTAACGTAAAATCAAGGAGCTACCTCAGTACCAGATCCGGGCAGGAAGGTTTTAATGGTGATGGGTCTGCCAGGAGCAGGGAACGGAGCTTCCATAATGGCCCTCATGAAGGGCTGGACCAGGGCTGGAGACAGGGCTCTCCTCCTCTCCACCTCATCCAGGACCTGACACACACACACAGCAGGACAGAGAGATCAGCAGGTAGCCTAGAGGTTTGAGAGATGGGCCAGCAATGGAAGAGTTGCCAGCACGAATCCTGGGCTTGATGGGAAACAGGATGAGAGGTGGCAACCAGGAGGCTCAAGTACAGTACACTATACCTTGGAGAAGAGGTGGAAGCATCCCAGGTGGCTGACGATGCAGTAGACTTCAGGAAGACGCTTTCCTTTCCCACTGGGCTGGGAGACGAGAGGAGGATATTTTAATGCTTTGTCATAGCCCCTCTAGGAAAAACTAAGCCGTGTCCCTGCTGTAAAACCCCCAGCATCTACAAAAAAACGTTTGGATCTGAAGAAACCCTTTTGGAAGAGAAGAATTATTTGTAAGGCAATGTTTGCTTTATGAGGGGAGTAGGAGACAATCTCCAGACCTGAAGACACTGCGCTATTGTGTGGATCGGAGAGAGTGTGAGAACTGATGACGTCATTTTTATCTTCTCTTTAAAATGTAATGTTCTTTGTATTTTGGGTCAGTACTCATCAACAATAAATGCTGAACTTGTTTTTAAGACTGGTCTCTTGCTATTTCATGCAAAATGATATACTTACACCTTATTATGAAATAGATAGAGTGTGAATTTGGTTTTGGCTACAAAATCGATCCCGGATCTAAATACCCCTCCCTGTTATCTGGAGGTAGTACGCCGAAAATCGTGCACGGATGAGTCTTGACTCGTTTTACAAAAGACCTGGGCTCCGAATTGAGGTTAAAATACAGGCCTGCGTATTACCACAGAGTACAGGAAAGGTGACTAGATACAACGAACATTACTTTCCCAGTCGGCGACAAGGTCAGTAATCTTTATTCTTGATTAAGAGGGAATGACTTAAATTATCATAGGATGGATTTAAGTTGTTCTCAGATTGAAAATCAACTCTACAAATAGGCTATGCTTGGAGCGACATTTTAGTCCAAAGTCTTATAGGAACAGCGACTTACTGTATATTCCTACAGTGATCACTGTATACAAGTGAAAACTAGTGTCAGATCGAGCGATGAATGGACGGGGGGGGGGGGGGTCTTTCCCGGTTTTCAGTAGTCTGTGTTCTTGATAGTGAAAAGTGATTGTGTGGTTGAGGTTCCGGGGAAGAAACGAAAGAAATCACTGTATACGAGTGAAAACTAATGTCAGATTGAACGACGAGTGGACAGAAACTTTTGAGCCTCCGTCTATTTGTCCTCGGTCAACCTTACAAGTAAGCTGATTTGGAGCGACAATTTTAGCAGAAGTCCTATAGGAACAGTAATGTATTGTATACGGGTGAGACTTAATGTCAGACTTTAGTAGATGAGGATTCCAATAAAGAGATATTAATCATAAGGTGTTAAATATTGGAATTACTAGGCGTGAGTAGATAAGGATTCCAATAAAGAGAAATTAACATAAAGTGTTGAAGATTGAAATTATTAGGAGGGGCAGTAATTTATTATAATGGGTAGTAAATCCCTCTAAACTGCTTTCTGAAGAGACGGAAGATTACCGTTATATGAAACAAAAAGATCGAAGGAATGTAGATTTCTGTCCTAAATGGGGGAAAAAAAGGTATGGTTTTGACGGATGCCTCGATGTCGAAAAGTTAGAATTCATGATAAGACAAATATATAAGGATTGTGACAAAGATGTGAAGAAGCAGAGTAAACTAGGTTTAAACGTAGCTAGGGCCTGGCTCTCGGAAGCTAGGAAGAGAGTGGAAAAATAAAAAAAAGAGACGAAAAGAGCCAAAATATTCTGCCCTCCGCTCCCATAGCTGGAAAAAGTGATCAATTGGGTGGGGGTGGGGATCAAAACCTATACCCTTCTATAATAGACCAAGTTTACAGGGATAATCTCGATGATGAGGTGGTGGTGACTCAGAGGAAAGCAAAATTACTGCTTCATGCTGAGCCCCCCTCCCCCCCCCCAGTTTATGACCTGGGATCGGATGGCGTGAAAACAGAGAAATTGATTAGGACAGTATTGAGAAAAGTGGATAAGGCAAGTCAAAAGAAAAAGAGAAAATGTTTTAATTGTAACGAAATTGGATATTTCGCCCGGGAGTGTAACACTCCCTACAAAAGACGTCACCAACAATAGTGTAATTTAACTGAGGGGAAGGTCAGAGGCGACAATCGGGTAAAGAAAAATAAGGGTCAGATACAAAGAGAGCGAGATTAATGAGAATCCTAATTGAGGGAAAACTTTGGCCGTTTAAATTAGGGCTATTTTCTGTTGTCCAGATGCCGGAGTAACAAATACAGATAACTATAAAATGGGTCTATTTGTGGAGAATCTCAGTCAGCTCCATACCATTGGTGGTATAGTGGTGAGCGTAGCAGTCTTACGAACTGCAGTCCAGGGTTCGGTCCCCAGCCGAGGTGTTAACTAAAAAATATATATATATATCTGAATTTTTGGTTGTAATTAAACTAATTGTTTTGCAGAGAAAGTTATAGTCACTAGTATTGGTATAAGATATAAACTGAACGTTTTAAATAGTTTGTTTGGTTCAAATTGAAAGACTAATTCATTCAATTTAAAATAAGAACAAAGCTAAATGTTGATGCAAGACGATGTCTGTTCACTAAATGATCTGTTGGGAATAATATATTGGGAATAGAGTCGTAATTAAAATGTTAAATCAAAGACGAGACAGTAACTTAAATCAAATGCATTCTGAATAATAACGGAGAAACAATTACGATAGATTTGTGCCCATCGAAATGTTCTTATAAAATTAGCGAATTGGGAGGTGAGAGATGTTGATTGATGTTGTAAACTATAATTCAGGATTCAACAGATGTGATAAATTAGGTTTGGTTTATCGAACCCGAAATACTGTGGCTGCAGACAGCCAACAATTATTTACAATTCATTGAAAATCGTTGCGAATTGAGTCGAGGTTGAGCGCTTGTTGATGACATCACTCGCGAGGCACTTTTGTCGCCACGGACTGGGGGTAACGGAGAAAAGTGTTCGTGTCTATTAGAAGGAAAATGCGTGCATCATTGCTTTGAGTCACTTTTCAGAAGGTGATTAAAAAGTCCATATACATTTTTAAAAGGAGTATGTGAGTCGTCAGAAAAGATGCTAAAAACTAGCAGCTGATTCGCTAGGTGGGCATCATTGATTTGGACTGTAATTAGGCTATGAGAAAGGGAGATTGAATATCTGAATCGTAAAACATTGTGATAATGGATTCTGATGGTTATTGATTCCTGGTTTGATTGTTTATGTAACACCAGTGAAATTGAGCACTGTTTCCATTATGTGGAACAATGTTAGGGTATTAATGTTGAAAAGCAACCTCTATAGTAAAACATAATTGCACATGTTTCAGGAAACTAGCAAGGTTGAATTTGGTTATTTAAGCTTTTCCCCTGATACGTAGACATCTGTAACAGGGGCAAGTTGGAACACGCAGATGATATTTTGTTTTATTGAGATGTAAACGTGAGTCACTGAGTAATTTTGTCATCTGAAGCATTATAGATTAATTATGTATACATTTTTATTAGAACCATTAAGTTTTAATACTATTATGTTATGGTATGAAATGTATGGGTTTTTGGTTAAACTAGGACTGAAATTGTAGGTAAAGCGAATGAATTGTCTGTACCTTGCGGGTTTAAGGGAGAAGGAGGGTATATCTTTTTAGACAGATAAGAATGTTCTTTGATGTTCCATTAGTGGAGGAGCGTATGTCTTTTAGACAGATTGGAATGTTTGCTTTATGAGGGGAGTAGGAGACAATCTCCAGACCTGAAGACACTGCGCTATTGTGTGGATCGGAGAGTGTGAGAGAACTGATGACGTCATTTTTATCTTTTCTTTAAAATGTAATGTTCTTTGTATTTTGGGTCAGTACTCATCAAGAATAAATGCTGAACTTGTTTTTAAGACTGGTCTCTTGCTATTTCATGCAAAATGATAAACTTACAACTTATTATGAAATAGATAAGAGTGTGAATTTGGTTTTGGCTACAAAACATATAGGAATTTAGAATTCCTCTAATAGCACGATGGATTCTTTGGAAAGCAAGATGGTTCTACATAGAACCATATATCATATTTTCCCGCATACTCTCTATTGCAAGACCGAAAAGATCTTCTGGACATCAGAATAGCTATCACTAACCTCCATTTGGAGGAAGACTTCTACTTCACTGAGTCGGAGGCGAAAGACATATTGATTATCGCGGCCCAATTCTCTGACACTCGAAGAAGGAGGAGACAACACTACAGAGGCCTGAGTGCGGGATACCTGATGAGACTACTTTGGTGAGTGGATAAATCGCCTGTACCCTCCGTTCTATTGGCGAATGTACAATCACTTGAGAATCAACTGCATGAGCTCAATTTGAGACTATCCTAGCAAAGTGTTTTTCAGAGTCGTAGCTGAAAAAGGACATGGTAAATATAAATCTAGCTGCTAATTCGATGCATCGGCAGGACAGAACGGCTGCGTCTGGGAAGTTCAAGAGGGTGTGTGTGTCACTTTGTTAACAGTAACTGGTGCGCAATCTCTAATATTAAGGAGTCTGGAAGTTCTGCTCGCCTGAGTTAGAATATCTCATGATAAGCTGTAGACCACACTATTTACCAAAGAGTTTGTCTATATTTTTCGTAGCCATTGTCATAACTCTCCTGTGACGATCTGAATTATCAGGTTACAGTGGGTCCGCTCTACAGCATCCTCTCTCGTAGAGGGGGAGAGCAAGTCTGCTGTTTTATGGCGGTCATAAAAGACGCTGCCTTTATGCTCTGTAGTATTCGAGATTGGAATGTAAACTGTGGAACACAGAAAGAAGACCCTTGGACATCAAAAGTTTGAATAAGTAAACAATATTGGACACTTAAGAGACATGTCATGATGAGTTTGTTTCATTTGGCAATCTCGTGAAGGACAGGAAACACTCATTACTGTGTCTTTGGTTGTGTACACTTCTTAATTATGTGGTTTACATCGAAATATTGTGAAACGTATGTTATTAAACATTAAACTATTTGTGAAAAGATGTAATGTGATGTTAACCTTCTAAATGAGAGTATGGGTTTTCATATAAAGTTGAACTGGTCAGTGGCCACACCCCCATGAGCCAGACAATACATCAGGCATCATGGAACCACCCTTTTCTACTCCAGAGTATAAAACCACACATGAAGAAATGTACATTTCTTGTCAAAGGGACACACGATAAGTCGGATGTCTCAAATGGTGTAGAAGACCAGAAAATATGTTGAAATGGTTAAGAACTACAACGCTATAGGCCCAGGAGACCAGACAGTGTGTAGTGTTGGCTACATGCCTGGAAATGGTTAAACTCTGAGACTATCAATCACTACAGAGAAAGAACAAATTCTATACATAGAATTACGTAAATCTAGTATGAGAATACTGACAACCACGGAAGCATCTATTCTATGCAACAACCAGCTGTACACCTGACATATCCATTACAACAGACACTATCCAGAGCTGCTGAGAAAGTGACAACTACGCAAGACATTGTGACTTCTGGGGAAGTTAGCCAGAGACTCTCTGATGAACTGCAGCAGATCGACTAGCGATTCCAACAGAGAAGACAGTAATATCTAACAAGTCATAGCCAACAAATTACACAACATATACCCAATACACACAAATCTAAGTAGGAATGAATTAAGGCCATATACATATGGATGATCAGAGAGGAACGGACTAAGATACAGTAGAATAGTATAGAAAACAGTACATACACATGAGATGAGTAAGCATTAAGTGACTAAGATACCGTAGAATAGTATAGAATACAGTACATACACATATGCGATGAGTTATGCCAGATATGTAAACATAATTAGTGACTAGTGTTCCATTCCTTACAGTGGCCAGTGATTCCTAGTCTATGCATATAGGCAGCAGCCTCTAATGTGCTAGGGATGGCTGTTTAACAGTCTGATTGCCTTGAGAGAAGCTGTTTTTCAGTCTCTCGGTCCCAGTTTTGATGCACCTGTACTGACCTTGTCTTCTGGATGATTGCGGGGTGAACAGGCAGTGGCTCGGGTGGTTGATGTCCTTGATGATCTTTATGGCCCTCCTGTGACATCGGGTGCTGTAGGTGTCCTGGAGGGCGGGTAGTTTGCGCCACTCACTCTCTCCAGAGAGACCTTGCGGTTGTGGGCGGTGCAGTCGCCATAAAAGGCAGTGATACAGGCCGACAGGGGGCTTTCAATTGTGCATCTGTTAACATTTGTGAGGGTTTCAGGTGAAAAGCCAAATTTTAGCCTCCTGAGGTTGAACAGACTCTGTTGCGCCTTTACCACACTGTCTTTGTGGGTGGTCAATTTCAGTTTGTCAGTGATGTATATGCCAAGGAACTTGAAGCTTTCCACCTTCTCCACTGGGATCCAATCATTGTAGATTGGGGTGTGCGCCCCCTGCTGTTTCCTGAAGTCCACGACCATCTCCTTTGTTTTGTTGACGTTGAGTGAGAGGTTGTTATACAGGCACCACACTCCGAGTCCTGTCTCGTCATCGTTGCTAACCAAGCCTACCACTGTTGTGTCGTCTGCAAACTTGATGATTGAGTTGGCCATGCAGTCATGGGTGAACAGGGAGTACAGGAGGGGGCTGTGCACACACCCTTGTTAAGACCCAGTGTTGAGGATCAGCAGAGGTGATGTTTCCTACCTTCACCACCTGGAGGCGGCCCATCAGGCAGTCCAGGACCCAGTTGCACTAGGCGGGGTTCAGACCCAGGGCCTCAAGCTTAATGATGAGTTGATGGTACAATGGTGTTGAATGCTGAGCTGTAGTCAATGAACAGCATTCTTACATCGATATTCATCTTGTCCAGATGTGATAGGGCAGTGTGCAGAGCGATGCTGATTGCATCGTCTGTGGATCTATTGGGGCGGCAAATTGAAGTGGGTCTAGGGTGGCAGGTAAGGTAGAGTTGATATGATCCTTGACTTGTCTCTCAAAGCATTTCATGATGACAGAAGTGAGTGCTATGGGGCGATAGTCATTAAATTCAGTTACCTTTGCCTTCTAGGGTACAGGAACAATTCTGACCATCTTGAAACATGTAGTGACAGCAGACTGGGATAGGGAGAGATAGAATATGCCCGTAAACAAACCAGACAGCTGGTCTACGCATGCTCAGAGGACGCGGCTGGGGATGCCGTCTGGGCCGGCAGCCTTGCGAGGGTTAACACGTTTAAATGTTTTGGTAGCGGGCTGCGTCAGTGGCACTGTGTTATCCTCAAAGCGTGCAAAGAATGTGTTTAGCCTGTCCGGAGCAAGACGGCGGTCTCGGCGAAGTGTCTGGTTTTCCTTTCGTGATTGTCATTAGTCTCTGCCACACACTTTTCGTGTCGGAGCTGTTGAATTGCGAATTTGGTTGAATTTCTCTATACTGACGTTTAGCTTGTTTCCCTTGTGGAGTGAATAACTACTCTGTTTATATTCTGCCATATTACCAGTCGCAATGCCCTGGTTAAATGCTGTGGTTCTCGCTTTCAGTTTCGTGTGAATGCTACCATCTAACCACGGTTTCTGGTTAGGGTAGGTTTTAATAGTCACAGTGGGTACTACATCTTCTATACACCTCCTTATGAACTCAGTCACCATATCCGTGTATGCGTCTAGATTCTTTTCGCAAGTACTCGGAACATATCCCAGTCCATGTGATCAAAACAATCCTGAAGCGTGGATTCCGATTGGTCAGACCAGCGTTGAATAGCACGAAGCAAGGGGACTTCCCGTTTGAGTTTCTGCATATAGGACGGGAGGAGCAAGATGGAGTCGTGGTCAGATTTGCCGAAAGAAGGGCGGGTGAAGGCCTTCTAAGCTTTCCGGAAGTTTGAATAGCAATGGTCAAGAGTCTTAATGGCGCAAGTATGACCGTTGATATGTTGATATAACTTTTTGGATGGAAAGAGTGCCCAAATTAAACTGCCTGCTACTCAGGCCCATAAGCTAGGGTATGCATATATATAATTATTAGATTTGGATAGAAAACACTCTAAAGTTTCCAAAACTGTTAAAATAATGTCTGTGAGTATAACAGAACTGATATGGCTGGCGAAAAACCCGAGGAAAATCCAACCAGGAAGTACTATTATTTTGAAAGGCTGTTTTTCCATTGAAAGCCTATCCACCATACAAAGACTTAGGACCCAGTTCATGATCTCTGTGGCTTCCTCAACATGTGACCAGTCTTTAGGCATTGTTTCAGGCTTTTACTCTGAAAAATGAGGGAGATACACCGCTTTTAATGAGAGGACAGTCGAAATTTCCAGACATGAACCAAGCACGTGATTGGGAGCGCGCATTTCTTGTTTACCTTTTCCATTGACGAAGCTTTTGTCCGGTTGAAAAATTATTTATTATTTATGACAAAAACAACCTGAGGATTGATTTTAAACATCATTTGACATGTTTCTACTATCTTTTATTGTACTTTTTAGAATTTTCGTCTTGGTTTTGAGAGCGTGCATTGTGCCACCGTGCACCAACAAAACTGAGGTATTTGGACATAAAGATGACCTTTATCGAACAAAACGAACATTTGTTGTCTAACATGGAAACCTTGGAGTGCCACCAGATGAAGATCATCAAAGGTAAGTGAGTAATTGTAATGCTATTTCTGACTTTTGTGACACTCTTCTTGGTTGGAAAATGGATATATGGGTTTCCGTGGCTAGGAGCTGACCTAACATAATCGTAGAGTGTGCTTTCGCTGTAAAGCTTTTTTGAAATCTGACACAGCGGCTGCATTAACTTCTTGACGCTACCTATCCCTTAAGTGGTATAATTGTCATCAGCAACCACTGAATAGCATAGCGCCACAGTCAAATAATATGACAAAAATATTCATTAAATCACAAGTGCAATATTGCAAAACACAGTTTAGCCTTTTGTTAATCCACCTGTCGTATCAGATTTTGAAATTATGCTTTACAGCGAAAGCAATCCAAGCGTTTGTGTAAGTTTATCGATCGCATGACAAAACATTAAGTACATTTAGTATCAGGTAGCTTGGTCACGAAAATCAGAAAAGCAATCAAATCAATTGTTCATCTTCGGATGTTTTCACTCACGAGACTCCCAGTTACACAACAAATGTTCCTTTTGTTCCATAAAGATTATTTTCATATCCAAAATACCTCTGTTTGTTTGTTGCGTTATGTTCAGAAATCCACAGGAAAGAGCAGTCACGACAACGCAGATGAAAATTCCAAATAATATCCACAGAAACATGTCAAACGTTTTTTATAATCAATCCTAAAAAATATATTCGATAATATATCAACCGGGAGTGTAGGTTTTTCAATAGGACAGGGAGAAACAATGACCGCTTTACTCTGTTGCGCAAAACTCACTCTGAGAGCCCCCACCTATCCACTTACGCAATGTGATCTTTCCCGCTCATTTTTCAAAATAAAAGCCTGAAACTATGTCTAAAGACTTTTGACACCTTAGGGAAGCCATAGAAAAATCTGGTTGATATCCCTTTAAATGGAGGATAGGCATGCATAGGAACAGAGAGGTTTCAAAATAAGAGGCACTTTCCGATTGGATTTTCCTCAGGTTTTCACCTGCAATATCAGTTCAGTTATACTCACAGACAATATTTTGACAGTTTTGGAAACTTTAGAGTGTATTCTATCCTAATCTGACAATTATATGCATATTCTAGCTTCTGGGGCTGAGAAATAGGCAGTTTAAAATGGGTACGTTTTTTAGCCAAAAACGAAAATACTGCCCCCTACACGCAAAAGGTTAAGAAGAAGTTTATCTGTATTCGTATGTTTAACACTTGTATCTTTTATCAATGTTTATGATGAGTATTTCTGTTATTTGATGTGGCTCTCTGCACTTTCACCGGATGTTTGTTTGAGACAATGCATTTCTGAACATAAAACACCAATTTCAAATGAGGTTTTTGGACAAAAATATTAACTTTATCGAACAAAACACACATTTATTGTGTAACATGAAGTCCTGTGAGTGCCATCTGATGAAGATCACCAAATTAATCACTATTTCTGACATTGTGAGCCCTCTCCTTGGCTGGAAAATGGCTGTATGGTTTTCTGTGACTAGGTGCTGACCTAACAACATCGTTTGGTGTGATTTCGCGGTAAAGCCTATTTGAAATCGGGCACTGTGGCTGGATTTACAATACGTTTATCTTTAAAATGGTGTATAATACTTGTATGTTTGAGGAATTTCAATTATAGGATTTCTGTTGTTTTGAATTTGGCTCCCTGCAATTTTACTGGCTGTTGTCGAGTTGGGAGGCTAGCGACCCACTTGTACCAGAGAGGTTCCAGGTACAGAAATCCCCAGAAATCCCCAGATACAATAAATGCAGCATCAGGATATGTGGTTTCCAGTTTGCATAATGTCCAGTGAAGTTCGAGGGCCATTGAGGTTTCGGCTTGAAGTGGGATGTAAACGGCTGTGGCGATGATGGAGGAGAAATCCCTTGGGAGATCATACTGTCTGCATTTAATTGTGAGGTATTCTAGGTCAGGTGAACAACAAGACTTGAGTTTCTGTATGTTCCTAGAAGTACACCATGAGTCGTTAATCATGAAGTATACCCCTCCACACTTCTGCTTCCCGGGGAGAGATATTGAGAGATATTTATTCCTGTCTGCGTGATGTACTGAGAATCGTGCTGGCTTTTTGTTTTGGGTCGGCCTCTGGAATAAGTTCAATTGCTCTGGGAAGAGTGAACGAAGGATCTGCTCCAGGGAAGTTGTATTCCTGGTCATAATGCTGGAAGAACTGGTGAGTTACCGCCGCTCTAATATCCAATAGTTCTTCCCGGCTGTATGTGATGACAAAACATTTCCTGAGTTAATAAATGTAAAGAAATTGTACGTAAAATAAACAAAATACAGCAAAGTTTCTTAAGAGCTAGTCACGATGCTGCCATCTGTCAGCGTCAAAACACTTACGAAAACAAGACAATGCTCACTCAAAGGCGGTGCTCCTAGTGGCCAGTGACATTAATGCAAGAAAACTGAAATCTGTTTTACCTAATTTCTACCAGCATGTCACCTGTTCAACTAGAGGCAAAAAAACTATAGAGAGACACTACACAGAGACACATACAAAGCTCTTCCTCGCCCTTCATTTGGCAAATCTGACCATCACTCTATCCTCCTGATACCTAATTACAAGCAACAACCCATGGATTACAGCCAATATCATCACTGAGCTACAGGCTAGAGCTGCTTCTTTCAATGAGCGGGACACTAAACCGGGCGCTTTTAAGAAATCCCGCTACGCCCTCCGACAAACCATAAAAACAGGAAAAGTTTCAATACAAGACCAAGATCAAATCCTACTACACCGGCTCGGACACTTGTCGGATGTGAAACGTTCACTTTAGCCTCTTAAGGTGGTAGCCAACAATCTGGAATAAGTCAGTTTGGAAGGATGAAAGCAGCAGTAGTTAGGCATCTGCTCAGATAATGCCCCAGTGCAGTGTAGGGTGCCCAGGTATATCCAAGTAGGCCACAAAAGTTTCAGCAGACCTGTTTTGTATGTTTCCTTAACTCGATATACTATATTGCAGTCCAATGTGTTCACAGAATGATGAAACAAAGGTAAATGGAGACAAAAATCCACACAACTTTTCAGCTACAAACACAGATCAGACAAAAAAAGAAGTGCTTGCCACCATCTTGAAATGAGTGTGTCCAGTGAAGGGGATGATGTCACCTTTCCTCTCTCAAAGATTGTATCTGATTTCATTGATCCTCAACTTGTGGCCCAGACACTTTATTTAGGATAAATTGAGTTAGCCTTGAGTTAGCAACCAGCTTAGTTCTGAAGGATTTGTTGTCATAGAAATTTACCTGGCTAAAAGGTGAGCCACTTTCGTATGACCAGTTATCCTTAGTTGAACTCAGCACTGACAAAAAAGTTACCACTAACTCCTCAAACCCAGTACATAGAATACCCCTATGGTCACCAGCAAAAACACAACAGAGACTGTTCACCAGCCTATGCTGTTTTTTTCAGCAGGATTGACTAGAAACCGGTACATCATTCATTCATGCTGGGAAAAGCGAGTCGCTCCCTTGAAGTAGACTACCATTCTCACGGCTGCTGTGTTGGCGGTTCAAGTCGACAGAATGTTGAGGAAATAGTTGTCACTTCAACTGGGACAGTCAAGGTTTTGGACATTGAAAGTGAGAAGAGACGATTTCACAATTTTTGTGGCTAACCAGGTAGCAGCCACAAAAGTGTCTTAGTGGAGATATATCAGCATCAAGTAGAATCCTGCTTATGAGGCTTCCAGAGGGTTGTAGGCTGGCAGCTTTCTGGCTTGTAAAAAATGGTTAGAGGGCCCAGACTTTCTCTTAAAATCAGAGGAGGAATGGCCAAAGCCTGCTTTGGACCCCCATTCAATCCCGTCAGATGATCCAGAGATTAAAAGGGGCCTGACGGTGAATGTTGTTGTAAAGGACTCAGAGCGCAACTAATCGACTGATTAACTATGTCTCAAAGCCTCAGTTGCTTGGTTTCTTAAACTCAGAGATACTCTAATAGCTCAGAAGGAAAATAAAAAATACTAAATACTGACCTCTGCTGGTGACTCCCAAGTACAGTCAGTCGAAGTAGAAACAAAAGGTCAGAGCTGGGATATGCTGGAAGAAACCACATTATCTGCACTTCTAAAGAAGTATTGTATCATGAGGGTCAACTCTGCCTGCAGAAAAGTTATTTCTGATCATGTCATCTGACGGCATCACCACGGGAAGTTTGGAGAACAGAATATGGCAGATTTGCCACAATAAAGAATTGTTGTCCTGACATTCCTCCTTTCACAAATGTGGGGTTTTTGTATTTATTATGGATTCCCATTAGTTGCTGCCAAGGAGAAGTCTGTCCATAATAAAGCACTGCTCTAACTTCTTAACAGCACTATCAGCAAGGCAGGTTCTACAGGCTCTAGTTGTGTTGCACCTGTACAACTGTTCAGTCATATGGTCAGGTGCCACAAAGAGGGACTTAGGGAAATTGCAAAAAAAAGAAGAAAAAAAAAAAAAGAAATGGACTACTACACAGAGCTGAGGTTAGCACACAGCTCAGACACCCATGCATAACCTTACAAGACATGCCACCGGAGGTCTCTTCAGTTCAGAAGTCCAGAACAGACTATGGGAGTACTACATAGTGCTAGTCATTATGACAGCTTAGCGACACAATGGCAGGGATTAAATGAGCTGTGGTTGGGTCATAGATAAGTCAGTCTCAACGCAACCTATTAATGCTGTGAAAGGATCCAGGAACACACATTATTTGGGTGGATCCCATCTTCCTTATAAAACGTGTTTTGTTTCCAAAAGGTAACAAAATTGTCAACAAAAGTTACACCACTTGAGCTGCAATAATTACGTAGCCAGTTGTGAAGAGAAAGAATCCTGCTAAAGCATTCACTGTCACGAATCAGAAAGGGCACAGGGCCATATATTGTGGGTATTTTATTAGTGTCTAGCAGAGAGTCAATCAGCTCTTTGAAATCCAGTTTCAACTGTTCAGAGTTGCCTTTTATAATGTCATTAACCTGTTGAAACTCTAGGGGCGCAATTTCATTTTTGGATGAAAAACGTTCCCGTTTTAAACAAGATATTTTGTCACAAAAAGATGCTCGACTATGCATATAACTGATAGCTTTCGAAAGAAAACACTCTGACGTGTCCAGAACTGCAAAGATATTTTCTGTGCGTGCCCTAGAACGTGAGCTTCAGGCAAAACCAAGATGAGACGGCATCCAGGAAATGAGCAGGATTTTTGAGGCTCTGTTTTCCATTGTCTCCTTATATGGCTGTGAATGCGAGAGGAGTAAGTCTGCCTTTTCTGTCGTTTCCCCAAGGTGTCTGCAGCATTGTGACGTATTTGTAGGCATATCATTGGAAGATTGACCATAAGAGACCACATTTACCAGGTGTCCGCCCAGTGTCCTGCGCCGAAATTGGTGCGCAAAAGTCAGCTGCAAGTATTTTTCCACAGAATTCAGAGGAGAATGCAGGCTTCCACGAACGATATATCAATGAAGAGATATGTGAAAAAACACATTGAGGATTGATTCCAAACAACGTTTGCCATGTTTCGGTCGATATTATGGAGTTAATTCGGAAAAAGTTTGACGTTGTAGGTGACTGAATTTTCGGTTCTTTCGGTAGCCAAATGTGATGTACAAAACGGAACGATTTCTCCTACACACAGACGCTTTCAGGAAAAACTGCGCATTTGGTATGTAACTGAGAGTCTCCTCATTGAAAACATCTGAAGCTCTTCAAAGGTAAATGATTTTATTTATCTGGTTTTTGTGAAAATGTTGCGTGCTAAATGCTACTCAAAATGCTAAGCTAGCTTAGCATACTCTTACACAAATTAGTCAATTGCTATGGTTCAAAAGCAAATTTTGAAAATCTGAGATGACAGTGTTGTTAAGAAAAGGCTAAGCTTGAGAGCAGGCGCATTATTTTCATTTTATTTGCGATTTTCAGAAATCGTTAACGTTGCGTTATGCTAATGAGCCTGAGGCTTTAGTCACGATCCCGGATCCGGGATGGGGAGTTTCAACAGGTTAAATCCACATGGACTACGATATAATCTATGTCCATGTCCTGGCGTAGTACATTCGGGAGTGCTTAGTAATGTCATTTACTTGAGCTCTGGGATAGGACATTGTTTTTGCACCAGGAGCAGTCACATTTCTTACCATGGAGCTGCCCTAAATCACGGCTGGCAAGAAGGACGAGGATGTCTGCCCACTCCCGCACTTCACAGGATGGTGCAGGCCTCTGATAGATGGAGAAGCCCCACTCGATCCAGAGCAGGAATGGAAGGTTGCCGATGTCGACTTCAAAATCGTAGGGGAAGTAGTAGGCACATCGGCCGCAGACACAGACACAGGAAGATCAGGCTCCAGGGCAGCAAAACTATTTGTTGTTTGAATCCTCTCCGGGCCTCTCGTTGGGAGTGTAGGTTGCATTGCAGCAGGTCGCCAAATCGGTATCCGTGGTATCCGCGGTATCCGTGATGCTACTCTGTTATGCATAGTCACTTTAATAACACTTTAATCTTTTATTTGTTATTCTTATCACTTAATGTTTTTTTTTGGGGGGGGGGGTATTTTCTTAAAACTGCATTGTTGGTTAAGGGCTTGTAAGTAAGAATTTCACTGTAAGGGCTACACCTGTTGTATTCGCGCATGTGACAAATAAAATTTGATTTGACATGCAAGTAAGCATTTCATTGGACAATGTACTGTATACCATGCGTATCTCGTAGATACGACTAATAACATTTGAAACTTGAAACAGAAGAGATGTTTTTCCGTGGGCGACCTGTTCATCATCATGGGTCCTACTGCTCCAAGAGGGTCAAGGCTGATTGGAAAGGTGTCGGAAACCTACCCTGACAAGGCGGCTCTGGTCCAGACAGACTGAAAACCAGAACAGGAGAACTGGACAGACCTGTTACCAAGATCTGTCTAATTCAAGAGGGTACAGAGGGACCTGTGAAGAACTCTGACCCACAGAAGAAGGGAAGATTCTCACTCACATTTCACTTTATTGTCTCCTCCTTTTATGTTTTGGTTAATTGTTGGTTGCAATTAGGGGCCGATGTGTTGGAACCAATTTGGGTGCATTATGGTATTTTGCGGGCATTTACGCTCCTAACCATTAGGGGCAGACACATGGTGGTGGTAAACACACATCAGATTATCTATAAAGACAGAGAAGTTTGAATGTATGGTGTGTGTGGATGGTGGGAGAGCTCACAGTTCTTAGCACAATCCAACTAAAACTAACGAAAAAGAATGCAAGACACCCCAAACAAGATACTAAGGATTACTACAGAATGCCTATTCTTTAAATGGGCCTTCCACACCATCTTAAATAAGCATGCCCCATTCAATAAATGTAGAACTAGGAATAGATATAGTCCTTGGTTCACTCCAGACCTGTCTGCCCTTGACCAGCACAAAAGCATCCTGTGGCGTTCTGCATTATCATCGAACAGCCCTCGTGATATGCAACTTTTCAGGGAAGTTAGGAACAAATATACACAGGCAGTTAGGAAAGCTAAGGCTCGCTTTTTCAAACAGAAATTTGCATCCTGTAGTACTAGCTGAACAAAGTACTGGGACACTGTAAAGTCCATGGAGAATAAGAGCACCTCCTTCCAGCTGCCCACTGCACTGAGGATAGGAAACATTGTCACCACCGATAAATCTACGGTAATAGATCATTTCAATAAGCAGTTTTCTACGGCTGGCCATGCCCTCCACCTGGCTACCCCTACCCCGGCCAACATCTCAGCACCCCCTGCAGCAACTTGCCCAAGCCCCCCCCCCCCACTTCTTCTTCACCCAAATCCAGACAGCTGATATTCTGAAAGAGCGGCAAATCTGGATCCCTTCAAATCAGCTGGGCTAGACAATCTGGACCCTCTCTTTATCTTCCGAAATTGTTGCAACCCCTATTACTAGCCTATTCAACCTCTCTTTTGTATCGTCTGAGATCCCCAAAGATTGGAAAGCTGCTGCAGTCACCCCCCTCTTCAAAGGGGGAGACACTCTAGACCCAAATTGTTATAGACCTATATCCATCTTGCCCTTCTAAAATCTTCGAAAGCCAAGTTAACAAACAGATCACCGACGATTTCGAATTCCACCGTACCTTCTCCACTATGCAATCTGGTTTCCGAGCTGGTCATGGGTGCACCTCAGCCACTCTCAAGGTCCTAAACGATATCATAACCTCCATTGATAAAAGACAGTACTGTGCAGCCGTCTTCATCGACCTGGCCAAGGCTTTCGACTCTGTCAATCCCCGCATTCTTTTCGGCAGACTCAATAGCCTTGGCTTCTCAAATGACTGCCTCACCTGGTTCACCAACTACTTCTCAGATAGAGTTCAGTGTGTCAAATCAGAGGGCCTGTTGTCCGGACCTCTGGCAGTCTCTATGGGGGGGCCACAGGGTCCAAATCTTAGGCCGACTCTTTTCTCTGTATATATCAATGATGTCGCTCTTGCTGCTGGTGATTCTCTGATCCACCTCTACGCAGACGACACCATTCTGTATACTTCTGGCCCTTCTTTGGACACTGTGCTAACAAACCTTCAACCAGCTTCAATGCCATACAACAATCTTTCTGAGGCCTCCAACTGCTTCTAAATGCAAGTAAAACTAAGTGCATGTTCCTCAACCGATTGCGTCCCGCACCCTCCCGCCCGACCAGCATCACTACTCTGGACGGTTCTGACATGTGGACAACTACAAATACCTAGGTGTCTGGTTAGACTGTAAACTCTCCTTCCAGACTCACATTAAGCATCTCCAATCCAAAATTAAATCTAGAATCGGATTCCTATTTCTCAACAAAGCCTCCTTCATTCATGCTGCCAAACATACCATCGTAATACTGACCATCCTACCTGGTTAAATTAACTTCCAAACTAGACCCTGTGTATTCTTCAAACATGTCAGGGAACTGTCTTATATGGGACACCATACGAGGCGATGACAACCAGGAGACAAAATGCTGATAGTTACAGTATCTGTATCGGCAATGGAAGATACACAGTTCCAGACAAAATTGTATTTTTACTGTTCAAGATTGTAGAATAATAGTGAAGACATCAGAACTATGAAATAACACATATGGGATCATGTTGTAACCAAAAAAGTGCGAAACAAATCTAAATATATTTTAGATTATTCAAAGTCTGCCTTGATGACAGCTTTGCACACTTTTGCTATTGCATCATGAAGTTCCTCATTTGGCCTTTACCTGAGTCTTTCTGTACAGCTGTTAGTTTTACATTATTAATAGAAAAAAAATCCATACAATTAACTTCGGTTAGTAGAGATGGAGGAGTCTGAAACGAAAACATATGCTTAAAGTAATTTTGCTTCCTCTTTCAAAATATAGTTTGGTGAATCATGGATGACTCCGTCATTTGTAACAAGTTTCAGTAAGTTATTTTTGGCAGCATTTCTATGTTGAAGATTAAAAAAGAATATGGTGAATTTGGTGCACAAAACGTATTTTAACTGTGTGTAGAATATAACCACAGATAGAACCCTTGTTCTGTCTATGGTTATACTCTACCCACAACTTATTTTAATTTGATAGGTAAAGTGTAACTAGCCAGTTGTGGAATATTGTGTTGGCAGTTGATATTGTTTCAACTGTAACATGTCTAAACTTTACTTTAGTAGCAAGGTGTTGTAGAACAAGTGTCTTGTGAAACACATTCCAGACGCTGGTACTTCTTGCTATCTTGGCATAACGGTGATTTGACAGAGAAATATCAGCTAGCTAGATATGCTAGCCAGCTGTAGCTATCCCCAAGATATAGCTAGCTAGCTGCTGTCAGGTTGGCTAAAAACAAGAACATCTTCTGATGGTGAGTCAGTCAGGAGAAGAGAAGTCCTCAACTTCAAAACTTAACTCCATAACAAAGCTAGCATAGCTTACCTCGCTGTCACTAAAAGTTACTCACCACTGCCCTTGTTTGTTTGTTGTGATTGAATGGCAAAGACAGGCCCAAGAAACACCCACATTAAACCACAATCCAAAGACAACCCGTTTGGGCTTCAGTAATAGCCACTGCATTTCTTAATGAGCACCGGAACACATGCAGAATCAGGCTGTGCAGTTTACCTTTAACACAGGCTCAATCTAATAAATAATATCAGTCACCTTTATTTATTTAACTAGGCAAGTCAGTTCAGAACAAATTCTTATTTACAATGACGGCCTACACCGGCCAAACTAGGACGACGCTGGGGCAATTGTGCTCCGCCCTATGGGACTCCCAATCACGGGCGGTTGTGATGCAGCCTGGAATCAAACCAAAAATGACATTACCTTTATGAATTTTCAAGCCATTATGTGCTTTATGTGCTTGCTTTGATTCCAAAAATGCTTAAAAATTCACAAGAAGTGATGTCTGCTGATGAAGATGATCTTATAGAACAAAACGCATAAGATCTCCTAAGACTGTGTTTACCACAGATATTATTTTCCGTGTTTTTCCAAAAACCCTACGAAAAAAACATTAATTTCTCCATAGGCTTTGGACAACAAGCCATGGCGGAGTTAGTGCCTACAAAAAAAAGCCATTACTATTGCTCTCTATTCTGAATGTAGCTTGTGAAAATCCACTCTGGCTGGCCAGCATAATGTGTTTTGATGCTGGTTTTTGCAAAGGTTGGTCACCTGCGAGAACACAGTGAAGGCTGGTCACCAGCAAAAACACAATGAAGGCCGGTCTGCTAACCAGCTAGACCATGCTGATCAGACCAGCTTGACCAGTTAGACCATGCTGGTCATACCAGTTTGACCAGCATCTGAACAGCACTAACCAGCATAGACCAGCTTGAAATGTATGCTGGTCTATGCTGTTTTTTTCAGCAGGGTGAAAGAGACTGAGGATGTTTTCACAAAAATAACAACACACAAGCATCTACAACACTGTACACACAGTAAAGCACACGCATACGCGCACACATACACACACATATTTCCGCTGAATCCATCTCAGGGAATAACTGTTTCCCACCAGTCCATCTCTATTTGCAGTATCATGGTTATTTACTCAGCTGACATCATAGATAACCACTTCCTGTCGGTGACTGTCTTTCTGTCTGTATGGTACACTATAGATATACACAAAAGTATGTGGACACCCCTTCAAATGAGTGGATTTGGCTATTGCAGCCACACCCATCGCTGACAGGTGTATCAAATCGAGCACACGCCATGCAATCTCCATAGACAAACATTGACAGTAAAATGGCCTGAAGAGCTGAGTGACTTTCATCGGGGCACCATCATAGGATGCCACCTTTCAAACAAGTCAGTTCATTAAATCTCTGCTAGAGCTTCCCCGATCAACTGTAAGTGCTGTTATTGTGAAATGGAAATGTCTAGGAGCAACACCAGCTCAGCCACAAAGTGGTAGGCCACACAAGCTCATAGAATTGAATCACCGAGTGCTGAAGCGCGTGGCGCATAAAAATCTGTTACTACACTCACTACCAAGTTCCAAACTTTTTCTGGAAGCATCATAAGCACAATAACTGTTTGTCGGGAACTTCATGAAATGGGTTTCCATGGCCGAGCAAGCCTAATATCACCGTGGACAATGCCAAGTGTCGGCTGGAGTGGTGCAAAGCACCATTGGACTATGGAGCAGTGGAAAGCCTTTCCAGAAATGTGGAGGGGCAGACCAACTCCATATTAATGCCCATGATTTTGGAATGAGATGTTCAATGAGCTGGTGTCCACACACGTTTGGGCAAGTAGTGTATATGTGTACTGAAGGAAAACATGCAAAATGTACCAGTAGACGACGACAGTATCCAAACCTCCTGCTTCCATCTTCGCCAGTCAAAACAAAAGAGAACATTTCACTGTGGAAAAATAAAATACAATAAATGTATATATAATATGCTTATAGGATTGTGATATAAACCCCCCAGAAAACATGTTCACATTGGTATGATGTGGGCCCAATGCAGGCAAACATATTGTCCCCATGCTGACTCCCCATATTGGGCCAATGTGCCTTTGCTCCACGTTGGCCCCCAAGGCATTGGCCCAGTGTGGGCAGCCCATATCTGGTGAAGGCAGCTCTCACTTTGCCTGAAATAAGCCTGTCCTTTCCCAGCAAACATGTCCATATTAGAACGATGTGGGCCCATTGCGGACAAAAAATATTGGCCCCATGTAAGCTGCCTATATTGGGCCGATACGCTGTTGCAATTTCATTGGAATATATTTATTTATAATTAATTAAACTTTATTTCAATGCATAAATTGCATAATTGTCAAGACGTAAAGGTGTTTAAGGGATCATGGATGACCAAGATGTTTCTTTCAAAATATATTTTTACAAGAGAAACTGTTAAGTTTCTCATATATCACATTTGGCACTTATTTAAGTAATTTAATAACCTCATCATTGGCAGTGCACAAGATCCCCAAAAAATGTCTCATCGCACAACAGAACACAAAGTCACTGTTCGTGTTTTAAGATTTTTATGAAATATGGCCAATAATTAATTACAATATGAGTGAAATAAATTAGAATTAAGTATGTCCTGTGTGGCTCAGTCGGTAGAGCATGGCGCTTGCAATGCCAAGCGTCGTGGGTTCGATTCCCGCTGGGGCCACCCATATGTAAAAAAGTAGTGGCCCCAGCCGACTTGTAAGTCGCTTTGGACAAAAGCGTCTGCTAAATGGGATATATTATGTTAAAAAGCAGCTTTTCTGTGAGTAGACCACTGATTGGCCAGCTAATCTATGACGAAATGGCAAGCATTTTTAATTGGTTTCTTTGAGATACAAGTTTGAAATCTTTTAAGTGTTTTTTTCCCCTCCTCCAATGTATGCTTTGGCCACAAATACATAGGATGTATAGGATGAGTCAACAACATTATTTTGTTATGAGTTAACATAATATGAACTTTTAAAAGTGAGATTTTTACAGGACAGGTACTATAAATTTCCCCAAAAAGAATTGTGTGCTAACCATGCCTGACAAATATTGAAATGAGCCACTTGGTGTGGGCTGGCCTGTGTTGGGCTGGTGCGGGCTAAAATGTGTTGGGCTGTTGAAGGCTTGGCATGGGCTAGCCTGTGTTGGGCTGGTGTTGGCTAGCCTGTGTTGGGCTGTTGTAGGCTAGCCTGTGTTGGGCTGGTGTTGGCTAGCCTGTGTTGGGCTGGTGTTGGCTAGCCTGTGTTGGGCTGTTGTAGGCTAGCCTGTGTTGGGCTGGTGTTGGCTAGCCTGTGTTGGGCTGGTGTTGGCTAGCCTGTGTTGGGCTGTTGTTGGCTAGCCTGTGTTGGGCTGGTGTGGGCTAAAATGTGTTGGGCTGGTGAAGGCTTGGCATGGGCTAGCCTGTGTTGGGCTGGTGTTGGCTAGCCTGTGTTGGGCTGTTGTAGGCTAGCCTGTGTTGGGCTGCTGTTGGCTAGCCTGTGTTGGGCTGCTGTTGGCTAGCCTGTGTTGGGCTGCTGTTGGCTAGCATGTGTTGGGCTGGTGTAGGCTAGCCTGTGTTGGGCTGATTTGGGATTGGTGTAGGCTAGCCCATGTTGCGCTGATGTGGGATGGGTGTTGGATAACCTTTGTTAGGCTGGTGTAGGCTAGTCTGTGTTGGGTTTGTTGTGGGCTAGCCTGTTTGGGGCTGGTGTGGGCTTAGTGTTTTGGGACGTTGTTGGATTGCTGTGGGCTAGCCCTTACCCACCTTGCCCCACTGAATACCGACATGGGCCCAAAGGGGTAATGTTTACTGGGCCACATAGACTCCAAGGTCAGTATTTTGGTTTATGAGGTTAATAAGAGTAAAGTATGGTACAGATCCATAATAAATAGCTAAATACATTCTATCTATAAAGTGCTTTTCTCAAACATTAGAACTGTGTATGATTACAAAGACATGTAGGCTATGTTAGATTAGTGCATTATGAGTGTGATTCTGCTGACCTGGGGTAGTTCTCTACTGGCTTCAAGTCCTTAGCATCAGGGAAACAGAACTGGGGGATGATCCTTAGCTGATCCTCTGTCTCCTTCATGAACTTGAAGCTCCGCTCCAGCTGCAGAAAGAGCAGGACAAAACGTCATAAGTCTGGGTCAAAATACGAAATCCATCAAAAACCGAGTTTAATCCCGACCCAAATCAACACTTAGCCTTTAACATCTAAACACTTTCCTGAAGATCTATTGCAGATTTCAGAGAATTACCCGATGCTAAGACAATTGGAAGGTTAAGTGGAACCATCGACAGATTGCTAACTATCCTGTCACTTTAAAATTCACAACATTTTTATACTCCCCAAAGTGCAATTTCTGTGCAGCATAATTTTACATCTGCAAATCGAAAAGAAGGGGCTTGGTCAGGACACATTTTCTGTTCAGGCACTCAAATCAAATCACATTCTATTTGACACACGCTTCGTAAACAATAGCTGTAGTCTAACAGCCTTACTTATTGGTCCTTTTCCAACAATACAGAGTTAAGATAAAGATATAGAATAAAACATGTAAATAGTAACACGAGAAATAAATGCACAGTGAACAACAAAAGAAAAAAAGTGACACGGCTATATACAGGGAGTACCAGTACCGAGTCAATGTACAAGGTAATTGAGGTTAGCTATGTACATATACTGTATGTAGGGATAAAGTAACTAGGCAAAAGGATAGATGATAGACAGTAGGAGCAGCATATGTGGTGTGTGACGTTGGTATGCATGTGTGCACGTGCTATAAAGTGCCTTCAGAAAGTATTCACACCCTGTCACGGCTTTCTTCCTGGGAAGGAGAGGCGGACCAAAACGCAGAGTGGTTAGAGTTCATGTTAATTTAATAAGGTAACTCAACCATGAACAGGATACAAAACAATAACCGTGAAACCCGAAACAGTCCTAACTGGTGCATAAAACACAAAGACAGGAAACAATCACCCACAAACTACCCAAAGAATATGGTGCCTAAATATGTTTCCCAATCAGAGACAACGATAAACACCTGCCTCTGATTGAAAACCACTTTAGGCAACCATAGACTTTCCTAGACAACTAAACTGAACACAACCCCATTAATCTAATAAAACCCATAGACAAGACAAAACACATAAATCACCCATATCACACCCTGACCTAACCAAAAAAATAAAGAAAACAAAGATAACTAAGGCCAGGGTGTGACACACCCCTTGACTTTTCCCACATTTTATTGTGCTAAAAGGTGGGATTAAAATGATTTTAATATTTTTTTGTCAAAAATCTACACAAAATACTCTTTAATGTCAAAGTAGAAGATTAATGAACTTTAATGAAAAATAAAACAGTGTCTTTAAAGTGGGGTGGATCAGCTTTAATATTGCATATATACATTCTATATACATTTTACTGACACAGTATATTTTTTGTTATTTTTGTTATTTTTAGTCCACCCTTCAGCTCTATCTCTGAATACCATCCAGGTTTGATGTCTATATTTCCAACTGTGCTGTTTCACAAATGTTCTCAACCTTTATACATTTTATGACTCATCCAGAACGCCGCAGCCCGTCTGGTGTTCAACCTTCCCAAGTTCTCTCACGTCACCCCGCTCCTCCGCTCTCTCCACTGGCTTCCAGTTGAAGCTCGCATCCGCTACAAGACCATGGTGCTTGCCTACGGAGCTGTGAGGGGAACGGCACCGCAGTACCTCCAGGCTCTGATCAGGCCCTACACCCAAGCAAGGGCACTGCGTTCATCCACCTCTGGCCTGCTCGCCTCCCTACCATTGAGGAAGTACAGTTCCCGCTCAGCCCAGTCAAAACTGTTCGCTGCTCTGGCCCCCAATGGTGGAACAAACTCCCTCACGACGCCAGGACAGCGGAGTCAATCACCACCTTCCGGAGACACCTGAAACCCCACCTCTTCAAGGAATACCTAGGATAGGATAAGTAATCCTTCTCACCACCCCCCCCCTTAATGATTTAGATGCACTATTGTAAAGTGGCTGTTCCACTGGATGTCAGAAGGTGAATTCACCAATTTGTAAGTCGCTCTGGATAAGAGCGTCTGCTAAGTGACTTAAATGTAAATGTAAATGTTATGACAAAATATGGCTACTTTGAAGAATCTCAAATATAACATATATTTTGATTTGTTTAACACTTTTTTGGTTACTACATGATTCCATATTGGTTATGTCATAGTTTTGATGTCTTAACTATTATTCTATGTAGAAAATAGTAAAAAATAAAGAAAAACCCTTGAATGAGTAGGTGTTCTAAAACTTTTGACAATATATATAATAATAATAATAATAATATATTTTTTGTTGCCTATTTGCATTTAATTTTGTTAATAATACCTGTCAAATATCAGTTTGCAAACAATGTAGAAACAAAAAATTATTGAGTTAATAAAGTCGCATACAAACATGGTCTCTTTTTTGGTTTCTTGAGTAAGGCAGCTCCAAAATGCAGGTGTTTCAGACCAGCTCAGTGCTTTCTGTGGTGGCGGGGCGGCCAACGGAAAATACTGAGCATAGGGGTTAGTAATGTTCTCTAGTTGCGCCATGATTGGCTCAGTGTTCTGTCTCTCATGGGCACACTACATCAACGCAAAATCTACGGACAGCTCAAAAATTCAAGCCCCTTGGGTGATTCAATTGAGTTACATTAGAAGTGCCCACCCAAGAAGGCTCATTGGCAACATATACAATGACTTCAAATCACGCTATATCTACCATAGCTTTGGTTGGACTTAGCTAGCAAGCTAGACAAGCAGTCATCGTCAAAAATCACATCGAAAATCTACTGGCATATCCTTTTCAATTCTTGTCATACGAAGAGAAATTATAGATAAGACATATCGGTGTTCATCGGCCATTGGACGGCCATTACACACACAACCTATTGGAATTTACAAATTCAACAATGAGTGGCTTGGAAGGAATCATTTGCTAACTGCAAGCATTGCAAAGCAATCACTCGCCTGCTATTCAGTGGAGTGGTTGTGTTGTCCAAGTCTGGGTTTAAGGGTCTCTTTTCCAAGCTTAAAAGGATGAACATTCAACACCATGGGCAGAAAGGTTTGAATACAATGGCCATGCTGGCAATCCAGCATGACTTCTGTCATGTTCAAAACAACTGGAAACTCTGAACTGGGAAATCTCAGACTTCAGTGAATTCAAGACAACTGGGAACTAACTCTGAATACTTTTTGAACGGTCATCCAACTCGGAATTCCAAGTCAGGAACTCGGGCCTCTTTCTAGAGCTCCGACCTGAAGTGCACTGACGTCATGATTCAACCTTGTTTTTTTTCAGAGTTCCCAGTTGTCTTGAAATCACAATAAGTCCAGAGAATGCCAGACTTTGATGACAAAGTTTGAGGACCAAATTTGCCATGCTGTTCAAGTGAGCACAGCACAACAAGGTGAGTCCAAAAATGTCTTGTATGCTGATGCATAAATGATGTAATATGCCAGGGAGATATGTATACTGTAGCTAGGAAGTGAATAATAAGTGTACAGTGAGGCAAAAAAGTATTTAGTCAGCCACCAATTGTGCAAGTTCTCCCACTTAAAAAGATGAGAGAGGCCTGTAATTTTCATCATAGGTACACTTCAACTATGACAGACAAAATCTGAGAAAAAAATCCAGAAAATCACATTGTAGGATTTTTAATGAATTTATTTGCAAATTATGGTGGAAAATAAGTATTCGGGCCCCTACAAACAAGCAAGATTTCTGGCTCTCATAGACTTGTAACTTCTTCTTTAAGAGGTTCCTCTGTCCTCCACTCGTTACCTGTATTAATGGCACCTGTTTGAACTTGTTATCAGTATAAAAGACAGCTGTCCGCAACCTCAAACAGTCACACACCAAACTCCAATATGGCCAAGACCAAAGAGCTGTCAAAGGACACCAGAAACAAAATTGTAGACCTGCACCAGGCTGGGAAGACTGAATCTGCAATAGGTAAGCAGCTTGGTTTGAAGAAATCAACTGTGGGAGCAATTATTAGGAAATGGAAGACATACAAGACCACTGATAATCTCCCTTGATCTGGGGCTCCATGCAAGATCTCACCCCGTGGGGTCAAAATGATCACAAGAACGGTGAGCAAAAATCCCAGAACTACACGGGGGACCTACTGAATGACCTGCAGAGAGCTGGGACCAAAGTAACAAAGCCTACCATCAGTAACACACTACGCCGCCAGGGACTCAAATCATGCAGTGCCAGACTTGTCCCCCTGCTTAAGCCAGTACATGTCCAGGCCCATCTGAAGTTTGCTAGAGAGCATTTGGATGATCCAGAAGAAGATTGGGAGAATGTCATATGATCAGATGAAACCAAAATATAACTTTTTGGTAAAAACTCAACTCGTCGTGTTTGGAGGACAAAGAATGCTGAGTTGCATCCAAAGAACGACATACCTACTGTGAAGCATGGCGGTGGAAACATCATGCTTTGGAGCTGTTTTTCTGCAAAGGGACCAGGACGACTGATCCATGTAAAGGAAAGTATGAATGGGGCCATGTATCGTGAGATTTTGAGTGAAAACCTCCTTCTATCAGCAAGGGCATTGAAGATGAACGTGGCTGGGTCTTTCAGCATGACAATGATCTCAAACACACTGCCCGGGCAATGAAGGAGTGGCTTCGTAAGAAGCATTTCAAGGTCCTGGAGTGGCCTAGCCAGTCTCCAGATCTCAACCCCACAGAAAATCTTTGGAGGGAGTTGAAAGTCCGTGTTGCCAGCAACAGCCCCAAAACATCACTGCTCTAGAGGAGATCTGCATGGAGGAATGGGCCAAAAGACTTACAGAAAACGTTTGACCTCTGTCATTGCCAACAAAAGGTATATAACAAAGTATAGAGAAACTTTTGTTATTGACCAAATACTTATTTTCCACCATAATTTGCAAATAAATTCATAAAAACTCCTACAATGTGATTTTCTGGATTTTCTGGAGTCCATGGAGGGATCCAAATTGTGGATTTAAAAGAAAACATGAATCATCAGCCTACAATGACACCTTTGTTTTTAAGCCCTGGATTTCTAGCTACTTGATATTATTGATGGATCTGATTTCAATAGCAAAAATTTCGATGGCTATACATTTGCCGATGTGGACAACCTTGTTTTACTCCTCTTGACAGTTTAATACTTTCTGAGAAGTAGTCATTATTTACTATTTTACACATAGGGTTCCGAACATAACTTTAACCCATTGTATAAGAGATTCTCCAAAATTGAAATATCCCGGGCATTTATATAGAAATGCCAGTCGTACTTTATCAAAATACTTTTCCAAGTCAGCTATGAATACCAGGCCCGGTTTCCCAGATTTTCAATAGTGTTCTATTGTTCCCAGTACTTGTCCTATATTATCTCTAATGTATTGTCCATGTAAAAAAACCTGACTGATTAGGTTTAATAATATCCAAGAATACCTTTTAAATTCTATGCGCTATGCATTTTGCTAGAATTTTTGCGTGTCAACACTGAAGTGTATGGGCCTCCAATTTTTTTAATGGACTGGATCTTTATATTACCACCTGGGTCACCTGGATCATGGTTGAGTAACAAGAATCAGACCTTATTGTTGAGTATCTGATAATGTAAAACTTGTATAGGAGAGGTTAAAACATGCCAATAACGGTCCTCTGAGTATATCAACAAATATTTGGTATTCCTCAACTGGTATGCCATCCAGCCCTGGAGTTTATAATAATAAATAAAGGCTATAATTGCATCAAGAAGTTCCTCCTCTGAAATGTGGCTTTCAAATTAGTCTTTCTGTACAGTGTTGTTAATTAACAGCTGTATTAATGGAAAGAAATCTATACAATTAACTATTTTTTAACCTTCATTTAACTAGGCAAGTCAGTTAAGAACAAATTCTTATTTGCAATGACGGCCTACCCCGTCCAAACCTGGACGACGCTGGGCCAATTGTGCGCCACCCTATGGGACTCCCAATCACGGCCGGTTGTGATCAAGACTGGAATCAAACCAGGGTGTCTGTATTGACGTCTGAAGCACTGAGATGCAGTGCCTTAGACCGCTGCGCCACTCGGGAGTCCCAAACATGACATTACCTTTATGAATCACGGCCAGATGTGATCACACTTATTAAAGTACTTTGAGTCCTCTTTCAATAAAATCGTTTGGTGAATCATGGGTCATTTGTTTAAGTAAATTATTTTTGGTAGCATGCTGAATATGATGAAGACAAGGAGTGGAGTGGAGCTGCATAAGTGTGGCTCTCCACTTTCTGGAGGATCAAGTTTTGAATTAGTGGAATTAGAGTATGATAGCTAAAGAGATAGAGGAAACACCTTTCTCCGGATTACATCTTCAAACTAAGGGAAACCATGGCATGGCATTCCTGACAGGGAATGCGTCCATGCACGATGATGTTTACAGGTAAGATAGACTAGCGTTAGCTTTTTAGATATTACACATATTACACATTTTCTAATTTTGACAGGAAGTGGTTTAATTTCAAGCTAAAATGTACCTAGCTAACGTTAGCCAGCTGGCTCCTTAACTGATGTTATTATTCATTTCCCAGAGCCGTGTGCTGTTCTAGTTAGAACCTAATGTTAGCTAGCTAACATTGAATATGGTTCGTTAGCTCCCAGCACTGTGGCATTGTTGGGACTGTTTACTGTTTAACCTGTCTGGCCCACCCGGGACGCAACCGCACCCCCTGCCAACAATAAATGCAAATGCGCTACGGCAAATGCTAATAGCACTCGTTAAAACTCAAACGTTCATTAAAATTCACATGCAGGGTAGTCAATTCAAGCTACACTCGTTGTGAATCTATCCAACGAGTCAGATTTGTAAAAATGCTTTTCGGCGAAAGCATGAGTAGCTATTATCTGATAGCAGGCAACACGCCGAAATGCCAGAAGGGGACGCAAACAAAGGAATTAGCGTAGCTGGCGCTACACAAAACGCAGAAATAAAATATAAAACATTCATTACCTTTGACGAGATTCTTTGTTGGCACTCCTATATGTCCCATAAACATCACAATTGGGTCTTTTTTTCGATTAAATCGGTCCTTGTGTACCCAAAATGTCAATTTATGAAGACCGTCAGATCCAGTAAAAACACGTTTTTTAAACGCGACGTTATTTTTTTAAATTAAAAAAGTTGCCTATAAACTTTGACAAAACACTTCAAACTACTTCTGTAATCCAGCTTTAGGTATTACTAAACGTTAATAAACGATCAAATTGATCAAGGAGCGATCTGTATTCAATAGGCACAAGTTTGGGAAACGTAGTCAACTTTTCTGGTTCCATTGTTTACAGCTGTGGACTTGACAACCGGATGTGGCTATTACTCAGATGACCAACGATTTAGTTGAATCGAAATCACAACACTGGCGACATCGTGTGGAAGCTATAGGAACTGTATCCTCAGCCTTAAGTATTTTTCCTTCCAATAGACAATACATGGACTGGCAGATTGATTTTTTCTCCGTCGATTTAGTGACCTTGTTTTCTGGCGATTTTGACCACGGAATTCGTTCTGTTATAGTCACAGACACCATTGAACCAGTTCTAGAAACTTCAGAGTGTTTTCTATTGACACATACTAATCATATGCATATACTATATTCCTGGCATGAGTAGCAGGACGTTGAAATGTTGCGCGATTTTTAACAGAATATTGAAAAAAGTAGCCCGATCTCTAAGAGGTTTTTAACTAGCTAACGTTGGCTGGTTGGCTCGTTAGCTAATGTTACGTGATGTGTGTACAACACCCGTTGAATATGGCCAGTGTCAGTAAACATTGGTAAAAAAATAGTAATGAAATTACTGCCAGCAGAGCTGGTTAGGCTGTTTTCATGTTATCCAGAGGTAAACAAATCATCGGCCAGAGCGTCAAATGTGCGCTTCGAGAGAAACGAGATGGGTGGGGCTAAAGCTTAGGGTGAGGGTGTGAACGATGTAGTTATCAGTCAGCAAGTAGTATTGTTAGTGTTTCCATGTCAGACGTATCTTTTGGTTTGTATCATTCCATAACTGCACCTGCTTCCTGACTCCCTGCATCTATGTTACAGCTTGCCTCTTTTTTGCCACCGCTTCCTCTTTCGAGTCCTGGGATCAGGGTCCAGAGTAAGCAGAACGTCCAGGGCTATCGACTTGTTAAAGTAGAAATCTTCATCCAAATTGAGGTTATTGATCACTGTTCTGATGTCCAAAAAAATGTTTTCGGTCATAGGAAATTGTGCCGTAGACATTATGTGCAAAAAAATGTACGATTAGCATAGAGAATAATGAAAACAAAAAACAGCAGTAGCCTCTAAGACGGCAGCCCCATGTTCAAACTCCTTCATTCTCCTCACCTTGAGGGGAAAGTGCTGTGTGACCTCCGGCAGGTAGTGGACGCCAGCCTTGGTCCTGTGCAGCGCCACAACCAGAAAGTACTCAAAGAGCTGGCGTTGATGTAGCTCCTTCAGATTCCTGGTGAGGTCCAGAGAGCTATGTTTGTTACAGTACTGACCCTCACCCGGCTGGCTCAGGATAGACTGGACTGAGGACATGCGCTGCCGATGGGCTGTGAGAGGGGAAGGAGGGTATGGAAGGAAAGGAAGGAAAAGCAAAGGTAATGAAAGAGAAGGAGAGGGGTAGAAAAAGGGAAGATTAATTTGATACTGACAGAAGCAATTTATGGAATTGTGAAAGATGTCAGTTGGTCACATAGTACCTTTAGCCCTGTCCTCTGTCTCACTCTCTGAGTCAGTGTTTTCATCTGTGACTGCAACAAAAATGAAAAAAGTGTTACAAAATGGAGAGCATTGAAATAATGTTTTGGGGGTTGAAAGAATCTCACCCTCACCTCTCCCTGAGCTGGTCTCAGCAAGGTGATAGACCCTCCTCAGATGTTTCTTTCCAACACGAGCCTCAAAGATACTGTTGATTTTAAGCACATCCTGTTGGAAGAATGAATGTTAGAAATATCAATATTGGATATACACTGAGTATACAAAACATTAAGAATACCTTTCCATGACATAGACTGACCAAGAGAAAGCTATGATCCCTTGTTGATTTCACTTGTTAAATCCACTTCAATCAGTGTAGATGAAGGGGAGCAGACAGGTTAAAGAAGGATGTTTAATAAGCCTTGAGACAATTGATATATGGATTGTGTATGTGTGCCATTCAGAGGGTGAATTGGCAAAACAAAATATTTAAGTGCCTTTTGAACAGGGTATGGTACTAGGTGCCAAGCGCACCGGTTTGTGTCAAGAACTGCAATGCTGCTGGGTTTTTCACACTCAACAGTTTCCCATGTGTATCAACTGTGTGAAGCATTGGAGACAACATGGGCCAGCATCCCTGTGGAATGCTTACGACACCTTGTAGAGTCCATGCCCCGATGAACTGAGGCTGTTTTGAGGGAAAAGGGGGGGAGGGGGTGTGCAACTCAATATTAGCAATGTGTTCCTAATGTTTGGTATACTCAGTGTATAGGAGAAGGAGAGGAGACAAGGAGAGGAGAAGAAGCCACTTAAGACTATTGAGATTCCCCCACAGTCTCTTACCATTGGTATCCTCCTGCAGGCGTGGTTATAGGAATCTCCTCCAGACAGCCAGTGGGGCAGCTCATCTGCGCTGTGAGGGGTGGACTGGGGGCTGAGCCGGGGGGGAGATGCTACTCCTCCACTATCACTACGGTGATGGTTGGTCTTACGCAGATCTGGAAGCTTGAAGCTGCAACTCCCACCAGAGTTCTGTCTGAAGAAACCAGGCCTGGAGATCTGCACAGAGACTAAAAATAATCAGATCAATCTGTGAAGTAAAGTCATAAGCTAATGTAAAGGACATCACACTGCTTGCTTAGCGAGTACCGCTTCCTCCTGATTTGGCTCATGAGACTCAAACCCAAGATCTCTGCCCCGCAAACACACACATCTTAACCAGTCATGCCACTGAAAAGCTGGCTATCCAACAGCGCATGTGGAGACACTTCAGGCTGAGGAGTGAGCATCACAGATCCCCATCTGCTACACTGACACAAACTGTCCTGACTGTTATGTCATCATTAAGACAGTGTTATGTACCTTGGAGCATTCTGACCCAGGAGAGGAAGGTAGAGAAGGTTGTGATGAGCACTGACTGGATACCTCAATGTCCTCATATGGATTCTCCTTGGAAGAGTCTGCAGGAAGACCAAAGATAATTAAACACTATTGAATTTAGTTTAAATTATTATTTGTGATTAGATCAGTTTTTTTTATTCTTCACCTGTAATAATTTCATAATGATGATAAGGCGGATGACATGATGGAATGTCCTCAAACTCAAATGATTTCCTGTGAAGGAACAAAAGAAAGGGGGAAATACTTAGAATATATTGTGTGTATGTTTATATGAGAGTGAATTAATTACTGTTAGTGTGAATTTAGTGTTGTCTGTTCTGTATGGCTATTTTACCTATTGGGGTTGTCTCTATCTCTTTGTCTGTCTGTCCTGGGTCTCCTGTAGATGTTGGGGGAAGGCTGGTTGGACAGAGGTGGAGGGGAGATGGAAGGCAGTGGGGGCAGATTCCTCTGCCCTTTCCCATGTCTCGGTAATGAGCGGGTCCCCACTTCAAATTTGGAGAGGTGCTGAAAGGTACGTTGCTGGAAGGTACGCTGGGGTTTGGGGACCGGGTTTATGGGTGGTGACCCTGGCTCTGTGTACACATTCTGCAGGTCTCGTCCCTCATGCCCACCTTGCCTTGACTCCCCAAACATCTCGTCAGCATCCAATGTTCCTAAAATGGATTCTATCTCTCTTCTCTTGGCCTCTACATGTGTATCTCTGCTAGGTGGGCAGAAGTAGTTGCCAGGTAGCTCTAGAGGACTCTTGCTGGGGTTCTCCTCCCTCATGGTCTGCTCCAGTTTCTTGAAGAGAGTGAAGACGGCTCTCTGCTCCACCAGTCTCCTACCATTGTCTTTCTTCAGCATCCCCATCACCTGCTCCTTCACAGGCTCCACAGTAGGCCGAGAAACCCCTGCCCTTCCTATGATCGCTTTCCCAAGGTTCTGCTGCTTTTCCCTGCTGGTCAGCCTGCTGCAGTGTCCTTTATGCTGCTCCTCGGAGGGTCTGACATCCTTCTTCTGAAGGGATTCAGTTATTTTCACAGTAGTGTCCTTTACATGCCCCACAGGCGAGGTAGTCCTCGAATTCCCAGCCATTTCTACATTATCTTTCCCATGGTTCTGCTGTGTCTCCTTGCTGGCTGGTCTACTCCAGTGCTCCATGGAATCAATCTTTTTTAGGGATTCTGTTATTTTCACAATAGGAACTGTAGTGACTGTTGGGGAGATATGCTCTATGTTCTCCTTCCCATTGTTCTTCTGCTTCTCTCTGTTGGTTGGTCTTTCGCAGTCCTCAATGGTGGGTTTGGAATCACTCTTAATTAAGGAGTCAGTTCTTTCCACAATACTCTGAGTGGGTGTAGTTGTAGCTGTTGTTAATGTTGGGGATGGGGTAGACTCCTTTCCTTCAAACTTTGAGATCTTGTCTTTGATGGTGGCATGGGGAGGTTTGGAGAGTGTTCTGCCCCCAGCCAAAGTGTTCCTCTCAGCCTGCATAGCTATGCTTGGGATCTCCAGCAGGGTGTTTAGGTTGTTTAGGGAGATGAGGGGCAGATTGGTTGCCCTTCCCTGTCCTGGCACTGCCCTGGCCTGTTGTTAGGGTCTGTAGGTGCACTGTCCCCTTTCAGAAGGCCACATCTGAAATAGCAGTCCAAATGGTAGTCAACACAACAGCTACTAAACCATATTAGCACAGGCAACTAAAACTTTTAGACCTCAAACACAACCTTGAATTTTCAATTCAGGCAAAATAGACTTTACAATATATTGTGGACTTCAAATTGTCCATTTAGTCAACATAAAAAGACAATAACAACAGGACTCATTTAAGGAACATTCCAGTCTGTTCAGTCATTGATGGGAAAGTCAGGGTCTTTAGTCTGGCGGTAGCATAAATGTCATGAGGACAGGCCTGTGACCGACCATATCCTTCTCACAGAGCTTCAGTAAACAAACACATACTTGGACCAGAGCCACATGGACCAGAGCCATCTAAAACTGTTTTGATTTAGATGGAAATAAGCAAATAGATTAAATAAGCATTCTGAACCCAAATAAAAACATAACAGTTGTTAATTAAAGAGAAACTGAATTAGTTGTATGTGTGTTGATGGTTTTGAATTGGGAAGTGTATTAGTAGTTGAAATAATAGTATGGCTTAAGGGGAACCACTTTACTTTGTAACTATGATCTTCTTGGTGACTTTTTTTTCAATGGACCCATAAATATTCCCCCAACATTACAGGTCCCCACTCTCATCATACTCACTTGTTGACAATTTGGTAAAGGCAGTCCTGCCCTGCAGTTATCCTGCTAGCAGACTCCATTCTCAGCATACACCTGTAGGGAGAGAGACAGGAAGATAGAGACAAGTTTCAAATTACAGTTACACACAAAGGGATACTGCAGAAAAAAAGAGAGAGAGAGATCAGATATTTTGGATTCCCTTAATCCTAGTTCTAGTCATGCAGATATGTCTATGAAGCTCATAAAATCACTAGCCAGACATCTAGAGTGGAGGCATCTCTGTCCCAGTGAGACTGGATCAGTGTAAGAATAGTATCCTATAACTGATTTTCCACCTCTCATTCATTCCTCACATCTGGTTTCCTACAGTATTTTGCACAGCCAGTTAAGTTTCATACAAAACCATGACAAAAATAGTTCAAATCCCATGAGGGGCTAAGTCAGCACACAAATAAAACATTTGAGTCACAAATAACTATTGGAGAGGGAGTACTGATACTTTTTAACCCCTGTCACTGTCACAATGGCAAATGGAAATTTTATTTATTTATTTTACCTTTATTTAACTAGGCAAGTCAGTTAAGAACAAATTCTTATTTTCAATCACGGCCTAGGAACAGTGGGTTAACTGCCTGTTCAGGGGCAGAACGACAGATTTGTACCTTGTCAGCTCTGAGACTCTACTCTGTCTCTGTATTTCAGTTCTCAGGGCATTGTCTCTCAGTTCACTGGCTTCTGAGAAGATCTTGGGTAGAGTATCCCAAGCAGACCCTTTTAGACCGCATGTCTGCCACTTGAATAATGTTTACATGTCCTACATCACTCATATCATATGAATGTACTGTATTTTATACCATCTATTGTACCTTGCCTATGCCGCTCGGCCATCGCTCATCCATATATTTATATGTTCATATTCTCATTCATCCCTTTAGATTTGTGTGTATTAGGTAGTTGTTGGGGAATTGTTAGATTACTTGTTAGATATTACTGCACTGTCGGAACTAGAAGCACAAGCATTTCGCTACACTCCCACCATGTGTATGTGACCAATAAAATGTGATTTGATGCTGTATACTAAGTCGTAGATAAGTTGAAAAAGCACCAGGGGTTCACATACTGCTGGATATACAGCAGGACATACATAATATCACATTATTCTCGTTTATCAGCCTTGTAGAGGTCCTAGAATTTTGACACAGGACAAGAAATGAATACAATATTATCAAACTCAGCCAATGCACAAATCGTCATCTAGTCGTCCTTACCTTTCTCTGTTGCACAGAGCTTGTGAGTCTACCAGTGGAACAGGAGCTCATTTCCACATCAGTGACCCTTGATACAACAGCATCATTATCCATGACTTCCTCAATCACAAGCAGGTCAACTCCTCTCTCATATACTATATGTTGCCATACTAAGATCTGCCTCTCCTTTCCCACGACTCCAACACTAGTCATCAATCATCTCTCACACACTGTGGAAAACATCTCCTGGCTTATTATGAAGAAGTGTATCTCAAAGGTTGCATCAAGTCCAACGCAGCTCCAAGACTTTAGTAGTCTGATTTAGTATTTCCCTCTATATGCTTTATTTGCCATGTATCCTAATGGAATAGCTGACCCCTTTCTCCTAAACTCGCTCTCCCACTATAGCTGCAGACCCCTCCCACTCTTACACAATGGTCCCTTCCCAGCTAACTGAAAGTGCTGGTTCCTCTCCACCACGTCTCATCTTAAGCTAGATCATTGGACATTTTAGCTGGCTGAGGTCCAGTTGATTTGCAATGTAATGGGTTCAAATTACTTCATCCACTGTGCAGGGATTATTCACTTTTCTGTCAAGAAGTTCATTTCTGTAGGAAGGATTTTGCTTTACTGTTCTGAGGTCATTGTTTCCATTGGTCTGTTTCTCTACCTCTATCTGCTGTGTATTGTGATTACTGCAACTTGAAGTTCATAACTATTTCATAACATAATGATTAGGCCAATTTTATTGATTTAAGTTAGTAAACAACTGCTAGTCCAAGAGAAAGGGGAATTGAATGGACAGTGACAACTATATTAATTTTCCTAAAAACCATGTGTTGAACCTCTCATGGCAACTGTCTATCTGCACCACTTTTGCAATGCAGCTGTGCCTACACATTTCGATCCCCAGCCTGCTACAAGAACTACATCTTTCTGCATGTAACATACTGAAAAACAACTAATATGTCATTATGTAGCAACAGGTTATTGCAATATCCCAGTCTATTACTTTTAAGATCTTCATATCATAACTTTAAAAAAGTATGCATTATTATTTTCAACTCACTTTGCATCAACCGTTTCAGTGCAACAACAGAGACCACACACACAGCACATCTTACAATAACAAAATACAACAGTTTCCCAAAAAAACGTTCACTTACCTATGTTCACCTTACATGATGACCATTTTGTGACACTTGACACGCTGCAAGTCCCGCCTCTCCCATCTCCTCATTGGTTTTTAGGATCGTATACCCACGTGGGTGATTGAAAGATGAACTAAGGTCCACACCCCAGTTGGTGGTGGTAATGCACCTTAAAGTTGGTTGCCAACCTCCATATACTGTCCAAAGAATAAGAAGAAGGAGCCTGAAGGAGGAGAGATTACTGGAAACAAACTTGGTTGACCATTTTATCTGTGGATTAATTGTTGGAGTAGAGGACCTTATGCATTTCAAGTAAAATAACAACCCAAGGTTTATATCCCAGGAATACTTAGCTAGTAACAGCAAACTTGCTAGCTAAATTGACATAATTGTTTCCTGCTTTTCGACCTGTCCCCAAATTAATATAGTTGGTTCTGTATTGATTTTGAGGAAGGAAAAGGTATTCAAATTGTATGATGCTCTTCATCCAAGAGTATTAATAAAAAAGATAAGACAGACAGACAGAGTTCAATTTACTTCAAAGAACAGAGAGAGCCCGGTAAACATGACCACATTTACCCAATGCAGGTAAAATATTGGCCCTACATAGGCTGTCCACATTGGGCCAATATTTTTAAAATACAGTACCAGTCAAAAGTTTGGACAACAACTCAGTCAAGGGTTTTTCATTATTTTACTATTTTCTACACTAAATAAATCTACATTCTACATGAAATAAATCAAAATATATTTGAGATTTTAGTTTCTTCAAAAAAGCCACCCTTTGACTTGATGAAAGCTTTGCACATTCTTGGCAGTCTCTCAACCAGCTTCATGAAGTAGGCCATTGTAAAAACACCTGGAATATTTTTACAACAGTCTTGAAGGAGTTCCCACATACGCTGAGCACTTGTTGGCTGCTTTTCCTCCACTTTGCGATCCAACTCATCCCAAACCATCTCAATTGGGTTGAAGTCGGGTGATTGTGGAGGCCAGGTCATCTGATGCAGCACTCTGTCACTCTCCTTTTTGGTCAAATAGCCTTTACACAGCCTGGAAGTGTGTTGGGTCATCAATCAATCAAATGTATTTATAAAGCTCTTCTTATATCAGCTGATGTCACAAACTGCTGTACAGAAACCCAGTCTAAAACCCCAAACAGCAAGCATTGCAGATGTAGAAGCACGTTGGCTCGGAAACACTCCCTAGAAAGGCCAGAACCTAGGAAGAAACCTAGAGAAAAACCAGGCTATGAGGGGGGCCAGTCCTCTTCTGGCTGTGCCGGGTGGAGATTATAACAGAACATGGCCAAGATGTTCAAATGTTCATAGACGACCAGCAGGGTCAAATAATAATACTCGAAGTGGTTGTCAAGTGTGTAGCAGGTCAGCACCTCAGAAGTAAATGTCAATTGGCTTTTCATAGCTGATCATTCAGAGTATCTCTATGTCGCGGCTGATTTACTCCTCTTCGTCTGGGACTGAGGGGCAGCTCAGGACTGAAGAGCAGCTCAGGACTGAAGGGCACCTCCGGACTGAAGGGCAGCTCCGGACTGAAAGGCAGCTCCGGACTGGCTGACGACTCTGACGACTCTGGTGGATCCTGGCTGACTGGCGGATCCTGGCTGACTGGCGGCTCTGGCGGATCCTGACTGACTGGCGGATCCTGGCTGACTGGCGGCTCTGGCGGATCCTGGCGGCTCTGGAAGATCCTGGCGGCTCTGGCGGATCCTGTCTGCTCCTTGCAGACTGGCGGCTCTGGCGGATCCTTGCAGACTGGCAGATCTGGCGGCTCCTTGCAGACTGGCAGCTCCTTTGCCGACTGGCGGCTCTGGCGGCTCCAGCAGCTCTGGACAGGCGGGAGACTAAGCAGCTCTGGACAGGCGGGAGACTCTAGCGGCTCTGGACAGGCGGGAGACTCTAGCGGCTCTGGACAGGCGGGAGACTCTAGCGGCTCTGGACAAGCGGGAGACTCTAGCGGCTCTGGACAAGCGGGAGACTCTAGCGGCTCTGGACAGGCGGGAGACTCTAGCGGCTCTGGACAGGCGGGAGACCTTAGCGGCGCTGGACAGGCGGGAGACCTTAGCGGCGCTGGACAGGCGGGAGACTCTAGCGGCGCTGGACAGGCGAGGCACACTGTAGGCCTGGTGCGTGGTGCCGGAGCTGGTGGTACTGGGCCGAGGACACGCACCTCAGGGCGAGTGCGGGGAGGAGGAACAGGGAGTACTGGGCTCTGGACACGCACAGGAAGCCTGGTGGGGGGGCTGCCACCGGAGGGCTGGTGCGTGTAGGTGGCACTGGATAGGCGCACTGGAGCTCTTGAGCACCGAGCCTGCCCAAACTTATCTGGTTGAATGCTCCCAGTCACCCTGCAAGTGTGACGAGGTGGAATAGCCAGCACTGGGCTGTGCAGGCGACCCGGGGACACCATGCGTAAGGCTGGTGCCATGTACGCCGGCCCAAGGAGACGCACTGGAGACCAGATGCGTAGAGCCGGCTTCATGGCACTTGGCTCGATGCCCAATCTAGCCCGGCTGATACGAGGAGCTGGTATGTACCGCACCGGGCTATGCACCCACACTGGGGACACCGTGCACTCCACAGCATAACACTGTGCCTGCCTGGTCCCTCTCGCTCTCCGGTAAGCACAGGAAGTTGGCGCAGGTCTCCTACCTGGCTTCGCCATACTTCCTGTTTGCCCCCCCAATACATTTTTGGGGCTGACTCTCGGGCTTCCATCCGCGCCGCCGTGCTGCCTCCTCATACCATCGCCTCTCCAGCTTCTCTGCCTCCAGCTCTTCTTTGTGGCGGCGATATTCTCCTGGCTGTGCCCAGGGTCCTTTCCCATCTAGGATCTCCTCCCAAGACCAGAAGTCCTGATTGCGCTGCTCTTCCTGCCGCTGCCTGTCACCACGCTGCTTGGTCCTGTACTGGTGGGTGATTCTGTCACAGCTGATTTCCTCCTCTTCGTCTGTGTAGCAGGGATCGAACCAATACGCAGCATAGCACAAAATAACAAATGTGGCAAAAGCTAAACAGTCCTATCTGGTGCAGAGAACACAAAGACAGGAAACAATCAGCCACAAAGTACCCACAGAATATGGCTGCCTAAATATGGTTCCCAATCAGAGACAACGATAGACAGCTGCCTCTAATTGAGGCCCAATCTAGGCAACCATAGACATACAAATTACCTAGAAGGGCAACAGCCCCATAAACATACAAAAAACCCTAGGCAAGATAAAAAACACATACATCACCCGTCACACCCTGACCTAACCAAAATAACAAGGAAAAACAAAGAATACTAAGGTCAGGGTGTGACACTCTACTGCTCCTGCTATCTCTAGAGAGTTGAAAAACAGCAGGTCTGGGACAGGTAGCTAGTCCGGTCAGGGTTCTATAGCCGCAGGCAGAGCACTTTAAACTGGAGCCAGGTGGACTGGGGACAGCAAGGAGTCATCAGGCCAGGTAGTCCTGAGGCACGGTCCTAGGGCTCAGGTCCTCCGAGAGAGAGAAAGAAAGAGAGAATAAGAGAGAGCACACTTAAATTAACACAGGACACCGAATAGGACAGGAAAAGTACTCCAGATATAACAAACTGACCCTAGCCCCCCGACACATAAACTACTGCAGGATAAATACTGGAGGCTGAGACATGAGGGGTCAGGAGACACTGTGGCCCCATCCAAGGACACCCCCGGACAGGGCCAAACAGGAAGGATATAACCCCACCCACTTTGCCAAAGCACAGCCCCACAAATATTTTTTTACATTTAAATGGCTGTCCTGTTATCACTAGAGGAATATCTTCAACCACCAACTTACAGTACCATCCTGAGACAAGGCTGAGTATAGCCCACAAAGATCTCCGCCACAGCACAACCCAAGGGGGGTAGAAGCACGGTGGCTAGGAAAACCAACCCAGACAGGATGATCACATCAGTGACTCAACCCACTCAGGTGACGCACTCCTCCCAGGGACAGTATGAGAGAGCCCCAGTAAGCCAGTGCTCCAGAGCCTTTCCGTTCACCTTCCCACTCCTGGGCCAGACTACACTCACATTTACATTTTACATTTACATTTAAGTCATTTAGCAGACGCTCTTATCCAGAGCGACTTACAAATTGGTGAATTCACCTTCTGACATCAGTGGAACAGCCACTTTACAATAGTGCATCTAAATCATGACCCACTGAAGAGATGAGTCTTTAGTAAAGACTTAAAGGTTGAGACCAAGTTTGCGTCTCTGACATGGGTAGGCAGACCGTTCCATAAAAATGGAGCTCTATAGGAGAAAGCCCTGCCTCCAGCTGTTTGCTTAGAAATTCTAGGGACAATTAGGAGGCCTGTGTATTGTGACCGTAGAGTACGTGTAGGTATGTACAGCAGGACCAAATCAGAGAGATAGGTAGGAGCAAGACCATGTAATGCTTTGTAGGTTAGCAGTAAAACTTTGAAATCAGCCCTTGCTTTGACAGGAAGCCAGTGTAGGGAGGCTAGCACTGGAGTAATATGATCACATTTTTTGGTTCTAGTCAGGATTCTAGCAGCTGTATTTAGCACAAACTGAAGTTTATTTAGTGCTTTATCCGGGTAGCCAGAAAGTAGAGCATTGCAGCAGTCTAACCTAGAAGTGACAAAAGCATAGATAAATTTTTTTCTGCATCATTTTTGGACAGAAAGTTTCAGATTTTTGCAATGTTACGTAGATGGAAAAAAGCTGTCCTTGAAATGGTCTTGATATGTTCTTCAAAAGAGAGATCAGGGTCCAGAGTAACGCCGAGGTCCTTCACAGTTTTATTTGAGACGACTGTACAACCATTAAGATTAATTGTCAGATTCAACAGAAAATCTCTTTGTTTCTTGGGACCTAGAACAAGCATCTCTGTTTTGTCCGAGTTTAAAAGTAGAACGTTTGCAGCCATCCACTTCCTTATGTCTGAAACACATGCTTCTAGCGAGGACAATTTTGGGGCTTCACCATGTTTCATTGAAATGTACAGCTGTGTGTCATCCGCATAGCAGTGAAAGTTAACATTATGTTTTCGAATTACATCCCCAAGAGGTAAAATATATAGTGAAAACAATAGTGGTCCTAAAACGGAACCTTGAGGAACACCAACATTTACAGTTCATTTGTCAGAGGACAAACCATTCACAGAGACAAACTGATATCTTTCCGACAGATAAGATCTAAACCAGGCCAGAAATTGTCCGTGTAGACCAATTCGGGTTTCCAATCTCCCCAAAAGAATGTGGTGATCGATGGTATCAAAAGCAGCACTAAGGTCTAGGAGCACAAGGACAGATGCAGAGCCTCGGTCTGATGCCATTAAAAGGTAATTTACCACCTTCACAAGTGCAGTCTCAGTGCTATGATAGGGTCTAAATCCAGACAGAAGCATTTCGTATACATTGTTTGTCTTCAGGAAGGCAGTGAGTTGCTGCGCAACAGCCTTTTCTAAAATTTTTGAGAGGAATGGAAGATTCGATATAGGCCGATAGTTTTTTATATTTTCTGGGTCAAGGTTTGGCTTTTTCAAGAGAGGCTTTATTACTGCCACTTTTAGTGAGTTTGGTACACATCCGGTGGATAGAGAGCCGTTTATTATGTTCAACATAGGAGGGCCAAGCACAGGAAGCCGCTCTTTCAGTAGTTTAGTTGGAATAGGGTCCAGTATGCAGCTTGAGGGTTTAGAGGCCATGATTATTTTCATCATTGTGTCAAGTGATATAGTACTAAAACACTTGAGCGTCTCTCTTGATCCTAGGTCCTGGCAGAGTTGTGCAGACTCAGGACAACTGAGCTTTGAAGGAATACGCAGATTTAAAGAGGAGTCCGTAATTTGCTTTCTAATAATCATGATCTTTTCCTCAAAGAAGTTCATGAATTTATCACTGCTGAAGTGAAAGCCATCCTCTCTTGGGGAATGCTGCTTTTTAGTTAGCTTTGCGACAGTATCAAAAAGGAATTTCGGATTGTTCTTATTTTCCTCAATTAAGTTAGAAAAATAGGATGATCGAGCAGCAGTAAGGGCTCTTCGGTACTGCACGGTACTGTCTTTCCAAGCTAGTCGGAAGACTTCCAGTTTGGTGTGGCGCCATTTCCGTTCCAATTTTCTGGAAGCTTGCTTCAGAGCTCGGGTATTTTTTGTGTACCAGGGAGCTAGTTTCTTATGAGAAATATTTTTAGTTTTTAGGGGTGCAACTGCATCTAGGGTATTGCGCAAGGTTAAATTGAGTTCCTCAGTTAGGTGGTTAACTGATTTTTGTCCTCTGGCGTCCTTGGGTAGACAGAGGGAATCTGGAAGGACATCAAGGTATCTTTGTGCTGTCTGTGAATTTATAGCACAACATTTGATGTTCCTTGGTTGGGGTCTGAGCAGATTATTTGTTGCAATTGCAAACGTAATAAAATGGTGGTCCGATAGTCCAGGATTATGAGGAAAAACATTAAGATCCACAACATTTATTCCATGGGACAAAACTAGGTCCAGCGTATGACTGTGACAGTGAGTGGTCCAGAGACATGTTGGACAAAACCCACTGAGTCGATGATGGCTCCGAAAGCCTTTTGGAGTGGGTCTGTGGACTTTTCCATGTGAATATTAAAGTCACCAAAGATTAGAATATTATCTGCTATGACTACAAGGTCCGATAGGAATTCAGGGAACTCAGTGAGGAACGCTGTATATGGCCCAGGAGGCCTGTAAACTGTAGCTATAAAAAGTGATTGAGTAGGCTGCATAGATTTCATGACTAGAAGCTCAAAAGACGAAAACGTCATTTTTTTTTTGTAAATTGAAATTTGCTATCGTAAATGTTATCAACACCTCCGCCTTTGCGGGATGCACGGGGGATATGGTCACTAGTGTAGCCAGGAGGTGAGGCCTCATTTAACACAGTAAATTCATCAGGCTTAAGCCATGTTTCAGTCAGGCCAATCACGTCAAGATTATGATCAGTGATTAGTTCATTGACTATAATTGCCTTTGAAGTAAGGGATCTAACATTAAGTAGCCCTATTTTGAGATGTGAGGTATCATGATCTCTTTCAATAATGACAGGAATGGAGGTGGTCTTTATCCTAGTGAGATTGCTAAGGCGAACACCGCCATGTTTAGTTTTGCCCAACCTTGGTCGAGGCACAGACACGGTCTCAATGGTGATAGCTCAATGGTGATAGAAAGAGGGCCAATTATCTACAAATTCTAACTTTTGGGAGGGGCAGAAAACAGTTTTCAACCAGCGATTGAGTTGTGAGACTCTGCTGTAGAGCTCATCACTCCCCCTAACTGGGAGGGGGCCAGAGACAATTACTCGATGCCGACACATCTTTCTAGCTGATTTACACGCAGAAGCTATGTTGCGCTTGGTGATCTCTGACTGTTTCATCCTAACATCGTTGGTGCCGACGTGGATAACAATATCTCTATACTCTCTACACTCGCCAGTTTTAGCTTTAGCCAGCACCATCTTCAGATTAGCCTTAACGTCGGTAGCCCTGCCCCCCGGTAAACAGTGTATGATCGCTGGATGATTCGTTTTAAGTCTAATACTGCGGGTAATGGAGTCGCCAGGTAGGAGACCTGCGCAAACTTCCTGTGCTTACCGGGGGGCTAAAGAGACCGGGCAGGCACCGTGTTATGATGGGGAGCGCAAGATGTCTCCAGTGCGGGTGCATAGCCCGGTGCGGTACATACCAGCTCCTCGTATTGGCCGGGCTAGAGTGGGCATCGAGCCAGGTAAGGTTGGGCAGGCTCGGTGCTCAAGAGCTCCAGTGTGCCTGCACGGTCCGGTCTATCCAGTGCCACCTCCACACATCAGTCCTCCGGTGGCAGCTCTCCACACCAGGCTTCCTGTGCGTGTCCTCGGCCCAGTACCACCAGTGCCAGCATCACGCATCAGGCCTACAGTGCGCCTTGCCTCTCCAGCGCTACCGGAGCCTTTCTCCTCTCCTGCGCTGCCGGAGTCTCCCGCCTGTTCAGCTCTGCCCGAGTCTTCCTCCTCTCCAGCGCTGCCCGAGCCTCTCGCCTCTCCAACGCTGCCGGAGCCTTCCTCCTCTCCAGCGCTGCCGGAGCCTTCCTACTCTCCTGCGCTGCTGGAGTCTCCCGCCTATTTAGCGCTGCCAGAGCCTTCCGCCTCTACAGCGTTGCCGGAGTCTCCTGCCTGTTTAGCGCAGCCAGAGCTGCCAGCCTGCATGGAGCAGCCAGAGCTGTCAGCCTGCATGAAGCAGCCAGAGCTGCCAGTCTGCATGGAGCAGCCAGAGATGTCAGTCTGCATGGAACAGCCAAAGCTGTCAGTCTGCATGGAGCAGCCGGAGCTGCCAGTCTGCATGGAGCTGCCAGTCTGCATGGAGCTGCCAGTCTGCAAGGAGCTGCCAGTCTGCAAGGAGCTGCCAGTCTGCAAGGATCTGCCAGTCTGCAAGGAGCTGCCAGTCTGCAAGGAGCCGCCAGTCAGCATGAAGCAGCCAGAGCTGCCAGTCAGCATGGAGCAGCCAGAGCCGTCAGTCTGCCAGGATCCGCCAGTCAGCCAGACTCTTCCAGATCTGCCAGTCAACCAGACTCTTCCAGATCTGCCAGTCAACCAGACTCTTCCAGATCTGCCAGTCAACCAGACTCTTCCAGATCTGCCAGTCAGCCAGACTCTTCCAGATCCGCCAGTCAACCAGACTCTTCCAGATCCGCCAGTCAGCCAGACTCTTCCAGATCCGCCAGTCAGCCAGACTCTTCCAGATCCGCCAGTCAGCCAGACTCTTCCAGATCCGCCAGTCAGCCAGACTCTTCCAGATCTGCCAGTCAGCCAGATACTTCCAGATCCGCCAGTCAGCCAGGATCTGCCAGAGCCTTCCTCCTTCCTGTGCTGCCGGGGTCTCCCACCTGTCCGGCGCTGCTGCCGGGGTCTCCCGCCTGTCCGGCGCTGCTGCCGGGGTCTCCCGCCTGTCCGGCGCTGCTGCCGGGGTCTCCCGCCTGTCCGGCGCTGCTGCCGGAGTCTCCTGCATAACCGGCACTGCTGCCGGAGTCTGAAGAGCCCCTCTGTCCCGAGCTGCCCCTCTGTCCCGAGCTGCCCCTCTGTCCCGTGTTGTTATGTAGAGTTGCCGTGGCTGGGAGGTCACGGAAGCTGACAAGGTGGGGGAAGACTGCGGTGAAGTGGGGGACACGTCCAGCACCAGAGCCGTCACCGCGGACAGATTCAGGTTTTGCGGCCAGAGCCTGCAGCTTGGGGGGGTGGTTACTGTCACGCCCTGGCCATAGTTTACTTTGTATGTTTCTATGTTTTGGTTGGTCAGGGTGTGATCTGAGTGGGCATTCTATGTTGGATGTCTTGTTTGTCTATTTCTGTGTTTGGCCTGATATGGTTCTCAATCAGGGGCAGGTGTTAGTCATTATCTCTGATTGGGAACCATATTTAGGTAGCCTGGGTTTCACTGTGTGTTTGTGGGTGATTGTTCCTGTCTCTGTGTTTTGCACCAGATAGGGCTGTTTTCGTAGGTTTGTTATTTTGTTAGTTTAATAGTGTATAGTTCTTTATTTAAATAAAATTAATAACAACTATGCTGCATTTTGGTCCACTCCTCCTTCCCACAACGAAAGCCGTGATAATAACATTGTTGACACATTGTGGCAGCTCAAATTATGTGGTTGATGATGGAATAGTGCAGGGCTCTCAACCTTGTTCCTGGAGAGCTACTGCCTTGTAGGTTCACTCCAACCCTAATCTAGTGCACCTGATTTTAATAATTACCTGCTTAATAAATTAATCAGGTTAGTTCCAAATGAGGTTGGATTGAAAACCTACAGGAGGGCAGCTCTCCAGGAACAAGGTTGAAGAGCTTTGGACTAATGGATCTAGTTCTTAGATCAATGCATTTGAAATTCGAAAAGTCACTATGAAGGTGCAGTTCCCAGAAGTGGAGCTGTCACTGCAATGGATGGAAGCCTTATTTCATGTAGTTGTAATCATGTCTGAAGTAAATTTGTTCTTAATGTAGGACATTAAATGATCAGATGTGTGTGAGTTGGTAGCAGTACTTCAGTCAATATCAGCAAAGGATATTGGTTATTAGTTAGTGTCAGTAAAGTGTTGTTTTTTTAACACCAAGACAAACAATATGAACTGTGTAATTTAATATTTAAGATCATTAAGTGAACAGTAACAGCCAATATGGAAATACAGTGCATTTGGAAAGTATTCAAACCCCTTGACTTTTTCCACATTTTGTTACATTAGAGCCTTATTCTAAAATGTATTAAATAATGTAGCGTCATACCCAAGAAGACTCGATGGTGTAATCGCTGCCAAAGGCGCTTCAGCAAAGTACTGAGTAAAGGGTCATAAATGTAATATTTCCCTCTTTTTTTTACATTTGCAAAAATAGCAACCTGTTTTTGCTCTGTCATTATGGGGTATTGTGTGTAGATTGATGAGGGGAAAAATTATTGTATCAATTTTTGAACAGGCTGTAACGTAAGAAAATGTGAAAAAAGTCAAGGGGTCTGTATACGTTCCAAATGCACTGTACAAACAATACAGATGTAAGTAGATAAATGTTGATGTGCAGTTAAATTTTCAAACACTCAATTGCTACTGTAGTTTAGTGCTACTAGATACAATTATGTATCGTAATAATATGTTTTTATGCAACACCGAAATGTGGGGATTTGAAAATACCCGAGGTCATGAATTCCCTAAAGGCATTGTAGGTGCAATGAAGAGGAAGCCTTAGTGTCACAACACACGTCTTTGACTCTGGGTACTTTTTCTTCTGCTGCCCAGCGAGACGCCCTCGCGCTGTGTGGAGGAATCCGATGGTCGGGGTGACCTCAAACCCAAGGGGTGGCACCACCGTTGCCCCAGTAGCAAACTCCAACACCATCGCCACTGTTAGAGGAGGACATTCTCCATCTGAGGAGTATACAGTAAAACATTTAAAATTCACATTTAAATCACAAAATGATCCCTCAAAGGTTTTTGAGTTACTGTAACGGTTCTCGTCCTCCTCTTCTGAGGAGGAGTAGGAAGGATCGGAGGACCAATGCGCAGCATGGTAAGTGTCCATGATATTTATTATAACTCAGAACACTAAAATACAAAAACAACAAGAGAACGAAATGAAACCGAAACAGTTCTGTCGGGTACAGATACGAAACAGAAAATAATCACCCACCAAACACAGGTGGGAAAAGGCTACCTAAGTATGATTCTCAATCAGAGACAACAAACGACACCTGCCTCTGATTGAGAACCATACCAGGCCAAACACATAAACACAACCTAGAAAAACGAACATAGACTGCCCACCCCGACCATACTAAAACAAAGAAAAAACAAAGGAACTAAGGTCAGAACGTGACAGTTACATAAACTTCAAATAGGAATCCAAGTCTTCTTCCGTGGCTTATGGCCATACTTACCTGAATACGCCCGATCTCGACACATTATTCCATTTCTGTTAGTCACATGTCTGTGGAACTTGTTCAGTTTATGTCTGTTGTTGAATCTTGTTACGTTCATACAAATATTTACACGTTAAAATTGCTGAAAATAAACGCAGTTGACAGTAAGAGGACGTTTATTTATTTGCTGAGTTCATATACATGTACATCCCCACAAGGGGGGTGAGGGATTACATAGTGGTGATACAACATAACACTATCTTTCATCGTCATGTTTCTATATATATATATATATATATATATCAGGCTGTGTAAAACTCAAATTAAGGAAAAAGAAAAGTACAAATGAAGAAGGAGCCAAAAAGAGACCCCTCTGATGACTGTGTGGGACTTGCCTTCCTTACAGCAACACTACAGATCTAGAGGGGTCCCAGCCACGACGTGTTTCTGCCTTACTCAGCTTCAGCAGGTAGCAGGGAGAAAATATGGATAAAAAATTCTGAAAAGTGCAAAAAGTTGCAAAAATTCGGTACTAGGGGTTAACTGTTCTCTACTGTATAGTGTGTATATATTCAGTCGGAAGTTTACATACACCTTAGCCAAACACATTTAAACTGTTTTTCACAATTCCTGACATGTAATTCACTGTCTTAAATCAGTTAGGATCACCACTTTATTGTAAGAATGTGAAATGTCAGAATAATACTAGAGAGAATGTTTTTTTTTCAGCTTGTATTTCTTTCAACACATTCCCAGTGTGTCAGAAGTGTACATACACTCAATTTGTTTTTTGGTAGCATTGCCTTTAAATTGTTTTAACTTGGGTCAAACGTTTTGAGTAGCCTTCCACAAGCTTCCCAATAAGTTGGGTGACATTCCTCCCGACAGAGGTGGTGTAACTGAGTTAGGTTTGAAGGCCTACTTGCTCGCACACACTTTTTCAGTTCTGCCCATGTAGCAGGTGCTATACTGCACCGCTGTAACTCTGCGTTGTGTGCGGTTGATAGAGACTATAAACGTGGACTTTGGAGATCAGGTAGTTTTAATCAAGCAGAACTGACTCTCTGCATCCTGCATCTGCATCCAAAAGGAAATAAAACATTTATAGAGCACATATGTTCTGAGAATCGTCGCCTCTTTCTCTCTCAGTGCATCAAAATTATTTTTTAATAGAAAAATTAATACACTCTCTCCTTATTATACATAACATATTTTACATAGATAAAACCACATACCTGAATCCAAAAGGAAATAAAACATTTGTAGAGCACATATGTTCTGAGAATCGTCGCCTCTTTCTACAACAGATGCACAATAGGAGGGACTGGGAACATTCGAGGAGCTAGCCATCGTTCACACATACAATAGCCTGCTAATACCTTAGCTAGCTATTAACCACATGTTGAATTCAGAATGTTGATATCATCCTAAAAAGTACAATTAAAAGTGCATCTTAACAATACCATCCACTTATGAGTAACCTCTAAATATACATCATTATTCATGAACAAAACACTGTGTGTATGACTTTGTACTTAAAACCTGTTAACCTCTTACACTTATGGTGGCGCTATTTCATTTTTGGAAGAAAAACGTTCCCGTTTTAAACAAGATATTTTGTCACAAAAAGATGCTCGACTATGCATATAATTGCTACTGTTCGAAAGAAAACACTCTGACGTGTCCAGAAATACAAATATCTTCTCTGTGCGTGCCCTTTAACGTGAGCTTCAGGCAAAACCAAGATGACTTGGCATCCAGGAAATGACAAGGATTTTGAGGCTCTGTCTTTCATGATCTCCTTATATGGCTGTGAACGCAAGAGGAATGAGTCTGCCCTTTCTGTCGTTTTCCCCAAGGTGTCTGCAGCATTGTGACGTATTTGTAGGCAGATCGTTGGAAGATTGACCATAAGAGACCACATTTACCACGTGTCCGCCCGGTGTCCTGCGCCGAAATTGGTGCGCAAAAGTCACCTGCCAGTATTTTTCCATGGGGCACAGAGAGAGAAGCAAGCTTCCACGAACTGCATGTCAATGAAGAGATATGTGAAAAAACACCTTGAGGATTGATTCCAAACAACGTTTGCCATGTTTCGGTCGATATTATGTAGTTAATCCGGAAAAAGTTTCACGTTGTAGGTGACTGCATTTTCGGTTCGTTTCGGTAGCCAGGCGCAATGTAGAAAACGGAACGATTTCTCCTACACACAGACGCTTTCAGGAAACACTGCGCATTTGGTATGTGGCTGGGAGTCTCCTCATTGAAAACATCAGAAGCTCTTCAAAGGTAAATGATTTTATTTATTTGGTTATCTGGCTTTTGTGAAAATGTTGCGTGCTACATGCTACACAAAATGCTATGCTAGCTTTGCATACTCTTACACAAATTAGTCAATTTCTATGGTTCAAAAGCATATTTTGAAAATCTGAGATGACAGTGTTGTTAAGAAAAGGCTAAGCTTGAGAGCAAACGCATTATTTTAATTTTATTTGCGATTTTCAGAAATCGTTAACGTTGCGTTATGCTAATGAGCCTGAGGCTTAGTCACAAACCCGGATCCGGTTTGGGGAGTTTCAAGAAGTTAAGGCTCGGGACAATTCTGCCCCCTTTGGATGAATTGCGTGCCCATAGTAAACTGAAAACAAATCTGTCCAAAATTGCTAATATATGCATATAATAATTATTATTGAATAGAAAACACCCTAAAGCTTCTAAAACCGTTTGAATTATGTCTGTATGTATAGCAGAACTCACAGGGCAGCCAATCTCCCAAACTAGTTTTGTCATACAGAAAGTTGGGCCAAATTTGACATCATCGCCCCCACCCTTCACAACCAGCTATGGATCTGGGAACAGTTTCTATGTCTTCCGGGAGATGTCCTCTTTCAGTAGAGCGGTTCATTGTGCAAATCCCGCGAGCTTTGACCCTTTGGCAGACAAAATTGTGAGTGTCGCGAGAAAATACATGCGCTTTCAGGCGCGCGTTGGGCACAGAACTCCCTTTGTTCCAACTTGCATGAGAAGAAGTCAGTTTGTCCGGTCGAATTGAGAATTGTTTTGTACATTAATAACATCCTAAAGCTTGATTCTGCACTTAGTTTGACCAGTTTAGTCGACATATAATATGTAATTTTGAAGTTTTGATGCGCAACTGTTCGGGACCAGAAGTCATTTTGGATGCATTTCAGCTGAAACTGTTAGCATATGCTAATACAAAGACACAGACTTGAAACTGTCACGAACCTCGCCGAAGATGGTGCCTCTTCCTCTTCGGGCGGTGCTCGGCGGTCGTCGTCGCCGGCCTATTAGCTGCCATCGATTCCCTTTCCGTTTGTTTTGATTATCGGGTATTGGGTACACCTGTTTTGACTGAGAACTTGTACACGCCCTGTGTGTTGGCGTGACCGTTTTTGTTGCGCCGGTGAAATAAATTGACAAACGACTGAACCCTGCTCTCTGCGCCTGATTCCACCCACCACTCCTAGTTTATCGTAACAGAAACCAAACGATGTATTGGGTAAGTATAACTCCTTCCACTACATTCTGATCGAAGACCATCAAAGGTAAGGGAATATTTACGTTGTAATTTTGTGTTTCTGTTGACTCCAACATAGCGGAGAAATATTCCTCATGTCTGAGCGCCGTCTCAGATTATTGAATAGTGAACGATTTCTGTAACGTTAAAAATAAATGTGACAAAGCGATTGCATTAAGAAGCAGTGTATCTTTCTAACTATATGTAGAACATGTATATTTAGTCAAAGTTTATGATGTTTATTGCTGTTATCTGGCGTTATCTGGCGGAGCTATCTATAATTTCTCCGGACATTTTCTGAACATGGCGTCAATGTAAACGGAGATTTATGGATATAAATTGCATATTATTGAAAAAAACATAAATAGACTGTTTAACATGTCCTATTACTGTCATCTGATGAAGATTTTCAAAAGGTTAGTGAATTATTTTTCTTTTAATCCTGCGTTTGTGATTGCATCTTTTGTTTGACAAAATAGCTACATTATCATCTGTGTCTTTGTGGTGGTTTGACATACATATGTGCTATGTTTTCACCGTAAAACATTTTAGAAATCTGACTCGCTGGGTAGATGAACAAGGTGTTTATCTTTCATTTGAGCTATTGGACTTGTTAATGTGTGGAGGTTAAATATTTCTAAGAATATTTTTGCATTCTGTGCACCACGGTTTGAGTTGAGCGGGGGGGTGTGGTACCCCTTGGGGAACCTGTAGCATGAACACGTTAAAAGAATCAAACTTTTCTGAAGACAGAAAAATCGTGCCTACCTCTCTCAGTGCATCAAAATGATTTGAGCACGAGTTCGCAGGGCAAAACGTAAGTACACACTCCCCTTCTCCCAGGATGCATGCATACATAACAAATCAACACAACATATTGATATATGAACCTGTTGAAATTCATATAGTACTTTAACAACTGTTACACCCACAAATTTTCTATAGGATTGAGGTCAGGGCCTTGTGATGGACACTCCAATACCTTGACTTTGTTGTCCTTAATAAGCCATTTTGCCACAACTTTGGAAGTATGCTTGGGGTCATTGTCAATTTGGAAGACCCATTTGCGACCAAGCTTTATCTTCCTGTCTGATGTTTTGAGATGTTGCATCAATATATCCACATACAGTGGGGCAAAAAAAAGTATTTAGTCAGCCACCAATTGTGCAAGTTCTCCCACTTAAAAAAATGAGAGAGGCCTGTCATTTTCATCATAGGTACACTTCAACTATGACAGACAAAATGAAAAAAAATATCCAGAAAATCACATTATAGAATTTTTTATAAATTTATTTGCAAATTCTGGTGGAAAATAAGTATTAGACCACTATCCCCAACACCAGAGCAGAGCTGCTACCACATAACCAGAGGAGCTGTAGCACAACACAACATGTTTCTAAAACTCCCACCTACCTACGGGGATCCACCTCCGACTTGAACTCAGCACAGCACTTCACTGCTACCGCTAGAATGGAAAGCTATGGAATTGACACTACTACCCAACTCCAATAACAGTGGAAAAATAGAAAAACACCTCGGAGGAACAAAACACCAGACTGGTGACAATCCCAAGAGAGTAATCTTCATCATCCTATAGCCCGGGGATTCGGACCAACACCTCTGAGAAGCTTAGGCCTTCAACACACTGATATAGCCCACCGCTCTCCACCGGTAAAATGAATACCAATGGGAAACCGAAAACACAGCACAACTACCTGAACTTCAACCACAGTGGAGAAAGAGTAAAACACCTCCCAGGAAGGAAACAATGGGTGGACTACAACCCCACACGGGTAGACTTCATCCTATTATAGCCTCAGAATTTTGTCCCACACAGACAAGGAGCAAAGACCAACAGAACAACAGCCCACCGCTCTCCTCCACTACAATGGAAGCCTATGGAGAATCGATAACACAGACACCCAACTTCAAAGGTAAGTATGAACCACTTTAACACCTCTAAACAGGACCCCCTAACAGGAGCACCTACCCAGGAAGGTGGACATCTGCCCTAAACACCCCCTGGACCCTGGGAAGGCCCACACTCAATATGGAACGGAACCTACTACAATCAGTGCTAACCGCACCCAACACCCCATACCAGGCAATGGGAGAGAGAAAAAAGACAGCCAACTACTCATCTTCATTCTCTTGCTATGACCACAAAACACCTCAGAAAGATCTCTACAGGGGCTACTTTCTTCTTAATTTGTACTTCATTCTCTCCTTAATTTGAGTTTTACACAGCTCCCATACACACTACACAAAACGCCGATGGACGAGACCCAAAGGACTTCACTTCAGCGACCTCAACACCCAACATGAAGAACACAGACACCCCCACAACTACGGCAGACCTCCAACAATGCTACGAGGGACAACCAGAGGCCCCACGCGGCCCACAACTATCCTTCCTACCCTCAACATCCTACAAGAGACGACGCACCGAAGGGCCACCCGAAAACATTTTCTGGGGGGGCAACCCCGTCTCACCACCCGAACGTCACATATTCGACGAACAGAACAATCTTCAAACACCTCTCCAGACCGATCTACTTATCACAGGAAGATGGAACCAGCACTATAACGCCACCACCACACTCACGGACCACCTGAGACCACTTAACTCCAACAGTCTGACATCACTACCAGATCTTCGGATGGCAGGAGCAAAACTAAGGGACTACAGGACACACTCTCCAACCGACCCTCTGAGACCACCAATAACAGACCCATCACCCACAGAGGGACCAGGCCTACACAAATCTCCACCTCCATTCAACACACCACCCAGCAGAGGACACACCCATCCAGCAGAACACCACCGCTCTCCACGAGACCGACCTAGCCCAGACACCTCCCGTCGGAGACACCACGACTACTACACAGGCTATTGGTCCCCCCTTGGTACAGGAAGATACCACCACAAGACATCCTACAGCAGGCACTCCCACTACACAGGGAGGCAGAGCAGACCAACAGAACAGGACCAAACAGCTCCTGCACCTCCACGTAGCACCTCCAACCCAGAGGACCACCACCACAAAGAGAAGATTGAACACCACCACGCCCCGCAACCAGTGGACACCTCTCCAGAGGCCCTCTACCACCTGGCTACCAGACCAAGACAAGGCAACTGATAGCCCTCTTTACCCCATCTTTACTCCATCTAGAGCATCACATCCTCGACAAACTAACCATCACCACCACGCAATGGCTCAGAAGGAACCATGATATCCCGGAGAGACACTACAGGAACGAAACAGAACACACCCACCACATCCTCTCTGACAACACCAACTGCACCAACTGGACAGAGGCGTGGTACCTTGGCAGCAGATGGGCAGAAGAACTCCTCCAAAGACCTCCACTACTACCTCTTCTGGAGAGCCTGCGGAACTCCCTCCCTTACCTTCAAGGACCGCTACTAGGGGACGCAAGAGAACCCACAAGACCAACAGGACCTCTACACCCTCTCCAGATCCTAACAGAACCAAACCCTATGACAGAGAGGACCTAAACACACCTCCAACCTTCGGTCCCTTGGCCCCCCCCAATGGGCCGTCTGTGCACTGAGCCTCCCTAGCAAATCAGGCCCATCCAAATCCTAACACCAAAGGATGAAAACCACGGTAAACCGGTAATCATCTAAATATGCCTGGACACTTGACTAATCAGCAGAAGAAGATGGTTCCACCCTTATCCTAACCCTAACCTCACCCTTACCCCCCCCCTATCCTCGAACTGGACTTAAAATGGAAGAAAGACCAAGGATTAAGACACCTAAACAAACACACCCCAAAAATGCGGAGTGCAACCCCCCCGGTCTCTGCATTAGCTTGAAGGCACCAGATCAACCTTGTGGATACCTTATAAACAAAAACCTAACCCTAACGGACGTTATTATTTGTTTCCCAGAGCATTTTGCTTTTCTAGTTAGAGCCTAATGTTGGCATTGTTGGCACTTTGTTCTTTGTTGTTTAGCTAGCTAACATTAGCTGGCTGGCTCGTTAAACAAAAGGTTTTAATTTTAAGAAGATATTTGGCCTCTTTAGTAACACTTTTTTGTATGTTATTTCAATGTCTTCACTATTGTTCTACAATGTAGAAAAAATAAAGAAAAATGCTTGAATGAGTAGGTGTGTCCAAACTTTTTACTGGTGCTGTATACAAAATAATATTTGTGTGAAATCTGTTTAGAGAAGCAGACTAATAGCTGTAAGAGCAATCCATTTTCTGAACGGGGTGTTGTACCTAATAAACTGTTCGGTGAGTGTCTATTGTAGTAGTGAAGTAAACCTGCTCACCTTTTAAACTAGTAAAATACTTGACAAAACGGAGCTATAAATGTGACAAATGCACTTTCAACTCTGTGAAAGAACATTCTGTGAAAGTTATTTTTCTAAGAACCAAAGGAGAACCTTTAGGGAACGTTACAGGAACGTTCTGTGCTAGCTTGGAATGACCTTTATATCAAATAAAATTTGGAGTCACGCAATGACATGTGTGGTCCTCCCACTACGACTCGGGAAAACATTATTAGGCTGCAGTTTATTTGGCTACAGATGAAATAAATGATGATGAACTGCACAGGATGGTGAAAGTGCAAAGTGATGAGCTTGATGCTCCTTTGCAATAAATATTGAGGGTCTTATGATGGTGACACGATGATCGATGCTTGGCTGCTGTTTGATAAATAAAAATAATCTCGCTCTTTTGTCCATAGTAGTCTCATCATGTAGGCTCTACGCGTACTGTATTATGCGAGCTGTTGGCTAATGTGAACATGCCAATACCAGAGTGGGCACACTCACTACATAAGTCCATTTTCTTGGTAACAAAGCCATCAGTAGAGTTGAAAATGCAATGGAAACCCATTTAACTTGGCCGGGGTAGGCCGTCATTGTAAATACAAATTTGTTCTTAACTGACTTGCCTAGTTAAATAAAATAAAAATTTCAAACCAAGCCAAAATAGTGCTCAGGCGTAAAAACAATGATCCTGTTGGTGGTGATAAAGGGGTGCTCTGTGGCATGTGGGGCTTTTGAGTCACACCCTTAGCTTTATTCAAGTCCATAATAAGAATCCTTTTGGCAGCAGTCTCTCATGACAGACACACAGTGCAGCTGGCCAGCACACACACAAAATGTAGTTCTGGGCTCCAAGCTTAGTTTGGCAGTGGTCCATTCTTCAATACTGGTGGGTACTGCAGGAGCTAGTGAAGCTCTGCTAGGCCCAATAGATTATCAGTTGGCAGAGAGAGTCAAAGTCAAATATCAAATGGTTGACTGTGTGCTGTCATTGGTGGTGGTGCTGCCTGTCCTCTCCTTCCTCCTTGCTCTGAAAGGACACAGAGTAGCCACATCCCTACTCCTCCTCCAGCGACCTGTCTTCACAAACAGACAAACAGGACCGGAAGCAACACCAAGTCACACACTCGCAAATTAAACAATACATTGCTTTATTGAAGCCTCTGGAGAACTCAAAGGGACACATTCATTTTCAAATCAATTAAAATATATTTAAAAGGCCTTGACACAAACAACATAAATTTCAATCACCGGTAGCCAACAGAATAGTAATAACAAAACACTCACCTGTCCTTAGAGCTCCTGATAGAGCAGAGGAGGTATTAGTATGAAGGCTTGGGATGACTGACAGTCCATCCACCTCCGATGATCCCTCCCCTTTCTCCATGTGATTGGTCTTGCTACCCTGCCCCTGCCAATCACTAAGAGCCGTTTGAAAGCTCCTTGCCAGACAAGCGGTGATGTCCTTAGCTCTCTTAGCACTGGTGCACCAGAATACCTTGCACTGTAACTGCAGTTGCTGGCCTTGCTGCTTACAGATGTACAGGAACACATTGGGGTGCTTGGTGTCGGCCGCGCAGAACGCAATGTCCCTCAGATAGGTCTTAGCGAGCTGTCTCCCCGTGTCAATCTCCTTCACCTCTATGTAACGCCGCCGCAACACCAGAGCGTGCTCCTTGCACAGTTTCTCAGGGGCCCCCGGGGCCCACTGCTGGAGCAGCAGGCCTATGACCCCCTGGGCCTGTTCCAGATCCAGGGAGTAGATTTTCTCAGTGCCCAGGTAGAGCACCTTGTAGAGGGGATCCCCGTGGGAGAGGGTAGCGGTGCGGTTGGGCCGGAGGTGGAACCGGCGGCGGAACACAGCGGGAGACTTCCTCAGAGTCTGGATGAGCTTGAAGGAGGGGTTACTCTGTGACATGGCTAGAGGTCAAAGGTCAGTTCCAGGGTGCGTTCAGACTTCAGAACCATTGGTTGTTGTTGTTCTCCCAGAAGCCTCTGTTATTAAACCCGGTAGAAAGTTATTCACTCATTGCACCTGGGGGTAAAGAATTTAAGTTAGAAAAAATATGAATTACTTGAGGGAAAAAGTTGTAGTTACGAGTAGCTTAAAGGGTCAGATTCCCGGATACAGATCAAACTAAATCCTGGACCAAAAAGCAATTTCAATGGAGAGCGTTTTTAGGCTTTTACTAAATATAATCTGTGTCCAGGAATCTAGCCCAAAATGTTATTTTATTGTTTTAGCGGAATGAAGATACGATATCTTCAGTGCATCATGTACTTCCTCCCTTTCTTTTCTTAACTTACATTAATGATGGCTTTTAATGTAAGTTCCATGGATGCATGTTGTACATTTGATTATCTCAAACAAACATGAATGTACAGTATATTCATACAGTTGCACTATTTCAGCCATCTTTTAGGTCTATGTATTTACATGTTTATGTGGAAATAATTAAAGAATACAATCAATCTTGGAAGTACTGCAATACAATTATCAACTTCTAGGGTTTTAAAAAGAAAACAATAACACTGCAAGAGGCTCAATATTGGAGAAGAAAAATTGCAATTTTAAATATATTTTCTTTATAACTGTGGACCTATATATGGCCTATATATGGCCTTAACTTCATGTATTTTGTATAATTTATCATTTTTCCAAAAAAGTAGAGTAGTGGCTATACAGTCCCATTTCACTAGCTCATTCTCTGCTCCTATGAGGTTTCTCTGCATGGTTCAAATTCGAAACCAGCCCCCATGCTGCCGCCGTCACAAAATCCTTATCTGGACTTTCTGGTGGTGTCCAGCAAGAGTGTTTAAGTGTGATTGTAGAAGCCCAAAATGAGCAAAACAAGATCAATATGCCTTATGTATAATGGCTAAAGCCATATTGAGGTAAGTGGTACAAATGTTAAACAAACGACTCAAAATCTTTCACAAATTTATACTAATCTATTGGTTTATTTCAGCATTTCCCTTACTTTGTGTCGCATTCCTGTCACTTACCCTACAATGGTTAAAAAAGTTTTTTAAAAAGTAGCCTACTTTCAATGTATCCGAAAGAATGTCATAAAGTCCATTAACGTTGCAATAATTCTTCACAGTAAAATATCTATTCTTGTCTGAATGTTTTTGTTCCGAAAGGGCTGCATCAGTGCACCGTGAAGTCTGCTACAGCGGTAGATAAGTTATGTGAAGGGGCCACTTGATCGTGTGAGAGAGAAGGGGAGAAGGGGGCGGGAAGTAAGACAACCTCTATGTAGTGCAAAAAAATTCTGAAGTATTTACTTTTATATGGGGAATAATACACACTGACCCTTGCTGGTATCAGTTTTATAATTGACCTATAGTATCTGTATGCATGTAATTACTCTTTTCCCCAAATCAGAAAAGGCTATAATAATGTTTATAATGAGTTTCTAAAATAGGTTCCCACTAAATGCACTACAGTCATTCAGAAAGTATTCAGACAACTTGACTTTTTGTCACGGTTGGTTGAAGGACTGGACCAAAGTGCAGCATGGTAAGCGTACATTTTCTCTTTATTCAAAAATGACGCCAACAAAACGAAGATCAAAATCCAAACCGTGATACTTTGGGCTATGTGCCCTGAACAAAGACAAAGTTAAATTCCCACAAAACAGGTGGGGGAAAAGGGTACCTAAGTATGGTTCTCAATCAGAGACAACAATAGACAGCTGCCTCTGATTGAGAACCACACCTGGCCAAAGACATAGAAATAGAAAATCATAGAACATAGACTGCCCACCCAGATCACACCCTGACCAAACCAAAATAGAGACATAAAACGCTTTTTACGGTTAGGGTGTGACACGTTTTCCACATTTTGTTATGTTACAGCCTTATTCTAACATGGATTAAATTGTTTATTTCCCCCTCGTCAATCTACACACAATATCCCATAACAACAAAGCAAAAACAGGTTTTAAAGAGATTTTTTTGCAAGTAAAACATAATAAAAAACTGAAATATCACATTCACTCAGTACTTTGTTGAAGGACCTTTGGCAGCGATTACAGCCAAGTCTTTTGGGGCATAATGCTTCAAGCTTGGCACACCTGTATTTGGGAAGTTTTTCCCATTCTTCCCTGCAGATCCTCTCAAGCTATATCAGCTTGGATGGGGAGAGTTGCTGCAAAGCTGTGTTCATGTCTCTCCAGAGATGTTTGATCGGTTTAAGTCCGGGCTTTGGCTGGGCCACTCAAGGACATTTAGACTTTTCCCGATGCCACTCTTGCATTGTCTTGGCCGTTTGCTTAGTGTCGTTGTTCTGTTGAAAGGTGAACCTGCACCTAAGTCTGAGGTCCTGAGCAACTCTGGATGAAAATAATTTAATCTAGGATCATTATGTACTTTGCTCGGTTCATCTTTCCCTCGATCCTGACTAGTCTCCCAGTCCCAGCCGCTGAAAAACATCCCCACAGCATGATGCTGCCACCACCATACTTCATCATAAGGATGGTGCCAGGTTTCTTCCAGACAACTTGACTTAGCATTCTGACGCTTAGCATTCAGGCCAAAGAGTTCAATCTTGGTTTCATCAGATTAGAGAATCTTGTTTCTCATGGTCTGTGAGTCCTTTGGGTGCCTTTTGGCAAACTGCGGGCTGTTATGTGCCTTTTACTGAGGTGTGACTTCCGTCTGGCCACTCTAATATAAAAGCCTGATTGGTGGAGTGCGGCAGAGATAGTTCTCCTTCTGGAAGGTTCTGCCATCTCCACAGAGGAACTCTGGAGCTCGGTCAGAGTGACCATTGGGTTCTTGGTCACCTCCCTATCCAAAGCCCTTCTCCTTCGATTGCTCAGTTTGGCCGGGCGGCCAGCATAGGAAGAGTCTTGGTGGTTTTAAACTTCTTTCATTTAAGAATGATGGAGGCCACTGTGTTCTTGGGGACCTTCAATGATGCAGTCATTTTTTGGAACCCATACACAGATCTGTGCCTCCACACAATCCTGTATTCGGAACTCTACGGACAATTCCTTTGACCTCATGGTTTGGTTTTTGCTCTGAGATGCAATGTCAACTGTGGGACCTTATATAGACAGGTTTGTGCCTTTCCAAATCATGTCTAATCAAATGAATGTACCACAGGTGGACTCCAATCCAGTTGTAGAAACATCTCAAGGATGATCAATGGAAACAGGATGCACCTGAGCTCAATTTCACGTCTCATAGCAAAGTGTCTGAATACTTATGTAAGTAAGGTATTTCTGTTTTTTATTTTTAATACATTTGCAAACATTTCTAAAACCCTGTTTTTGCTTTGTCATTATGGGGCATTGTGTGTAGATGGATGAGAAACTCATTTTATTTAATACATTTTAGAATAAGGCTGTAATGCAACAAAATGTGGAAAAAGACAAGGCATCTGAATACTTTCCGAATGCACTTTGACTCCATGTTGTATGGTTATAATGGTATTGGCCCCTGAACAAAGCCACAGTTATGTATAAATAGCAGAGGAGTAGACCAAGATGTCATACTCTTTCAGTTTTTGTCTAAAGCGCTGGGTAAGTGATACAAATGTCAAGTTGTTTCTAAAGTTGAGACAAAAAGTAGCTAATGCGGTTACTAAAATAGCTGTCATTTTTATTGGTACCAGATAATTCTGCTCTGAATTCAGATTTGAATAGCAGAGGAGTAGAATAAGATTTCACACACTCTAACTTGTTGTCTAAGTTGTTGAGAAAGGGGTCCAAGTAGCAGATTTGTGTCAAAAGTTTACATTGAGTAGAATAGAATGTTGGGAGTGATGATATCACAAGGGAACCTTTAAAATGCTGAGTAAATCCCATGAAAGTGGATGTTGGACAATTTCTTTTACAAAAAGTTGAATAATTTAAAAGTATAAAATATATCAAAAAGTTGTATGCAAGCACACTATTCGAGAACTTTTTAAAGTTGGAACGTTTTCCAGTTTAAGGAGTAGCATTGTAAAGAATAATAATAATAACTATAAGTCATAAATAATTCCTACAATATCAGAAATGTGGCAGCTGTCACAAGCCACAATAATAACAATTTTCTAAGTGGTTTAGAATTTCAGTAATTTGGCTGTTACAACTAACCTCACGTTAGATTCTTCTCTGGTCTCCCCTATCCCTCTCTACAGCAAATAGTGTGCTGATCGCACAAAATGTGTTGGTCATTTACCAATGATCCATTCCCAGAACACATTTTAGAATGAACAGCATAGTGCTTTTCAGAGATGACCTCCAGCTCTTCAGGACTTCAGAGGACAAAAATCAGTTAACCACCTAACTGAGGAACTCAATTTAACCTTGCGCAATACCCTAGATGCAGTTGTACCCCTAAAAACTAAAAACATTTGTCATAAGAAACTAGCTCCCTGGTATACAGAAAATACCCGAGCTCTGAAGCAAGCTTCCAGAAAATTAGAACAGAAATGGCACCACACCAAACTGGAAGTTTTCCGTCTAGCTTGGAAAGACAGTACCGTGCAGTATCGAAGAGCCCTGACTGCTGCTCGATCATCCTATTTTTCCAACTTAATTGAGGAAAATAAGAACTATCTGAAATGTATTTTTGATTATGTCGCAAAGCTAACTAAAAAGCAGCATTCCCCAAGTGAGGATGGCTTTCACTTCAGCAGTAATAAATTCATCAAAGATCATGATTATTAGAAAGAAAATGACGGACTCCTCTTTAAATCTGTGTGTTCCTTCAAAGCTCAGTTGTCCTGAGTCTGCACAACACTGCCAGGACCTAGGATTAAGAGAGACACTCAAGTATTTTAGTACTATATCTCTTGACACAATGATGAAAATAATCATGGCCTCTAAACCTTTAAGCTGCATACTGGACCCTATTCCAACTAAACTACTGAAAGAGGTGCTTCCTGTGCTTGGCGCTCCTATGTTGAACATAATAAATGGCTCTCTATCCACCGGATGTGTACCAAACTCACTAAAAGTGGCAGTAATAAAGCCTCTCTTGAAAAAGCCAAACCTTGACCCAGAAATATGAAAAACCATCAGCCTATATCGAATCTTCCATTCCTCTCAAAATGTTTAGAAAAATCTGTTGCGCAGCAACTCACTGCCTTCCTGAAGACAAACAATGTATGCGAAATGCTTCAGTCTGGTTTTAGACCCCATCATAGCACTGAGACTGCACTTGTGAAGGTGGTAAATTACCTTTTAATAACATCAGACCGAGGCTCTGCATCTGTCCTTGTGCTCCTAGACCTTAGTGTAGCTTTGATACCATCGATCACCACATTATTTTGGAGAGATTGGAAACCCAAATTGGTCTACACGGACAAGTTCTGGCCTGGTTTAGATCTTATCTGTCGGAAAGATATCAGTTTGTCTGTGAAACGTTTGTCCTCTGACAAATCAACTGAATGTTGGTGTTCCTCAAGGTTCCGTTTTAGGACCACTACTGTTTTCACTATATATTTTACCTCTTGGGGATGTCATTCAAAAACATAATGTTAACTTTCACTGCTATGGGGATGTGACACAGTTCATTTCAATGAAACATGGTGAAGGCCCAAAATTGGCATCGCGAGAAGCCTGTGTTTCAGACATGAGGAAGTGGATGGCTGCAAACATTCTACTTTTAAACTCGGTCAAAACAGAGATGCTTGTTCTAGGTCCCAAGAAACAAAGAGATCTGTTGAATCTGACAATTAATCTTGATGGTTGTACAGTCGTCTCAAATAAAACTGTGAAGGACCTCGACGTTACTCTGGACCCTGATCTCTCTTTTGATGAACATATCAACATATCATATCAAGCTTTTTTCCATCTACGTAACATTGCAAAAATCAGAAACTTTCTGTCCAAAAATTGATGCAGAAAAATGTATCTATACTTTTGTTACTTCTAGGTTAGACTACTGCAATGCTCTACTTTCCGGCTACCCGGATAAAGCACTAAATAAACTTCAGTTAGTGCTAAATAAAGCTGGTAGAATCCTGACTAGAACTGAAAAATGTGATCATATTACTCCAGTGCTAGCCTCCCTACACTGGCTTCCTGTTAAGGCAAGGCCTGATTTCAAGGTTTTTCTGCTTACCTACAAAGCATTACATGGGCTTGCTCCTACCTATCTTTCTGATTTGGTCCTGCTGTACATACCTAGAAGTACACTACGGTCACAAGACGCAGTCCTCCTAATTGTCCCTAGAATTTCTAAGCAAACAGTTGGACGCAGGCCTTTCTCCTATAGAGCTCCATTTTTATGAAATGGTCCTTTAAGTATTTACTGAAAACTCATCTCTTCAGTGGGTCATATGATTGAGGTTAGTCTGCCCCAGGAGTGTAAAGGTGAACGGAAAGGCTCTGGAGCAACGAACCGCCCTTGCTGTCTCTGCCTGGCCGGTTCCCTTTTTTCCACTGGGATTCTCTGCCTCTAACCCTATTACAGGGGCTGAGTCACTGGCTTACTGGTGCTCTTTCATGCCGTCCCTAGGAGGGGTGCGTCACTTGAGTGGGTTGAGTCACTGACATGATCTTCCTGTCTGGGTTGGCGCCCACCCTTGGGTTGTGCCGTGGCGGAGATCTTTGTCGGCTATACTCGGCCTTGTCTCAGGATGGTAAGTTGGTGGTTGAAGATATTCCTCTAGTGGTGTGGGGGCTGTGCTTTGGCAAAGTGGGTGCGGTTATATCCTTCCTGTTTGGCCCTGTCCAGGTGTATCATTGGATGGGGCCACAGTGTCTCCTGACCTCTCCTGTCTCAGCCTCCAGTATTTATGCTGCAGTAGGCTGGATTAGAATAAATATAATTAGAATGGCTGCATACTGTAAAGCAGGGGTTTCCACTTCAACCCTATTCTAACACACCTGATTCTAATAATTAGCTGGTTGATAAACTGAACCAGGTTAGTTACAACTGGGGTTGTGACAAAAACCTACAGGAGTGTAGCTCTCCAGGAACAGGGTTGGAAACCCCTGCTTTACATTATGCAGCCATTCTAATTATATTTATTCTAATCCATCCTTTTTATTACACACCCTCCAATTTAAGGTTTCAAGGTCACTGCAGCCATTTTACTCCTCTCCTACTTCCTTAAAGATCCAAGTGGGCTGTACATCATAGACAATGTATGTATTTCCCAGCAGACATATAAATAAATACAAAGTTAGTAGTAATACTGGTTAAGCCAAGGTGTCCTCAGTTGTTAGTTTACCGTATGAAATAGTAGCCATAATCGTATTATTTTGCAGATGAGATCCACGTCCAGCTCTTCTGGATGAAGAGGAGCTACTCACTAAAGGGCTGGAGGTCATCCCTGAAGAGCTGGAGGTGATCCCTGAAGAGCTGGAGGTGATCCCTGAAGAGCTGGAGGTGATCCCTGAAGAGCTGTTCATCTCTGAAAAGCACTATGCTGTTCATTCTAAAATGTGTTCTGGGAATTGATCATTGGTAAATGACCAACACATTTTGTGCGATTAGCACACTTTTTGCTGTAGAGAGGGATAGGGGAGACCAGAGAAGAATCTAACGTGAGGTTAGTTGTAACAGCCAAATTACTGAAATTCTAAACCACTTAGAAAGCTGTTATTATTGTGGCTTGTGACAGCTGCCACATTTCTGATATTGTAGGAATTATGTATGACTTATAGTTCTTATTATTATTCTTTACAACGCTACTCCTCTTACACTGTTTAAACTAGAAAACGTTCAAACTTTAAAACTCTCGAATAGTGTGCTTGCATACAACTTTTTGATATATTTTATACTTTTAAATTATTCAACTTTCTGTAAAAAAAAATTGTCCAACATCCACTTTCATGGGATTTCCTCAGCATTTTAAAGGATCCATTGTGATATCATCACTCCCAACATTCTATTCTACTCAATGTAAACTTTGACACAAATCTGCTACTTGGACCCCTTTCTCAACAACTTAGACAAAAAGTTAGAGCGTGTGAAATCTTATTCTACTCCTCTGCTATTCAAATCTGAATTCAGAGCAGAATTATCTGGTACCAATAAAAATGACAGCTATTTTAGTAACCGCATTAACTACTTTTTGTCTCAACTTTAGAAACATCTTGACATTTGTATCACTTACCCAGTGCTTTAGACAAAAACTGAAAGAGTATGACATCTTGGTCTACTCCTCTGCTATTTATACATAACTGTGGCTTTGTTCAGGGGCCAATACCATTATAACCATACGACATGGAGTCAAAGTGCATTCGGAAAGTATTCAGACGCCTTGTCTTTTTCCACATTTTGTTACATTACAGCCTTATTCTAAAATGTATTAAATAAAATTAGTTTCTCATCCATCTACACACAATGCCCCATAATGACAAAGCAAAAACAGGGTTTTAGAAATGTTTGCAAATGTATTAAAAATAAAAAACAGAAATACCTTACTTACATAAGTATTCAGACACTTTGCTATGAGATGTGAAATTGAGCTCAGGTGGAAAGGCACACACCTGTCTATATAAGGTCCCACAGTTGACATTGCATCTCAGAGCAAAAACCAAGCCATGAGGTCGAAGGAATTGTCCATAGAGCTCTGAGACAGGATTGTGTTGAGGCACAGATCTGTGTATGGGTTCCAAAAAATGTCTGTATCATTGAAGGTCCCCAAGAACACAGTGGCCTCCATCATTCTTAAATGAAAGAAGTTTAGAACCACCAAGACTCTTCCTAAGCTGGCCGTCCGGCCAAACTGAGCAATCGAAGGGGAAGGGCTTTGGATGGGGAGGTGACCAAGAACCTGATGGTCACTCTGACCGAGCTCCAGAGTTCCTCTGTGGAGATGGCATAACCTTCCAGAAGGAGAACTATCTCTGCCACACTCCACCAATCAGGCTTTTAGATTAGAGTGGCCAGACCGAAGCCACTCCTCAGTAAAAGGCACATAACAGCCAGCGTTGAGTTTGCCAAAAGGCACCTAAAGGACTCACAGACCATGAGAAACAAGATTCACGGATCTGATGAAACCAAGATTGAACTCTTTGGCCTGAATGCTAAGCGTCACATCTGGAAGAAACCTGGCACCATCCTCATGATGAAGTTTGGTGGTGGCCGGGACTGGGAGAATAGTCAGTATCGAGGGAAAGATGAACTGAGCAAAGTACAGATTTTAATCCAGAACGCTCAGGACCTCAGACTTAGGCGAAGTTTCACCTTTCAACAGGACAACGACACTAAGCAAACGGCCAAGACAATGCAGGAGTGGCATCGGGAAAAGTCTCTAAATGTCCTTGAGTGGCCCAGCCAGAGCCCGGACTTAAACTGATCAAACAACTCTGGAGAGACCTGAAAATAGCTGTGTAGCAACTCTCCCCATCCAAGCTGATATAGCTTGAGAGGATCTGCAGAGAAGAATGGGAAAAACTCCTCAAATACAGGTATGCCAAGCTTGTAGCTGTCACGTTCTGACCTTAGTTCCTTTGATTTGTCTTTGTTTTAATATGGTCAGGGCTTGAGTTGGGTAGGTTGTCTATGTTCCGTTTTCTATGTTGTGTTTAGCGTTTGGACTGGTATGGAGGCAGGTGTTGTTAGCTGTCTTTGATTGAGAATCATACTTAGGTAGCCTATTTTTTTAGTTGTAAAGAAAATCTATTTAAAAATGCAATTTTTACATGCCCAATATTGAGCCTCTTTCAGTGTTATTAAAACCCTAGAATTTGATAATTGTATTGCAGTACTTCCAAGATTGATTGTATTCTTTAATTATTTTCACATAGTTTTGCTGATGTAAATACATAGACCTAAAAGAGGGCTGAAATAGTGCAACTGTATGAATATACTGTACATTCATGTTTGTTTGAGATAATCAAATGTACAACATGCATCCATGGAACTTACATTAAAAGCCATCATTAATGTAAGTTAAGAAAATAAAGGGAGGAAGTACATGATGTACTGAAGATATCGTATCTTCATTCCGCTAAAACAATAAAATAACATTTTGGGCCAGATTCCTGGACACAGATTATGTTCAGTAAAAGCCTAAAAACGCTTTCCATTGAAATTGCTTTTTGGTCCAGGATTTAGCTTGATCTGTATCTGGGAATCTGACCCTTTAAGCTACTCGTAACTACAACTTTTTCCCTCAAGTAATTCATATTTTTTCTAACTTAAATTCTTTACCCCCAGGTGCAATGAGTGAATAACTTTCTACCGGGTTTAATAACAGAGGCTTCTGGGAGAACAACAACCAAAGGTTCTGAAGTCTGAACGCACCCTGGTACTGACCTTTGACCTCTAGCCATGTCTCAGAGTAACCCCTCCTTCCAGCTCATCCAGACTCTGAGGAAGTCTCCCGCTTCTACCTCCGGCCCAACCGCAACGCTACCCTCTCCCACGGGGATCCCCTCTACAAGGTGCTCTGCATGGACACTGAGAAAATCTACTCCCTGGATCTGGGGCAGGCCCAGGGAGCCATAGGCCTGCTGCTCCAGCAGTGGGCCCCGGGGGCCCCTGAGAAACTGTGCAAGGAGCACGATCTGGTGTTTCGGTGGCGTTACATAGAGGTGAAGGAGATTCCCACGGGGAGACAGCTCGCTAAGACCTATCTGAGGGACATTGCATTCTGCGTGGCCTACACCAAGCACCCCAACGTGTTCCTGTACATCTATCTGTAAGCTGCCTGTGCACGATATTCTGGTGCACCAGTGCTGAGAGAGCGAAGGACATCACCGCTTGTCTGGCAAGGAGCTTTCAAACGGCTCTTAGTGATTGGCAGGGGCAGGGTAGCAAGACCAATCACATGGAGAAAGGGGAGGGATCATCGGAGGTGGATGGACTGTCAGTCATCCCAAGCCTTCATACTAATACCTCCTCTGCTCTATCAGGAGCTCTAAGGACAGGTGAGAGTGTTTTGAGACGATTTTGTTATTATTGCTATTCTGTAGGCTACCGGTGTTAGAAATTGATGTTGTTTGTGGCAAGTTTGTGTCAAGGCCTTTTAAATATATTTTAATTGATTTGAAAATGAATGTGTCCCTTTGTGTTCTACAGAGGCTTCAATAAAGCAATTTATTTTTTAATTTGTGAGTGTGTGACTTGGTGTTGCTACCGGTCCTGTTTGTCTGTTTGTGAAGACAGGTCGCTTGGAGGAGGAGTAGGGATGTGGCTACTCTGTGTCCTCTCAGAGCGATGAGGAAGGAGAGGACAGGCAGCACCACCACCAATGACAGCACACAGTCAACCATTTGATATTTGACTTTGACTCTCTCTGCCAACTGATAATCTATTGGGCCTAGCAGAGCATCACTCTAGCTCCTGCAGTACCCACCAGTATTGAAGAATGGACCACTGCCAATCTAAGCTTGGAGCCCAGAACTACATTTTGTGTGTGTGCTGGCCAGCTGCACTGTGTGTCTGTCATGAGAGACTGCTGCCAAACGGGATTCTTATTATGAGGCGGCAGTGGTTAGAGCGTTTGCAAGTTCAAACCCCCGAGCTGACAAGGTACAAATCTGTCGTTCTGCCCCTGAACAAGGCAGTAAACCCACTGTTCCTAGGACATCATTGAAAATAAGAATTTGTTCTTAACTGACTTGCCTAGTAAAATAAAGGTAAAATAAAATAAAAATATGAAACCAGCTCAAATAGACAGAAGCCTTCTATATGGCAGACCAATCCAAACTCCTCTCTCGGCATGTCCAGTCCACTCATTATCTTAACCAATCATGGCTTGAGGGAAGTTTGCCATCTTTTTCTGTGGCTTAACCAACCAGGCTCAGAATTTACCGGTTTTATTTGTATTTACACATGGCGTACAAGATAGTTATTAAGGCACATGAAAGTGCACATGTTCGAGAAGGCATTTCTACCAAAAAAAAGCATTTTGATAAAAAAATATATTTTTTACGTTCAAATGGCTCTGCTGTGAAGTCTTGCAACATACGCCTAGATTCCTGAATCGGGTCACAATTGCATTTGCGGTCACTTTTGACAATGGTGTTTTCCGCTAGTGGAACATTTGCGCTTATAGCCTACTACCATGTGCTCATTGCTGTGCTTATAATGTGAAGAAGTAGCCTAATAATTTATCAACATTTTAAGCTAAATGTTCTGATCTGTTGTGTCAGCCACATTGTGTAAAAAATAATATGCTAGTGGTTGTATTCATTTGGGAATTATCGCATCCCACAACTGTCCCAGACCATGTTTGGAATATTTATTTCTCGCACAGAATAGAATAGATTGATTGACCTTTGCACTATGGGGGATAATAGATTGACATAGGCTAATGCTTTTGCTGTTCATTAGGCCTACACATATTGTTGGCTGACGAAAAGTAAATGTGGACAGTTCTTCCAATATCTTCAATAGGCACCTCGGAATTGGATAAGGGCGGGCGCAGTTGAACCCCCGATGTGTCTGTCTTCACTTGTAGCCTGTAAGAAAGACCCGATCACGTGATGGAGAACACAGTGCTCAGGGAGAAACACCTGCATTGCTGTTTGGGGTTTTAGGCTGTGTTTCTGTACAGTACTTACGATATCAGCTGATGTAAGAAGGGCTATATAAATACATTTGATTTGATTTGACAACGGCCACTGGCCGCAAAAGGCATGGATTTGTTTAGGGTACATTACGGCGACACAAAGGGGATGCTGCTGTGAAATTCTAGGTATTATCAAGCGCTTGTCAAATTGTGAATGAGTGACTAATGTAGTGTGTACAGCCTGCGCAAAAAAACTAAGTAGAGCTCATGCCTTTCAAACAACTTTTTTTTAATAATCATTAGTCGCATCATGCAGCCTTACAATGTATTAAAAATCTAACATATAGCCCAACGTTTGTAGAACAACTAAAGTTGCATTAATAATTTTAAATTAAGCATAAAGGAATATCTATTTCTTTGTTAACCGCTCAACACAGAATAGCCGCATGTGTGCACGCCCTCAAATTGTTTGGAGAAAATGTACTTTTATATTTTATTCAACTTTGTTCAATTGTATTCATCATACTATAAAATAATGCCACAGAATGCCAGGAGATGCTAAATGTGTTTATGTTAATTAATGGTCAATTACCATGAGACCGACAGTTATTACCGGCTGATGAAATTTCATGAACGCCACAGCTCTAGACACTGCCGTTTTGCTGTAGATTTTGTGATTTTTTTTATACATCGGTTTATACTGGATTAAGTGTCATTTTGTTACTGATGTTCCAACATTCCCTCCTTCTGCCAATATCAGTTATTCTGAAGTCTTGGAAAACTTAAAAAACGTTCCTTTTTATTCTATGAGTTTTATTTGCCCATATGAAGTCAGTTTTAAAAAGTCTTCAGTGGGGTAATTGGTATTACCGAAAATAAATATAAGAAGTGTTCATATTTTTTAATTAATCTTTATTTAACTGGCCAAGTCACTTCAGAACACATTCTTATTTACAATGACAGCCTAGGAACAGTGGGTTAACTGCCTTGTTCAGGGGCAGAATTACAGATTTTTACCTTGTCAGCTCTGGGATTTGATCCAGCAACCTTTCGGTTACGGGCCCAACACTCAAACCACTAGGCTACATCCCACCCCACACAAGTGTGTCTGTGTGTGTGACTCAGATTGCAGATTTCTCCGAACCTATTTTATAAAACGAATTGATAACTAAAATTAGTGTTAAAGTGTTAATTGTTCATATTTAATTGTGTAATCCTGGGAGTGTGTGTTGATACACATATTCTAAATAAAATGTTAAATATATTTTGTTTACTTCATGCATCCTTATGAGAAAAGTTAAAGGAACATTAAGAAAACTATCCCTGCAAACCTTCAGTGAACATTGGCAACCTTCAGAGAACATTCCCAGCACCTTCAGAGAATGTTCCCTAAACGTTCGCAACTTTGTAACTTTCAGAGTACGTTCCCAGAATGTTCCCCGCTACCTTCATATAATGAAAAGAGAACCTTCAAAGAACATTAAAAATAAATCCGTTTGAAACTTTAGGGAACATTGGTAACCTTCAGAGAACATTCTCAGAACCATCAGAGAACATTCCTAACTTTTTAACCTTCAGAGAACATTCCCAGAACGTTCAGCGCTACTTTTATACAAGCAAAAGAGAACATTCAAAGAACATTAATTAAACGTTTGGATGGAAACCTGGTTTGCCATTCAAACTGTTTTATTGTAGCAAGATTATGATACATTTCACATGTGGCCTTGAAGGATATCTTGAGTTGAATACACATTCATTCACACACTTTCATTACATATAAAATGTTTGATTTGGAGTTACAGTGGCTTGCATTAGTATTCACCCCCCTTGGCATTTTTTCCTATTTTGTTGCCTACAACCCAGAATTAAAATAGATTTTTGGAAGGTTTGTATCATTAGATTTACAAAACATGCCTACCACTTTGAAGATGCAAAATATTTGTTTATTGTGAAACTGTAACTTGAGCGTGCATAACAATTCACCTCCCCCAAAGTCAATACTTTGTAGAGTCACCTTTTGCAGCAATTACAGCTGCACGTCTCTTGGGGTATGTCTCTATAGGCTTGGCACATCTAGCCACTGGGATTGTTGCCCATTCTTCAGGGCAAAACTGCTCCAGCTCCTTCAAGTTGGATGAGTTCCACTGGTGTACAGTAATCTTTAAGTCATACCACAGATTCTCAATTGGATTGAGGTCTGGGCTTTGACTAGGCCATTCCAAGACATTTAAATGTTTACCTTTTAAACCACCTGAGTGTTGCTTTAGCAGTATGCTTCGGGTCATTGTCCTGCTGGAAGGTGAACCTCCGTCCGAGTCTCATCTCTGGAAGACTGAAACAGGTTTCCCTCACGAATTTCCCTGTATTTAGAGCCATCCATCATTCCCTCAATTCTGACCAGTTTCCCCACAGCATGATGCTGCCACCACCATGCTTCACTGTGGGGATTGTGTTTTTGGGGTGATGGGAGGTGTTGGATTTGCGCCAGACAAAGCATTTTCCTTGATTACCTAAAAACTACATTTTAGTCTCATCAGAGTACCTTCTTCCATGTGTTTGGGGAGTCTCCCACATGCCCTTTGGCAAACACAAAACATGTTTGCTTATTTATTTATTTATTTAAGCAATTACTTTTTTTTCTGGCCACCTTTCCATGAAGCCCAGCTTTGTGGAGTGTACAGCTTAAAGTGGTCCTTTGGACAGATACTCTAATCTCCGCGGTGGAGCTTTGCAGCTCCTTCATGGTTGTCTTTGGTTTCTTTGTTGCCTCTCTGTGTCACATCTGCTCCAGCTATGCCCTCTGGTGTTCATCCGGTGTTTTCTTGACCTGCAGTTACTCCCCCTGTACACTCTCTCTCTCCCTCTCTGTGTGGTTGTGTGGTTGGAGACAGGTGTGCTGGAGTCAGAGCAGATCCCTACCAGCAGAAACTCGTTCCATAATCAAGACCTCTACAAATACTCAGTCCTGCCGCTTCCACTCTGCCAGATCGTAATCTCTGCTCAGTCAGTTCATGATTCTAGCCATTTATGACTATTCAAGATCCTGCTACTCTGCTGTGCCTGTTTCCCTGCCTGACACATTTATCCTCTCATTGCAGTTCCCGCTCTCTCTGGCTCCTGTCTCTGGCTCCACATCTCACCACCCAACTACCTTGCTCTGGATTATACTTAGCACCACTACCTTGGATTCCCCCTCAGGACCTGTTACCCTGTTCAACTCAGCTAACTCCAACCTCAGTCTCCACATCTGTTTTTTCTGCAAATCATCCGAGCTTCCCCAGATCTGCACTCCATATCTCCCTGTGTAACAATAAATATTTTGCAGACTCCACTACTCTTCACCAAATTCTTGTTGGTCAAGGTACCATTCTTGAGCAACATGACCAAGCCCTAAAAGCCCTGCTGGAGAAAATCAACTAGTCTTCATGGAGCCTGTCTGACCTACAGGTCCGAACCTCCCCCAGAGTTCACAACCAGTCTCAAGTCCCTCTTCTCCGCCCTGGGAGCCTTTTGTTTACCGACTCCTGAGCGCTATGATGGTAATCTTGGCACTTGCAGAGCCTTTCTTGTGCAATGTTCTCTAGTATTCGAGCAACAGCCCTACTCTTATGCAAATATTTATTTTTTGATTGGCTGCCTTCGTGGAGCAGCGATTTTCTGGGCCACTGCAGTGTGGGAGAGACAGTCACCTATCTGCTTCTCCTATGGTGGATTCACAGATGAGGAAGGTCTTCGACCACCCAGACTGTGGAAAGGATGCCGCTAAACGACTTCAGTCCCTTTGTCAAGGCTCCCAGAGTGTGGCTGAAATGGCATGTGAGTTCCGCACCCTCGCCGCAGAGAGCGGCTGGAATGACGAGGCCCTTCACGGAACATTCCGGAACGCACTCACTGACACCCTCAAAGACGAGTTGGTGTCCAGAGAGGAGCCTGATGGACATGACGAACTCATTTCTCTCACTATCCGCATTGACAACAGTCTCCGTGAGTATTGGAGGGAGAGGGGAGGTAGGGTTGCATGTCCCATAACATCTGCTTCAGTGCCTTGCTCTCCTTCTCCGACTGCATCACATCTCCAGGCAGGTTCTAATCCTGAACCCATGCAGCTCGGCCGGACCCGTCTATCTCCAGAGGAGAGGCAGCGGCGTATCAGTACTAGGAGCTGTCTATTGTGGCCAGGTTGGTCACTTGGTCTCCACTTGTTCCCTGTGTCCAGCAAAACAGGGGCTCGGCAGTAATGGGGATATACTGTTGAGCCAAATCACCTGCCCATCATCACCCAGACCTGGTTCTGGGTCATCCATGGTTAAAGCTATACAATCCACAGATTGACTGGACCACCGTCTAGCTCCTGTATTCAGTAAGCACCACACCCCATCGCTGCCGCCTCATCGGCCGTATGACTGTGCTATTGAGCTTCAGCCTGGAGCTCCTCTCCCTAGTAGCAGGTTGTATAACCTCTCTCGCCCTGAGCAAGATGCCATGGAAGAATACATCCCTGGCTGCAGGACATGTCAGGCCTTCTTCCTCTCCGGTAGGAGCTGGTGTTTTCTTTGTAAAGAAAAAGGATGGGTCACTGAGGCCGTGCATAGACTTCCGTGGGCTGAATAATATCACTGTGAAGAACAAGTATCCCTTGCCACTCATCAGTTCTGCTTTTGCCCCCCTCTATGGTGCCACAGTGTTTATTAAACGCGACCTACGGAATGCCTACCACCTTGTCCGCATCAGAGAGGGAGTGGAAAACTACGTTCAACACACCACTTGGACATTTTGAGGATTTGGTCATGCCTTTTGGTCTCACTAATGCTCCTGCTGTTTTCCAGAGCCTGGTTAATGACGTTCTCAGGGACGTGATTGGACGCTTCGTTTGTGTGTATGTAGAAGACAAACCTGTCCTACATCCAGATTGCCAAACGTCTAAACTCCCGGCAAGCCAGGTGGGCATTGCTCTTTGCGAGATTCAACTATACACTCACTTATCGCCCAGGATCTAGGAATACCAAACCTGACGCCCTCTTCCGCCAGTTCACCGCCGACAACACAAGTTCCGAGCCAGAGACCATTGTGCCATCCATCTGCATCGTTGCCACCTTCTCCTGGGAGATCGAGGCTCAGCAGAACCAACCTGACCCAGGTAATGGTCCTAGAAAGGCTCTGTTTGTTCCAGATTCAGTTCGCTCTGAAGATCTTCAGTGGGCCCATTCTACTCACCTCACCTGTCACCCTGATATTAACCGGACTCTCACCTTCCTGTGTCAGCGATTTTGGTGGCCCACTATGGAGAGAGATGTCCGGGAGTTCGTCTCAGCCTGTGCACGGAACAAAACCTCCACTAAACCCACTTCCGGTCTGCTTCACCCTCTTCCCATACCCAGTCGCCCCTGGTCACAAGTAGCTCTGGACTTCGTCACTGGCCATCCCCCATCTAACGGTATCTCAGTCATACTCACCACCGCCAAGACCCAGTCTCAAGCCAACCGTTGCCGTGACTCAGCTCTAGTCTACACTGTAGGCCAAAAGGTGTGGCTCTCATCAAAGGACTTGCCTTTGAAGTTGGCTTCCAGGAAACCTTCCCCCGATTCATTGGTTCCTTTGAGATTGATCATGTCATTAACCCCTCTGCTGTGCACCTGAAACTCCCAGTCTCTCTCAAGATCCACCCTACCTTACATTTATCCCCGATTAACCTCTCTTGGGTAGGGGGCAGTATTTTCACGTCCGGATGAAAAGAATGCCCAAAGTAAACTGCCTGTTACTCAGGCCCAGAAGCTAGGATATGCATATAATTGGTAGATTTGGATAGAAAACAGATTTGGATAGAAAAGTTTCGAAACTGTTAAATGTATGTCTGTGAGTACAACAGAACTGATATGGCAGGCAAAACCCTAAGGACAAACCATCCCCAAAACAAACATTCAGCCTACCACTGTTTTCAATGGCTGTGACTTTTATTATAAGGCGAAATCCTCTCAGATTGCAGTTCCTATGGCTAGATGTCAACAGTCTTTAGAAAGAGTTTCAGGCTGGTTTTTGGAAAAATGAGCCAGAAATTGTAGTTTTTCTAGGTGGCTCCCATTTTGGCTGTAATGTTTCCAAACGCGTGGAAGAGTGCATTCTTCTTCGCCCGCTTTGAGGATAACACAGTGCCACCGACGAGGCCTGCTACCTAGGACTGTGGGCTCTCACTGAAGTCAGCTACGAAGAAGAAGACATATAATTGTGATATTTAAGCAGCCCAGACGGCATCCCTTGCCGCGTCTTCAGAGCATCTGCAGACCAGCTGGCTGGTGTGTTTATGGACATATTCAATCTCTCCCTATCCCAGTCTCCTATCCCCACATGCTGCAAGATGGTCACCATTGTTCCTGTACCCAAGAAAGCAAAGGTAGCACTCACTTCTGTCACCATGAAGTGTTTTGAGAGACTAGTCAATGATCATATCACCTCTACCTTACCTGACACCATAGACCGATTTCAATTTGCTTACCGCCACAATAGATCCACAGACCATCACACTGCACACTGCCCTATCCCATCTGGACAAGAGGAATACTTATGTAAGAATGCTGTTCATTGAATATAGCTCATCATTCAATACCATAGTACCCTCCAAGCTCATCATTAAGCTTGAGGCCCTGGGTCTTCACCCCGTCCTGTGCAACTGGGTCCTGGACTTCCTGACGGGCCGCCCCTAGGTGGTGAAGGTAGGAAACAACACCTCCACTTCACTGATCCTCAACACTGGGGCCCCACAAGGGTGAATGCTCAGCCCCCTCCTGTACGCCCTGCTCACCCATGACTGGGTGGCCACGCACGCCTCCAACTCAATCATCAAGTTTGCAGATGACACAACAGTAGTAGGCCTGATTACCAACAATGACGAGATAGCCTACAGCAGGGGTGTCAAAGTCAAATGGACGGAGGGCCAAATAAAAAATTTAGCTACAAGCCGAGGGCCGGACTGTTCGAATGTTCATTGAAAAATTTTTAAATGACGCATATAGTCTAGTGAACCTAATTGAACCTACTGAAAACCTAACAAATATATTCCAATATGATCAGATAAATAAAGCAATATTTTCTTATGGCTCTGTCAGTAATCTTTAATTTTCAACAGACACAAAAGACAAATTTCCTTTATATAAAAATCCCCATAACATGAACATTAAATGAAAGAAACCGGTATTCAAGGCACCATCAGTAGCCTATATTTTCTATTTTAGCAAAAGTGGGCTAAATTTACTTCAAAGAAAAAAACAATAATAGCAATTTTCTATCATCCACTCAACTGAAATATTTTTAAAATATAATTGGATTGAAATACCTTGTGATTTGGCTTTTTTGAACAGAGCCTGTCGAGATTTGAGGCCTCGTTTTAATTCCTCTGCCTTTTGTAGCCTTTGTTCCATGTCCATATTCTTGTTTTTGTCCGCGTGTTTCGTTTCATAATGTCGTCTCAGATTATACTCTTTCAGTACCGCCACACTTTCTCCACACAGAAGACACACAGGTTTTCCAGCTACCTCCGTGAACATATACTCCGACTCCCACCTTGTTTGAAACCCCGGTTCTCAGTGTCCACCTTCCGTTTTGCCATTTTTGATGGGTATCTGAAAGTTAATTTTACTGTGATGCTGACGACTGCTGTGCCAATAAATATTGAAATGAAGCAGCCTACTGCTCGGTGCGTCACCGTTGCATTGTGGGAAATGTAGTATTGGTGCGTGTAAAAGATCTGCGGGCTGCCGGCTTGCTGCGGTCTGCGGGCCGGTTCTAATAATAAATCAAGATCATCCCAGGGGCCGTAAAAAACCTTCTCGCGGGCCGGATGTGGCCCGCGGGCCTTGACTCTGACATATGTGGCCTACAGGGTGAGGGCTCTGGGAGTGTGGTGCCAGGAAAATAACATCTCACTCAACATCAACAAAGCAGATGATTGTGGACTTCAGGAAACAGCAGAGGGAGCATCCCCCTATCCACATCGACGAGACCACAGTGGAGAAGGTGGAAAGCTTCAAGTTCCTCGGCATACACCGCCTGGTATGGCAACTTACGCAGGGTTCTCCAACCCCACATACGCAGGGTTCTCCAACGCATCACTGGGGGCAAACTACCTGCCCTCCAGGACATCTATAGCACCCGATGTCACAGGAAGTCTAAAAGATTATTTCAGGACAACAACCATCCAAGCCACTGCCTGTTCATCCCGCTATCATCCAGAAGGCAAGGTCAGTACAGGTGCATCAAAGCTGGGACAGAGACTGAAAAGCAGTTTCATCTGACTGTTAAATAGCCATCACTAAATAGCCACCACAACCTCTCACATTAGAGGCTGCTGCCTATATACATAGACTCACTGGCCACTTTAATAATGTTTACATATTTTGCATTACTCATCTCATATGTATATACTGTATTCGATCTTAGTCTATGCCGCTCTGACACTGCTAGACCCAAATATTTATATATTCTTAATTACATTACTTTACTTAGATTTGTGTGTATTGTTGTGAAATGGTTAGATATTACTTCTTAGATATTGCTGCACTGTTGGAGCTAGAAACACAAGCATTTCGCTACATCTGCTAAACACGTGCGGGTGACCAATAAAATGTGATTTGAAGAGTGTGCAAAGCTGTCAAGGCAGAGGGTGGTTACTTTGAAGAATCTCAAATCTCAAATATATTTTGATTTGTTTAATTAACACTTTTTTGGTTACTACATGATTCCATATGTGTTATTTCATAGTTGATGTCTTCCCTATTATTCTACAATGTAGAAAATAGTAAAAAATATAGACAAACCCTTGAATGAGTGGGTGTGTCCAATCTTTTGACTGGTACTATACATCTAATATGCTAAAGTAAGCTGTGTATGACCTGCAATTACTAGAGCGGTTGGTTGAATATGTTTATTTGCTAAAAGTGTGATTTTGTATTGTTGAACAAATGACATGCATGATATATTAAATCTACTACCCAGTCAACGAATGTTTCTGTTAATCAACACACAAAATCATTACGTTACACAGGAAAACAACTTGCATCGCAAACATTTCTTTCAAATAGACTATTTTTCCTCAGAATGAAAAGGCAGAGGCACATCCAGACACATCTTATTTTAGCACACTGAGAAAGACAACTGTCACTTTATTCTCAGTACATTACGCCCACGGGGTGAAATTCTCCTCGTATTCATGTGGAGGCGCCATTACATTATGGATTACATTTATTTATGCTGGAATATACAGAGTAAAGAATAGACCAGAAAGAGATTACAGAAAGATTAGCGTTTAACAATGTACATTTGGTAATATGAAGCAGATTATTTGACACACATACAGACAGGTTGTGAATACAAAAGGTTAGAAGGCATGGTAGTATGGATAATAATTTTTCACAATGCTAGTGCAATGTGCAGTGCGTGTTGAACCCTCCTTGAGCACCAGGACCTGAATAGGACCACTCCCCACCCAACAGAGGTGTATTCAGTGACATTTAATGTTCAAAACAGTGCATATAGAAATTTAAGGAATAAAACAAATGCTTCCGTGTCAAACATGACACACAATCTAACTGTCTGTTCTACAAAATATCTGAATGTTCCGAAACACAACTCCCTCCTGAACAGAGCCCTGATCCCCATGCCCTCCCCACCCAATAGACCTGGGTTCAAATAGGATTTTTTTCTGCAAATACTTTTCAGTGTTTGATTTAGCCTGACTGGAGTGCCAGATGGGCAGGGGTTTTACTTCTGGGACCATTCCATTGGTTCCAATGTGTCAGTTGTGCTTAATTGAGCTTGCCTGAAGCATTTGCAAGAAAACAAATAATATTTGAACCCAGATATGCACCCTTCGCCTCCCCCTCAGACGTCGGCATTGTTTGAGCCTAGCCCCCTTCCACCACACAGACACATGCAGACAAGCACACAGCAGCCCCCAACCATGAGCGTGCCCAGGAAGATGTATACCAGGGTGGTGGTCCAGAAGGCAAACAGATACAGGGTTTTGTTGCAGTGGAGAGCTTCTTCTTCATTATAGTTTGCAGGGAATATAGAGTAGATCCACACGTTGCCTGGAGATGGAGAGATAGAAGGGTGGGTGAAGAAATAGAAGGGAAGGCTGATAACCCTTTTGAATACATTATGGGCTGGTTTTGTGGGTTCCTGGGCACAAATTAAGTTAAGTCCTTGACTAAAAAAACATGCTTGTAAAGAGAGTCTTCATTGAGAGTGCTTCTTAGTCCAGGGAGGAGACTGGCCCTATATGTTCAGATTTTGTCAAACAACATACTCTGATCTCTGCTAGTTTAATCCTCCCAAAATCTTTATGTAGCTGTCACAGGTGTGCCAAATGCCCTTAATTACTGTGCATGCTTCTACCGATGTGCTATTGGTTGAATCATTGAGTAATGCGATTAACTCCCTATTTGTCCCTGCCCCTTTATAACATTTGCGTTAAGGATCTGATTAAAGTTCATGTGCTTTCCTTGCACTGAAACCTGTTTTTGTTTGATTTAATTATGTTTCTTGTTATATCCTCCCTCCATTTTGCTTGCTAAGCAAAAGATAACTTTGTTAATGGAAGCCGAAATTGGAAGAGAAATAAACTAACTTGTGAACCGATACCGGCTTCTGATTTTCCTGTCTTGTATTTCCACTCAAATCCAGTCTCAAAGAACCTGTGTTGCCTGTGGTAGAACTGTTATTCACAGCTCCCTATGGTCTTGGGCCCGATTCCGACCTGAATTAAGCTTGCAAAAATGGAATGTATCTGTTTTTTAATACACTTCTCTCTGTTTTCTGACCTGGTGTTTAAGCATGAGAATAGCATACTATTCAGACACTATTTATTTGGGGTTGAGGTTGAATAAATGAAGGTGTGGAGGTGTCTACAGCTACACAATATTCTGACCTTGACCTAATTCCCGCCACAATTTTATTTATTTAACTTTTAACTAGGCAAGTCAGTTAAGAACAAATTCTTATTTATAATGATGGCCTAGGAACAGTGGGTTAACTGCCTTGTTCAGTGGCAGAATTACAGATTTTTACCTCAGCTCGGGGATTCGATCCAGCAACCTTTCAGTTACTGTGCCAATGCTCTAGCCACTAGGCTACCTGCCACCCCATAAGCTTTAAGCTTAAGGAAACCATGGAAAAAGCATCTAATGTGTTTTTCCAGATAGAAATAACACCATTCTCCATGCACTGTATTGATAGGAGCTAGGTAAATTAGTAATCCATTTGGAAGGGAATTGTATTCAAGACACCTTTAAAGATATAGTTTACATTATAATCACTGGAGACAAATGTGAAACCAGACATATGGAGCAAACTGAAGCTTATCATTTTGAAGAATTTTAATTGTATGGCTTTTTAACTTGCAGGGATGGGAACTCTTGAATGTCTTAATTCTAGGGTACCCCAACTTTCTCTGTTTTCTATTTCTATGTTTAGCCACTCGGTATCAACCGTCAGGCCTAATAACACATATTCAACTGTAAATTTAATGTTAGTACTCTTCAGTTGGTATAGCCTACATTACCATTCCATTTAATTACATTGTTTCGTTTACCTTCATTTGATTCCTCTGTAAACGCCTCCACAAGGATCATTAGTAACAGTTGATAATACACATGACCAAAAGTATGTGGACACCTGCTCGTTAAACATCTCATTCCAAAATCATGGGCATTAATATGGATTTGGTCCCCCTTTGCCGCTATAGCAGCCTCCACTCTTTTGGGAAGACTTGATGTTGGAACATTGCTGCGGGGACTTGCTTCCATTCAGCCACAAGAACAAGTTTGCAGATGACACAACAGTAGTAGGCTTGATTACCAACAACGACGAGACAGCCTACAGGGAGGAGGTGAGAGCACTTGGCGATCTTATGCTTGTGTGCGGCTGCTCGGGAATGGAAACCCATTTCATTAAGCTCCTGACAAAGTTATTGTGCTGACATTGCTTCCAGAGGGAGTTTGCAACTCGGTAGTGAGTGTTGTCGGTCCTCAGTTGCAATCTTTACGCGCTTCAGCACTTGGAGGTCCCGTTCTGTAAGCTTGTGGGCCTACCACTTTGCGGCTGAGCCCTTGTTGCTCCTAGACGTTTCCACGTCACAATAACAGCACGTACAGTTGACCGAGGCAGCTCTAGCAGGGCAGAATTTTGACAAGCTGACTTGTTGGAAAGGTGGCATCCTACGTGCCACATTGAAAGCCACAGAGCTCTTCAGTAAGACCATTCAACTGCCAATGTTTTCTATTGAGATTGCATGGTTGTGTGCTTTGATTTTATACACCTGTCAGCAACGGGTGTGGCTGACATAGCCGAATCCACTCATTTGAAAGGGTGTCCACATACTTTGTGTGTATGTGTATATAATGAAATACGTGTAGGCTAATTGAATCCTTATGGAGCAGAGCACAGACTAAGCCGTAAACGTTTGAACCTGTCGCATGCCGCAATACTTGGCTGTGTCATCACAGTTCCATGGTTAGTGCAGGCAATAGACAAGGGTTGAGTCTATCATACACTGTTCTTCCTATTATAATTATATGTACAATAATAGTCCAACATTACCATGGGTTAAAGAACTGAACGTGGCAATTTTTCAGAATGAATCAAACCACCATTTTTCTTTCATGCGTATAGGCTCTCCAAACCTGTTTTATTATTATTCATAAATACATTCCTAACCCTAAATAATGACAAGATCAGAGTATTTTTAACTCTACCAGGTGGTGTTAAAACTAAGATGACTATTCATATATTTAGATGGCTTTCTTTCATTGATCCCTAATATTCTGAACCCTTTCTCTCGATATATTCTATTGAGTCTGTCGACAAAATAGGGAGCGGGAGGGTGGCCAATTCTAATGAAAGGTGCACTATTTAAAGGGATGGCTCAAGATAAATGTACCGAAAATGAAAACTCCACCAGAAAATATGTTGGCCAGCAAGTGGGAGGGTTTTCAGCAGTTGGGGGGGCGAGACCAAGTCAACTGTGCAAAGGTGTCATCAAGGCAAAGGGGGACTATTTGAAGAATCTATATTCTATATTTTTTTGTTTTAATAAAAATAAAACATTTGGTTACTACATGATTCCATATGTGTTGTTTTATAGTTTTGATGGCTTCACTATTATTCTACAACGTAGAAAATAGTAAAAAAAAGAAAAACCTTTGTAGGTGTTCTAAAACTTTGGACCGGTAGTGTATGTCCGAGTGAATGGACTGCTTATCCTTTAACATCACGCTGTGTGTGACTGCTGTCTTTCCATCGGCCCTATGCAGTTGTGTAGTGGTGCCTGTGGACTATTTTTATAATAATAATAATGTATTCTTTTTCTGTTTTTGCTCAATCTGATTGGGTGGGTCTGGCTCCCTAGTGGGTGGGCTTGTGTCCACCCAGGCCTACCCATGCCTATGCCCCTAATGCAAACAGGGCATAATGACTGAATTGCTGATAAAAAAATAGCATACTAAGACTTCGGTCTCGGTATACCTACACGACTTTGATAGGCATCAGTTGGGATTAAGAAGTTAGTATATACAATGCCCATTAAAAAAAACAAAAAAGTACGCTGGTATTACCATTGCTGTCCTTTTCAGCATCACATACCTGTAACACACTGAAGCCCTAGGTCCAATAGGTTCGCCAGTTTGCAAACATGTCTATAATAGATATAAAGACTGCAGGTATTAATGTTTTAAGAAAGGAGTGTGTATATTTGGCCTGGCAAAGCGGTTTTACGAGTTTACAGAATGGAATAATTATGAGTTTTTTACTCCGCTGCTCTAATTATGAGTCCTCACTGTCCGAGACTGAGTCAACACTAAGTACAAATGTATCCGACACTGAGACAAGACCACATTGACACCGGTATCAAGTACTACAGGAAAGAAAGGAAAGGTGTGCATAGGAAAGGCATACATTCTTAAATCGGGATCGGGCTCTTAAAGCATATCAACAATGGGCAATTCCACAAAATATTCTAACAAGCCTTTCATTACACAAGCACACAGTACTGTAACCAAGTTACAGCAAAGCAATCAAAATAAAACAGCTACTCTAGTAGTGTATATGTTCAGCCCTCTGACTGTTTGAGATTGTGGACAGGTGTCTTTTATACTGATAACAAGTTCAAACAGGTGCCATTAATACAGGTAACGAGTGGAGGACAGAGGAGCCTCTTAAAGAAGAAGTTACAGGTCTGTGAGAGACAGAAATATTGCTTGTTTGTAGGTGACCAAATAGTTATTTTCCAGTTACTTTAATTTGCAAATAAATTCATTAAAAATCCTACAATGTGATTTTCTGGATTTTATTTTCTAATTTTGTCTGTCATAGTTGAAATGTACCTATGATGAAAAATACAGGCCTCTCTCATCTTTTTATGTGGGAGAACTTGCACAATTGATGGCTGACTAAATACTTTTTTTTGCCCCACTGTATGTGCTGCATGATGTGACTTTAGGCTACTGATGATTTGAGAAAGTAAAAGAAATCTTACACTCTGTTCCTAGCCTCAGTCTGCACAAGCTGTTATGTCATCAAGTGATCATATTTTCACCAATCACTATTCTCAATTTAATCTTGTCTTTACTAATATGTCAAATGAGTGTAGATTTAGAATGGCCCATTATCAAATGGGCAGGGACAGGGGCAGGGGGTAAAAATACATGTCATCCGTAAGCACTTGAATAGTGAAGGCCACTTTTCCTCCTGTTGGTTTTCCACTCATGTGGGGTAACCTACTCCAGTTATTTCAGTCCACACATCAACCACTGTTTAAGGAGCATGCAGTCTCTCTCTGCGCGACAGGCAATATTCAGCCCAAACTCTGTATGCCATGGGCTCTCTGACACTGTTCCTGCAGCTACCCAGTATTTCATTTGGGAAACCATACCAGCTCTACTGGCAGTACTGCTACTACCAGCAGTACTACACCTGCACCTGTCAACGACACAAGTTGTTCTACTTCCATGAGCACATCCAATGCTAGCTAGCATCAGTACTTCTACATTTGTTGTTAGCCCAGCTAGCATGGACACTGACAGTTGTGAATCTGATGCAGCCGAAAAGCAACTGCCCCCTGACCCGGGAAAGCACCGAACAACAGACGTTGGACCATCGAAGAGGCGCCAATATGATGAGAACTACATTGATTTGGGCTTCACTTATATTGGGAGTAGTGCCTTTCCTCAGCCACAGTGAGTTATATGAAACCTTCACTCTTGCACAGACTTTGAGAAATAAGCTACGGGAGTATTTTGTGGAAGAACCAAGACGCTTTAGAGTAGTAAGAAATGTATAAAAGCAACAGATACCATTAATAAGAAGTGGCTAGAAGCGTCTTATATGGTGAGCTACCGAGTGGCTAAGACAGGCAAGCCCCATACTATTGTGGAGGACTTCATTCTTCCTGCTGCTGCGGATATGGCTGGGACAATGCTGGGGGAAAAGGCAAAAAAATATATACAGACAATGCCTTCATCAAACAACACTGTTTCATGATGCATGGCAGGAGACGTTTTGAAACAATTACTGCTTTGCATACAAGCCAGTGAATTCTATGCATTACTGCTGGATGAGTCAACAGACGTGGCAGGCCTGGCACAGCTCCTGGCATATGTCCGTTAACATTTATGGGAGGTCAATTAAGGAAGACATCCTCTTCTGTAAACCACTGGAAACCAGGACAGCAGGAGAGGATATTTTTTAAGTACTGGACAGCTTTGTGACATCAAATGAACTTTGGTGGTCAAGATGTGTTGGTATCTGTACTGATGGCGCAAAAGCCATGACAGGGAGACATAGTGGAGTGGAGTTGCTCCCAACTCCACTTGGGTACACTGCAGCATCCACCGAGAGGCTCTTGCTGCCAAGGGAATGCCTGACAGCTTGAAAAACGTTTTAGACACAACAGTGAAAATGGTTAACTTTGTTAAAGCAAGGCCCCTGAATTCTTATGTATTTTCTGCGCTATGCAATGATATGTACAGTGAACATGTAACGCTTTTGCTGGTTATCAAGGTGCAAAGTATTGACACGTCTTTTAGAATTGAGGGACGAGCTTAAAGTTTTCTTTACTGACCATAATTTTCACTTATCTGACCGCTTTCATGATGACGCGTTTCGCACATGACTGGCCTATCTGGGTGATGTTTTTTCTCACCTAATAATCTGAATCTAGGATTATAGGGACTCTTCAGCTATATTCAATGTGCGGGACTAAATTGAGGCTATGATTAAGAAGTTGGAGCTCTTCTCTGTCTGCATGAACAAGGACAACACATGTCTTTCCATCATTGTATGATTTTGTGTGTGCAAATGAACTCAAGCTTACGGACAATGTCAAATGTGATATAGCAAAGCACCTGAGTGAGTTGGGTGCGCAATTAAGCAGGTCATTTTCCAAAACGGATGACACAAACAATTGAATTCATTATCCCTTTCATGCCCTGCCTCAAGTCCATTTATTGATATCTGAACAAGAGTGCCTCATATTATTATTTGTGCCCTGGTCTTATAAGAGCTCTTTATCACTTCCCATGAGCCGGGTTGTGAGACAAACTCACACTCATTCTTATGTTGAATAAATGTATCGTATAGTATGTGTGTGGCAGGTTTACAATGATGGCAAAAAAAAGTAGAGTACGCTGACCCTGGTGCTAGAGGGGGTACGCAGCTGGAGGTTGAATGTTTGAAGGGGTACGGGACTATAAAAACTTTGGGAACCACTGGGTGAGAACAATTATGTACCAAAGATATCATAAATTATGTTTTGAAATGCATGCGTAATATGCAGTAGGCTTTTTTGCATAACAGCACACTCATTATTTTAATTCAGGTTTTTTTATAGCTTGGGCTCATATAAAGGCCTATGCGCATGTATAAGCTCTAATATACATATGGGTGTTTTGAATTAATCATCAACTGAGAAAGTGCTGTCCATTTTGTTGTGTTTGGCTTTGAAACAATATCCACAATATCCACGTTTTCCACTCAGTTTAAACCTGTTGAACTTCTCTCTTCAAATTCATCACACAGGATCTGATGGAGGGACAATAGAGCCCTGAGTACCAGGCCATTAGCGACCTGATGGAGGGACAAGAGAGCCCTGAGTACCAGCCCATTAGGACCTGATGGAGGGACAATAGAGCCCTGAGTACCAGGCCTTTAGGACCTGATGATCGTTACCAAGTTTGGTAGTACCAACTCATGTCCAGAGTGCATAAGAGCAGATTACCGTGACTCAATGGTCACGTGGAATTTTACTGCAGTCAAGACTGCCGATGTGTCGGTAATATGGCAAGGGAGAGGGTCAGAGTCCAAGATTGGAGCCACCCAGTTACCTCATTGATCCTCAGAGGCTTGTGACTTGGAATACTTGGTCCTTGTCACGTTCTGACCATAGTTCTGTTATTTTATTATTTGTTTTAGTATGGTCAGGGCGTCAGTTGGGGTGGGCAGTCTGTTTGTTTTTCTATGTTGGTTTTTGTGTTCGGCCTAGTATGGTTCTCAATCAGAGGCAGGTGTCGTTAGTTGTCTCTGATTGAGAATCATACTTAGGTAGCCTGGGTTTTACTTTTGGTTTGTGGGTGTTTGTTTCCGTGTGAGTGTTTGGGCCACACGGTACTGTTTCGGTTTTTGTTTGGTTCACATCATTTATTGTTTTGAATTTCAGTGTTCAGTTCGTTTCAATTAAAAATCATCATGAACACTTACCACGCTGCGCTTTGGTCCGATCCTTACTCCTCCTCAGATGAAGAGTTGGAAAAGCCTTACAGTCCTTCCTTTTTATACAGTGCATTTGGAAAGTATTTAGACCCCGTGAGTTTTTGCACATTCTGTTGTGTTACAGCCTTATTCTAAAATGGACTTTTTTTCAAATCAAATCAATACATAATACCCCATATTGACAAAGTGAAAACGGGTTTTTAGACATTTTTGCAAAGTTATTCAAAATAAAAAACAAATACTTTATCTACATAACGTACCAGTCAAAAGTTTGGACTCACCTACTTTTACTATTTTCTACATTGTAGAATAATAGTGAAGACATAAAAACTATGCATTCCAGGTGACTACCTCATGACATTCTGCAGCATTGAAGGTCCCAAGGACACAGTGGCCTCCATCATTCTTTTTTTACCCCCTTTTCTCCCCAATTTCGTGGTATCCAATTGTTTTAGTAGCTACTATCTTGTCTCATCGCAACAACTCCGTACGGGCTCGGGAGAGACGAAGGTTGAAAGGCATGCGGAAGTCAGCCACACCAATGTGTCGGAGGAAACACCTGGCAACCTCTGTCGCGGCCGGTTATGACAGAGCCTCTGATGGCACAGCTAGCGCTGCAGTACAGCGCTCTTAACCACTGCGCCACCCGGGAGGCGGCCTCCATCATTTTTAAATGTTTGGAACCATCAAGACCCTTCCTAGAGCTGGCCGCCCAGCCAAACCGAGCAATCGGGGGAAAAGGACCATGGACAGGGAGGTGACCAAGAACCCGATGGTCACTCTGACAGAGCTCCAGAGTTCTTCTGAGAGAAACTTAAAGAAGGACAACCATCTCTGCAGCACTCCACCAATCAGGCTTTATGGTATGGTGGCCAGATGGCAGGGTGGCAAGTAAAAGGCACATGACAAGCCACTGAGTTTGCCAAAAGGTACCTAAAGCCTATCAGACCATGAGAAACAAGATTCTCTGATATGATGAAACCAAGACTGAACTCTTTAGCCAGAAGGCCAAACCTCATATCTGGCACAGTGAAGCATGGTGGTGGCACCATCATGCTGTGGGGATGTTTTTCAGCAGCAGGGACTGGGAAACTAGTCAGGATCGAGGGAAAGATGAACAGAGCAAAGTACAGAAAGATCGTTGATGAAAACCTGCTCCAGAGCGCTCAGGATCTCAAACTCGGGCAAAGGTTCACCTTCCAACAGGACAATGACCCTAAGCACACAGCCAGGACAAAGCAGGAGTGGCTTAGGCACAAGTCTCTGAATGTCCTTGAGTGGCCAAGCCAGAGCCCGGACTTGAACACGATCGAACATCATTGGAGAGACCTGAAAATACCTGTGCAGTGACGGTCCCCAGCCCAGACAGAACATGAGAGGATCTGTCGAGAAGAATGGGAAAAACTCCCCAAATACAGGTGTGCCAAGCTTGTAGCTTTATACGCAAGAAATCTCAAAGCTGTAATCACTGCCAAAGGTACTTCAACAAAGTCCTGAGTAAAGGTTCTGAATATTTAGGTAAATGTGATATTTCAGTTTTTCTTCATCTGTATTTGCTTTGGAAAGGAAAGGGCTTATCTCAAATGGACAGATTTTTGACGGAGTAATCCCATCTCAAACCACACCTCGAAACCAACTCCCATTTGAATTCATTCAGAGAGGAAGAGGCAAAGCGAGAGGATTTACTTCGCCTAAAAATCTGTCTGTGTGAGATGAGACCTTTTCTGTATGGAGGTCTATGAGAGAGTGTCAAATTACATCAGGCTTATTTGATCAGATAGAAGTTTAATAATGTTTAGGCTGTTACCAATGTTACCATATCGTGATATAAGTTGTACCAGGTATTCCGGTAACTATCTGACCCCTCACTGCCCCCCCTGCCTTCAATCATTGAGGACATGTATTTTCATTGTTAGAGTGGTCACGCGACTTTCTTGCCAATAAAATAGATACTTTTTTACTCAGTCATGGCCGCTAGCATTTCTTATCTTATTGGTGACAGGGGGGCAGTATTGAGTAGCTTGGATGAATAAGGTGCCCAGAGTAAACTGCCTGTTACTCTGTCCCAGATGCTAATATATGCATATTATTAGTAGTATTGGATAGAAAACACTCTGAAGTTTCTACAATTGTTTGAATGATGTCTGTGAGAATAACAGAATAACAGAACTCATATGGCAGGCGAAAACCTGAGAAAAATCCAACCAGGAAGTGGGAAATATAATGCTTGTCGTTTTTTAACCCAGCCCCTATTGTAGATACAGTGGGATATTGGTTATGTTGCACTTCCTACGGCTTCCACTAGATGTCAACAGTCTTTAGAACGTTGTTTGAGGCTTCTACTGTAAAGTGGGACCGAATGAGAAAGGAATGAGTCAGAGGTCTGTCAGCAGTCACATGCATTTGACATACATGAGAGATATCTCCCATTCCTTTGCTTTTCTGAAGACAAAGGAATTCTCCGGTTGGAATATTACTGAAGATGCATGTTAAAAACATCCGAAAGATTGATTCCATACATCGTTTGACAAGTTTCTACGGGCTGTAACGGAACCTTTTGAACTTTTCGTCGGAAGTTCGGCTGGACCTGAACACGCTTTTGAATTTGTTTACCAAACGCCCTAACAAAAGAAGCTATTTGGACATAATCGAACAAAACAAACATTTATTGTGGAACTGTGATTACTGGGAGTGCATTCTGATGAAGATCATCAAAGGTAAGTGTTGACTACCCAATATGGAGAATATCTTTTTGGCTGCTTTGTTGTCTGAACGCTGTTCTCAGGTTATTGCATGGTTTTCTTTTTCCGTAAAGTTCTTTTGAAATCTGACACAGCGGTTGCATTAATGAACCAAATCTAAAACAATGCCAAATCAGTAAGTGCAATAGCCCTTTAAGTACCTACAACTTCCCTTTTTACATCTCACTGTTGTTCACAACATTTACAACCACTCTCATTATCTTTTCTCACCCGCTATGAACCAGCAGAAGAGGAATAGTGACACTAGAGAGTTCCAGGCGGTACAAAGGCTGCTGAGAGGGCTCTGCTGCTCCCCCTCATCCTGTTCCTTGGTGCAGGGTAGGCAGGACAGGACAGCCAGGGCCAGGGCAAACACCCCCGTCACCACCAGGTAGATGGGGATATAGCGCTGCTGGGGGCAGTTCTCCAGGAACATACCACCTAGTAGGGAGAAGGTGTATGGGTGTCAGAAAGTAGGCTAAACAAAGGTGTAACTAACATTACATCTGCGTGTGATAATAAAAATAATTAATAGTATATGATACTTACCTATTGCGATCTGGGCGACTGGCAAGGCAGTCATGATGAGTTTGGATATGACTGAAGGCACAGAGGAACACGGCAGACAATCACAAGTTATCTTTCAATGTTTCTGCATTCATGATGATGTGGCAAGTTACAATTAGCTTTTTGAAAGGTCTATATCTTGAAAACTTGAATCCTGACATGCAAAACATTTTGGAACTGTACCTACTGTGGATTAATGAAAAAAATACCAAAAATATAGTTTTTGGGTGTATTATTCCTTCCAGTGGTGTACAGTGGCTAGCCACTTATCAACAAGCTACCTCAAAACACCAGGCAGAGAAAATAAGACTACAGTTGCATCAGATAAAACATGTGGTCACATATAATGGCACAGAGGAACTATGAAAAAAAACTGCTAACACCCACACACATACACCATATATTCACACATAAGACAACACAAAAACACAGTTTAAAAACACGGCTTGAAAACTGTATGTAGGGTAGCATACCAAGCACAGGAGTACTTGGTTTGGGCGCTTGACGCATGTTCTGCAGTAGAGTCCCGTCTTCCATTTCTGCTGATACTCACTGATCTGCAGAGTGAGTCAGACAGTGAGCTGTTAGAGTCTAGAGTTCATCATAATCATCATCATTTAACTGTGTTGAAGAGCGTCTGGAGTAAATTATTTATGTTGCAAAACGTTTTTCAATACTATCCAACTAATGAATACACTCCTGGTAGTCCCTCCTTGTTTCATTGTTTTCTTCCGTTTGGTGCCAAATGAACACGACCCGGTTGACATGTATCCATCCACAGTCAAAAGCTGCTGGGTTCATAAACGGAAGTTGTAGTGTATTTTAATTTTATGGTTTCCATGCGTTGCCATTCCAATCTGAATAGTATGCTAAGTATTTGACATGAGCTGCACATCTATGAATGACAAATTCTTCCATGCTCTAAAGTGGAGTGAAGTCCACATGGTTCCGTCCAACTTCTTGCAGACACTTATTTTTTTTAAGAGAGACATGACTGAACTACAACTTCCATTTAAGAACAAAATGGAACTCAATGTTTGGAGCAGTGGAGGCTGCTGAGGGGAAGACGGCTCATAATAATGGCTGGAACGGAGCAAATGGAATGACATCAATGTATTTAATACCATTCCACCTATTCCGCTCCAGCCATTACCTCAAAACCGTCCACCTAAATTAAGGTGCCACCAACCTCCTTTGGTTTGGAGGTTGGTGGGAGATGCAGTTCAGAAATGACAGAAAGTAGCATACAAAAGCTAAATTTAATTTAATGAACATTAAATGTATTTCAATATCATTGAAATATATAGGTCTATGAAGCCTACACTGTATTTATCTTTTAATAGGCTTAAAGTGTGACCAATTTGGTCGCATAATGCTGACCAAATATTTTGCCATGTGACTTGCAGTTTATTTTGGGAGCACGATATGACCCCCCAAAAAACAATCCTCTAAAAATGTCAATGTGTTACAATATTTGCTGCAAGACAGGCTGCTGCAACCAAGTGTTTTGATCTATGTCCAATTGCAATATCTGGTTGAAAAATCACAATTAAGAGTTTTTGCCCGGGTTTCCCAAAAGCATTTTATGGCTAAGTTCATCATTAGAACCTTTGTAGGAGCATCATTAAATCTCTGCGTTGTTCCCCAAAACTATTTATATTAATGTTGCACTTGAAAACGCTCGCAATCTAACACCTGCCTTAGACCACTCATAGAACAGCTAAGTGTGTCGTTAGATAATTTTTGTGCCCTTACGCGTCACTTTATACACCCTGCTAAACTTAGAATCACATGGATTATCTGTCTCTCCAGCGGCAGATTGGTCATCTGGCAATTCTGGAAAATGCCAGATGGGCTGGACCATTTTTTAGTCCGGTGGGCTGGTTGAAATTGACACACAAAAATATTTGTTTATATACTCACGTTCAAATTCAAATGCGGTATCCGCAAAGATTCCTGCTCCGACTCATCAATTACAGCCAAGTTCATGGATCGTAAAAAAAAATTGAAAATGTGCCTATAAACGTAGAAAGAGCACATTCTACATTGTCACCTCACTTAAAACGTGCCATTTTTTTGGCAGCTAAAACAACGATTTGGTCAAACAGTAAAGGGCACTATCTTCAACTTCATGCCCTGCCCCGTGACTGTTTCACTGGGACCGGATGCTTTAATGAGCAAGCCCCCCTTATTCTTGTAAGACAAGTGGAGATAAAATGTAAGATTAATCTCTTGTGAAGTTTAATGACTTTACTTACAAATGTTTTTTTTATAAGACAGACAAATATTGGATAAAATATCCGGACTGCACTTAATGGGTACTAAATTAGCCTACCTACTTAAAAATATTTATCTGTATTCATTTTCAAATGTTCAAAACTTACAAATTGACATTTCTTCTGTAAAATTGGAACAACAGTGATATATGGTGAAAAAGACAGAATAGCATTGTCTTCTCATACAATATTTGGAAACAAATGGTCTGAAGTATACATATACTGCACACTATAGACTATAACATTATGAAAAGTTAGTATTGATAATAATTTAACAATATTTATTTATTGCCATTTGCATTCTGTATAGACATGGCATAGGGTTTCACACAAGTCTGTTAAAATCCATTTAGTCAGTTTTATTTAGAAATTCTTTAGTAAGTAATACTTAAAGTCTACTTGTCTATGTTTAATAATGATTTAAATAAAATATGGGGGGAATGGTGTTGCACATGTCAGCATTAATATCCGCACTATGAAGAGATTTGATGTAAAGTCCCTCTTTTTAACTCATCTGCATATACATTTTTTTCTTTATTTGTTTTTCCTTTCCAATACATACAAGTTGTTTTTAATTAATTAAAAAAATATATATAATATTGGAGTGGAATATAAATAATAACATTGGAATATAACATTTAATAACAATAAATGAAGTAACTCTCTGCTATTACACAATTCTAATTTGTACCTGTAAGTCACAAATAAAGCTATCCCCAGTCAAATCGGAGCACAACTAGTGAGCCCAACTCCTGCACTGCTTACATCTAATCCAGTCCCCACCTGTGACTGAAAACAGGGGGAGAGAGAGATGCCAATTGAAAAGCTCTCTCTTAAAAACGTAGAATTATTTGATCAGCCAAATAATCATTATCGATTAGTATAACAGAGAAATTGCGCTAAAATCTAAAATTAGAAACTTAACATACCCATTTGTATATAAACAAATATTTTTGTGTGTCAATTTCAACCAGCCCACCCAAAATGTAAAGTGTTGTTCCCGTATTTCATGAGCTCAAATAAAAGATCCCAAAAATGTTCCATATGCACAAAAAGCTTATTTCTCTATAATGTTGTGCACAAATATGCTTACATTCCTGTTAGTGAGCATTTCTCCTTTGCTAAAATAATACATCCACCTGACAGGTGTAGTATATCAAGAAGTTTGATATACTGGCGTATCCCTGCAGAATGCTGTGGTAGCCATGCAGATTAACCGCATGATCATTACATAGGTGCACCTTGTGCTGGGGACAATAAAAGGCCACTCTGAAATGTGCAGTTTTGTCAAACAGCACAATTCCCCTCAAGTTGAGGGAGCGTGCAATTGGCATGTTGACTGCAGGAATGCCCACCAGAGCTTTTGACAGATAATTTAATGTTATTTTCTCTACCATAAGCCACCTCCAACGTCGTTTTAGAAAATTTGACAATATATCCAACCGGCCACACAACCGCATACCACATGTAACAACGCCAGCCCAGGACCTCCACATCCGGCATCTTCATCCTACGGGATCGTCTGAGACTAGCCACCCGGACAGCTGATGAAACTATGGCATTGCACAATAAAAGAATGTCTGCACAAACTGTCAGAAACCGTCTCAAGGAAGCTCATCTGCATGCTCGTCATCCTCACCAGGGTCTTGACCTGACTGCAGTTCGCCATCGTAGCCGACTTCAGTGGGAAAATGCTCACCTTCAAGGGACACTGGCATGCTGGAAAAGTGTGCTCTTCACAGATGAATCCCAGTTTCAACTGTACCGAGCAGATGGCAGACAGCGTAGTGTGTATGGTGTCATGTGGGCGAGCAGTTTGTTGATGTCAATATTGTAAAACAGAGTGCCCCATGGTGGGGTTATGGTATGGGAAGGCATAGGCTACGGACAACGAACACAATTGCATTTTATCGATTGCAATTTGAATGCACAGAGATACCGTGATGAGATCCTGAGGCCCATTGTCGTGCCATTCATCCGCCGCCATCACCTCATGTTTCAGCATGATAATGCATGGCCCCATGTCTGAAACTGAAAATGTCCCAGTTCTTCCACGGCCAGCAAACTCACCAGACATGTCACCCATTGAGCATGTTAGGGATGCTCTGGATCGACGTGTACAACAGCGTGTTCCAGTTCCCACCAATATCCAGGAACTTCGAACAGCCATTGAAGAGGAGCGGGACAACATTCCACAGGCCACAATCAATAGCCTGATCAACTCTATGCGAAGGAGATGTGTCGTGCTGCTTGAGTCAAATGGTGGTCACACCAGATACTGACTGGTTTTCTGATCCACGCTCCTACCTTTATTTTTAAGGTATCTGTGACCATCAGATGCATATCTGTATTCCCAGTCTTGTGAAATCCATAGCCTAATGATTTATTTAAATTGACCGATTTCCTTATATGAACTGTAACTCAGTAAAATCTTTGACATTTTTGCATGTTGCGTTTATATTTTTGTTCAGTGTACATTGAGACAAATTACAGACAGTAGCCTACAAGTAGCAAAACATAATGAACTTGATTGAAATTGGCCTATAGCCTACTGTTTATATTTTAATGCAGCCATCTCTGTAGTTGTAGTCAACTTTGTTCTGAAGTTATCGGCATCCCCCAACCATACACACACCATTTCCACACACACACTACTAAGACACAGGCAATACTGTTGACACAACATTTGCAGTACAGTACAGCATTTCTCAACCATTTTTGTACCAGTACTGGTGAGACATGGTCCTCCTCTTTTTTTTACCAGCTCATGCTTAAAACAAATACAATATGTAAAAATACCACTGCAGATTAAACTCACCACTATACCTTTGCCTCTACTCTAGCCATTGTGTTTGCCTCCCTGTTATGCTGTCTGTCTCTGCATCTTCTCTGCTGTTACTCTGTGCTTCTTCTTGTTCTGTCTGTCGACTTAAGCCTTATAGATTATAAAATCCAAGCTAACAATTTAGGCTATATTGCAAATTAGTGCCTGTCACATTTGTTCTTTTGAATCAACAACTACCCCAAGTGTTAATTAGGGTAGTAGGGGGTAACTAGCCCCCTGGGGTAACAAAAAATGTCCTCCGTGTCATCACAACTTTTTGAGATATTTCAACAAAACGATTTTGTGGTAACGTGATCTAAATTTTTTTAAATTCAGAAAAAGTTGTAGATATATTCCAATTAAAGTTAGATCTATATATATATTTTAAATATACAAGTAGGAAAGCCTTACGATAAATAATTAACTTGTTTAAAGAGAAACATTTGGATCATTTTTTAATAAAGTAGTATTATGTTGGATGAGTGTGTTGGGGGCAATCTGCCCCTCCCCTACTAGGGGGTAACTGGCCCCTGGGGGCTAGTTACCCCTTTATGCTAATGAATTTATTTCTACCTGTCATTTAGACAATGACTAGCCCAGTTAGTGCTACTTCATGCTAACTTGCTAGCTAGCAACTTCACTAGCAGTAAATGCTAGTTAGCTAGATTAAGTTGCTAGGTGTACTAGCTAGCAACCTTACTACAGGATCGTCTGAGGTAAAATACATAAATGTTGTAAATGTTTCCACTGGTGACTGATATCTTTATAGTTAATGTAACTTTATAGCCTTTTAGCTATTTTACAGAGCATTTTATGTTATATAGCTAGCCAACAAAGTGTTAAACAAATATTTGAGATTCTTCAAAGTAGCCAGCCTATGCCTTGATGACAGCTTTGCACACTCTTGGCATTTTCCTAACCAGCTTCATCACCTGGGATGCAACCTCTTGGGGCTAGGGGGCAGAATTTTCACTTTTGGATAAATAGCGTGCCAAATTTCAACTTCCTGCTACTCATGCCAAGAATATAAGATATGCATATTATTCATAGATTTGGATAGAAAACACTGAAGTTTCTAAAACTGTTTTAATCATGTCTGTGAGTATAACATAACTTATGTAGCAGGCAAAACCCTGAGGCTAACTGTTCAGAATATTATTTTTTCCCCTATCTCTGTTCCCTGAGTTGTCATTGTCCATGGATATTTCTTAGGAACCTGTTTTCAGTTCCTACCACTTCCACTGGATGTCACCAGTCTTTGGAATTTGGTTGAGGTTATTCCTTTGTGCAATGAAGAAGTAGGCCAACTAGGAACTGGGTACACTGTTGAGAGTTGCGCAAGACGTAAAAAGTATCGCTGGTTTGTTTTCCTTCCTTTATTGAACACAGAATGACCTGTCTACAATGTGATAGATTAACGTTTAAAAATACTTAAAAGTTGTATTACAAAAGTAGTTTGAAATATTTTGGCAAAGTTTATAGGCAACCTTTGAAATATTTTGTAGTGACGTTGCGTTTTTTTGTAAGCTGTTTTTTTCTGGATCAAATGCGCTTTATAAATTGACATTTTGGATATATACGGACAGAATTAATCGAACAAAAGGACCAATTGTGATGTTTATGGGACATATTGGAGTGCCAACAAAAGAAGATCGTCAAAGGTAATGTGTTTTATATTTTATATCAGTGTTTTGTGTAGCGCCTGCAGGGTTGAAATATGCTAACCCCTTTGTTTACTGCTGGTGCATATGGTGCAGGCTATCAGATAATAGCTTCTTATGCTTTCACCGAAAAGCATTTTTTAAATCTGACATGTTGGCTGGATTCACAACGAGTGCAGCTTTAATTGAGTATCTTAGATGTGTGATTTAATGAAAGTTTGAATTTTATAGTATTTTATTTGAATCTGGCGCTCTGCATTCTCCCTGGCAATTGGCCAATTGAGACATTTGCGTCCCGCCTATCCCTAACAGGTGTTCCTTATTAAAAGTTAATTTGTGGAATTTCTTTCCTTCTCAATGCATTTGAGCCAATCAGTTGTGTTGGTAAAAGACCAATTCCATATTATGGCAAGAACAGCTCAAATAAGCACAGAGAAACGATAGTCCATCATTATTTTAAGACATGAAGGTCAGCCAATCTTGAAAGTTTCTTCAAGTACAGTCCAAAAACCATCAAGCGCTATGATGAAACTGGCTCTCATGAGGACCACCACAAGGAAAGGAAGACCCAGAGTTACCTCTGCTGCAGAGGATAAGTTCATTAGAGTAACCAGCCTCAGAAATTGCAGCCCAAATAAATGCTTCACAGTGTTCAAGTAACAAACACATCTCAACATCAACTGTTCAGAGGAGACTGTGTGAAGCAGGCCTTCGTGGTCGAATTGCTGCAAAGAAACCACTACTAAAGGACACCAATAAGAATAAAAGACTTGCTTGGGCCAAGAAACACAAGCAATGGACATTAGACCTGTGGAAATCTGTCCTTTGGTCTGATAAGTCCAAATTTGAGATTTTTGGTTCCAACTGCCGTCTTTGTGAGACACAGAGTAGGTGAATGGATGCTCTCCACATGTGTGGTTCCCACCGTGAAGCATGGAGGAGGAGGTGTGATGGTGTAGGGTGCTTTGCTGGTGACACTGACTGTGATTTATTTAGAATTCAAGGCACACTTAACCTGCATGGCTACCACTGCATTCTGCAGCGATACGCCATCCCATCTGGTTTGCGCTTAGTTCCACTATCATTTGTTTTTAAACAGGACAATGACCCAACACACCTCCAGGCTGTGTAAGGGCCATTTGACCAAGAAGGAGAGTGATGGAGTGCTGCATCAGATGACCTGGCCTCCACAATCACCCGACCAACTGAGATGGTTTGGGATGAGTTGGACTGCAGAGTGAAGGAAAAGCAGCCAACAAGTGCTCAGCATATGTGGAAACTACTTCAAGACTTTTGGAAAAGCATTCCAGGTGAAGATGGTTGAGAGAATGCCAAGAGTGTGCACAGCTGTCATCAAGACAAATAATCTCTAATATAAAATATATCTTATATATCTTATTATTTTAAAAAGAATTACACTGTTTTCTCCCCAATTTCGTGGTATCCAATTGGTAGTTAGTCTTGTCTTATTGCTGGAACTCCCATACGGACTCGGGAGAGGTGAAGGTCGAGAGCTGTGTGTCCTCCGAAACACAACCCAACCAAGCCGCACTGCTTCTTGACACAATGCCCACTTAACCCAGAAGCCAGCTGCACCAATGTGTCGGAGGAAACACCGTGCCCCTGGCAACCGTGTCAGCATTCACTGCGCCTGACCCGTCAAAGGAGTCACTAGTGCACAATGGGAAAAGAACATCCCTGCCGGCCAAACCCTTCCCTAACCCGGACGACACTGGGCCAATTGTGCGCCACCCCATGGGTCTCCCGGTCGCAGCCGGCTGCGACAGAGCCTGGATTTGAACCCAGAATCTCTAGTGGCACACTGCGCCACTCGGGAGGCCATATAAAATATATTTTGATTTGTTTAACACTTTTTTGCTTAATATATGATTCCATATGTGTTATTTCATAGTTTTGTCATCCTACAATGTAGAAAATAGTACAAATAAAGAAACCCCTTGAATGAGTAGGTGTGTCCAATCCTTTGACTGGTACTGCATTTCATGATGTGTAGCCTGATCCGAAAGCAGCTCTCCCTTACTTTCGATCCTATCAGAATCAACACATGCTCCAACGATGCAATTAGCAACCGTTCTCTCTGCTTGGTGTATTGTTACATTTTCGACTGTTGTCGGAAAGATGCATCGTTAAAACACTTGTAAGCATGAATTTCATCACTATCGGGAAACAGGTGTGGTGATACTGATGATTTGTCGGCAGAGAGGCGCCATATGGATGGTGCGATGCAATTGCGTAGTCGAATTGAGCTCTGTACTACAACGTTGTGCACCTCTTAAATGCTGAAACAATGCAGAGGGCTCCATAAGATTATTTTATTTTATTTAACTAGGCAAGTCAATTATTAACAACAAATTCTTATTTATGATTGGTTGACGGTAGGTGAGGGGTGGGAGGTCCTGTATAACACAAACACACTTCCTTGACAGCTTCCTTCGCAACAGCTCTCTGGTGCACTGCAAAGTATGAATGCCCTTACTTCTGCAGTGGCCATATCACCATTAATGCTGCACGGCCAATGCAGACATTGGATTGACCATGTAGAGCCTTTTAGCTAGTTGCCAACAACTGTTGTTCCTGACGCAACCACTAGATGTAGCTGTCGACCTACTCCATCGAGCCACAGCGGCAGAAACTTAAACAAAGCAGCTGTGGTGACAAATTATCGGTATCATAACACCGGGCCCTGTTCTGTTTGACCACAAGGGAAAACTCTGGGAACAAATGGCCTAACACATGCTGCATGGACAGAACCCCTGTTAACCCAATTACCTAGTAAATCTGAAAAGGCATGACTCCACATCTGAGGCTAACAATGCAGCAGTCAGCCTCATAGTAAAAGCCAAGGATATCTGGTTTAAGCCTGCACGAGTTCAGTGGCTGAGCCTTGTGCTGCTCTAAGAGGGTAAGAATGTCTCTGAGTAAAGAGTAGTAGAATAAGTACTAGAACAGGGTTGTATAACATAATTTATTGAACCTTTATTTAACTAGGCAAGTCGGTTAAGAACAAATTCTTATTTTCAATTATGGCCTAGGAACAGTGGGTTAACTGCCTTGTTCAGGGGCAGAATTAAAGATTTTTACCTTGTCAGCTCAGGGATTTGATCTACCAACCTTGCAGGTTACTGGCCCAACGCTCTAAGCACTAGGCTACCTGCCGCCCCAAAGAGGAGAATGTATGGAGAAACTTCTTCAGTTTAAGATTTCAACCACATTCCATAATCCAACATTATGTTACATTATGTGGCCTCCAAGGCCATATTTCAATGGTCATTGCTTACAGTATTCTCTGCATGGGCCTCTTTCCATTGTGTACAGAATTGTCCAGGTAAAAATGTGTTTTTATATATATATATATCAGCTGGTGTGTGGTGTGTGTGTGTGATAATATCATAGCTGTGGTTGGTTGATCCCCCATTCTCCAAACGAAGCTACAAGTAGTTTTAACTTCAGATCAAGCTCTGGATCAAATTTTACACAGAATCCAGATCTTGCTGTGAAATTGGCACTCCTCCAGCAGAGGATTACAATCTCACATCACCAATCACATGCTTTTTGCATTTCCTTTGGTCTTGTGAAATAGAGCAGCCACTCACTCACCATTTGACTAATATTCTGTAGTTAAGAATACAAAATTATGGATATGGTGATGGCCTAAACTGGCCTAACAATGTATTTGTTAAGGATTGATATTATTTACAATATTGATCAAATCAAACATCAAATCAAATTAATAGTCAGTAAACTATCTGTGAACAATATTACAAATGTATCACTTGCTGTTACAACATTATCCCCCTACAAACCATCCTGATATCGCAAGCTTACATTCTGTTTCGCTACAGGAACGTGTAGCGTAACAGAATGCAAACTCGCGAGAACAGGGTGGTTCGTACGACGCTAACAACAGGTGAGGCACACCTGGAAAAACCTATATTTATCGGGTGTTAAGAATGGGGACTTTCGATTTATTTTACAAACGCTACATTGTTGCTTGACATTCCAAGCAAATAAAGGTGCGCTTTTCTGCAGCAATTATAAAACAGAGTAGGCCTACCAGTTGCTGACCATAATCTGGGGTCTATTCATTCTGCGAAACAGTTGCAAAATGTTTTGCAACTAAAACCAATACGTTTATATTGGACGGTAGGTACTCCCCGTTCCGTTCGCTTCCATTTAAGAACCGTTTTGCAACAGAATTGGCGGAATGAATACACCCATAGTATTTTCTTAGTTCGCAAAGAGTTTACAGTATCCGAAAATAATATTTTACCTGTCGGTCGTAGTTGTGACAGTGTACAATCACCAGTGAATGCGATGGTCTCATAAAAGCAGAGACCGATGAATGTAGATTAGAGGCTAAATTAAAGTTAAGACAAAAAGTAGACTGAGAAGATTCAGCAAATTCAATTCTGTAAACTTCCTCCCTCTTTCTCCGTTGCTCCGCTGGGGTGGAGTGGAGTGACGGAGGGAGGGACCATCCCAGCAGGTCACGCTGTTGCTGAACATACCGTAACCCCGCACAGTGATATGAACGAGTTTGAGGATCAAAACAGCAATGTATCATGGGAAAATTGTGACCAACTGATCTATAGATATAAATGAGTAATAATTTATTGGGAAATATGATTTGTCGATCAGTCAGTCGGCTAATCCCTGCAGTCGTTTTGATGTTCTCGAACACGGCCAATGGGCGTAAACCGGAAGTCGAAGAGAGAGGTAGGTCTACACATGCACGGACAGCAAGTCTGACAACTTCTGCTGTTTCGAGGGAACGTGACAGTAGCTAGGTTTTCATCCAATTGGCGACTGATTTTCATGCAAATATTCAAAAATCTGCATAAAGAAAATATGCGCATTTTACCACCAGTGGTGTGTTTCTACCAGACGGAACAAAACGGAGTTTTCATGTTGGCCTAACGCATACAAATCTAAAGTTCAATGTGTTTCCATCGCATTTTCATAGTAGTGTGTGGTGTTTCATAGCATTAAATAGCAAATGTGTCTACTCTAGCCAACAGCTCACAGATACAAGGCCAATTAAAGGTTAGATAAATAGTTTTAAATAAATGTTAAATAAAAAATAAAACATTATGAGATTATTATGGATAAATGCAATAACACTTTTATTTGTCAAATGGTAGTCAAGCATCAATCATCATGTCACCAGAATAAGACCCTCAATATTTATTAAAAGGAGCATCAAGCTCATCAACTTGCATTGCTCCTTTCCAATAAATATTGAGGGTCTTATTCTTTTGACATGATGATTGATGCCATTTGACAAATAAAAGTGTTATTGCTCTTATCCATAATAATCTCATAATGTAGACTATTTTTTACAACCCTGGGAGAATTATATATTTTTTTGCAGTGAAAGTATACAACAAATTATAATTTTGTCTCAGGAACAGAATATAAATATATAATATTTATATATATATATATATATATATATATAATATTTATTTTGTCAGCATCTCTTGAGAAAATGTTTTCACTGTTTTGGAGTTATTGCGTTTTCTCCCCGGTTCGTAAACGAAGCCAACAACTGTACCTGTGTTAGATTACTAAGGCACTAATTATATCAATGTATTTAGTCTTCTGGTGCAACAAGTTATGACAGAAGAGAAGCTGCATGTATCAAGCTATAGTTGACAACCAAATGTCAAATTATAATATGGCCTACCAAATGTTGGATATCAGGTGAGAAAGTAGCCAGTAGTAAATTATAGTAAATTATTTATAGTAGGCAAAATTATGGTGGATCGAACAGGTTGTCTACTTTATGAAGTGATTCGTTTGACAATCAGATGAAAACATCATCACACAACACCCATGATATGTGAAACTGAGCCTGAACAGACTGCAAAAACATCAGCAAAAACAACATTAAATGGGATAAGATGTTTACATGCCATTAGATCAGCATATCCCAGGCCTCTTATCCGGGTTTCTCATAACCAAGATACAAGATTTTTTATCTGGTTATTGTAAACGGGATATGATGTTTATATGCATTTACTCAAAAACAGAATACTTGCAGTGGTGGGCCGTCAGGGCCAGCAAGGCCTTCTCTGCTGGCCTAAACATCATCAGAATACAATTTTTTTTAAATATATTTTCCCACAAATATGTATTAAATTATTCCCCAGAGTAAGAGTTACACTCTTCATTTCATAGCGTTCCTCTTGGTTGCACTGTTTCCAGCCCCAGGTTGAGATTTGGAGGGCTGGTCTTTATGTTAGATATTTTATCCAATCATATTCAGCCATCATGTGTTGCCAGGGGTCTAAAATCTGCCCTCCGGCCTTCAGAATCAACAGTGCGGGCGCTTGTAGCTTAAAGTGAATGGAAATTAAAATTTAGTGTCAACCAATCAGCTTTAGAGTTGGCTATTGTACGTGTTACACAGGAGCCAGCTAGCAGGCGTAGTGCCTGCACGTCTTTTGATTGGATTACCAATATTGAGAGGCAGGTCCTATATGGGCAGGTCTCAGAACTAGGAAACTGAAATTGATCAACAAATTAATTTGCGTACTTACTAAGCTGTTTTTTCAACCCACAATGGTGGAAGGAGAAGATATTGATTTGGTCGAGGATATAATTATAACGCCATTCTCAAGACAAACTTTTCAAGAAAAGTTAGACATTGTCAGGAGAGGTAGACGCCGACGCTACAAAGCCGACGCTACAAAGACAGGTTCCGAGAAGCACTGCAAACTGTACTGCTGGGAATGCCTATTATTTGCAAGTGATCGATTTGGTCTTTGGAGCCACACTGGCTTTGCAAACCTGAGTTGTCTAACCAAGGCAGCAACGAGACACCAAAGTACGGCTGGGCACTTACAAACAATGGTGCTTTTGAAAACTTTTGGGGATCTACAGCTCAACGAACTAGTGCGCAGGGCAACGAAGCTGCACAATGAAAAGGTATTGTACTCTTCCCCTGCAATTCTCTGAATAAAAATGTCAATTTCAAGGTGACACAACGCCTGGTGATACTGCATTTCTGTCTAAATGTATAGTGTCGAGAGCCATGGCATCATAATGATGGTAATAAGAGGTGGATTAATTCAGGTGGGACTGTGTAGGACTTCACTGAAGGCCCAGGCCCCAGAACCACGGCACGCTACTGAATACTTGAGTAGCCTATCTCCAATCATAAGGGGATATTGGTGTGCATGTGCATGTGGTCAGTGTGGAAGGACCACACAACAAATCATCGCGTGACTCCAAGTCCACTTCTATGTGGTGGTTATTATATCAATATTTGCACATTGTGTTTCCACAACCATTTCTCGCAGAATTAAATTTACCTCCACCAATAGATCCCATCATTGTCCAACGAACAAATGATCTTTCAGCCTTTATACAATTGTACCGAAACTACGTTTCCATTACAGCTGTAGTAATTTACTTTTATATGATATGACTTTACTTGCATAAAAATTGTGGATGGAAATGTGGTTACTAACCAGCTTTCCATCCAACATTTTTATGCGAGTAAAGTAAAACAATTAGGCAATTAGGCTAGACAAGGTGAGATCTTTTTGTTGTTGGTATAAATGCTTTTATGCACAAATATTGATATTGACAAATATTTCCACCATAATTTGCAAATAATTTGCAAATAAATGCATTAAAAATCCTACAATGTGATTTTCTGGATTTTTTTTCTCATTTTGTCTGTCATAGTTGAAGTGTACCTATGATGAAAATTACAGGCCTCTCGTCTTTTTAAGTGGGAGAACGTGCACAATTGGTGGCTGACTAAATTCTTGTTTGCCCCACTGTAACTAGTTAGAAACTTGAAGAAATGTGCACTAGTCTAGTATTGACATAGTGTAACAAGCTGTCAATGGTGATTTTGAATAGGCAAACAGTAAGTGTGTCAGTTTTCAATAGTAATTAAAGGGTTTATGTAGGAAATGAAAAGGGATTTGGAGCAATTCAGTAGTGACAACACGACCCACACAAATTGCAGTATAAATTCAATAGAGATTGAGTAGGCATACAACAGTAAGGTGTAGGCATTACGTAGTAATTCAATAGTGAACATGTAGGAATTTTGTTGGCATGTGAAGGTTTTAAGACAGGCCTGGGCAACTCCAGTCCTCAGGGGCTTGATTGGTGTCTTTATTGGTGACTTTTTCCCCAGCCCCAATACTCAACTACTCATGATCTTCAGTTAAAAGTACAATTAGTTTTAATCACCAGTAGGTTTGTATAGATCTTGTGTAGTAGTGATTAAGTAGTACTCTTTCATGAGGGCGGGCATTAGGACTAAATAATAAATTAGTGGAGGAACCCGCACTAACGCCCTGGATCAGAGCTAGGGCAGGCACACCTCTGCATGCTACTCATCAATAGAAGTGATGCTGCAGGACTGACATGTCTTCCAACATCAACTCAGACAACGGCTCCTTGTCAAGAATGACAACATAACTGAAGTAGTTCAACAGAACTTATGTACCGCAAATGTTTTTGGCACCATTCCTTTCCCAACTCTTCCATTTGAGTGTCAGCAAAATAGCCTGCTACTGAATTATTTCCCATGAATGCAAGAATCTAGGCTTTTAGGCTACCAGTGTTTGTGCTACTGCGATCATCAGCTGTTAACCATATCATTGCCCTCTTCCACTCTTATAATGGAAAAAAACAAAGCAGTCGCCATAGAATCATTACAACATCAGTTTTATTATAGAGTGTAAAAAAGGAACATGAAATCAATTAGAATGTTGGTTGAACCATTATAAATGCCCACACAGCTTTTAGGCGTGCGTGACTATATGTACAATAAGAAAAAGAGATGCGATTTGTGCACTTTACTGCATGCACCCATCCATTCCTCACTACCCATCATATTTTCACATACAGTGGCAAGAAAAAGTGCACGCTTTGGAATTACCTGGAAAAAGTGAACGCTTTGGAATTACCTGGATTTCTGCAAAATTGGTCATCAAATTTGATCTGATCTTCATCTAAGTCACAACAATAGACAAACACAGTCTGCTTAAACTAATAACACACACATTATTGTATTTTTCTTGTCTATATTGAATACATAATTGAAACATTCACAGTGTAGGTTGGAAAAAGTATGTGACTAATGACTTCTCAAAAAGCTAATTGGAGTCAGGAGTCAGCTAACCTGTATTCCAATCAATGAGACGAGATTGGAGATGTTGGTTAGAGTTGCCTTGCCCTATAAAAAACAATCACAAAATTTGAGTTTGCTATTAATAAGCACTGCCTGATGTGAACCATACATCAAACAAAAGAGATCTCAGAAGACCTACGATTAAGAATTGTTCACTTGCATAAAGCTGGAAAGGGTTACAAAAGTATCTCTAAAAGACTTGATGTTCATCAGTCCACGGTAAGACATTGTTGAAAAAAGTTCTGCACTGTTGCTACTCTCCCTAGGATTTGTCGTCCTGCAAAGATGACTGCAAGAGCACAGCACAGAATGCTCAATGAGGTTAAGAAGAATCCTAGTGTCAGCTAAAGACTTACAGAAATCTCTGGAACATGCTAACATCTCTGTTGACGAGTCTACGAAACGTAAAACACTAAACAATAATAGTGTTCAGGGGAAGATACCACAGAAGAAGCCACTGCTGTCCAAAAAAAAAACAATTGCTACACATCTGAAGTTTGCAAAAGTGCACCTGGATGTTCCACAGCGCTACTGGCAAAATATTCTGTGGACAGATTAAACTACAGTTTAGTTGTTTGGAAGGAACACACAACACTATGTATGGAGAAATAAAGGCAAAGCACACCAACATAAAAACCTCATCCCAACTGTAAAGTATGGTGGAGGGAGCATCATGGTTTGGAGCTGCTTTGCTGCCTCAGGGCCTGGACAGCTTGCTATCATCGATGGGAAAATGAATTCCCAAGCTTAGCCTAACATTCTTCTGCAAAATGTCTTTATCTATCCGCCAACTGAAGCTCTGCAGAAGTTGGGTGATGTAACAGGACAATGACCCAAAACACAGAAGTAAATCAACAACAGAATGGCTTCAACAGTGGCACAGTCATTGTCCTGACCTCAACCTGATTTAGATGCTGTGGCATGACCTCAAGAGAGCAGTTCACACCAGACAAGAATATTGCTGAACTGAAACAATTTTGTAAAGAGGAATGGTCCAAAATTCCTCCTGACCGTTGTGCTGGTCTGATCAGCAACTATAGAAAATATTTGGTTGAGGTTATTGTTGCCAAAGGAGGGTCACCCAGTTATTAAATCCAAGGGTTCACATACTTTTTACACACTGGTCTGTGAATGTTTACACGGTATGTTAAATAAATACATGAAAACGCATAATTGTTTGTGTGTTAGTTTAAGCAACACATGTTTGTCTATTGTTGTGACCTCGATGAAGATCAGATCAAATTTTCAGTGAGTCTCAGTGCGGGGACTGTGTGCTGGCGCCGGGGGAGTCTGAGCAATCCACCTTTATCCTGGCTTCCAGCAGGATGGGGGAGGCAGAAGAAGAGGGAGGGAGCACCCCACTCTTACTTTCCAGAGAGGAGGACGAGGGGAGGGACACCACAATGTACTTCTGGAGGGGTCGCGACCCCCCCAGGCCGCCGGACCCTCCGGACTCCAGCTTGACCAGAGGCTGCAGCGTGGAGGTAGCGCTGGCGACCGTGCTGGTCACTGAGGAGGAAGATAACCTAAATTAAAGGAGAGGGGAATATTACATTTCACATCACCACTACTAGGGCATCTAGATAATGATTTTTTTTAGAGAAACTTAAATGTTGATTAAAAAGTGAATGTATGGGATATCAATGACTGTATATTGAATGTTTATTTACGACCACAACTTATACAGCACCAGTCAAATGTTTTGGGCACAACTTCTCATCCCAGGATTTTTTTATTTAAAAAAATAACAATTTTCTACTCTGAACTATGAAATAGCATGGAATCATGTAGTAACCAAAAAAGTGTTAAACAAATCAAAATAGATATTAGATTCTTCAAAGTAGCCACCCTTCCCTTTGTATTCTCTCTTCCCTTGATGACAGCTTCATGAGGTAGTCACCTGGAATGCTTTTCCAACAGTCTTGAAGGACTTCCCACATATGCTGAGCACTTGTTGGCTGCTTTTCCTTCACTCTGCGGTCCAACTCATCCCAAATCATCTCAATTCGGTTGAGGTTGAATAGCCCTTACACAGCATGGAGGTGTGTTGGGTTATTGTCCTGTTGAAAAACAAATGATAGTGGGACTAAGCGCAAACCAGATGGGATGGCGTATCGCTGCAGAATGTTGTGGTAGCCATGCTGGTTAAGTGTGCCTTGAAGTCTAAATAAATCACTGACAGTGTCACCAGCAAAGCCCCATCACACCTCCTCCTGACATGCTTCACCGTGGGAACAACACATGCTGAGATAAGACCGTTCCCCTGCTCCGCATCTCACAAAGACACGGCAGTTGGAACCAAAAACCTCAAATTTTGACTCATCAGACCAAAGGACAGATTTCCACCGGTCTAATGTCCATAGCTTGTGTTTCTTGGCCCAAGCAAGTGTTCTTCTTATCATTGGTGTCCTTTAGTTGTGGTTTCTTTGCAGCAAATCGACGATAATGGCCTGATTCACTCAGTCTCCTCTGAAAAGTTGATGTTGAGATGTGACTGTTACTTGAACTCTTAAGCATTTATTTGGGCTGCAATTTCTGATGCTGGTAACTCTAATGAACTTATCCTCTGCAGCAGAGGTAACTCTGGGTCTCCCTTTCCTGTGGTGGTCCTCATGAGAGCCAGTTTCATCATATCGACTGCACTTGAAGTTTCAAAGTTCTTGAAATTTTACGGATTGACTTGTTTATTTGAGTTGTTCTTGCCATAATATGGACTTGGTCTTTTACCAAATAGGGCTATCTCCTGTATACCACCCCTACCTTGTCATAACACAATTGATTAGCTCAAACTCAATAAGAAGGAAAGAAATGAACTTAACAAAGCACACCTGTTAATTGAAATGCATTCCAAGTGACTACCTCATGAAGCTGGTTGAGAGAATTCCATTAGTGTGCAAACCTGTCATCAAGACAAAGAGTGGCTACTTTGAAGAATCTCAAATACAAAATATGTTGATTTGTTTAACACTTTTTTGGTTACTACATGATTCCATATGTGTTAGGTTTGATGTCTTCACTATTATTCTACAATGTAGAAAATAGTAAAAAATAAAAAGCTTTGAATGAGTAGGTGTCCAAACGTTTGACTGGTACTATATCTGGTGAATCTAGGAGGACAGAGTGAATACTATTTATGCTCTTAAATAAAATAGTCTTTGTTACTATTTCAAAGAAAACAAAAACAACAAAACTACCGTCCACAGTACCTGCTGGGTGGAAGATGATCCTGAGCTGGTTGCCATGACGATGTACTTGGTTGCCGGGGGCGATGGCTGTGTTGGGGTGCCTGGTCGGGTGGACATGAGGGTGAGGGAGCTGGGTACCTTGATCATGCTGGGGGTACGGGACCCCCCTGATCCCCCTATTCCGCTCTGAGACACCGTTAGGATGGGCCGAGGCTGCAACACAGAAACAGAACCAGTAGAACTTCAGATTGGGTTTTGTTACGTTACACTAACAGGATGAAGTTGCTGATATTGTCAGTCACTTTGTTTTTCAATGAAGATAACTGGAATTTAAGTTTACTTCTTGAACTGACTGAATTTACATATTGTTTACCTAACACTAAGCCGGGTCAATAGATGTTGACATCCATGTGCCCTACCTGTGTGATAGTGAGTGTGGTTCTGTTGACCTGCTGGGCCTGTAGTGCTGCCTGGGCCCTGGCCTTGACCACATGAGAACACAGCATGGGCCCCAGATAACCGTAGTCAGCCCGGTACTGCTCTACGTTGTCAGGCAGGGGACGAGCTTTAGCGATAACGCTGGCACAGTGTTTCTGAGAGAGAAGAGAATATTAGTCAAGTATCTCTGTATCTCTCACAGATGGGTATGTCCCTTTAAAGGCCAGTTTCCTGGACACAGATTAAAAAGCATGTCCAGAACTAGGTTTCCTCTGTGTCTGGGAAACTGGCATAAATGTACTGTATGAAGAGGTGTCTATAATACTGTGTGTTGTCTTTGGTCTTATTTGTGTTAACAATCAGGTACATGAGAATAAAACAAAAATGTTCTATCATAAAGAGGCATTGAGTATTACAATTTGAGTTAACAATAATGAGCAGAACAATACGTTTGGCTCCTCACCAGTAGAAGGCTTTGGACGTGGTCTGCTCCTATCTTATCAATGTTGGAGACAACAGGTCCATCAGACACAGCTTTGATACGAGCTCCTTCTACAGTGAGCCTGGGCAGGATCAACGTCTTGATCACCTGGAGAGAGTGAGAAGAGGGAGGTAGATAGAAAGAGAGGGGAACATAAAATTCAACATACCATTTTATGAATTCTTGGTTGGTGAGCGGATCCCAGACCTTACAACCATAAAGGGTAATGGGTTCTATAACTGATTAGGATCTGGCTAAAAATACTTGAATCAGTTGTAGAACCCATTGCCTTTTATGGTTGTGAGGTCTGGGATCACAAAATGGGACAAACACCAAATTGAGACTTTGCATGCAGAATTCTGTAAAAATATCCTCTATGTACAATGTAAAACACCAAATAATGCATGCAGAGCAGAATTAGGCAGATACCTGCTAATTATCAAAATCCAGAAAAGAGCCGTTAAATTCTATAACCGCCTAAAAGGAAGCGATTCCCAAACCTTACATAACAAAGTCATCACCTACAGAGATGAACCCAGTGAAGAGTCATCAACTCATCCCTGACCGCTGGCTACGTCCCTTCCGTCTTCAAGAGAGCGAGAGCTGCACCCCTTCTGAAAAAACCTACACTCGATCCCTCCGATGTCAACAACTACAGACCAGTATCCCTTCTTTCTTTTCTCTCCAAAACTCTTGAACGTGCCGTCCTTGGCCAGCTCTCCCACTATCTCTCTCAGAATGACCTTCTGGATCCAAATCAGTCAGGTTTCAAGACTAGTCATTCAACTGAGACTGCTCTTCTCTGTATCACGGAGGCGCTCCGCACTACTAAAGCTAACTCTCTCTCCTCTGCTCTCATCCTTCTAGACCTATCGGCTGCCTTCGATACTGTGAACCATCAGATCCTCCTCTCCACCCTCTCCGAGTTGGGCATCTCCGGCGCGGCCCACGCTTGATTGCGTCCTACCTGACAGGTCGCTCCTACCAGGTGGCGTGGCGAGAATCTGTCTCCTCGCCACGCGCTCTCACCACTGGTGTCCCCCAGGGCTCTGTTCTAGGCCCTCTCCTATTCTCGCTATACACCAAGTCACTTGGCTCTGTCATAACCTCACATGGTCTCTCCTATCATTGCTATGCAGACGACACACAATTAATCTTCTCCTTTCCCCCTTCTGATGACCAGGTGGCGAATCGCATCTCTGCATGTCTGGCAGACATATCAGTGTGGATGACGGATCACCACCTCAAGCCGAACCTCGGCAAGACGGAGCTGCTCTTCCTCCCGGGGAAGGACTGCCCGTTCCATGATCTCGCCATCACGGTTGACAACTCCATTGTGTCCTCCTCCCAGAGCGCTAAGAACCTTGGCGTGATCCTGGACAACACCCTGTCGTTCTCAACCAACATCATGGCGGTGGCCCGTTCCTGTAGGTTCATGCTCTACAACATCCGCAGAGTACGACCCTGCCTCACACAGGAAGCGGCGCAGGTCCTAATCCAGGCACTTGTCATCTCCCGTCTGGATTACTGCAACTCGCTGTTGGCTGGGCTCCCTGCCTGTGCCATTAAACCCCTACAACTCATCCAGAACGCCGCAGCCCGTCTGGTGTTCAACCTTCCCAAGTTCTCTCACGTCACCCCGCTCCTCCGCTCTCTCCACTGGCTTCCAGTTGAAGCTCGCATCCGCTACAAGACCATGGTGCTTGCCTACGGAGCTGTGAGGGGAACGGCACCGCAGTACCTCCAGGCTCTGATCAGGCCCTACACCCAAGCAAGGGCACTGCGTTCATCCACCTCTGGCCTGCTCGCCTCCCTACCATTGAGGAAGTACAGTTCCCGCTCAGCCCAGTCAAAACTGTTCGCTGCTCTGGCCCCCCAATGGTGGAACAAACTCCCTCACGACGCCAGGACAGCGGAGTCAATCACCACCTTCCGGAGACACCTGAAACCCCACCTCTTCAAGGAATACCTAGGATAAGATAAGTAATCCTTCTCACCACCCCCCCCCTTAATGATTTAGATGCACTATTGTAAAGTGGCTGTTCCACTGGATGTCAGAAGGTGAATTCACCAATTTGTAAGTCGCTCTGGATAAGAGCGTCTGCTAAATGACTTAAATGTAATGTAAATGTAAGAGTCCCCTAAGCAAGCTGGTCCTGCGGCTCTGTTCACAAACTCAAAAAGACCCCACAGAGCCCCAGGACAGCAACACAATTAGACCTAACCAAATCATGAGAAAACAAAAAGAGAATTACTTGACACATTGGAAAGAATTGACCAAAAAACAGAGCAAACTGGAATGCTATTTGGTTCTAAATAGAGAGTACACATTGGCAAGACACCTGACCACTGTGACTGACCCGAACTTAAGGAAAGCTTTGACTATCTACAGACACAGTGAGCATAGCCTTGCTATTGAGAAAGGCCGCCGTAGGCAGACCGAAAGGTTGTCAGCTCCGAAAGTAACCGAAAGGTTGTCAGCTCGGGATTCGATCTAGCAAGGTAAAAATCTGTTGTTCTGCCCCTGAACAAAGCAGTTAACCCACTGTTCCTAGGCCGTCATTGTAAATAAGAATTTTTTCTTAACTGACTTGCCTAGTTAAATAAAAAAATATCACAGCAGCAAGATTTGTGACCTGTTGCCACAAGAAAAGGGCAAACAGTGAAGAACATGTTTATTTATTTACTTGAACTATTTGCACATCGTTACAACAGTGTATGTAGCCACAATATGACATTTGTAATGTTTACTGTCCAATGGCGGCAAGCTTTACACCACTCCAGCCGACACTTGGCATTGCACATGGTGATCTTAGGCTTGTGTGTGGCTGCTTGGCCATGGAAACCCATTTCAGGAAGCTCCTGACTAACAGCTCTTGTGCTGACGTTGCTTCCAGGGGTAGTTTGGAACTCGAAAGTGAGTGTTGCAGCCGAGGACGGACAATTTTATCGTGTTACACGCTTCAGCACTCGGCGGGCCCGTTCTGTGAGCTTGTGTGGCCTATCACTTTGTGACTGAGCCATTGCTTCTCCTAGATGTTTCCACTTCACAATAACAGCACTTACAGTTGGCCCGGGATAGCTCTAGCAGGGCAGAATTTTGACGAACTGACTTGTTGGAAAGGTGGCATCCTATGACGGTGCCACGTTGAAAGTCACTGAGCTCTTTAGTAATGCCATTCAACTGCCAATGTCTGTCTTTGGAGATTGCATGGCCGTGTGCTCGATTTTATACACCTGTCAGCAACGGGTTTGGCTGAAATAGACAAATCCAGTAATTTGAACGGGTGTCCACATACTTTTGTATGTTTCCCATGCCAATAAGGCACATTGAATTGAAGAGAGAGAAAACACTATAGGGAGAGAACATTTCTTCAAGTGTGCAAGAGACAAATGCACAACTCACGTCAGGTCCTAGTTCAGACAGTCCAGCGATACAGCCGTAGCGTGTCGTCCACTGAGTCTTGTCATCCAACCAGCTCTGAGAGAAATAGATGGAAGGTGATGTTCATGGTTAATAATAATACCACCACTTATTGTCTCAATCCCAGTATTATATGTTTAATGAAATGGTGTTCATTTTTTTTTTTTTTTTTACAAAAGTCACACACACACACACACACACACACACACACACACACACACACACACACACACACACACACACACACACACACACACACACACACACACACCCTGATAAATCGGATGCATCTCCACATACCTTGGTGAAGGTCTTAGTGATGCGCGACTGGATGTTGTTGGTGGTGGTGCTGAAGGTCTTACAGCTCTGGGCCATCAGACGGGCAGCAAAGTCCCTCAGAGCCCAGTGGTTGTCCACGTCAGGCCGCAAACACAGCTGCTTACTCACTATACACGTCACCACCGCTGGGATCAACTCATGCAGCTAGACCATCACCAGGGAACCAAGAGAGGGACACATTCATGTGTTATGATCAGCACTGAGTTGAGGACTGTCTGTATTGAAATACTCTATAAAGTTTATGATTATATTAAGATTTGGTTTTCAGTTTGTGTGTAATATTGATCTGCGTCATAGTTCGGTTTAATGCGTTTCGATTTCATTTTCAGTTGACTTTGTATGATTTTTAGCTGTGTTAGAATTTGACAGAATCGGAATCATGGCGGCTCTTACATATTTCTCTAGGTAGAGAGTGGGGTTGTCCATGAGGGACTTGACCATCCTCATCAGGTAGATGAGCAGGGCCAGGTTGTTCTGCACCACGTTCACACGGACCTACAGGAGGACGTAAGAGAGAAGAAAGGCCATTCCAGAAAGATTTTTTATGACATAAGGGACTGAAACATAATATTTAAATAATTGTTGTTAAAAACAGTAGGAGAGAAACATATCTTGTCAGCTGGATCAAGAGATGGTAAAGAAGCGGGCATAGATTTGGCCACATCCTTAAAAAGTACAGTAAGTCCAGAGGGGATTGCATCAATAATGATCATAGCAATGAATGGCAGATTTCTTGCATTTCATCATCACAAACCTGACATTTTTAAAGAGACAGTGTACAATTTTCATGTAATGCATACCAATAGGAAAATTGTGCTTTTACACAATGTATAGAACCGTTTAGAAATTACAGCACTGTTGCACATAGTCCCCCAATTTTAGGGGACCAAAATTATTGTGACAAATTAACTTACAAACCTTTCGCTACACCCGCAATAACATCTGCTAAACACGTGTATGTGATTTGATGTAGTCAAAAGTTTAGTATTTGGTCCAATATTCCTAGCACGCAATGACTATATAAAGCTTGTGACTACAAACTTGTTGGCTGCATTTGCTGTTTGTTTTGGTTGCGTTTCAGATTACTTTGTGCCCAATAGAAATTAATGACACATAAGTGTCATTTTGAAGTCACCGTTGTCGTAAATAAGAATATAATATGTTTCTAAACACTTCTGCATTAATGTGGATGCTACCATTATTACGGATACCGCTGAATGAATCCTGAATAATGACGAGTGAGAAAGTTAAATGCACAAATATCATACCCCCAAGACATGCTAACCTCTCACCATTACAATAACAGCGGAGGTTAGCATTATATATCCCCATTACAATAACAGGGGAGATTAGCATACCCCCAAGACATGCTGACCTCTCACCATTACAATAACAGGGGAGGTTAGCATTTTATACCATACCCCCAAGACATGCTAACCTCTCACCATTACAATAACAGGGGAGGTTAGCATACCCCCAAGACATGCTAACCTCTCACCATTACAATAATAGGGGAGGTTAGCATTTTATATCATACCCCCAAGACATGCTAACCTCTCACCATTACAATAACAGGGGAGGTTAGCATTTTATACCATACCCCCAAGACATGCTAACCTCTCACCATTACAATAACAGGGGATGATAGCATTTTATATCCCCATTACAATAACAGGGGAGGTTAGCATTTTTTTCTGGGGGGGGTATGTGTTACTGTACTTTTTAACTTTCAAACACATATTTTACCCTCTAGTTAACCATTCTTTTGGATTATGTGGCTTCAAAACTTGTTTTGTAGATACTTACAGTTGATTTGGGCATCCAATGTAAGGGATATTTCAACTCAATAGATGCTTATCAGCCTGCAAAGTAAACACCTATAAGGTAGCTAAGATAAATATGACTAAACTAGAAAAGGTACATTTTCATGAACAACATTTGTGGGCATGCTTCAGCTGAATAAAATGACTTGTAGCCTACCATAGCCATTTGATATATTGAATGAGTGAATTATTTCAAAAGGCATAAAACGTATTTGTTTGTAATGTTGCAGTGTTTTACATCAAGGGTGGTCAACCATCCCTCATGAGATCTAATGGGTGTGCAGGTTTCATTTCTTTCATTTCTGTCCCCCTCTAACAAACCACATTTACATTTACATTTAAGTCATTTAGCAGACACTCTTATCCAGAGCGACTTACAAATTGGTGAATTCACCTTCTGACATCCAGTGGAACAGCCACTTTACAATACACATTTGTGACTCACTGAATTCAGTCTTCTGTAGCAAATGTATTTTATTTTTTTGTTTTTACATTGGTAAAAAGTAGAGACTCAGAGCTACAAAATGGTATATCATACACTGCATTTTTGAGGAACAATGGGAAAGTATTTCTGCTTTGGAAGTTGATAAACTTGTAAACTCACTTGAGAAAAGGGCTTTGAATGTTTTGGTACCTACGGGAGAGCTCTCCTTTGTCTACACCTATTCAGCATTGTTCACACCCTCTTAAGCCAGCTCCACCCATCTCTTTAAGGATTCACATGTAAGGTCATGTGCTAAACAGTGAGTAGTGTAGTAAAGATTAAGACTAAATGAGTAAAAGTAGTAGCCTATAATAAGGAACAATTCCAGGTAAACAGAAACAGCCCCACCCATCTCTTTAAGGATTCACATGAGGTCATGTGCTAAACAGTGAGTCTACAATAAGGAAACATGTCAGGTAAACAGCAAGTGTCCAGACAGAAATATTTGATAAATATTAGATGACGCTTTCCCAGACACACTAAATTGATGGGTCATGTGAAATAAATGCTGACCCCCAGCCACATCCAGTGGTGGAAAAAGTACTAAATTGTCATAGAGTAAAAGTAAAGATACCTTACTAGAAAAATTACTGGAGTAAAAGTAAAAGTCACCCAGTAAAATACTAGAGTAAAAGTAGTATTTGGTTAAAAAAAATACTTAAGTAACAAAAGTAAATGAAATTGCTCAAATCTACTTATGTATCAAAAGTAAAAATATAAATAATTTCAAATTCCTTATATTAAACCAGATGGCCCGATCATTTTTTTCCATTGACGGATAGCCAGGGTCACACTCCAACACTCAGACATACTTTACAAACAAAATATTTGTGCTTAGTGAGCCTGCCAGATCAAATGCAGTAGGGATGACCAGGGATGTTCTCTTGATAAGTGTGTGAATTGGACAACAAGTACTTTTGGGTGTCAGGGAAAATGTATGGAGTAAAAAGTACATCATTTTAATTCAGAATGTAGTGAAGTAAAAGTTGCCAAACTATAAATAGTAATGTACAGATACCCCCCCCCCCCAAAATACTTAACTAGTACTATAAAGTATTTTTGACCACTGCCCAAATGCCTTCCCACCCCCCCCCCACCTGTACATTACCATACTTTATATACTGTTACACACACACTTATCACATAGTATTCCATACATAAGTTAAAGCCATGCAACCTGAGTTGCAGTGAGGTGAGGTGCACATGTACAGTACATAAACAGATGCATGCGCCATATATTTATGTGGTGGACACTTGATATTGTGGTATGTCACAAAATGATGTTACGACCACACATATCAATATTAATTGTACATATCAATGTCTTGCTAAGTGGATGGGTCTCTGCAGAAGCTGTAAACGGTACAGCCAAATGGTTACTTGCATAGTAGCAATATCAGAAATAGAAAGTGTCAATATAAATAACATTATACAGTATGTACAAGAACAATATCAATAACAATATCAGTGAAAGATGAGTTAGTTATATGCATACAATCAGGGGAAAAGTGGCTGAGCAGCAGGATAAAAAAGAAAAATAGTAGCAGCAACGTATGGTGTGCATGTTAGGAGAGAGTCATTTGAATAGAGGCACTGCAGATAGTGCTGATGACTGGTCCGTCAGAACCACGCATGAACAAGGGAAAGTTTTAGGCCTTTTCGGAGAGCCTGTTTCTGTCCTGCCCTTGACTTTGGTGCAGGGCATGTGATGTCCATAGCCTCTTCATCGCAAAACTCCCTGATCTTCTCAAAAAGTACAGTCAGGTGTTGTTGCCAGTCATAGCTTTCCACCAGCACCGTATCATCCTCCAGTCCAACATCACTAACATTACACCCAGGTTAATGTTAGCTAGCAAGCCAGCTATCTAACCTCAGCTAGCTAACAGCAAGCTTTAACTTGGGGTCTTTTCTTTAACAGTAAACATGTAATGTTAGCTAACTAAACATTGAACTATCATCCCAAACCATAGAGTAATAGCAATACAAACCGATTTTCATAGCTAGCCAAATAGGTTCACTGTTAGCAAGCAAGCCAGCCATCGAACTTCAGCTAGCCTAGGCAACAGCCAGCTTTAACTTGCAATGAAAACAACTTTGACAAAATTAGAAATGTATAATATCAAACTGTAACTAGACTCTTACCCGTCCGTATACATGGATGAAAGCTTCACGGCAAACTGCAACCCCTTTCATTAAATAAGACGTCCTGTGTCATTTCTGTTTTGTATGTACAGCTTGCTTGGCCCACTGTTTTTGTGTCAAGTCACTCTGGTTCACACTGACCGTGTGCAATGTGTGTGCAAAGAAGCATCTTAAGAATTAGCCCCCACCCAAACTCTGACCATTTTACTCGCCCTAACAGAGCTGGTTAGGCTGTTTTCATGTTATCCAGAGCGTTGGTGACTGTAACTGTGCTCCTGGCAACAATTTAATTACGCTATTTTGCCGACTTTACTGACAGCGGCCATATTCAACCGGTATTGAGCATTCGTATATTCATCAATTATTCTGCACTCTGGTACACTTATAAGAGAGTGATCTGAAACAGTTGTTGCAGTGATGTTCTATTGAAATAGATACTTGCATACTGGAGATTTGTGTTAAGTTTTGACATGCAAAACATTTAAAAACTGTTGTGACTTGCGACATACGCCTCGTTTCCTGAAACGGGTCACATTTTAGAAATGAGCTGCTCACCGGATCTTGATAATGTGTCTCTGATGTGTGGAGCATTACTTGAGCAAAAGCTTGCGCACCCAGTAGGTCTCCAAGACTGAGGGTTGATCACGTTTCATACAGTTGCCTAAGAGGTATTCTACTTTGGGTGGGTGCCTTACTCTACGACAGGACATGTGATCCGAGAGCAGCATCCCAGTGTCGATATTATGCTTGCTTTTAAAAAAGTACAGTCAAAAGTTGACACCTACAGTCGTGGCCAAAAGAATGCTATGATTAGTGATCAGATGAATTGCAAAGTCCCTCTTTGCCATGCAAATGAACTGAATCCCCCCAAAAACATTTTGACTGCATTTCATCCCTGCCACAAAAGGACCAGCTGACATGTCAGGGATTCTCTTGTAAACACAGGTGTGAGTGTTGACGAGGACAAGGCAGGAGATCACTCTGCCATGCTGATTGAGTTCGAATAACAGACTGGATGCTTCAAAGGGGGTGGTGCTTGGAATCATTGTTCTTCCTCGGTCAAACATAGTTATCTGCAAGGAAACACGTGTTGTCATCATTGCTTTGCACAAAAAGGGCTTCACAGGCAAGGATATTGCTGCCAGTAAGATTGCACCTAAATCAAACATTTATCACATCATCAAGAACTTCAAGGAGAGCGGTTCAATTGTTGTGAAGAAGGCTTCAGGGCGCCCAAGAAAGTCCAGCAAGCGCCAGGACCATCTCCTAAAGTTGATTCAGCTGCGGGATCGGGGCACCACCATAGCTTGCTCAGGAATGGCAGCAGGCAGGTGTGACTGCATCTGCACGCACAGTGAGGCGAAGACCTTTGGAGGATGGCCTGGTGTCAAGAAGGGCAGCAAAGAAGCAACTTCTCTCCAGGAAAAACGTCAGGGACAGACTGATATTCTGCAAAAGGTACTTGGATTGGACTGCTGAGGACTGGGGTAAAGTCATTTTCTCTGATGAATCCCCTTTCCGATTGTTTGGGGCATCCGGAAAAAAAGCTTGTCCGGAGAAGACAAGGTGAGCGCTACCATCAGTCCTGCGTCATGCCAACAGTAAAGCATCCTGAGACCATTTGTGTGTGGAGCTGCTTCTCAGCCAAGGGAGTGGGGGCTCACTCACAATTTTGCCTAAGAACACAGCCATGAATGAAGAATGGTACCAACACATCCTCCGAGAACAACTTCTCCCAACCATTCAGGAACAGTTTGGTGATGAACAATGCCTTTTCCAGCATGATGGAGCACCTTACCATAAGGCAAATGTGATAACTAAGTGGCTCGGGGAATAAAACATCGATATTTTGGGTCCATGGCCAGGAATCTCCCCAGACCTTAATCCCATTGAGAACTTGTGGTCAATCCTCAAGAGGTGGGTGGACAAACAAAACCCCACAAATTCTGACAAACTCCAAGCATTGATTATGCAAGAATGGGCTGCCATCAGTCAGAATGTGGCCCAGAAGTTAGTTGACAGCATGCCAGGGCAGATTGCAGAGGTCTTGAAAAAGATGGGTCAACACTGCAAACACTGACTCTTTGCATCAACTTCATGTAATTGTCAATAAAAGCCTTTGACACTTATGAAATGCTTATAATTATACTTCAGTATTCCATATTAACATCTGACAAAAATATCTAAAGACACTGAAGCAGCAAACTTGGAAATTAATGGAAATTAATATTTGTGTCACTCAAAACTTTTGGCCACGACTTTAAACATTCCAGGGTTTTTTATATATATATATTTTTTAAACTAATTTCTACGTTGTAGAAAAATAGTGAAGACATCAAAACTATGAAATAACTCATATGGAATCATGTAGTAACCAAAAAGTGTTAAACAAATCAAAATATATTTTTCTTCAAAGTAGCCACATTTTTCCTTGACAACTTTGCACACTCTTGGCATTCTCTCAACTAACTTCACGAGGTAATCATCTGGGATGAATTTCAATTAATAGTTGTGCCTAAGTTATTTTGTGGAATTTCTTTCCTTCTTAATGCCTTTGAGCCGATCAGTTGTGTTGTGACAAGGTAGGGGTGGTATACAGAAGATAGCCCTATTTGGTAAAAGACCAAATCCATATTATGGCAAGAACAGCTCAAATAAGCAAAAAGAAATGACAGTCCATTACTTCAAGACATGAAGGTCAGTGTCAATGTCTGTTCCTGTCCATTTCAGGTTACAGTTCCTCAGCTGTTCTAAAACTAGCCATCAAGCTCTATGATGAAACTTTCTGTCTGATTCTTGTTTGTGTTTTTTGATGAAAAGCTGTCGCCACAGGAAAGGAAAACCTGCAAGAGTTACCATTAACTGCTGAAGGATACGCCATTCATTAGAGTTACCAGCCTCAGACATTGCAGCCCAAATAAATACTTCACAGAATTCAAATAACAGACACACCTCAACATCAACTGTTCATAAGAATCACAAGACGGGTTCACCAACACCTCGATCGACCGCCCATTGCTGCAAAGAAACCATTACTAAAGGACACCAACAGAAAGAAGGAGAATTGCTTGGGCCAAGAAACACGAGCAATGAACATTAGAACGGTGGAAATCTTTGATCTGATGAGTCCAAATTTGAGATTTTTGGTTCCAACCAGCCCGTGTCTATGTGGTTCCCACCGTGAAGCATGGAGGAGGTGGTGTGATGGTGGACTTTGCTGGTGACACTGTCTGTGATTTATTTAGAATTCAAGGCACACAACCAGCATGGTTACCACAGCATTCTGCAGCGATACACCATTCCATCTGGTTTGGGCTTAGTGGGACTATCATTTGTTTTTAACAGGACAATGACACAAAACACACGTCCAGGTTGTGGAAAGGGCTATTTGACCAAGTAGAGTGATGGAGTGCTGCATCAGATGACCTGGCCTCCACAATCACCCGACCTCAACCAAATTAAGATGGTTTGGGATGAGTTGGACTGCAGAGTGAAGAAAAAGCAGCCAACAAGTGCTCAGCATATGGTCCATCTCCGGGTATCTCCTTCAAGAATGCTGGGAAAGCATTCCAGGTGAAGCTGGTTGAGAGAATGCCAAGAGTGTGTAAAGCTGTCATCACGCAAAGGGTGGCTACTTTGAAGAATCTCAAATTTAATTTTGATTTGTTTCACCTTTTTTTGGTTACTACATGATTCCATGTGTTATTTCATAGCTTACATGTTTTCACTATTATTCTACATGACTCATTCAGGACTATCTGTAATTAAGGTAGCATCCACATTAATGTACAGTGGTTGCTCAACAAAAAATGTAGAGATTATGCAGCAGGATTTAGAGTGTAATTTGTGGTTTAGTACGGTACCCCGTGTCACTGCTTCATTGCTCCAGACCACCACAAGGGGGTTCTTTTTTGTTAGATCACTGATTATGCTTTTGGGTTCCAAAGCCTAATGTGTCTCTACCTGACAATGAATGGGCGATAAAAATTGGATAGAAGCTGATAATTGTGCACAACTTCAAATTGGAATTTCGATTAACTGAATGATGAGGATGAAGTGATTGAATTTAGAACAATAGTGTAAGAATTGCTATTCCTCTGTTCTGCACACACATGATTTTATGAATTCATGAATTAAATGAAGGCCAGGCCACTTTAGCTGACATGTTGCGGTTCATCTGATGAAGATGCACATGGTCCTATTTATATGAATACGGAGGGCAGAAATTATTAAATATCAAAGCATTAGACCTTCTCACTAAAGGCGTTAGTGAAACAAAAGATTCCAGATTGCCTTTTCCGAGAGCTCATCATCTTCAACCATCAGGGAGTCGATGCCTTGAATAGTCTCGCTGGAAATGGAATACCACTGTAGAAGCTGTGTTTTTGGTTAATTGCCAGGCGGCATTGGTGGAGAGTCACCAAACCTGGAGAGCGACCTGTTTAAATGATATCCCTGAGGAAAAACCATTCAATTTTATTTGGAATGGCTTGCCAGACAAAATTAAAAACCTTCTGTCCTATTGTCTCACCCCATGTTCAAGAATGGCCTTTATCCCTTTATTCAGATTACAACCGCTCACTTTTGGTTATTTGAAAACAAAATCATCTCAAAAATAGTTATTTTTTAAACAAGGACTTGAAAATGAGATCATGAACTCTTATCGAGAATGTTTTCCGATTCATGGCCTTCTGACGTCTGCAACTCTGCAAACTACGTTTCCTGTCAGAGAATGAGAACAGTAAATTACTAATGAATCCATCCACCCATCATGGGCTATAAGCAGGACAAAAGACTCTTGCCAAGGAGGGTAAGAGAAGAATTGTATCATTACGGAGTTATGTTTTCAGTTGATGCCAAGCAAGTTCGATTGGGTTTAAATCAGGAGACCTGATGAAAAATATAGTTTTAGATATACTGTAGTTCTACCGTAGGTGTTGTAGGTCTTTTATTAATTTATCTTATTTAACCTTTATTTTACAACATAAAGGTCTACTTACTCTGCTGGCATCTTGACCATATTTTATGTCCTCATTTGCAATGCAAACCCAGGCGGCAGTGTGTTAGGACTGTGACCACCAAAGGACTTGAAACTGAACCGGGATGGATCCCGAGGCAAATGTTTGCTCTGTTCCTGTCTTCATCAACATCTTTATGCTTTCGTTAATAAAATAATGATAAAAATACTCTCGCCAGCTTTTATCCATGCCTGGGCCTGCAGGACGCGTTATACTACGTTCTTTTGTTCCAAGTTCTTTGTTTGTCAGATGAATCATTGGGTCGAAACTACACAACAGTAGAAAATAAGAGAACACACATGCATAATGTTCTGAAAAAAAAATATATTGGTCATGGTTCCCACCGTGAAGCCGGAGCGGTCTAAGGCACTGCATCTCGGTGCAAGAGGCATCACTACAGTCCCTGGTTCGAATGCAGGCTGTATCACATCCGGACGTGATTGGGAGTCCCACAGGGTCAGCGCACAATTGGCCCAGTGTCATTTGGGTTTTGCCCAAATTAAGATGGTTTGGGAGTAGGCTGTCATTGTAAATAAGAATTTGTTCTGAACTGACCTGCCAAGTTAAATAAAGGTTAAATAATAAATAAATAAATATATAAACTCAGCAAAAAAGAAGTCCCCTTTTCAGGATCCTGTCTTTCAAAGATAATTTGTAAAAATCCAAATAACTTCACATTTCTTCATTGTACATTTACATTTAAGTCATTTGGCAGACGCTCTTAAACTTACAAATTTTTGAATTCACCTTATGACATCCATTGTAGATAACTAACACTATAGACACAATATAGATAACCAATTAATAGGTTGCACAATGCAGATATCTACAATGTGTCCATACTAATTTGTTAGTATCCACATTGTGCCCATAGTGGGAGCCATCACAACGTGTCCACACCGCTCTACTAACTAACACTATAGACACAATGCTCAGATAACTAACTGAATGATGAGGATGAAGTGATTGACAATGCAGATAACTAACACTATGTTCTGACACAATGCAGACAATGAAGATGCCAATTTACCGGAGGGCAGACATTAAATATCAAAGATAGACACACTAAAGACACAACAAAAGATGTAGATAACTAACACCCATCAGGGAGTCGATGCCTTGAATAGTCTCGAAATGCACTGATAACTAACACCATGGACACAATGTAGATAACTAACACTATGGACAAAACAATGTAGATAACACTATAGACACAATGTTATAAAACATCATGGACACAATGCAGATAACTAAACCGCTCACTATAGACATTTGAAAACAATCATCTAAATAATAGTTAACACTATGGACACAAAATGTAGATAACACTATAGACACAATGTAGATAACTAACATCATGGACACAATGCAGATAACTAACACTATAGACACAATGTAGATAACTAACACTATAGACACAATGTAGATAACTAACACTATTGACACAATGTTACAGATAACTAACACCATGGACACAAACCCGTAGATAACCAACACTTGATGGACACAATGCAGATAACTAACACTATGGAATAATGTAATAACACTACAGACACAATGTAGAGGAACTAACACTTTGTGGACACAATGTGGGTAACTACACACTGTGGAAAATGTAGATAACATGTAATGTTCTGACTGGATGTCAGAGGTCATGGTTCCCCACCAATCAGCGGTCAAGGCACTCGCTCTCGGACAAGAGGCATGCAAATGACCCAAATGCAATGCAATGACCATGGTTTTGCATATTTACATTTGTTCTGAATTTAAGTCATTTAGCAGAAGTCCCTGTGGATCCTGTCTTTCAGAGATAATTTGACCCAAAAACTTCACAGATCTTCATTGTAAAGGGTTTAAACACGGGTTCACCTTGTTCTGAAATCCATGTGGAACAGCCAGACAGTTACAATAGTGCATCTAAATCATTAAGGGGGTGGTGAGAAGGATTACTTATCCTATCCTAGGTATTCCTTGAAGAGGTGGGGGCAAATTTCAGGTGTCTCACGAAGTGTGGTGATTGACTCCACTGTCCTGAGCTTGTCGTTGCAGGCAATCTCAAAGGGTTTAAACACGGGTTCCCATCCTTGTTCAATGAACCATAAACAATTAATGACCATGCACCTGTGGAAATGTCAGTGTTCTGTTAAGACACTAACAGCTTACAGACAGTAGGCAATTAAGGTCACAATTATGAAAACTTAGGACACTAAAGAGGCCTTTCTACTGACTCTGAAAAACACCAAAATGAAAGATGCCCAGGGTCCCTGCTCATCTGTGTGAACGTGCCTTAGGCATGCTGCAAGGAGGCATGAGGACTGCAGATGTGGCCAGGGCAATAAATTTGCAATGTCCGTACTATAACATGTGAGACACCTAAGACAGTGTATTTGTAGGTGGAGGGTCCGTCACGATCTGGGGTGGTTTGTCACATCAGCATCATCAGAATGAGCTTGGTTTTATTTATTATGTCATTGCAGGCAATCTCAATGCTGTGTGTTACAGGGAAGACATCCTCCTCCTCATCTCAATGCTGTGTGTTACAGGGAAGACATCCTCCTCCCTCATGTGGTATCCTTCCTGCAGGCTCATCCTGAAATGAGCCTCCAGCATGACAATGCCAAGGGTTCATCGAAGAACTTATAAGAGTTCCCCCACAGTTTCAATTTGAAGATCCCCTATAGAATACTCCAGGAACCTTTTCTTTTCAGAGTGTAGGGAGTGTACAGTGTAAATGTCAGTTGGCTTTTCATAGCCGAGCATTCAGAGGTCAAGACAGCGAGAGTGAGAGAATATAGAAACACATACAGTACCGCGTGTTAAGGAGTTCTGATCTGTTATCCAACAACTAGTTTAATAGCTTGGCTACCGTGTGAAAATCCCCCCCAACAAGCAATAGGCTACCTGCGTGTGGTCAACTATTTCAGCACCGTTTCGCGCCGCTGAGACAAGCAAGACTACTTAATAAACATAAACCTTTTAAAACATTTTTTTTAAACCCTGCATTATAATTGTATAAAAGCACCTTAGATATTAATTTAGAATCCTCTAAATGTAATTAGATCTACTACTGTCAAAGGACATTTTATGGATCTGCCAGTATTTCCATTTAGTGATTCCGGTAAAGTAATGTGTATGTAGAGGGGTAACTTTCTTCACCAGTTGTCTTACCATTTTGTATAATTGTGTGATTAGCCTACTAGTTGGTGTAACTGTAATGTTAATTCTCTTGAGAGGAATTTTGCTCTTCACTATCACAATATTAAAAACGTTCAAAATCACTTTAGCCGACATATTGCGGTTCAACTGATGAAGGATTTACTATCTATAAGCCCAAATAAGATACACTACAAGAAAGGGAACACATAACTGTAGAAAATGGTTGCAGGTCAGAGGGACATCTATCAAGTGCAGATTGGAGGGCCATCAAGCAAAACAGACCAATGAAGCACGGGTAAACGGTGGGAGTATCTATGACTCTCTGAGGACTGGGTAGGGTAGGGGGCCCACGCCCTCCGCTTCTCCCTTCCCTCTGCAAGGGGTTCTGGGCCAGGAGGGTGGCTTTGGCTCTCGCCCGAGCTCGGATTCCCACATCTCCATGTCGCCTGGGTTGTGGCCGACCGGCTCCATCGCCCCCTTTCCCCGTTAGGCACGGCCGCATGGAGTACCCCCTTTCCCCATAAGGCACAGCCCCCATAAGGCGACTGCGCCATGCACCCTCAATATCAGGGTTCACATGGGCCTATTTATATACAGTGGGGAGAACAAGTATTTGATACACTGCCGATTTTGCAGGTTGTCCCACTTACAAAGCACGTCAACTGTGTGAGACGGAATCTAAAACAAAAATCCAGAAAATCACATTGTATGATTTTTATGTAATCAATTTGCATTTTATTGCATGACATAAGTATTTGATCATCTACCAACCAGTAAGAATTCCAGTTCTCACAGACCTGTTAGTTTTTCTTTAAGAAGCCCTCCTGTTCTCCACTCATTACCTGTATTAATTGTACCTGTTTGAACTCGTTACCTGTATAAAAGACCCCTGTCCACATGCTCAATTAAACAGACTCCAACCTCTCCACAATGGCCAAGACCAGAGAGCTGTGTAAGGACATCAGGGATAGAATTGTAGACCTACACAAGGCTGGGCTGGGCTACAGGACAATAGACAAGCAGTTTGGTGAGAAGGCAACAACTGTTGGCGCAATTATTAGAAAATGGAAGAAGTTCAAGATGACGGTCAATCTACCTTGGTCTGGGGCTCCATGCAAGATCTCACCTCGTGGGGCATCAATGATCATTAGGAAGGTGAGGGATCAGCCCAGAACTACACGGCAGGACCTGGTCAATGACCTGAAGAGAGCTGGGACCACAGTCTCAAATAAAACCATTAGTAACACAGTACGCCGTCATGGATTAAAAACCTGCAGCGCACGCAAGGTCCCCCTGCTCAAGCCAGCACATGTCCAGGCCCGTCTGAAGTTTGCCAATGACCATCTGGATGATCCAAAGCAGGAATGGGAGAAGGTCATGTGGTCTGATGAGACAAAAATAGAGCTTTTTGGTCTAAACTCCACTCTCCGGGTTTGGAGGAAGAAGAAGGATTATTACAACTCCGTAAGCTCCGTAAGAAGCTACTCAAGGTCCTGGAGTGGCCTAGCCAGTCTCCAGACCTGAACCCAATAGAACATCTTTGGAGGGAGCTGAAAGTCCGTATTGCCCAGCAACAGCCTCGAAACCTGAAGGATCTGGAGAAGGTCTGTATGGCGGAGTGGGCCAAAATCCCTGCTGCAGTGTGTGCAAACCTGGTTAAGAACTACAGGAAACGTATGATCTCTGTAATTGCCAAATATTGCCAAATATAATAGTTCTGCTTTTCTGATGTATCAAAAACTTATGTCATGCAATAAAATGTCAAATGAATTACTTAAAAATCATACAATGTGATTTTCTGGATTTTTGTTTTAGATTCCGTCTCTTACAGTTGTGTGAAGTGTACCTATGATAAAATGACAGACCTCTACATGCTTTGTCAGTAGGAAAACCTGCAAAATCAGCAGTGTATCAAATACTCCACTGTTTTCCCCACTGTAGGTTATGGAGGATTCATGGTGTAGGCTGAGTTTGTGCAGATAACCAAGAATTCTATGCCGTTTGGAATGAGACTGATGTGAGGTAAAGAAGAATTCATTAATAGAAGACTAATTAATCAGATATTAAAATATCTGAAGAGTTATATTCGGAAAATTATAACTTTGTAATATGAAGATTTTCCGTGGTGCTCCGACATCCTAGTTAATTACATTTACATGATTAGTTTAAACTTTTGCGTGTAGGGGGCAGTATTTTCGTTTTGGCTAAAAAACGTACCCATTTGAAACTGCCTATTTCTCAGCCCCATAAGCTAGAATATGCATATTATTGTCAGATTAGGATAGAGAACACTAAAGTTTCCAAAACTGTAAGAATATTGTCTGTGAGTATAACAGAACTGATATTGCAGGCGAAAGCCTGAGGAAAATCCAATCAGGAAGTGCCTCTTATTTTGAAACCTCTCTGTTCCTATGCATGCCCATCCTCCATTCAAAGGGATATCAACCAGATTCCTTTTTCTACGGCTTCCCTAAGGTGTCAACAGTCTTTAGACATAGTTTCAGGCTTTTATTTTGAAAAATGAGCGTGAAAGATCACATTGCGTAAGTGGATAGGTGGGGGCTCTCAGAGTGAGTTTTGCGCTACAGAGTAAAGCGGTCATTGTTCCTCCCGGTGTTATTGAAAAACCTACACACCCAGTTGATATATTATCGAATATATATTTTAAAAACAGCCTGAGGATTGATTATAAAAAACGTTTGACATGTTTCTGTGGACATTATGGATATTATTTGGAACTTTCGTCTGCGTTGTCGTGACCGCTCTTTCCTGTGGATTTCTGAACATAACGCGACAAACAAACTGAGGTATTTTGGGTATAAAAAATAATCTTTATGGAACAAAAGGAACATTTGATGTGTAACTGGGAGTCTTGTGAGTGAAAACATCCGAAGATCAAAGGTAAACGATTATTTTGATTGCTTTTCGTGACCTAGCTACTTAATGCTTAGTGTACATAATATTATGTTATGCTATGGATAAACTTACAAACTCTTGGATTGCTTTCACTGTAAAGCAACATTTCTAAATCTGTGGATTAACAAAAGGCTAAGCTGTGTTTTGCAATATTGCACTTCATGATTTCATGAATATTAATATTTTTTTAGTAATATTATTTGACTGTGGCGCTATGCTATTCAGCGGTTGCTGACGAAAATGATCCCGCTAATGGGATGGGTGCGCCAAGAAGTTAATCACGTAATAATAATTACAAAAAATGTATTTGATAAAATAACAGTCTTCACCTTTAATGATGACAAAGACACGACAGTGGCCTTATCATTAAAACCATTTTTATCTGGGATATTTTTCTCCTAGTTGCAAAAGTGTTCCCAAAATAAAACTCCTGGTTGCACAGCTAAATACTTTGTATTGGTTGCACTTTAGAGCCCTGGGTAATTGACAGGAAAAACAGCTCACCCCTTCAGAAATAAAAGTGCTGAATCTGGGAAGCATCTGGTAGAGCCCGGGGTCTGTGGCGATACTCTGTAGGGCCTCCTGAAGGAGAGAAGAGACACATACTGGGTCAGAGACATGACATGATTCGAATATAAGAAAACCACACACGCACACACTGCCATTAAAAAGTTTGGGTTAGAGTGTCTAGTTTGAGAAACAGATGCCTCACAAGTCCTCAACTGGCAGCTTGATTAAATAGTACCCGCAAAACACCAGTCTCAACATCAACAGTGAAGAGGCGACTCCGGGATGCTGGCCATCTAGGCAGAGTTCCTCTGTCGGAGTTCTTTTGCCCATCTTAATATTTTATTTTTATTGGCAAGTCTGAGATAAGACTTTCTCTTTGCAACTCTGCAGAGAAGAGGAGTAGTACGCAGCGTTGTACGAGATCTTCAGTTTCTTGGCAATTCCTCGCATGGAATAGCCTTAATTTCTCAGAACAAGAATAGATTGACGAGTTTCAGAAGAAAGTTCTTTGTTTCTGGCCATTTTGAGCACGTAATCGAACCCACAAATGCTGAAGCTCCAGATACTCAACTAGTCTAAAACCGGACAGTTTTATTGCTTCTTTAATCAGCAAAACTAATTTAAAATTATAAACTTGGATTAGCTAACACAACGTGCCATTGGAACACAGGAGTGATGGTTGCTGATAATGGGCCTCTGTACGCCCATGTAGATCTTCCATAAAATATCTGCCATTTCCAGCTACAATAGTCATTTACAACATTAACAATGTCTACACTGTATTTATGATCAATTTGATGTTATTTCAAAAACAAGGACATTTCGAAGTGACCCCAAACATTTGAACGGTAGTGTACATAACAGGTAACTGCTCAAATAAATGAAACACTAGTGCAAATGAGGGACACAGAGTACAAAACATTAGGAACACCTTCCTAATACTGAGATGCACCCCCTTTTGCCCTCAGAACAGCCTCAATTCATCGGATGCTGGCCTATTTTGACTCCTATGCTTCCCACAGTTGTGTTAAGTTGGCTGGATGTCCTTAGGGTGGTGGACTATTCTTGATACACACAGGAAACTGTTGACCATGAAAAACCCAGCAGCATTGCAGTTTGACACTCAAACCGGTGTACCTGGCACCTACTACCATACCCCGTTCAAAGGCACGTGAATCTTTTGTCTTGCCCATTCACCCTCTGAATGGCACACATATACAATCCATGTCTCAATTCTCTCAAGGCTTAAAAATAATTATTTAACCTCTCTCCTCCCCTTCATCCACACTGATTGAAATGGATTTAACAGGTGACATCAATAACGTATCATAGCCTTCACCTGGTCAGTCTGTCATGGAATGTCCCTAATGTTTTGTACACTCAGTGTATATTAAAAGTAGGTGTTTCCACACAGGTGTGGTTGAGAAATTAACATCCTATCATGCTTAGGGATATACAAATGCCCAGTTGGCCATTATTTAGGCTTCCATGGCTATAAGAGAATGCAGTGACTTTGAAAGAGTGGTCTCAAAGAAGCATAAAGGGTGTGTGTGTGTGTCTCAATCATATGGGAGATTCTGGAATGGGGCCTGAGGCCACCATCAACAAAACCTTTAATCTTTATTTAACTAGGCAAGTCAGGTAAGAACAAATTATTATTTACAAGGCCTACCGGGGAACAGTGGATTAACTGCCTTGTTCTGGGGCAGAATGACAGATTTTTACCTTGTTTGCTCGGGGATTCGATTACTGGCCCAACGCTCTAACCACTAGGCTACCTGCCGCCACGGTAGAAGTGGCACAAATAATAGCGCACCCTGCTCAAAAATCCACTAATTCCTCTGTTATAATCAGAAATATATTTTTTAAATACAACCTATTATCATTAAGAGTTCAGTTTTATATAAGCTACCCAGGAAACGGTTAAAGGTAGCTCATATATGTAGCCTCAGAAACAAAGTTCATGAGATTAGTAATTTGCTAAATCATAGGATATATTAGCAATTTCTGAGACTCTCTTAGAAAGCACCTTTGATGATACAGCAGTAGGAATACAAGGATAAAAAAGTGAACAGGTCTGTATACCTTCTGAAAGCCCTGTGCATTTTTTACATCTTAAAAAAAAGAGAGTGACCATTGGGTTCTTGGTCACCACCCTGCTCAGTCTGGCCGGGCAGCCAGTTCTAGGAAAAGTCTTGGTGGTTCCAAACCTCTTCCATTTAAGAACGATGGAGGCCAGGACTCTTCCGTTGAAGATTTAAAAAATGCACAGTAAATTCAAAGTATTCAGACATTTTGATACGTTACATCCTTAATCTAAAATGGATTCAATTGCTTGTTTTTCCCCTCAACAACCTATACACAATACCCCATAATTGCAATGCAAAACGTGGTTTTTAGAACATTTAGCAAATGTATTAAAAGGATATCACATTTACATAATTATTCAGACCATTTACTCAGTACTTTCGTGAAGCACCTTTGACAGCGATTACAGCCTCAAGTCTTCGTGGGTATGACGCTACAAGCTTGGCACACCCTTTACTCCTGCATTGTTATTGTTGTGTGCTTAGGGTCATTGTCCTGTTGGAAGGTGAACCTTTCGCCCCAGTCTGAGTTCCTGAGTACTCTAGAGTTTTCATTAAGGATCTCTCTGCACTTTGCTCCGTTCATCTTTGCCTCTATCCTGACTAGTCTCCCAGTCCCTGCCGCTGAAAAACATATCCACCTTAGGGATGGTGCTATATTTCCTCCATGCCAAAAGTTCAATAATCCTTTCATCAGACCAGAGAATCTACTTTCTCATGTCTGAGTCTTTCGGGTGCCTTTTGGCAAACTCCAAAAGGCTGTCATGTGCCTTTTGCAGAGTCTGGCTACTCTACTATAAAAGGCCTGATTGGTGGAGTGCTGCAAAGATGGTTGTTTAGCTTCTGAAATGTTCTCCCATCTCCACAGAGGAACTCTAGAGCTCTGTCAGAGTGACCATCAGATTCTTGGTCACATCCCAGACCAAGGACCTTCTCCCCTGATTAATCAGTTTGGCCTGCGGCCAGCTCTAGGAGGAGTCTTGGTGGTTAGAAACTTCTTCCATTTAAGAATCATGGAAGACACTTTGCTCTTGGGGACCTTCAATGCTGCAGAATTTTTGGGGGAGCCTTCCCTAGATCTGTGCTGAGACACAATCCTGTCTCTGAACAATTCCTTCCATCTCATGGCTTGGTTTTTGCTCTGACATGCACTGTTAACTGTGGGACCTTATATAGTGTTGGGTTCAGAGAATATGAAATATACTTACTCATGTCACTGATGGAGTGCTGAGGTTTAGAGGGTCTACACCAGAAGTTAAGGGTTATAGGAGGAAGGTATATAGTGTGTGCAACTAAGCTTGGAATGTGTTGAGTTTAGGGAAGCGATTACATGTGGCAGGCATTGATAAGGGGAGAGAGCCATGAATTAGTGATGGAGGTGGGTTGATGTCAGGTCAGGTCACCTTAAGGGAGAAAAAAAGTTTATGGCCCATATCACTCGTGTCCTGCCTAGCAGTAAAGATACAATGTTTATACAGATGTGTAGGAGGAGACTCAGCCTATGAGGAAGGGTTAAATATCAGTTCTTGTGTGAAAATGTTTTTGTCTAATGCAGCTGTATTGATCCTCTGGGAAGAATAAACTTGGTTATGCTTTCATAATGTCCAAGAGTTTTTACTCTGGAATTAGAACATAACAATAGATAGGTGTGTGCCTTTCCAAATCGTATCCAATCAATTACATTTTGCCAAGGTGGTCTCCAACCAAGTTGTAGAAACATCTCAAGGACGATCAACGGAAACAGGACGCACCGGAGGTCAATTTCCGGTCTCATAGCAAAGGGTCTGAATACTTATGTAGATTAAGCATTTCTGTTTTGAATTTTTTATAAAATTTGCAAATATTTCTAAAAACCTGTTGTCATTATGAGGTATTGTCTGTAGATTGATGACATGTTTTAATTCAATCCATTTTAGAATAAGGCTGTAACGTAACAAAATGTGGAAAAGGTAAAGGAGTCCGAATACTTTCCGAATGCACCGTATGTTGGTCTGATGTGTATAAGGAGGAGAATCCAGATGCAGCACTTGAAAAATGTGTAAAATAATTCTTGACAATTGTTAAAAAACACGCACCTGTTAAGGAACTAACTGAGAACTGTTCGAGCCACCTGGTTCGATGATGAATTTAAAATTTTTATGAAAAATAGAATTTATGCTAAAAAAAAAAGTCAGCCTGCTCTGCTGATTTTTTTAAACTGAGACTAAAGAAATTATATGACCAACACAAAACGAATTATAAAAACAAAGGGAAAATACTTTGGAGCACCTTAAATGATATTATAGGCAGAAAACCAAATGAATCTCCATTGAAGTTATATAACAAAACCTTTGGATCTAGCCAATAATTTCAATGCATATTTCACCATTAAGTGGACAAACTGACAAGTGAAATGACAACACTGTAACGTTCTTTGTTTCACGGAAACATGGCTCACTCGGGATGCATTATCAGAGTCGGTACAGCCACCTGGTTTCTTCACACATCGCCACAGAAACAAACATCTCTCTTGTAAGAAGAAGGGCGGGGGTATATGCCTTATGATTAACGAGACATGGTGTGATCATAACAACTTACAGGTGCTCAAGTCCTTTTATTCACCTGACCTAGAATTACTTAAAATCAAATGCCGATCGCATTATCTACCAAAATAATTATCTTTGATTATAATCACAGTCGTGTATATTTTATTTTATTTTTTTATTTTTTATTTCACCTTTATTTAACCAGGTAGGCTAGTTGAGAACAAGTTCTCATTTGCAACTGCGACCTGGCCAAGATAAAGCTTAGCAGTGTGAACAGACAACACAGAGTTACACATGGAGTAAACAATTAACAAGTCAATAACACAGTACAAAAAAAGGGAGTCTATATACATTGTGTGCAAAAGGCATGAGGAGGTAGGCGAATAATTACAATTTTGCAGATTAGCACTGGAGTGATAAATGATCAGATGGTCATGTACAGGTAGAGATATTGGTGTGCAAAAGAGCAGAAAAGTAAATAAATAAAAACAGTATGTGGATGAGGTAGGTGAAAATGGGTGGGCTATTTACCAATAGACTATGTACAGCTGCAGCGATCGGTTAGCTGCTCAGATAGCACATGTTTGAAGTTGGTGAGGGAGATAAAAGTCTCCAACTTCAGGGAGCAATAATATTGATGAATACGCTGATTCAGTGAGCGAGTTTATTAGCAAGTGCATCGGTGATGTTGGACCCACAGCGACTATTAAAACCTTCCCCAACCAGAAACCGTGGATTGATGGCAGCATTCGTGCAAAACTGAAAGCGCGAACCACTGCTTTTAATCAGGGCAAGGCGACCAGAAACATGACCGAATACAAACAGTGTAGCTATTTCCTCCGCAAGGCAATCAAACAAGCTAAGCGTCAGTATAGGGACAAAGTGGAGTTGTAATTCAATGGCTCAGACACGAGAGGTATGTGGCAGGGTCTACAGTCAATCACGGACCACAAAAATAAAACCAGCACTGTCACGGACCACAATGTCGTTCTCCCAGACAAACTAAACAACTTCTTTGCTCGCTTTGAGGACGATACAGTGCCATCGACACGGCCCGCTACCAAAACCTGCGAGCTCTCCTTCACTGCAGCAATCGTGAGTAAAACATTTAAACGTGATTAACCCTCACAAGGCTGCCGGCCCAGACGACATCCCTAGCCGCGTCCTCAGAGCATGTGCAGACCAGCTGGCTGGTGTGTTTACGGACATATTCAATCAATCCTTATCCCAGTCTGCTGTTCCCACATGCTTCAAGAGGGCCACCATTGTTCCTGTTCCCAAGAAAGCTAAGGTAACTGAGCTAAACGACTACCGCCCTATGGCACTCATCATGAAGTGCTTTGAGAGACAAGTCAATGACCATATCACCTCCACCCTACCTGACACCCTAGGCCCACTCCAATTAGCTTACCGCCCCAATAGGTTCACAGACGACGCAATCGCAATCACACTGCCCTAACCCATCTGGACAAGAGGAATACCTATGTGAGAATGCTGTTCATCGACTACAGCTCAGCATTTAACACCATAGTAACATCCAAACTCGTCATCAAGCTCGAGACCCTGGGTCTCGACCCCGCTCTGTGCAACTGGGTCCTGGACTTCCTGACGGGCCGCCCCCAGGTGGTGAGGGTAGGTAACAACATCTCCACCCCGCTGATCCTCAACACTGGGGCCCCACAAGGGTGTGTTCTCAGCCCTCTCCTGTACTCCCTGTTCACCCATGACTGGTTGGCCATACACGCCTCCAACTCAATCATCAAGTTTGCAGACGACACAGCAGTGGTAGGAATTAGTGGTCGACCAATTATGATTTTTCAACGCCGATACCGATTATTGGAGGACCAAAAAAGCCAATATGATTAATCGACCGATTTAACGTATGATCTCTGTAATTGCAAACAAAGGTTTCTATACCAAATATTAAGTTCTGTTTTCTGATGTATCAAATACTTATGTCATGCAATAAAATGCAAATTAATTGGTTAAAAATCATACAATGTGATTTTCTGGATTTTTGTTTTAGATTCCGTCTGTCATAGTTGAAGTGTACCTATGCTTTGGGGCTGTTTTTCTGCAAAGGGACCACGACGACTGATCCGTGTAAAAAGAAAAGAATGAATGGGGCCATGTATCGTGAGATTTTGAGTGAAAACCTCCTTCCATCAGCAAGGGCATTGAAGATGAAACGTGGCTGGGTCTTTCAGCATGACAATGATCCCAAACACACCGCCCGGACAACGAAGGAGTGGCTTCGTAAGAAGCATTTCAAGGTCCTGGAGTAGCCTAGCCAGTCTCCAGATCTCAAGCCCATAGAAAATCTTTGGAGGGAGTTGAAAGTCTGTGTTGCCCAGCAACAGCCCAAAACATCACTGCTCTAGAGGAGATCTGCATGGAGGAATGGGCCAAAATACCAGCAACAGTGTGTGAAGACTTACAGAAAATGTTTGAACTCTGTCATTGCCAACAAAGGGTATATAACGAAGTATTGAGATAAACTTTTGTTATTGACCAAATACTTATTTTCCACCATAATTTGCAAATAAATTCATTAAAATTCTACAATGTGATTTTCTGGATTTTATTTTCTCATTTTGTCTGTCATAGTTGAAGTGTACCTATGATGAAAATTACAGGCCTCTCATCTTTTTAAGTGGGAGAACTTGCACAATTGGTGGCTGACTAAATACTTTTTTGCCCCACTGTATTTGTATTGCTTTTCACAGTCTATTGCTCATCTTTTCAAGTGTGCCAATCATTTTGGAGGAGACACAACCACACAACTATTTCTTACATGCATGCTCACATACACACACACAAATGCACACTTGATAAACAGCTCTCTTGGCCTCACAGGACCCGACGCAGGCCTCCGTGATCTCCTTGTAGTAGAGCTGCTGTTCCACTGAGAGCTCGTGAGTACTGCGGGGCTTCAACCTCTTCAGACCATCCTTCTTTCCTGGGAATGGAGGGCAGAAAAACACACAGGGAAAGAGAGAGAGATGCAAACAAATGTTTATTAAATAGGAATTGCTTTTCCTTAATGGGGCTATCTGCAGCTGCTACATCAATTGTTGGACTTATAAATTAATGATATGTACCTATTTATTCTTGAAGAATATAACTTATAAATGCATGGCAGTGTTGTCGTGGAAATATTTGGTCAATCATATTTCACAAATACCGGAGCCTGTGAGTTCAAATAGACTTTTTATTGCTTCATAACAAAAGCCGAGCTGGTTCATGAATACAAGTGCCTTCCAGTCTTGGCACAGACTAATTATACATTTGTCCTCCTTACGTCACACTCATAGTAACTCCTCTTAATGGCTCATCACCTCTGGCTTTTAGCCACCGTTATCATATTGCCTTCATATTAGGGCATGGAACCCGTAGAGCCACACAAATAGTCCTGCACTCGCCTTAAGCCAGGTTCATGCATGTAGGACCATAGACCTTGGCACTCTATGGGAATAACCATACATGTCATCCTGCTAACTCCTCTGAAAGGGACACCATTGTTCTGGAAAAGACCCGAGATGTGTAACCATAGCAACAGTACATAGTAGGCCATAACACAGTTACAGGAATAACCAGTCGTGTCTACACCCCAGACAGGTGCATGTCTAATGGTGTCCAATGACCTAGAGCACATATAGAGTGCACTAGTTTTTCTGGCTCCTTCTGAAATAAATAATTGCCACATATGTACTAAAAAATTCACAATAGTGTCCACTGAAAGTTGACTAGCAACAGCAACTTAAAAGACACCCACCATGAGCGCACACTAAATTTGCCCAGGAAGAGGCAAACAAAAGAAAAACCTACACCAGGAAGCAAACCAAAAAGGAGGAACAAAATTAAATCAGGGAAATCAGTTAAAGGATTATTTGTCTAGAAATCAAAATAGGGAGAGCCATCAAAAGGTGTTAACTCTCTGCATCTATTAAAACCACTGGAGCACTTGGCCAGCCACTCTTAAATAGCACCTGGGCCTGCACAGGTGAAACACCTTCCCACTACAGCACAGGTGAAACACCTTCCCACTAACGAGATGGCAACCAGCACAGATGTAACACATACTGACTATCGGTGCGCCCTATGTGCTAAAGCTAAAGTCCAATCTCAAAACAAATGGAAAAACCAAAGCCTGTAACAACACAACATATAAGCTTGTTTTACGCCAAAGTAAATGTAAAAATAAAACACTATATAATAGCCTCAAAACATGGTTAAAATGTTGATATCTTAGATGGTCATGCATCCATATCAAATCAAATTTTATTTGTCACATGCGCCAAATTTTTCTTAACTGCATTGTTGGTTAAGTAAATAATAACAGTAACAAATAATTAAAGAAAATGCAGTAAAATAACAGTAGCGATGCGAAATACAGGGGGTACCGGTACAGAGTCAATGTGTGGGGGCACCGGTTCGTAGAGGTAATATGTACATGTAGGTAGAGTTAGTGACTATGCATAGATAATAAACAGAGAGTAGCAGCAGCATAAAAGAAGGGGGGGGCAATGCAAATAGTCTGGGTAGCCATTTGATTAGATGTTCAGGAGTCTTACGGCTTGGGGGTAGAAGCTGTTAAGAAGTCTTTTGGACCTAGACTTGGCGCTCCAGTACCGCTTGCTGTGCAGTCTATGACTAGGGTGGCTGGAGTCCATCTCAAAAAGTTGTTTGAATAGCCTAACAACGTAAGGTAGCCAGGGGACTAATAATGAGGGAGAACAAACAATATCAATGGCATACAGAACAATCTGGTTTAAGCTTATAAAAAAATAAATGATCTGTGAGAGGTGGACAAATCGCTCCATTTGAGGTTGAAAACCAAATGGCCAATTACCTATCCCCCTACTAGGTCTATCATACAAGCTTTAAGACAAATTCAAGTTGTGAATAGTAGCCTATTTCCCAAATATTCTAATACGGTTGCCCTAAAGTTGCCGCTTTCAAAAAGAACGAGAATGAAAGTCGAAGTCTTTAGGCTATCCTCAAACACAGCTTTATGAGAGACCGAAGAAACAGCCTATTAAGAGAGTAGGATGAGTCAAAGCAATTATTATCCAGTTCTTAAGACGGTAGAATTTGCTTCTATCCAGTCCATGATTTACTTACGGTAAGACAGCCCGTTCCTCATCAGTTGCGCAACACACACACACATTCTATAATGAAGCCACCCACCAGAAAGGAATATTAGAAAAGATTTGTCTGTACTTAGCCTCAGGCAAGTTTTTAACAACATCATCTTTCATCATGATTATTCCAGATGTAGCATACAATTTCGTACTATAGCCTAACGGTGGTTTCAGCCCAACTGTGTTTTTGTATTATTATTTGTATGTGAGATTGGCCAATAGGTTGCGATACCATTGTATATATCACAAAGCTTTATGAGTACATAATCACGATAGGACAAAGGTTCACATCACCTAACCATAAGGGGAGCACATTTTGTTATTGTTTAATATGCTAATTGCCACTTGAAAATGGGTTTAATACTGAATAATATCTTGAATGTCATTGATGTGGTTTGTTTTGTCCCACACATAAAATTAAATAAATATCTACTTAACATTTTAATCCAACTCTACTTGTGCACGTACAATTTTAAGATGGCATACAGTACCGACACACAGACAGTACAGACAGACAGATAAAGTAGACATTACAAACAGAGAATACACTGACCTTTTGCCTCTGCAGATGTAGCTCCCTGGCCCTTCTGGATGGAGCCCTCCTCCTCCTGACCAGGCTTGACGGCTTTGAGAGGCTCTGTAGATTCAGTCTTCTGCTGCTCTTTGGGGGCTGAGGGAAAGAGAAGGGTGATGGTATTTTTTATTTTTCCATTATTTTACCAGGTAAGTTGACTGAGAACACGTTCTCATTTACAGCAATGACCTGGGGAATAGTTATAGGGGAGAGGGGGATGATTGAGCCAATTGTAAACTGGGGATTATTAGGTGACCGTGATGGTTTGAGGGCCAGATTGGCAATTTAGCCAGGACACCAGGGTTAACACCCCTACTCTAACGATAAGTGCCATGTGATCTTTAATGACCTCAGAGTCAGGACACCCATTTAAACGTCTCATCCGAAAGACAGCAACCTACACAGAGCAGAGTCCCCAATCACTGCCCCGGGGCATTGGGATATATATATATATATTTTTTTTTTAGACCAGAGGAAAGAGTGCCTCCTACTGGCCCTCCAACACCACCAGCATCTGGTCTCCCATCCAGGGACTGACCAGGACCAACCCTGCTCAGCTTCAGAAGCAAGCCAGCAGTGGTATGCAGGGTGGTATGCTGCTGGTGCATACAGTGCATTCGGAAAGTATTCAGACACCTTCACTTTTTCCATATTTTGTTACATTACAGCCTTATTCTAAAATGGATTAAATGGTTTTGTTCCCTCAATCTAAACACAATACCCCATAATGACAAACTATTCAGACTCTTTACTCAGTCCTTTGTTCAAGCAACTTTGGCAGCAATTACAGCCTTGAGTCTTCTTGGGTATGATACTACAAGCTTGGCACACATGTATTTGAAGATTTTGATCCATTCTTCTCTGCAGATCCTATCAAGCTCTGTCAGGTTGGATGGGGAGCGTCGCTGCACAGCTTTTTTCAGGTCTCTCCAGAGATGTTCGATCGGGTTCAAGTCCGGGCTCTGGCTGGGCCACTCAAGGACATTCAGAGACTTGTCCCGAAGCCACTCCTGCGTTGTCTTGGCTGTGTGCTTAAGGTCGTTGTCCTGTTGGGAAGGTGAACCTTCATCCCAGTCGGAGTTCCTGAGCGCTCTGGAGCAGGTTTTCATCAAGGATCTCTCTGTACTTTGCTCCGTTCATCTTTGCCTTGATCCTGACTAGTCTCCCAGTCCCTGAAAACATCTCCACAGCATGATGCTGCCACCACCATGCTTCACCGTAGGGATGGTGCCGGGTTTCCCCCAGACATGACACTTGGCATTCAGGCCAAAAAGTTCAATATTGGTTTCATCAGACTAAAGAATCTTGTTTCTCATGGTTTTTAGGTGCCTTTTGGCAAACTCCAAGCGGGCTGTCATGTGCCTTTTACTCAGGAGTGGCTTCCGTCTGGCCACTCTACCATAAAGGCCTGATTGGTGGAGTTCTGCAGAGATGGTTGTCCTTCTAGAAGATTGTCCCATCTCCACAGAGGAACTCTAGAGCTCTGTCAGATCGACAATCCCTGACCAAGGCCCTTCTCCTCCGATTGCTCAGTTTGGCCAGGCAGCAAGCTCTAGGAAGAGTCTTGGTGGTTCCAAACTTTTTCCATTTAAGATTGATGGAGGCCACTGTGTTCTTGGGGACCTTCAATGCTGAAGACCTTTTTTGGTACCGTTCCCCAGATCTGTGCTTCGACACAATCCTCCCTCGGAGCTCTACAGACAATTCCTTCGACCTCGTGGCCTGGTTTTTGGTTTGACATGCACTGTCAACTGTGGAACCTTATATAGACAGATGTGTGCCTTTCCAAATCATGTCAAATCAATTGAATTTACCACAGGTGGACTCCAATCAAGTTGTAGAAAGATCTCAAGGATGATCAATGGAAACAAGATGCACCTGACCTCAATTACGTGTCTTATAGCAAAGTGTCTGAATACTTATGTAAATACATGATCTGTTATTGTTTTTTGCAAAAACGTGAAAAAAACTTTTCGCATTATGGGGTATTGTGTGTCGATTGTAGAGAATTTTTAAAATCCATTTTAGAATAAGGCTGTAACATAACAAAATTTGGAAAAAGTCAAGGGGGTCTGAATTTTTTCCAAAGGCACAGTATACCACCAATTGATTGATATCATTAAATTCACAAGTCTGCTTATGCAAATGAAACCTGAAATGTTCCTTTCAATAGCCTATATACTATAATTCATTGAGGTCCTGCGAAAAGTACTCCTATGAAAGAACCATTTCTCCATGATGGCGTAGTATAGTCCCCATCACCTCTACATTCTTCAGTTTAAGAGCATGATCTATGTCGCTGGTCGTCAGTTTACATCTCTTTCCATGGTGCATAAACTTCAATGCGTCCTGGAAGACAAAGGGGGGAAACAGAAAATATGAGCGAAGGATGACATTTCATAACACAATTACCTGGTGTTCATTGGTATTGATATGAACTGAGGTGCAACATGTCAGAGTGAGTCGTCCAGTAAGATCACACTTTATCATTCTCTGCTACAAATCATTTTGCTACGGTGTGCCCTACGGAACACGGCCCTGTTCTTACCTGGGCGATCTCCTTTATTCTGTAGCTGACCTCCTCGCTCAGGGTGGAACAGCTCTCCTCCTGTAGCTGCCCCACTCCTATGGCCTCTGCCATGGCCTTCATTGACTCCGTGGGCAGAACCACAGTGCACTGCTTCGGCCTCCGCTCCTCAGCCATGGTGGCTGTTGGTTAAGAGAGATAGCACAGAGGTCAATAAGGAGGGATGTCAAGCTGAAAGAAAACGTACAGTTACTTATGACTACAACTACTGTTTCCTGAAGAAAGGAAACGCGGTAAAACACAGTTATGGGGAGTTTGCATGATTGCACCCTCTACTGAAGAACATTAGAATCACGCCTGATAAGGCCGCCTTCCACAAGTGATAACCCGAAGCCCAGATTAATTCCTTCAATTCTGTACTGAGCTTCACCGTGTCCAGAACTGGGCGGTGCGGGCCGAACAGGTGTTGTACGTTGTTTCCCTCCTTCAGTAAACAGTAGTTATAGTCATCTGTACGTTCCCTTTTAGTTGATCAACTCGGTTCAAAACAGCTATGGGGATACAAAATCACGCCCAAGACGACCCCAGTGGACACCAAATGAAATGGTCCACGGCAGTCTACCCAGAGTTACAACCCAACAGGAAAATGTGCGGTACCCAGGTATTGCACAATCTATCTACACACTGCCTAATGACCCTCTCCAGCCGTAAGTACAGTGTACGCGTGTACACCATTAGGTCATTCCTGCCTTCTGCTGTCATATGCCAGAGAAATAGCATCCACAATCCAGTGGGAGAGTGTTGGAGGAAATTATAGTTGAAATGATTAATTATGTATACATTTTTATTAGAACCATTAAGTTTTAATACTATTATGTTGTGGTATGAAATGTATGGGTTTTTGGTTAAACTAGGACTGAAAATGTAGGTAAAACGAATGAATTGTCTGTACCTTGCGGGTTTAAGGGACAAGGAGGGTATATCTCTTTAGATAGATAAGAATGTTCTTTGATGTTCCATTAGTGGAGAGGAGTATGTCTTTTAGACAGATTGGAATGTTTGCTTTATGAGGGGAGTAGGAGACAATCTCCAGACCTGAAGACAATGCGCTATTGTGTGGATTGGAGAGAGTGTGAGAACTGATGATGTCATTTTTATCTTCTCTTTAAAATGTAATGTTCTTTGTATTTTGGGCCAGTACTCATCAAGAATAAATGCTAAACTTGTTTTTAAGACTGGTCTCTATCTATTTCATGCAAATTATAAACTTACAACTTATTATGAAATTGATAGAGTGTGAATTTGGTTTTGGCTACAAAACATATAGGAATTTAGAATTCCTCTAACAGAGAGACGCTGCTTAGAAATGCTCAATGTACATGTGTAACGCTCATCCTGGACATGTAACAGCCACTGCTCATCAGAAGCAAACAGAGGCTGCAAAAAGGGAAAAAGCTCAAAAGCTAGAGACCTGTAGGACATTCATGACCTTAAGGGCGAAGGATGCACTAGAACGCAACGTCACCTTAAAGTTTACTTCTGTTTTTTAACAATGAGAACATGTGTGTGCATAAGTTGAAAAATGTAGATGCGCACAAAGACATTTAGGAGCCCAATGAAACATTTTGAGGTACTAAAGCGTTTTTTTTTCTTGGTTCACTGGTGCTCCTAAATTAAAATTCCAGGTCAGGTCACACAGAAAAATATTTAGGCGCATATGCTAGTGACAGGGTTCATACACATGTGACAGGGTTCATACACAAACAACTGTATAAAACACATGTGGCAAACCCTCAGTCTGGAGAGCTACTAGGCATGCAGGCTTTTCATCAAGCCCTGCTCAAACAAATCAGAGACAATTTTATCAAGGTCCGGTTGAGCAGCTCATTTCTAAAATGTTGTTTGTTAAGGCATCCGCATGCTTCCCAGCCGAAACAGTTTGGCAGAGTTTGTGCATATATTAGCATGACATTATGTGACGCTTTTGTTCGTTTTGGACTTTGTTGAGTGCACACAACATTTTTTCTGGAGGCAAGCTGAATTCGGAGTCGAAGTCTATGTTCTTTCGTCGGTGATTGGTCAACAGTAGGGATTCTTCAATAAAGTCTTTGTTGTCATTCAACAAGACACGACTCACTTTCATGCACATTTTTGTTATTGAGAAATACAGCACCAAATATCTTACTTAGATGTAAAATTCCATGACTAAGATCTCCTTGGCAAAATTAATGACAGATTTTGTCTTTGATTCATTCGGACTATTTTGAGGTGATGTATACTGGCTATGCGTTTCAAAATGGACAAACAGTACTATTGACGCTTTTTAAAATTGTTTTTCAAGCTAAGGTCGTTTAAGAGAGTATGCAAGTAAACGTGTTTGGTTTGGCTGAACTGAAGCATGCTGACACCTTTAGAGGTGGACAGGAATAAAAGGCTGCACACCTATTAGCTCTCCTAAAAGACATGTTTCCGGGTAGCCTCCGACAATAACATCGACGAATAGACTGATAAGGTGACTGAGTTCATCAGGAAGTGTATAGGAGATGATGTACCCACTGCGACTATCAAAACCTACCTTAACCAGAAACAGTGGATTGTTGAAAAACAGAAAGTGCAAACTACAGTATTTAACCATGGCAAGGTGACTGGTAATATGGCCGAATACAAACAGTGTAGTTATTCCCTCCATAAGGCAATCAAACAGGCAAAATGTCAGTATAGACACAAAGTGGAGTCACAATTCAACGGCTCAGACACGAGACGTATGTGGGCATGGTCTACAGACAGTCACGGATTACAAAGGAAAACCAGCCACGTATGCAAGTACAAGCGTTCGGTTATTCGAGTTCAGCTAAACACCTTCTTCCACAATCACCCGACCTCAATCAAATTGAGATGGTTTGGGATAACTTGGACCGCAGAGTGGAGGAAAAGCTGCCAACAAGTGCTCAGCATATGTGGGAACTCCTTCAAAACTGTTGGAAAAGCATTCCAGCTGAAGCTGGTGCAAAGCTGTAATCAAGGCAAAGGGTGGCTACTTATAAATATATTTTGATTTGTTTAACACTTTGTTGGTTACTACATGATTCCATATGTGTTATTTCCTAGTTGTGATGTCTTCACTATTATTCTACAATGTCGAAAATAGTCCAAATAAATTAAAACTCTTGAATAAGTAGGTGTTCTAATGCTTTGGAAGTAAAATAAAAGAGAGCCGCGCACTCTAGGAGCTCAGATGCAAAAATTTCAACAGGGTATAAATCAGACAGCTTGGATGTTGAAACGTTGGTAATTACATTTTTGCATCTGAGCTCCTAGAGTGTGCGGCTCTTTTATTTTCAAGTTTTCTACTCCGCTAGCCAGCACCTCGCCTAAATAGGTGTGCGTTTCTTTTTCTTCTAGATCGTTCTAAAGCTTTGGACCGGAAGTCACTGGCCACTTTAATAATGGAACACTAGACACTAATAATATTTACATATTTTTGCTTTACTCATCTCATATGTATATACTGTATATACTGTATTCTATCCTAATCTACTGTATCTCAGTCTATGCCGCTCTGACATTACTCGTCTATATATTTATATATTCTTAATTCCATTCCTTTACTTAGATTTATGTGTATTGTTGGGAAAATTGTTGATATTACTGCACTGTTGGAGCTAGAAACTCAAGAATTTCGCAACACCCACAATATCATCTGCTAAACATGTGTATGTGACCAATAAAATTTGATGTTCTGTGCCTTTTGAAATAATTTTCTCATTCAATATATCAAAGATCAAATGGCTATGATAGGATACAAATATTTTTATTCAGCTGAAGAAAGCCCACACATTTTCTTCATGAAATTTATATTTTTTGGTTTAGTCATATTTATCTTAGCTACCTTAAAAAGTGTTTACTTTGCAGGCTGAATAGCATTTATTGAGTTGCAATATCCCCTACATTGGATGGCCAAATAATGTGGAAGCATCTACAAAACAAGTTTTGAAGCCACTTAATCCAAAAGAAAGGCTACATTTAATATTTTTCCTAAAAATTAACGTGATTGAACGAATACCAACTAATACAATGGCAAAGTGAATAGTTAGTTTCTGCGAAAATAATCGTTTAAATGAATCATATGAATGGTTCAAAAAAAGTAAATCAACTTTGTACGGTGTTATTCACAAGTGTCAGTGGTTTTTTGGGACATGACGAAAACATGAATACATGCTAATAATAGCTGAACAGTTAACTAGAGGGTACAAGATATGATTTTAATTGTCTACCTAGTTCATCTGTTATCGATCATATTTTTTAGGCCATGCCTACCTGCTGCTGTGATGTCTCTCTCCTTGAGAAATGGTCCACTCACCTTGCAAACATGCAGCTGATGCACACAAACACAGACAATGCTGGCTGATATGTTTACTTATTTGATTGATAAAATATTTTAAAACTTTGCCTAAATAAATTACATTAATTATGAAATGAATTTCCATGACTTTTCCAAAACTTTTCCAGGCCTGGAATGACATTTGAAAAAATTTGACCATATAAACCGTGTAGTAAAATGGTGGCACTGTACGGCCCAGTTATGCTGTGTTTTGGATGGTACGAGGTGGACGGCAAACCGGATGTTATTGTGTTCAATGTGAATGCAGTCACCAGAGGTCAAATATTTAAACTTTTGCCTTCAGCTGTAGCATAGTTTTCTACCAGATGTCGATTTGCACTGTTTGTTTACTGAAATCACCATAGCAATGCATACTGGCGTGCTTTTGCCATCATCTTTCTTGCTTCACTATGCCGAATTGTATGTTTTTTTGCATCCCTCATCGAAATGCAGCATAATACCCTGACTACACCAAAATACATTTTGAAATCCACGTTATTCAATTATTGCACCCACTGCTCGCGCGTGTCAACGAGCATCTGCGTTGCCAAGGGCTAAAATAGAAGTCCTTTCTATTTCTGAAGCAGAACGCATTGCAAGTCCTGCCTCTCCCATCTCCTTATATGGTGATTGGCATTTAAACTTTCATAGTATTACCATGACGACCGGCAATACAGTTTGTCTTTCAATCACCCATGTGGGTATAACCAAGGAAGAGATGGCACGAGGGTACCTGCTTCTATAAAACAATGAGGAGATAGCCCTTGGCAACGCACACGTTCGTTAACACGCGCAAGCAGTGTGGGTTCAATAATTGAATAACATAGATTTCTAAATGTATTTTGCAACGCTCGCACATGCGACACGAGCGGTGTAGTCAAGGTATAAGGCATGGAGATCTCCAACGCGTTTAGCCGAGGCCAAAGCCACAAGCAGGGTGGTCTTGTAGGAGAGGATCTTCAGATCCACAAAATCCATCAGTTTAAAAGGGTCTTCACACAGAACAGCCGAAGCCAAAGTGGCCTGAGATGGGGCACAGCTTTTAAAAGACAGGTGTCACACTTTCTCAATGCCAGAAACTCATAAAATAGTAATTTACAGCACATCAAGAAAACATTCTCAAATTACAAACTCTTAAATCAATTGTTATAATAGTATAATAGTATAATGCTCTATCTTCGGTGGGGCACATTTCAACCAAGAACTTCCACAGCTATCAACAATGGTAGGAGGGATTCAGCAAGAAGTTGTTTCTCAAAGTGGATGCTGTCACTACCATTAACGTGGCTTATAAAGCATCTAAAAACCCACAGCAGCACCAGCAGAGACCGCAACCATTATCAATGGCATGGAAATGAATTGGTTAAGTGAAAGAGCTGGCTTTTGCTACCTCTATGCTAATGTTAGCTAGCTATAGAGCAACCACATTTAGCTCACTTCTTCCATCTTAAAGCACTTATAAAACTAACCAAATGTAAACATGTCTGCCAGCTGTTGGTAGCTAACTGCTGATGCTGTCATAGATATCTCTTTCCCAAGGGCTTGTACTGTTTTCAGGGCATTTGGGTGGGTTGTGCGATGCGTTAATTCTGGGGTATTTTTTATTTTTTTTATATGGCTTGCCGAGTGCGGGCTAAACTGAACTGCAACACTTTGGACATGGATTTCGCAGAAGCCCATAACAGGCATACTACACCGCTCGCGTCGCTTGCGTGAGCGTTGCAAAATAAATGTTGAAATCTATGTTATTCAATTATTGCACGCGCCAATGAGCGTTTGCGTTGCCACGGGCTAAAATAGAAATCAGTTCTATTTCTGTCATAGATTGCGCTGCAAATCTTGCCTCTCTCATCTCCTAATTGATTTATAGAAGCAGGTACCCACATGCCATCACCTCATTGGTTATACCCAAGTGGGTGATTGAAAGACAAACGAGGTCAGTGGCGGTAATGCATCTAATTTCTGAAAGTTGCTAATCGCAATATAAAGTCAAGAGAACAAAAGGCCTGGAAGGAAGAGAGATGACTAGAAACAATTCGGTTGACCATTTTATGTGTGGATTGATTGGCAGAGTAGAGGACCTTGCATTTCAGGTAAAATAACAACTCAATGTTTATATCCCAGGACAAATTAGTTAGCAACAGCAAGCTAGCTAAATAGGACAAATTAGCTAGCAAGTGCAAGCTAACTAGCTAAATTTCCATAAATGTTTAATGCTTTCGACCTGTCCCCAAATTAATATAATTAATATAATTGGTTCAGTTTGTTTTGATATTTTAACCTGCGTGTAATGATTGCATTTGGTGTGGGGGAACAAAATAAATGTATGCCTTGCGTTTGTTCCGTTTTAATGATTTGGAATGTGGACTTTGGTCCATTTTAATCTTAGGATCTGCGTGGGCTGTCCCCGGCTAAAAGAAAATGTTATTGCTGTTCTTTTGATTTAAAAGAAATGTATATGCATTGAGCTTGTTTGATGCTTTAAGCTCACTGAATGATGAAATAAGACAAATTACTCAATAAGGAGCCAGAGATCAAGATAACCAGAAGAAAAAACCCTTAACCTGACCATGCTCCTGCTGGCTTTCTCTGCCAGTACTCTCCTGATGTTGCAATGTATCCCTTGCTTATGGTTTTCATATGCATATTTTCGTGGAACAGTTTAATTTATCTCAATCATTGTCATGTGGTTAATAAAAATTACATCCAAATCTAAATTAATATGATACAAATTTTAAAAATGAACTTATATTGACATCGCCAACTACGTAAAAATAGCTTACATAAAGCCAACAAATAAAAACATTGAAGCCTGCAGGTAGAAAATATGGCCTGCCTGCAACAAACTTGAAACATTGTATCAACTACTAACTTGGGTCTTTCCACTGGGAAGCCTCTAACCCTAACTACTAACTTGGTCAGGCCTATTACAGGATAAGAAGTAATCAGGTGAGTCACTGGATCAGAGCATGACATTTTTACCTTTCACGCAGTGGTTATTGAAAGGGAGAGAGCTGGGTAGATTTTTCAAATACATTGAGAAACTATTGTCATTCTCAATGGATGTAAAAATAGTTTTTGCTCACTTGCTGTTTGAGGTGAAAACATTACTTTAAGAAGTGTGGTTGATTCAATCAGCTCCCCAAATGGGCAGATTTATATGTGGTCATCCTGTTCTATGCATAATCAGGTGTGCGCCCTCAACATTGACAGGAGCACTCAAGACAATGACACAAATTGGCGGAGATCTTTGGAGAGAGATGCGGGCTATAACTCATCCCCGCTTTGTGGATTAGTTCTGGGTGCAGGATGGTAAGTTGGTGGTTGAAGATATCCAGTCTCCAGTGGTGTTGGGAAGATGCTAATGTTACCTTGCTTTGAATTCATCTGCATTTCTTTCTAGGCAGCAAAATAAGTGAGCTAGATTCTTTTTTTGTGTACTGCCATATGTCCATAACACACGTTTGTCACTGGTATGGGCTACTAAATGTCCTAAACCTAGACAGTGGTAGCTGCAAACTAAAACCGGGGAGAGGGAGGAGAGAATTCACTTTCTGTTTCATCCAGGGGTTGTAACTGGTTCAGGGAACAGGACCGAAAACTGGTTTGAGGAACAGAGCCAGAACCCCAATAATGTTCCTGTCTCCAGCCTTAATACCAGTATTTATGCTCCTACAAAAAACGCAACAATGTAGTTTATCTGTCGAAACGGCTGTCTGCCTGGGAAAATCTTTGCCAGTTTGTGTGTGATTAATTAGAGAACAATGGACTAACTTTTTCAATGCTAGTTAGTTATCACGTTTCACAATGGACTTATTAACTACACACAAGTGTGTTAGCTAGCTCTAGTCTAGCTCTCAAAAACTCTAGGCGGAATTATGTGTAATGTAATGGAACTGAGTCATGATCAAGGGCTAGCTCTGGTCCAACGTCAGTTAAGCCAATTCTCTGAAGTTCAAAGACATTCAAAGTTCCTTCTCTCTCTCGGTGGGCCTAATTCAGATGATGCCCAGCAGAGCCCTAGGAAAATTTCCATGCCCACCTACAGTCTGTCCACTGTACCTTGACATGATGAACTCCTTGCTTTCCTTCAAACATAAAGATATAAAACTGTATTTTTTTGTGAAGAATCACAACAAGTGGGACACAATCATGAAGTGGAACTGCATTTATTGGATATTTCAAACTTTTTTAACAAATCAAAAACTGAAAAATTATTCAACTTAAGTTAATACTTTGTAGGACCATTACAGCCCCAGGATGTCTCTATCAGTTTTGACATTGAGAGACTGTCCCATTCCTCCTTGCAAAACAGCTGGCTCAGTGAGGTTGGATGGAGAGCATTTGCAACAGTTTTCAGTTCTTTCCACAGATTCTCAATTCTCTGTTCTGCCATTCTAACACCTGGATATGTTTATTTTTGAACCATTCCATTGTAGATTTTGCATGTTTTGGTCATTGTCTTGTTGGAAGACATTTGTCTCAAGACATCTTTTCTTCCAGAATGGTCCATGTTCCATCTTATAATTTTAACTCTTCCCTGTCCCTGCTGAAGAAAAGCAGGCCCAAACCATGATGCTGCCACCACCATGTTTGACCAGGGTGATGAGCTGTGTTGCTTTTATGCCAAACATAACGTTTTGCATTGTTGCCAAAAAGTTCAATTTTGGTTTCATCTGACCAGAGCACCTTCTTCCACATGTTTGGTGTGTCTCTAGGTTTCTTCCTTTTTATGGATATTTTAAGAAATGTCTTTCTTCTTGCCACTCTTCCATAAAGTTTGTGCAATATACAAATGGACAGAGTCTCCATCAGCTGTAGATCTCTTCATCCAGAGTGATCATGGGCCTCTTGGCTGCATCTCTGTTCAGTCTTCTCCTTGTATGAGCTGAAAGTTTAGAATGGGAGAAATACTTTCCATTTCAATATTATCGTCACAGTGCTCCTTGGGATGTTTAAAGCTTGGGAAAATCCAAATCCGGCTTTAAACTTCTTCACAACAGTATCTCGGACCTGCCTGGTGTGTTCCTTGTTCTTCATGATGCTCTCTGCGCTTTTAACGGACCTCTGAGACTTCACAGTGCAGGTGCATTTATACGGAACTTGATTACACACAGGTGGATTGTATTTATCATCATTAGTCATTTAGGTCAACATTGGATCATTCAGAGATCCTCACTGAACTTCTGGAGAAGTTTGCTGCACTGAAAGTAAAGGGGCTGAATAATTTTGAATAATTTTTCAGTTTTTGATTTGTTAAAAAAGTTTGAAATATCCAATAAATGTCGTTCCACTTCATGATTGTGTCCCACTTGTTGTTGATTCTTCACAAAAAAATACAGTTTTATATCTTTATGTTTGAAGCCTGAAATGTGGCAGAAGGTCGCAAAGTTCAAGGGGGCAAAATATTTTCGCAAGGCACTGTAGCTTGCCCACTCCATAACAAGCTGCTCTTTCAATTGATGAAGTCATTTAATGTCGAGCTAAACTGATTTCAGACATTTAAAACGGAATAGAAAGGAACAATATAAACAGTTACTTTTGAACTGGTTTAGAACTTTATTTTGCTGGGTCGGAACAGTGGAACGGAATGGGGAAAAATGATTGTTCTGTTCAAAACTAAAATGATTTCCCTTCCAAACCCTGGTTTCATCTGCTGCTGGCTAGCTAATGTTCACTCATATGTTTTCCACATATAATTCCTGAAATTACATTTTAACTGAAAAGTTAGGTCCCACTTGGTACGCACCAGATTACCATTATAGTGGTTCGTCCTTTAGAAATTGCAGCGTACTACGGCAGAGCTTGCATGGTGCCCCAGAACTTTATTGCACGTTATTTAAATGTGACCCACTGGTACCATTAACGCTAGTTAGTGCTAGTTTGATCACCAGAGGGCATCTCTGAAAAGCATTTGATAGCCTTAAATAGTGGCTGTACTAGAGAGTTTAAAACATTTTTTTTGTAATAACATTTTAAGAATGTTGCTTAATTAATTTGATTAATATTATGGTGTTTCTATTCCAAGAAAAATTAAAACCCTCTGGGTTTCCGTTAGGATGGAACGGAAAATATGGCGCTGTACAACGTGACGATCGGGAGTAGGTTACACTACTGGGCTATTTAACTAAAGCATCCCTGTGTCGTGCGGGAGACCGGGGCTCAATTCCATGATGGGGAGGAAGGAGTAGGCTGTCCTTGTAAATAATAATTTGTTTTTAACTGACTTGCCTAGTTAAATAAAGGTTACACTAAGAGCATAACATTTCTACCCCTAATTTTCTAATTCTAGTCTAACCAATACCCAAACAGAGATTCAGTGAAAATAAAAATGTCATTGATTAATCAAGACCAGTCCCCATGCTTGTCTCAGAGCAGTGCGAAACGGTGCTAAAATAGTTGTAGACTATTGCTTCAAATCCTATTGTTTCTAACTTCAATATGCTCTTTAAATAAATAAGACCTACACCACTTTTAACCTGTTGCGACTCTAGGGGCAGTATTTTGGAGAAAAAAAACATTCGCGTTTTAAAACGGGATATTTTGTAGGACAAGATGCTCGAATATGTATATAATTGACAGTTTTGGATAGAAAACACTAACGTTTCCAAAACTGTAAAGATATTGTCTGTGAGTATAACAGAAAAATCCAATCCGGAAGTGCCCCATATTTTGAAAGCGTTGCATGCCAATGCGTTCATATTGAGCTGTGAATGTGCTATGAACCAGCTTACGCTTTCTACGTATTCCCCAAGGTGTCTACAGCATTGTGACATAGTTTTACGCATTTATGTTGAAGAATACCCGTAGGGGGCTACATTGCGCAAGTGGTCACATGATGCTCCCAGAGAAAATCTTGCGTAAAGTACAGAGGTAGCCATTATTCCAATCGCTTCTACTGAGAAACCAATTGTCCCGGTGGATATATTATCGAATAGATATTTGAAAAACACCTTGAGGATTGATTCTAAACAATGTTTGTCATGTTTCTGTCGATATTATGGAGCTAATTTGGAATATTTTTCGGCATTGTCGTGACCGCAATTTCCAGTCGATTTCTCAGCCAAACGTGAAGAACAAACGGAGCTATTTCGCCTACAAAAATAATATTTTGGGAAAAAATTAACTTTGTCTATATACCTGGGAGTCTCGTGAGTGAAAACATCTGAAGTTCATCAAAGGTAAACGATTTAATATGATTGCTTTTCTGTGACAAGGTTGCCTGCTGCTAGCAAGACATAATGCTATGCTAGGCTATCGATAAACTTACACAAATGCTTGTTTAGCTTTGGCTGTAAAGCATATTTTGAAAATCTGAGATGACAGGGTGATTAACAAAAGGCTAAGCTGTGTTCCAATATATTTCATTTGTGATTTTCATGAATAGGAAGATTTTTTAGGAAGATTTATGTCCGTTGCGTTATGCTTGTCCTCTTCAAGAGAGAAGTCTCCCACGGCTGTGTTCCCATACGAGGGCGGCTTCTGTCTCGGAGGCAGCTCTCACCTTCACCAGCTTCTCAGTGGTCATGTAGGTGGTCTTGAACCTTGAGTCCAGAAAGGTAGATATTGGTGAGCAGCTCATCTGTTTCAGGGTTGGTGTATTTGTCATTCAGGTAATTGAGGACCCTCATCTTAATCTCTCGGTCAGGTTGGCTTCGCCATCATTTAATTTCAGAACCTCCATATTGAACAGGCTTCAGATAGGACACACTCACGTATGTCTCTTCTGGAGGGGCTTAAGTGCTGCCGTGATAGATTCAAAGACCTCAATGTCTTGTCAGGAGGGTGCAAGGTGCCGTGTTTTTTTTTGTCTGCTGCCAGGACTTGTAGGTTGGCCTTTTCCTGCTCAAGGACTCTTTCCATCATCTGCAGGTGAGAACCCCACCTTGTCGGGGATTCTGTGATGAGCTTGTGGAGGGGCAGACTCAATTTATCCTGTGTACTTATCAGGGCCTTCTGCTGCTTCCTAGAAGAAAAAGAAAGAGAAACGCACACCTATAAAGACGAGGTGCTGGCTAGCGGAGTAGAAACTTGAAAATAAAAATAAAAGAGAGCCGCACACTCTTGGAGCTCAGATGCAAAAATTTAATACCAACGTTTCGACAGCCAAGCTGTCTTCATCAGGGTATAATCACAAACACTGCGGGATGACTCGTTTATATAGCGTCAAAGGACACAGGTGTCTGTAATCATGGCCAGGAGTGGCTTAATATCATTGGTTAATAATCAAATATTAAAATGTCATACAAAGAACAGCATACAAACAAATGGATAGCATACGATCATAGATTAATTTGACTATACAAGTTTACACACAATTACAATGGCAAAGTCACAATAATCACAAGAATGGCATCAGATCAAAGTCTACGTTGAGACCGAAGGGCGCAAGGGTCTTTAAATTAAAGATCCAGGCAGCCTCTCGTTTTAACAATAAATTATCAAGGTCACCCCCTCTCCTAGGGAGGGTGACATGTTTGATGCCAATATAACGCAGAGACGAAATCGAGTGGCCTGCCTCCAAGAAGTGGGCCGCAACTGGATAAGTCAAGTTTTTACACCTAATGGTGCTACGGTGCTCTGAGATACGTACTTTTAATTCGCGCTTTGTTTTACCTACATAATTTTTACCACAAGGACAAGTGCTTCCAACTATAGGAAAATATGCTGACCACTTTCTTGCACACTGGGAAACCAGAGGTTCGTTTTGGACACTCCTCTAGTCCTGGAAACCCGAGCTTCGTTTTGGACACTCTTCTCTGAAAAATAAAAAGGTGAAAAATAATTACATATGAATCACAATTATTCAATAGAAATAACATTGCATCTGCAGTATTTACATACATTTTACAGCATGGATACTGGACATGATTACAAATTGAATCCATCTATAGATGTACATACAGCTGTTGTGATTAAGAGAGCTATATTGCTTTAGAATACGGGATAATTTATTGAGTAGGCTATTTATTATTAAAAGAGATAAGATAGATTCATATATTGAAACCACAGGCTAATGTATCAACTAGAAATAAAAGCAATGTAATGTGTGGATATTGCACAAATTTACAAATATGATATATTTGGATAGCTGTATATATTCGGCTTAAAGTATAAGAAATATCAGGCAGTGTAGTCAGCTATAACTTTAAACAGAGGAAGGAATACAATAGCTTTCTGCATTTTAAGTTGCTGTTTTTAAGTTAAGTTATTTTTTTACCTAGCTCTGTGTGTTTTGGACGTTGAAACTTACCAATAGCAATGTGTAGCTTGTGTCCGAAAAAACCTAGTCTTGTAAATTTGTTCAGCTTCAATGCTGTGACCATGTTAGATTCGCTGTCGGTAGTCATACATACTTGACGCGACTCTTTCAAGCCCCAGGATGAAAGTGCCTCCCTCAGCCCAGCTGCAACTATTTCTCTGATGTGTTGGTCTGAGAAATAAGAGGCATTTGCTTTGCAGCTTCCAGCTGTCGTCATTGTAATGAATTGTGAGGCTAATGTATGGCTCTGTGATCCGGCATGACCATAATTCGGCAGTGGTAGAGAAGAATGCAGCGTTACGGATTTAATTGGCAACTCTGTCCCGACATTCTGTGTAGCGTTCTGGCAGACATGTTTTGCTAAAGTATTTACGGCTCAGGATCTCGTATTTTGCGTCTGGAGTTCGAATCAACTTTATGAAACCGTCTTTCTCCACAGTTTGAATTAGTTCCATGTCTTTCGCTATGTGATACATAATTGCACTCGTTATCTCATTCCACTTATTGCTCTTCTTGTCATAGTGAATACCCCTAACGAATGATGCCTTGAGTGATAGCGGAGTGTGGGTCTGGCTTGAAGATGTCTTGGGACTTGCTCCGGGGGTTTGTTGCACGCATTCTGGTAGATTCCTCATATTCGTGCACATACAGGGTTTTCAGGTGGTGAAAAAGGTTGCTGGTGTTTCCACCTTTGCCTAGCACAATGCACTGACAACTTACACAGTACTGTTTGTTGGTCGAGGTCGGATATCTTAAAGCCAAACCAGTTCCAAACAACAGAAGCCCCCTTTCTTCGAACCAATTCTTTGTTGTCCTGCAAATCAACCTCAATAGCGTTATTTTCCTTGTCTTCAGTCATCCTCAATGCTTGCTTACACTTTTGCGCTTGATTTTTGGACACTTTTGCTAACGAAAGGAGTTTACTTCACTAAATGTTTGCTTACTCTGCAGTTGCGCATGCTTGTTTGTTGACTTTGATTGGCAGGCCGATTGTGTGTAAAGTCCATGCTTCTAGTTGTTTTTATTTGCTAAAAAAGGCTATGTTCTTATTGAAAGAAACAATTTGAACTAGCCCACTAGACTATATGACTCAACTGAAAATTTGTGGAAAAAAACAAAAAAGGTCTTATTTCATACATTTATTAGTTTATTATGATATGCACGATACGGCAAAATCCATACCATGGCACAACGTCATACCAGTATTCACATTCATACCGGTACATGAATGGATACTTCTCCCTCTGCCCCAGATGCCATGGTTGCCCTTCGTTTGAAGACGTAACCTAGAGACAGGTTTTCTCCATCTCCTTAGCTATCTATCATACTCTATTTCCACTGATTTCAAAACGCGGTCCTCCAGAAAGTGGAGAGCAACACTTATGCAGTTTTAATACGTGATAACTTTTTTTTTTTAAGCCACGATAGAGAGGAGCACGATAGAGAGGATTACCTACTACACATACTGACCAGCTCAAATAGACAGAAGCATGCTACACGGCAGACAAATCCGAACTCATCTCTCGGCATGTCCAGCCTACTCATTATCTCAGCCAATCATGGCTAGCGGGAAGGTTCCTGGCTTTTTATGTGGCTAAACCAACTAGCCTCGTAATTTAACAATTGTATTTGTATTTACAGATGGTATACAAGTTTGATAGTAAGGCACATGAAAGTTCACATGTTCCAGAAGGCATTTCTGCCAAAAAACACATTTAGACTTTTAGTGACACTCGACATACGCCTAGTTTCGTGAAATTAGTCAAATATACCTCAATCACACCAACTACCTCGCACCCTGACTTGGTACCGGCATTCCTTGTATATAGCCTCATTGTTATTTTATTGTGTTACTATTTTTTTTATTTGTTAATTTTCTTACTTTTGAATTGTATTGTTGGGAAATTGACTCGTAAGTAAGCATTTCGTGGTAAAGTCTACACCTGTACTCTGCGCATGTGACAAATAAGTTGGAGTTGCCCTGTAATTCAATTGTGCACCAGCAAGAGAGCGTTGTGTTTGGTGGCACTGTTTCTGTAGCGGTGCTTCATAGGGTGGAAGAGTTTACAAAACAAATACCCACATGACTGATACAAATCATCATGATTTCATTCTGCCAGGTAGGTCTACTTTGCAATCAACTTTTAATTGGTAAGGTTTTTGGGAAAAGCCATTAGAAATGACTGTTTAGGCATGCTAACTGGCTACACAACCACACACAGGCGCGCGCACAAGAAGAGGCATTATTTCTTCTGATAGTTGCAGGAATACGATTTACTGATGCATTCTTTTCAGGACTTGAGAAACGAGTGCAAAGGAGTCCTTTTCTAATAAGTTAGTTCAATACATTTAACTTTCTGTGCTCAGTCAGGAGGCTCCACCAATGATTTTCTTTCCTTCAGATCTACATGGTTCACGTGGCTGGTAGAGATCAAAACGGCATATTTGCATCCCTGGTAAAAGAGCTACATCAGCCCTGCCGAACATTTCGCATATCTGGGAGCATTTTTACATTTATTTTCATTGTTCGAGTACTCACTTTATGTTTTTTTTTTTTTTTGTGTACTTGAATGGGAAAAAATAGATTTTTAGAACACAAGGTCAGCACTGGAAAAGAATGCACGCATTTATCTATATGCCAACAAATTGCAACAATGACTAATTTATAGGCATTTATAGGCAAGATTAATTGCTACATTTCCCCATATAGAGCGCATATATTCAGTCAATGAAAAAGCAAGTGCCATTTAAGATTAATTTATTGAAACCGGAATATCAATTTGTTCTATTATATCGTGGAACACAGTATTCAATTTAGTTTATTCTACCTGTTCTTTAGAATTGTATAAACGGATGAACAATTCCACATTGAACACTGCATGGTGATGCACGGACACAACATCTGTTTGGTAAGAAGGCATGTGCTTAATGATTCTGATGTTTAGGGTATTAGCCAAGGCTAACCAATTCTAAAATGGCACTAGCAGATAGAAAACTAGTGCAAAATGGGTTGGGGTTAGCCATCCTTTTGTTTGCCAAAGGGACTAAGTAGCCAGCTAGCTTCCCATCCACGAAGACAAGCCCCACCCCCTCCATATTCATAACGTGGGACTACCCATTCAACATCAGCTTGGCTGAATGCGGCTGGGCCCAGGTCATCTTAAGCTCATCGACGAAGTCTGGTAAAAGAGGCAAGTGGTGCTTGACCGATAGCAGATATTCCCCACCAAACCTGAATGCCTTCCGCCATGCAGGGAGGACGGCCACTCCACTGACAAGCGTGCAGCCGCTTGGTGACATAGCTCAATGAGAGACGCGCTAGAAGCCTGGGATTCCCCTGCTACATCCGTATCAAGGATGTGTGGCTGCCCCAAAGTCAAAACCCTCCATCACAGTCTCAGAAAAAAAAGTTAACCAGCCAGAGAAACCACGTCGTCACCCGAACACGAGTCCTATGTAACAGTGAAGGACACCGACATATCAGCCAGCACTATACCGCCATGCTGGGAGTACAGATCCATGTGGTTCCTAATATCCTGCAACTCAGACTCCACCAAGGTACAGGCACCCACGGGAGGAAAGTGAACTTCTGTCTCACCAAACCTTCTAATGAAAGTTACACGCCTCTCGAGCGAGCTTAGGCGCAACCAGCAACAGTCATCGCACGAGCTGGTTTGGTCCAGAGCAGCCTGAGCATGCAAGGTTCAATTAATCAATCAAATGTATTATAAAGTCCTTTTTACATCAGCCGATGTCAAAGTGCTATATAGAAGTTACACTTACCATAATATATAATTGAATCACATCAGGTGTCATTCTAATGTTACTCAGTAGAGGGCGCTAGCGTGCAATCTTCCTATAGCTATGTTGTACAGAGTTGGGAACTGTCTGTTTTCCTAATTGAGTTCTAATGTCTATGTTATTTATAACTTCAAAATGCATCTTAGAAAGAACGCATACTGTTCTAATTCATTCAAAAAAAATCATTCAAAAACGACTCATCTTGTTTTGAACACAAAGCATGCCACTGAATCCAGGCCATGTCCCAGTATCTAATGTTAGGTTTCTGGAAATTCACGAATGGATAGTGGAGAAATGCAAGATTACATGCAGGGGAAACATGACGTCGCACGATAGGAGAGAGTTTATAAGATCTTATACGGTTTGTTCTATGGTCATTTTCATGAGCTTGTCACTTTTTGTAAATTTAAGCATTTATGTAATCAGAAAAAAACACACACGCTTCATAATTCATAAAGTTCATGTTAACTGATTGCTATTATCTCAGAACATAACGTGTACGATCTCCCAAGCCTGTGTTAACCTATTTTCTGCGTTTATCTCAAAACCCGATTCTTTCCCCCCATGAATGGCTGAAAGAACCAGCAGTAAGGGCGTATTCATTATGATGATTGTTGCCAAAGTTTTGCAACAGAACCCGTTTTACTTCAAACGGAAACCATTTTGCAACGGAAAGGAGAGTTTCCATTGGACAAATTCCGGAAGGTCCCTCCGTTTCGTTCTTGAACGGCGAACTGTTTCCGTTGCAAGAGGTAATGAATGCACCCTGATGTTCCCTCATTCTGACTGAATGGACAAAAGCTTTCAACGTATGTGTTTTCTACTTTCCATAGCATAGGATCAACAGCCTAGTAATAACTTGCGCGTTTCTTATTTCAAACTCTGAGCGCAAACGGTAGTCATCGAAATGTAAACTTGCTGGCTAGTTAGTAGTTACCAGCGAACGAGACCATTCCAGTAGTTTATCCGGTCTGAGATCATTAGCTAGCGAACTACTTACTAATCAGAACCAAAAGCAACACATACAGCAAACTCTCCAAAGTGTGTAATTTTAACCATTTCTTTACAGCGTGCAAACCAGACAACTTGGTGCATTCTGTTGATTTACTAGCTGGCTAACAGTTAGCTGACGTTCGCTAATGCTAGAAAGCCAAGTTGATTAGCCTAGCATAGCGCTCTTACCTTTGTAAAGCTACAAATACAGGCCGTTAAACACCAACAGGAGAAAGTTAAACGAATTAAAAATAAACAAATCCTATTAAAATGTGCGATAATGGCTTATTTGCAAATCTAGATCATTACAGTATATATTCATTTGCAGGTTTATTTTAACTGCTTTATGGTCTGCAGCTCTGACCCCGTTTTCTGAAAATCCGCCATTTTGTTTTACCTTTCAAGGTCCTCAAACATGTTTACGTGAATGAAGTGACATCCTCTATTTTGAAGCGTGTTACATTTGTATCTATAGTGGTATACAGTTTTATGAAGCTGGTCTTATTATAAAATATAGTATACATAAGGATTTCGTAACACTTTAATGCAACTTTTTTTGTGTTGAATATTTCACACTACACATCTGTAAGGATTAGTTGGATGTTTTTATCAATCCGCTCGTTCTGACTGGCTTCCATATTTACCAGCCGTTTACCCTATCCTTGTTCCTACAATGCAAACCTAATTTAAACCACAGGTCTGTTACAGGTTGTCTTTATTGCAGTCGCGCTGCACAGCTCAGAAGATCCCTATAATTTCAATTCAAGGGCTTTATTGGCATGGGAAACATGTGTTAACATTTGCAAAGCAAGTGAGGTAGATAATATATAAAGTGAATATATAAGGTGAAATAAACAAAAATTAACAGTAAACATTACACATACAGAAGTTTCAAAACAATAAAGACATTACAAATGTCATACTATATATATATATATATATATATATATATATATATATATATATATATATATATATATATATATATATATATATATACATATGTATATATATATGTATATACATACATACATACATACATATATATATACAGTGTTTTAACAATGTATGTATATATATATACAGTGTTTTAACAATATATATATATATATAGTGTTTTAACAATGTGTAAAGGACACAAGATAAAATAAATAAGCATAAATATGGGTTGTATTTACAATGGTGTGTGTTCTTCGCTGGTTGCCCTTTTCTCGTGGCAACAAGTCACAAATTTTGCTTCCTATATCATATGGATGTGGTCCATGAGAACACTTATCCAAGCGCAAACACGATTACAAGATTACAAAAAAGACAACCTGGAACGTCATTGATAACATGAAAGATATTGACCAATCAGATGCAAGGTCCAGAAAACATAACTGCGATTTCGGCACGCGGTAACAAGCTCTATCTTTGTTTATTTGGCACAACTGTACTGTGACTAGGGTTGGCATGGCGGATAGGTCAGATGGTAGCATTAGGGTAATTGATAATGATGATAAAACTATTTACACCTGTTGAGAATAGACCTGTAAAGCACAAGACCACTCTTGACGAAGAGTTGGAGTAGAAAGTTCCACAGTTAAGGTAGTGTTATGGTCCCAAGTTTCTGTGTTGTAGTTTGTTTATTTGCATGTTTGTATTTCATGAAATGGCTTCCTGAAATCCCTCAAGCAGCTGATTGGTCGACTCCATGGCTAATTGGAGAGCTGACCCCGCCTCTCATCAAGACGCAGCTGTCTCCAATTACCCATTCCTTCTGAGAGAGAGAAAGAGAGAGAGAGTTGGTCTGTACTCTGTTAGTTTGTTGTATTATCAGATAGAGCTTATTTGATGTCCTATGTTTGTTTGTGAAATTGTTTCATTTGTTTCCAGGGGGGAAGGCACCTAGGGAGTGCTTAGGCAAGATACCCGCGGCATACATATACCCGTAGTATATTCACTGTCTAGGCACACTAGGTAAGACCTGGGCGGACCACCCCCTGTATTTTGGTTAGGGCACCAGGTGGTGCTAAATTAGGTAAGTAGTAGTTAGGCAGTTAAGATAGGAGAGGGGGCTTTGATATTTACTTTCTTTGGTTCTGTTCAGCCCCTTTTCCCTATATTACTGTTTGAAGGAATCAATTCCTAGTAAACGGTAAATTCTCTGCCTTTTGTCATCCTTACTCACACCTACAGTCCATACCTTTTTCACTTCACGGAGAGTTGAGTTGTAGCAGGGTGTTGTGTTCCCTCTTCATAGAGGCGTAACAGGTAGTTCCCAGAAACAGCAAGTAAGTACTTTCAGCCATTGCATTTTACAAAAGCAATTAGGAAAGAGATTGGGGTGATTAAGGATGCCAAATCGCTGGGTTATGGGAAGGAACTGATCATTGCAAACAGTGAAATTCAGCAGGAGAATGTTTTGAGATTGAACTCACAAAATGGGAGTTAGGTGAAATGCCACATTCCCAGTGCTATGTCTAAAATGAGAGTAATTGTTGGGATGTCATTGGAAATTATCATGGAAGAAGTTGAGGCTTCCCAGAAAGGAGAATATAGATATGAAAAGGATCAAAAGCAAAAAAGAGTGGCAGTTGATTAGACACTGCAACTGTACTGTTACAATTTGAGGGGAACCTGTAGAATAGGGTGCAGCTAGGATCACTCGGTGTGCAAAGGTAAAATGAGATGTGCAAAGTGTGGTAGGGATCACAAGCAGTGGCGAGTTTAGCATGTAAATCTTGGTGGCATAGAAAAAATGGGATTCATGCCAGCAAAGCCACTATACAATACATTCATTGCACTATATGGTGGCAAATGGTGGCCACAAACTGTTAGGGCCTACATGAAGCTGAATCCTTACCACCGCTACACCTGGCTATCAGCGGAGCCTTGTCTGGCAGCGAAACATTTCATTCATCCTCATAATTTGCCATTTTAGAAAACATAGCTGATATGGATGACTTGCCAATGTATTCAAACTTTTCTGGTCCATGGCCTTATCCCCTTTTTTGTAATAGACAGTTGGTAGTTACCATCTTGTCTCATTGCTGCAACTCCCCTACGGACTCGGCGAAGGTCGAGAGCAAAGCCGCAATGCTTCTTGAAACTGCTCGCTTAACCCGGGAACCCAGCTGCACCAATGTGTCGGAGGAAACACTTTCGAATTGATGACCGAGGCCAGATGCCTGCAAGCTGACTGCCACAAGGAGTTGCTATAGCACAATGAGAGAAGGACATTCCGGCCGGCCAAACCCTCCCCTAATCCGACGACACTGGGCCAATTCTGCGCCGCCTCATGGGTCTCTCGGTCACAGCCAGGTGTGACACAGTCAGGGATCGAACCCAGGGCTGTAGTGGCGCCTTAGCACTCATTGTTGAATTTGCAATTTCCAACTTGTAATGTTTATGTCCAATGGCCGATGAGCACCAATATGTTTTAATCTATTCAGTAGACTGCTGACTTGATGCATGATGATGACTGCTTGCTAGCTAAGGTTTTGAAAGTATGATGTTGACATGATCAATCAAATCTATAGTAGATATAATGTGATTTGACAATTTTATCTGTGGCCAATGACCTTGAGCCTTCTTGGATGGGCACTTCTAATGTAAGTCTATGGCAGTCCCCAAGGGGCTTGAATTTTCTAGCTCTACCTGTAGATTTTGCGGTGACGTAGTGTCCTCATGAGTGACAGAACACTGAGCCAATCACGACGCAACTAGAGAAAATGACCAACCCCTATGCACCGTATTTTCCGCTGGCTGCCCCACCACCACAGAAAGCACTGAGCTAGGCTGAAACACCTGCATTTTGGAGCTGCCTTATTCAAGAAAGCTAAAAATAGACCATGTCTGTATGGAGCTTTATTTATTTTCAATTATTTTTTTTACATTGTTTGCAAAGTGATGTGTGACTTGTTTTAATGCCAAAATAATATGCCAGCTAAACAGGTGGAGCTCTGCATGAATGACGCATTGCCACTGATCACAAGTATGGGAAATGTGACATTCATGCTAAAGTTAAATGTTGTGACTGAGAACAGTGCAGCATATGGAGGATGTGAAGTACAACAGAAAGCCATGGAAGCGCACAGGTACAACATTACAATGTATCCTATGCTCAGGCTGTTCGGAAAGTGAATAACAAACCAAGTGTTCAAAATACTCCAGATACAACATGGATGGATAGTGGTCGCTCCGAGGACGCCAGTGGAAACTCAGCTGATTGTTAATGTGATATGCAAGCATAAATTATCGATAACAGAGAACCATGGTAGTAGATCGTGTCAACTTCTTGACCTTTATGTGTAGGGCAATCAATATGACTGCAACACATAAGAGCAGGACTGCACAAATAAAAGAAGTAGTGAAGGCAGCCAAAGACATTCTGGGGATTTCTGAAGTTACGGTAGAGGTGATACATCGGATGCTGAACCGAATGGCAAATGATCAGGATAATACATAGTGTTATGGTGTTCCTTGTTGTCCAATGGAATGCTAGGAGTTTGAAAGCCAATGGAAAGGAATTTAAGTTTATACATGATTAAGATGCTTTACCGGACTTGGTGTGTGTATACAAGAAACATTTCTTAAACCTCAATTGGATTATATTATACCTGTGTTTATCTCGGTGAGAAGTGATAAAATAGAAGGTTCAGGTGGTGGGTGTGCTACATTTATCAAATAAGTTGGAGCACATGAAGCAATTAATGGTTTAAAAGAACATGAATGTGTGGCAGTGGAGATTTGTGGAGAAGGGGGGTAATATCACATTGTTTAATTACAATAATCATTTTATGCCCATTTCTGTATATATATATATATATATTTTTACCTTTATTTAAATAGGCAGTCAGTTAAGAACAAATTCTTATTTTCAATGACGGCCTAGGAACAGTGTGTTAACGGCCTTGTTCAGGGGCAGAACGACAAATTTTCACCTTGTCAGCTCGGGGGTTTGATCTTGCAACCTTTCAGTTACTAGCCCAACGCTCTAACCACGAGGATACCTGCCGCCTCAATGAATTAAACATACTTGTGAAATCCAGTTCAGGTGATAAGGAGATAAAGTGTGGAGATGTAAATGTGCGTAACTGCTTGTGAGGCAGCAATATCACAGATGACAATAGTTTAGTGGTTAAAGATTTTATGGAGTGCAGGGGACAAGTTTGTATAAATGATGGTCTGGGTACACGGGTAAATGTGAGTTAATAAAGCTGCATACAAATATGGTCTTTTTTTTGCTTTCGTAAGGCAGGTCCAAAATGCAGCTGTTTCAGGCTAGCTCAGCGCTTTCTGTGGTGGTGGGACAGCCAGTGGAAAATATGCCACATAGGGGTTTGGTAATGTTCTCTAGTTGCACCTTGATTGGCTCACGGGGACACTACATCACCGCAAAGTCTACAGTGAGACTCGAAAATTCAAGCCCCTTGGGTGCTGCCATAGATTTACATAAGAATTACCTATCCAAGAAGGCTCAAGGTCATTGGCCACAGATAAAATTATGTAAAATCACGTTATAGCTTTGATTGTACTGATCATGTCAACATCATACTTTCAAAATCGTAGCTAGACAAGCAGTCATCATGCATCAAGTCGGCAATCTACTTGCAAATCCTTGTCATATGAAGATAAATTATATATAAAACATATCGGTGCTCATCGGCCATTGGACATAGACATTACGCAACAAGTTTGAAATTGCAGATTCAACATTGAGTGGTTTGGAACGAATCAGTAGCTAACTCCAAGCATTGCGAAGCAATCACTAACCTGCTATTCAGTGGAGAGGGTGTTTGGTCCAAGTCTGCTATTTTAAGGGTCTCTTTTCCAAGCTTAAAAGGATAAACATTCCCATGTTACACCATGGGCCAGCAAAGGTTGAATATATTGGCCATGCTGTCAATCCAGCATGACTTCTACCACGTTCAAAACAACTGGAAACTCGGAACTGGGAAATCTCATATTTCAGCAAGTTCAAGACAACTGGGAACTCTGGGGGGGAAAAAAACTAACTCAAACTGGAAAAATATGTTTTGAATGGTCCTCCAACTCTGAATTCCAAGTCCAGAACTCGGACCTCTTTCTAGAGCTCCGACCTGAAGATCACTAACGTCATGATTCGACATAGTTTTTTTCAGAGTTCCCAGTTGTCTTTGAAAGCATCATAAATCCATATAATGCCAGACTTTGATGACGAAGTTTGATGACAAAACTTGCCCACAAGAAGGACCGCAGGCCTGTTCAAGTGAACACAGCACAACAAGGTGAGTCCAATAATGTATTGTGTGCTGCTGCATAAATTTTGTCATATGCAAGGGAGATATGTATACTGTAGCTAAGAAAGTAATACGAAGCCTATGTTGTGTCCTAGCCTATGTGCCTCTCCCTACTGTTTTCGAGAAATGTCATCATCAAATATTGTAAGAGCTTTCATTGTCTGTTTATGTGCCCCCTTTATTTATCCTACGGTTCTGACTTGGTGTACAGGGAGAATACTGTAAAAGAAAAGCCCATGTTCTGAATTCTGTCGCTGTACATTTCAAAAGTGCTGAACAAATAGTTATATTGACTACGTCTTTCTTAGCTCGCTCATTAATGTCTTTATCTAAATTATGGATTCCCTCTTATCCGCTTGTCGTCCCCATGTGCCACAGCTTGTACTGTCAGTAGAAACCACATTTATTTAAGCAAGTCAGCTATGTTTTTTTTAAAGGAAGTAAATGAGGCTTAATTAACTGTTTTGCTGCTAGACAAGGCTCTGCTGATAGCCAGGTGTAGTAGTGGTAAGGATTCACTCCATGGTGCTGAAGAGAAAGCTATGCTGTTGGGACAGCTTTATATAGGCCTATCTGTTTGTCACCGTTATCGTGCAATTCATGTATTGTTTAGTGGCTTTGCTGGCATGCAAATATAAACTTTTTATATAGATTTTTTTACTTTGACCCACCAAGATTTACATGCAAAAATAGCCATTGGGCAGTGATCATTTCCCAGTCATGTGCATCATAGATCTTCACATACTGTAGCAGTCAAAAGTTTGGACACACCTACTCAATCAAGGGTTTTTCTTTATTTGTATTATTTTCTACATTGTAGAATAAAAAATGAAATAACACATACGGAATCATGTAGTAACCAAAGAAGTGTAAGGGAGACATGTCCTTGAGTGGCCCTACTCAACCGTAGCATTGAGGTTCCTTTGTCTTCTTCAACCTCGTGTTGCGTTTTGGGGTGGTGACTAATCGTAGACCTCGGCAGCAGCACGTGGTCATCCTCGTCTGGTATGTTAATTCTTAACTCAAATGGTTGTTCTAGAGTTTTCCCTATTAACGTTTCACTTTACTGTGGCAATTGTGATTGAATCAATGCAATATTAGCCACTTTTAATGCAACATACAGAAACAAAACAAACTGCAATAATTGTATTTTTTGTTTATAATTTTTTTTGTACTTTTTTTTTACCCCTTTTCCCTCCCAATAACGTGATATCCAATTGCTATTTACAGTCTTGTCCATCGCTGCAACTCCCTTATGGACTCGGAAGAGGCATGCGTCCTCTGAAACAAAGCCCGGCTTCTTGACACACTGCTCGCTTAACCCAGACAACGCTGGGCCAATTGTGCGCTGCCTCATGGGTCTCCCGGTTGCAGCCGGCTGTAACACAGCCTGGGATCGTCACTGGGTCTGTAGTGACGCTTCTAGCACGGCAATGCTGTGACTTAGACAGCTGTGCCACTCTGGAGGTGACTATGCAGGAGATTTTGTTGTAAGCCGATCTCTTCGGAGTAGGACTCTATTGCATTGACACGCACTACTCAGCCCATACTCTACACAGACCGGTGTGGAATAAACAATCAGAGCTGCAGTAGGCCTATATGCAAATAGACCATTGCCATGGATCTGTGCCATTTTACTTTGAACTGGATTGTGTTTACAACTAAGCAGTTGTGAGTGCATGTGGCCACGTGTACACATTTTGTTCATATCCTTTACTAGTTAGTGAGTTCACTCTGCACTGTGATTACTATTATTTGACCATGCGGGTCATTTATGAACATTTGAACATCTTGGCCATGTTCTGTTATAATCTCCACCCGGCACAGCCAGAAGAGGACTGGCCACCCCTCATAGTCTGGTTCCTCTCTAGGTTTCTTCCTAGGTTTTGGCCTTTCTAGGGAGTTTTTCCTAGCCACCGTGCTTCTACACCTGCATTGCTTGCTGTTTGGGGTTTTAGGCTGGGTTTCTGTACAGCACTTGGATATATCAGCTGATGTAAGAAGGGCTATATACATGTATTTGAGTTATTAGCCCATTCATAGGTCATTTGTAGTCAGCAATAGGGGAGTGATTGCTTCCTACAAGAGCACAAAACATGTACATTTCCATACATATTTGAAAAGCGAGTCAGGTAAAGAGATTTTTTTTGTCTTAAGGGGGTAGTGTTATATTTTGAGACTGGCCTGAAAAAACTAAGTAGCCAATAGGCAGAGGGTGGCATGATTTGTCTGATTCGCGGTAATAATGGTATGAGAATAATGCATTTCATTTTGTAAAGTGGCTTCTTGCATCAAACACAACATGTTCAGTCATCTTGTCTGAAGGACAAGTGGATAACCAGGTTAATGTCAAGCCCTGCATGTTTGAATGTAGGCCTACATTAAACACCACACATTGGCTGCTACTGTAGGCTGAATGATAGAACAGCTATTTACATGTAACAATGTTTATAGGATGCATTTTCTCCATTGTTTTATATGGTAGCCCAATCTGGTAGACCTACATTATGACCAAATAGCCACAGTAGCCTACATAGCCACTGTTAACTGTAACTTCCTATGCGGGTACAGTACAACCTCGGAATTCACAGTAAACATTCACTGTTCAAGTTTGCACTCAGCAGTCCTTTAAATTTGCTCAGTGCTGTAAAAAAATTAGAGGGAACATTGGTCTACTTCCTGGGAGATCCAAATCAACATGGAGGCGTTGGTCAGGGTTGCACACCACACCAGGCTTAGGGTCTTTGTGAGCAGCTGCGTGGCCACACTGGACCCTGAAAGGAACTCTGTTCCCAGATACATCTTCATTGGGAAAATCTCCTACTAACTTAAAGCGGCTTGTGTAAGAATATTTTAAGATAAATACACAACAGAGAGGACTAAAGGTCAAGAGGGAATTAATGAATAATGTAAATAGTTATTTTTCTGTAATAGGGAAATAATGATTTAAATGGTCAGAGACACGGGAGGAATTTCAGTCCAGGACTCAGTTACATGTGGCACGTTCTCATTGGTCCGAATTGTCTATACATTGAGCCTGAAACAGGATACATGTTATTTGGCCATTGGCCCAGTTTTATTGCAAGGAATTCCAATTGGTCAACATCCTGTCACTTTGTTCTGTGGAGAATCACTGAGAACAGGGAAGAATGACCATCTACTTCCCCGCATAACAACTATGATTTGTTCTCTTTGAATAAACCTATTTTTCTCCCCTGATTTGCTTTGGGGTCTGTGTTATTGAATAATACCATCAACTGCTAACACTACCTAAAATGATTGTCCTCCGGCTGTCCCTGTATAAAAACTTTTTTCAGGTAGAACCTTTCCGCCAAAGGGTTCTTTGTTGGGTAGCAAGGAAGAGGAAACAATACATTGAATGTATTCTGACCCTGATCTTTCCCCTCCAGGTGCTTGATGGACTCCCAGTTGCCTGCCGACCAGTCAGGGTTCATACGTAGAACCCAGGATGACCAGGCCTACAATGGTTATTCAGATTTATAAGTACACTGTATTGAGTAGTCATACACTGTGTGGCCCAATTTCAATTGGCCTCTTTAGTGTCACCATGTAAGTCTGAGCAAATGTGCCTAAATATACAATTGTGTGTTGTCTTTGTGAGCAGATTAGTGTTTAATCTGTGATCATTTTTGTTTGTGTGATTTTGTAATGTCCCAAGAACAATAAAATAAAAAGTTATTTATTTAGTTTTTCGTCCAGTTTTTCCAGTTGTACATCATTTCCCACCTTATGGCAGACCTTGTCATAGACCATGCAGAGCCTAGCAACCAGGCATGTTCTGACTTACTTCCAATTTACCCATTGTCAAGCTGGGCCCTCCTTAGATACTGTTACTGGGCTGTGACTTCTCCACTGGGATAACCATAGCATTTGTTACAAGATGGTGTGTTCTTGGTCCATGAGTACATCTTCTTTCATACATTTCAGATGGCCAATATGGTTGAGAAGGAGGCAAGGAGATGGGTTTTAGGAATGGAAGAAAAACCCATTGAAAGAGCCATGGTGTCTTGACTGCAAATGCATTAGTGAGCGTTGACCCTGCATGCAGTTAATGAAAATGTTGTCCTTTTAGTATGGGACAGGATACCACTTTGGGACCCATGATGGTCTTCCCAACCAAACAGAAGAGTGCACCTTTAACTCCACGGGGAGGGATGGTGTCCATATCCCTGGCGTCCCCTCCAGTACATGGGACAGGAGGCCCAGTCGACTGGAAAGGACTTGAGGTGGTACTTTGGCTGTCTGAAATGACATTATGTTGTTATACCTTATGTATGCGGTGGTCAAAAGTACTGCACTCTAAAGGGGGCCGTTAGGCACACTTTTCATATTCATATATGCTACCAATTCTTGCAACACTAGCTATTACATTTCTTTCCTGGACCTTATTATGCCCAATCCCAAAATGCTGGTAGTCCCTTGGGCCCGATGGTCAGTCCTGACAGACAACAGGCAAGGTTTCGTTAGCTCTACATGATGGCCTCTTCAGGCAGAAAGGACTAATCGGTCCCAAGGAGGTAATGACTTTCCTGGTTTGGATGTGTGGTAATTGAATGTAGGCTCTGTGCTAACTATAGTCTGTTCTCAGAGCTGGAGCCCATCCCAGACCCAGAGTTCATTCCTGAGCCTATTGGAGACTTTGGAGCAGAGTTTACCACAGAGAAGGAGGGTCTGATTGAAGATCTAGGAAAGAGAAGGATGAAGCCAAACCTTTGGTTGACAAGGATCATTCTAAGATTGGAACTCATGGTGGGTATGTGAATTTCAAGAATGACTCCCCCTAAAAAGCAACTAATCCCTTTGATAACTGCATATGTGGCAAACATTTATTCTAGTGTCAAAATTGACTACAAAGTGTAAATAGGATAGTTTTGGTCATAATTAGTCTAAAATGGAGTTTAGAACCTCAGTGCTTCACAACGAGTAAATTAAGTTTGGATAACCATTGTCAATAAATCATGTCCCCTTTTTTGAAAAGCTCCATGTGCAAATCTAGGTAGCTAGCTAAAATAAATAATGGATGCAGATATGGTGGTAGCTAACTCCATGTCTGAGTCTGACTAATACAGTGAACTAGGCGCAACAAACCGCAACGGTGTCACTCGCCTGAATCAATCCAATCTGGAGCTAGTCAGTCTAGATCTTGTAAAGCATAGAATTAGGGTTACCACAGCCACAAAGTCAAAAGTGGCTATATTGTAGAAATTCATGAAAACAAAAATATTTTGGTCTTAAAGGTTAGGCATGAGGTTAGCAGTCTGGTTAAGAATTTTTGGAAATGGGTGGTGTTTACGACTTTGTGGCTGTGGTAACTAGTGATGACCTAGAATTGGCTTGACCAGATTTACTGCAATGTGTGTTATGTGAAAAGTTGTATTAAAAAATAACGGGTTTCATGAACTAGTAGGTTAATAACCCAGCCAAGCAGATACAAGTAGTGGTCATTTTGGTCACTTCGTTTACCATTCTATTTCTCTACACATCATGATATCTGAAGTGAAATAGAAAGGTAAATGCAGCGATCAGGTTGGTTCCACCATGCTAATCATAACCACTATTAATAATACAGATGTGATTCTGATGGTCACAGAGAATCAGAAAACCAGTCAGTATCTGGTGTGACCACCATTTGCCTTATGCGGCATAACACATCTCCTTCGCATAGAGTTGATCAGGCTGTTGATTGCACAGCCATTGAAGAGGAGTGGGACAACATTCCATAGGCTACAAAGTTGCTGGATATTGGCGGAAACTGGAACATGCTGTCATACACGTCGATCCATATTATTCCAAACAAGCTCAATGGGTAAAATGTCTGGTGAGTATGCAGGCCATGGAATGACTAGGACTATTTTAGCATACAGGAATTGAATACAGATCCTTGCGACATGGGGCCATGCATTATGATGTTGAAACATGAGGTGATGCATTGGATGAATGTCACGACAATGGGCCTCAGGATCTTGTCAGGGTATCTCAGTGCATTCAAATTGCCATCGATAAAATGCAATTGTGTTCGTTGTCCGTAGTTTATGCCTGCCCATAACCCCACCACCACCATGGGGCACTGTTCACAACATTGACATCAGCAAACCGCTCGCCCACAAGACGTCATACCATCTGCCCAGTACAGTTGAAACCGTGATTCATCCATGAAGAGCACACTTCTCCAGCGTGCCAGTGGCCATTGACGGTGAGGATTTGCAAACTGAAGTTGGTTACGACACCAGACTACAGTCAGATCAAGACCTTGGTGAGGACGACGATCACACAGATTAGCTTCCCTGAGGCGGTTTCTGACCGTTTGTGTAGAAATGTTTTGGTTATGCAAATCCCAGGCTGGCATGGTCCTGGGCCAGCATGGTTTAATGTGGTCTGTGGTTGTGAGGCTGGTTGGACGTACTACCAAATTCTCTAAAATGATGGTAGAGAAAAAGACATAATTCTCTGGCAACAGCTCTGGTGGAAATTCCTGCAGTCAACATGCCAATTGAACCCTCCCTCAAAACTAGAGACAGCTGTGGAATTGTGTTGTCAGAGTAGCCCTTCATTGTCCCCAGCACAATGTGCACCTGTGTAATGATCATGCTGTTTATTCAGCTTCTTGATATGCCACACCTGTCAGGCGGATGGATTATCTTGGCAAAGAAGAAATGCTCACTAACAGGGATGTAAACAAATGGGTGCACAACATTTGAGAGAAATAAGCTCTTTGTGCGTATGGAAAATGTTTGGTATCTGTTATTTCAGATTATGATACATGGGACCAACACTTTACATGTTGTGTTTATATTTTTGTTCAGTTTAGTTTGACAATGTGTTTCTGTCTTTATCATTATGCACTGCATACTAGCTAGAGCAGGGGTGGGAAAACTTTTTGGCTCAAGGGCCACATCGGGATTTTGAAATTCAACAGAGGGTCACATTTTTGGGGGACCTCCCAAGTGGCGCAGCGGTCTAAGGTGTCACTACCGACCCGGGTTCGATCCCAGGCTGTGTCACAGCTGGCCGTGTCACGCACCGCTCTTGACCTTCACCTCTCCCGAGTCCATAAGGGAGTTGCAGCCATGGGACAAGTCTGTAACTACCAATTGTATACCATGGAATTGGGGGGAAAAGGGTAATTGAAGTGGCTCCCCTTGAGCTAGAGTAATCAGAAATACTGCCTTATTTGTTAAGAACGCCGACTTAAGAGCTTTAGGATAATATCCTTTGCAGTGTTTTACGGGGGTATCTAATGAGTTCAAGATGGTCAGGGCAGATATGTCATTCTTTTTCATTATAATTGAGGGCAGATTCAGTCCAATTCTAGTCCAACTCAGATGTACAAATTATCAGAGGGCATATTCCGTAGACTCGACAAACAAGAATGTTGCACATGGAAAGTATGGAAACTCTTTTCACATGTTTCTGCAAATCCTAACATTCCTAGATTTCTTTGGCCTGCATTGGTTTCCTGAGTTTGCAAAGCCAGACCTATCGCTAGTCACAAGTCTCAAGGTTCCTGATTAATCAAGTTACAAGGCATTCCTTTGAAAATTGGGCTTGCAATGTTGGGCTTGTTATAAAGGGTCTTATGAGGAACAGGGTCTTAGGTCTGGTTAATATATCAGCCAAACACATATGATATGTTTGTCTGATGGCGTGGCACGCAACCATTGGTTGATGCAATGCCTACGCATCTAGTCGGGCAGGAACTCTACCTTTGCTACTGTCAGAAATGCACATGAGACTGCCACAGTAACTGTTCTTCCGATTTGAACAAGCCAGATATGCGAAATTATCAGGTGACGATTCACACTGTGGCTGCGTTTTAGACAAGCGGCCCAATTGTTTATTTTTTCCACTAATTGGTATTTTGACCAGTTACATCAGCCTTAAAAAAAGATCGGATGTGAAAAGATCTGTGATTGGTCAAAATAGAAATTTGTGGAAAAAAATCAGAATTGGGCTGCCTGTGAAATACGGTCCCTGAACCCTACGGACAGTGTATGCCAATATGAAGGCCAATCGGCAACACACCTGATTCTTCCAATCATAGTCTTAATTATTTTTTTTATTTTTTTAAGGCATCATGGCGATGAAAATGGGCAGGAAACCTTGGGGAGTAATGGCGGCAGGTAGAGGGTTAGGATGAATTATCTGCGGTGGCAGGTGTGTTGAAGACTGACGACTTCGGGCCTCGTCCCGATGCTTACAAGGATGATTCTTACCCAGTGGGGGCAAGATTTTTGGGGAGAATGGATCCTTGCCTTCTGGCTGATCCATATGTGGTGGCAGGATTGTTGGAGAAGTGGTTGGCCTGTTGAATCGGTGAAAGTAACTCTAAGTGGATATATGATGATTTTCATCCAGAGAGAGCTGACACTCCGCGCCTTGGTACAAGAACTGTGACTTTCTTTGCACTCCGCAGCAGGGCGCCATTGAAAGGAGTGATAACTGGAGTGACGCTAAGTGTTGAGGAGGACCAACAGAAATGGAGGATTCCCGGTGTTTGTGACTCATGTCGCTTGGTGCGACACAGACCCGGTGGAGAGCGTGGTGAAACGGATACTGTCTGTCCTGAGGAGTTTTGACGCAGAGTCTTTACCCAACAAAGTCAAGTTAGGATGGGTTAGTTATCCTGTGAGAGTTTTTGTCCCGAATCCATTATGGTGTCTTATGTGCCAAGCTTATGACTATGTGTAAGAGGGAGATTCCTAGATGTGAGAAGTATGCATTAGGGCATGAGACAAAGGAACGTGTAGTATCTGTGGAAAAAGTTGTGTGTGTTAACTATAGTGGTACTCATGGTGCTGGAGATCAGAAGTGTCTGGTGAGAGAAAGGCTGGTTGAGGTTGGCAGGATCAGTGTAGTTCAAAAGGTATCGTATGAGGAGGCAGTGAAGAGAGTCGTAGAGGAAGATGGGTTCAGGGCGAGGGATCGTAAGAGGCTCTCTATGAGTAGGCCGAGGCCAATAGTGATTGGAAATAACATGTTTCAGTAAGGTTGGCTTCTTAGCATTCATAGCCATGGTTATTAACTGTACTGCAGAAATGGAACATAAACCACAGAAAATATATGTTGTGGTGGCAGCTGCAGAGAAGTACATAGGTGTACAAGATTTTCCTACTGAGGTGTGTTGAACGGTCTTGTCCTGTCCTCCCAGGCTGCGGGCCTGGTGTACGATCAGATGTAGAATGGTGTTCTGAATGTTCATAAACCGAACTTCAATTAAACAACTCGGTCTGTTACCAAGAATTTGTAAGGTTCTTGTTGAAATTAAACAGGGCAGAGGCCAGTCTACAATAGTCAGCAACGTTTATTTACGAGAGCTCTACCAATCATATCATGTACATTGGTTTATATATCTCCCATTTCGTCATAAATGTCCCTCCTCTCAGACAATGACAATATAGTTTACAAGTCTTCTCCTACATTGCATACATTGCTTATCACATCCTGCCACATGTTACACAATCTACTGCAAGCCCAATCTTTCTCCCTAGGTGGGGAGACTTCCTTCCCTGTTATCAGTTTCACAGTGGTCACAAGTTGTCTGCCACAGTTTCTTGCCTGCTAACAGTCCCTCTTTCTTATGGACAAACATTCTTCATCATTATACAGAGAAAGTGTAGAATTGTGTTAGATATAGTCCTATCTTTACTTTAAATGTATACATCATTTAATCATTATACACTGCTCAAAAAAATAAAGGTAACACTAAAATAACACATCCTAGATCTGAATGAATGAAATATTCTTATTAAATACTTATTTCTTTACATAGTTGAATGTGCTGACAACAAAATCACACAAAAATGATAAATGGAAATCAAATGTATCAACCCATGGAGGTCTGGACTTGGAGTCACACTCAAAATTAAAGTGGAAAACCACACTACAGGCTGATCCAACTTTGATGTAGTGTGTGTGGCCTCCACGTGCCTGTATGACCTCCCTACAACACCTGGTCATGCTCCTGATGAGGTGGCGGATGGTCTCCTGAGGGATCTCCTCCCAGAACGGGCGGGCCAGTCCATAGCATCAATGCTTTCCTCTTGCAGGAACTGCTGACACACTCCAGCCACATGAGGTCTAGCATTGTCTTGCATTAGGAGGAACCCAGGGTCTGAGGATCTCATCTCGGTACCTAATGGCAGTCAGGCTATCGCTGGCGAGCACATGGAGGGCTGTGCGGCCCCCCAAAGAAATGCCACCCCACACCATGACTGACCCACCGCCAAACCGGTCATGCTGGAGGATGTTGCAAGCAGCAGAACGTTCTCCACAGCGTCTCCAGACTCTGTCACGTCTGTCACATGTGCTCAGTGTGAACCTGCTTTCATCTGTGAAGAGCACAGGGCGCCAGTGGCGAATTTGCCAATCTTGGTGTTCTCTGGCAAATGCCAAATGTCCTGCACGGTGTTGGGCTGTAAGCACAACCCCCACCTGTGGATGACGGGCCCTCATACCACCCTCATGGAGTCTGTTTCTGACCGTTTGAGCAGACACATGCACATTTGTGGCCTGCTGGAGGTCATTTTGCAGGGCTCTGGCAGTGCTCCTCCTGCTCCTCCTTGCACAAAGGCGGAGGTAGCGGTCCTGCTACTGGTGGGTTGTTGCCCTCCTACGGCCTCCTCCACGTCTCCTGATGTACAGGCCTGTCTCCTGGTAGCGCCTCCATATTCTGGTCACTACACTGACAGACACAGAAAACCTTCTTGCCACAGCTCGCATTGATGTGCCATCCTGGATGAGCTGCACTACCTGAGCCACTTGTGTGGGTTGTAGACTCCGTCTCATGCTACCACTAGAGTGAAAGCACCGCCAGCATTCAAAAGTGACCAAAACATCAGTCAGGAAGCATAAGAACTGAGAAGTGGTCTGTGGTTACCACCTGCAGAACCACTCCTTTATCGGGGTTGTCTTGCTAATTGCCTATCATGGAGTTACATTGGGGCAAAAAAGTATTTAGTCAGTCACCAATTGTGCAAGTTCTCCCACTTAAAAAGATGAGGCCTGTAATTTTCACCATAGGTACACTTCAACTATGACAGACAAATTTAGAATAGAAATCCAGAAAATCACATTGTAGGATTTTTAATGAATTTATTTGAAAATAAGTATTTGGTCACCTACAAACAAGCAAGATTTCTGGCTCTCACAGACCTGTAACTTCTTATTTAAGAGGCTCCTCTGTCCTCCACTCGTTACCTGTATTAATGGCACCTGTTTGAACTTGTTATCAGTATAAAAGACACCTGTCCACAACCTCAAACAGTCACACTCCAAAATCCACTATGGCCAAGACCAAAGAGCTGTCAAAGGACACCAGAAACAAAATTGTAGACCTGCACCAGGTTGGGAAGACTGAATCTGCAATAGGTAAGCAGCTTGGTTTGAAGAAATCAACTTTGGGAGCAATTATTAGGAAATGGAAGACATACAAGACCACTGATAATCTCCCTCGATCTGGGGCTCCACGCAAGATCTCATCCCGTGGGGTCAAAATGATCACAAGATCGGTGAGCAAAAATCCCAGAACCACACGGGGGACCTAGTAAATGTCCTGCAGAGAGCTGGGACCAAAGTAACAAAGTCTACCATCAGCAAGGGCATTGAAGATGAAACGTGGCTGGGTCTTTCAGCATGAAAATGATCCCAAACACACTGCCTGGGCAACGAAGGAGTGGCTTCGTAGGAAGCATTTCAATGTCCTGGAGTGGCCTAGCCAGTCTCCAGATCTCAACCACATAGAAAATCTTTGGAGGGAGTTGAAAATCTGTGTTGCCCAGCAACAGCCCCAAAACATCACTGCTCTAGAGGAGATCTGCACGGAGGAATGGGCCAAAATACCAGCAACAGTGTGTGAAAACCTTACAGAAAATGTTTGACCTCTGTTATTGCCAACAAAGGGTATATAACAAAGTATTGAGATAAACTTTTGTTATTGACCAAATACTTATTTTCCACCATAATTTGCAAATAAATTCATAAAAAAATCCTACAATGTGATTTTCTGGATTTTTTTCCCCTCCTTTTGTCTGTCATAGTTGAAGTGTACCTATGATGAAAATTACCTGCCTCTCTCATCTTTTTAAGTGGGAGAACTTGCACAATTGGTGGCTGACTAAATACTGTTTTGCCCCACTATGCATTGTGTTGTTTAAGTGTTCCCTTTATTTTTTTGAGGAGTGTACATAAAATTCAAAACAAATGGTGGTGAGGTTTTAAGATGGTAGGGCAATTTTATTATATTTTCCTGTCCTTTTCCCCTTCCATTTTGTGTCACAGTGTAAGGAATTCACACTCCAGAATAGTAGGTGGAAACACAGGGCTAGATAAGATAAATAGATTAATAGGGTGGCCGTGACCGGCCTCACAATCCAGTACAGTAGGTGGCGTGTATGCACCTTTCAGTTGCTTGCTATCAGGGTAGTATTACCGAATGGGTACGCAGGGCATGTTCCGGGGCCCCTAAATTGCATATGATAGCAAAATGTGTAGAATTGCAGGAAATTTGCTTTAAAATTGCAAAATGTTCTCAGCCTCATGACAAAATGTGTAGAATATCATGTTTTTTTTGGGGGGGGTGACAAATGCAGTCCTCCAGCCCTAATCCAACAATGCAAATTGAAAGGTGTTTATTGGGTTCGGTAAGATGGCAGAAGCAGGTCTTCTCTTTGAAACTGAAGGCGTGTTGAGTGGAGATGAGTGAGAAGGAATGGACTACTGGTAGAGTAAATGTATTATTATTCGACATTCTGGCATGTAAGGAAACGTTCCACATTTTTTGCACTGTTTAGTTTGACTGTACCAGAAGCCAGGACGCATAGGAACTGAGAAGTGGTCTTTGGTCACCACCTGCAGAACCACTCCTTTATTGGGGGTGTCTTGCTAATTGCCTATAATTTACACCTGTTGTCTATTCCATTTGCACAACAGCATGTGAAATGTATTGTCTATCAGTGTTGCTTCCTAAGTGGACAGTTTGATTTCACAGAAGTGTGATTGACTTGGAGTTACATTGGGTTGTTTAAGTGTTCCCTTTATTTTTTTGAGCAGTGTATATATTTGTTATTACACAGAGTTAATGTGATTCGTCTTTGATAGACCTAATTGCCAGATGCCAATCAGTCTTAAAGCATTCTGTTTTTTCATTGAATGCAGGCTGGGTCAAATCCTATATATCAGAGCATTGGATAAGCTTTAATAATATGGAATATTTTTTTTTACATCGGGTACAAGACAATTTTATTGTACCATGTGAAACTCCTATCATGAGTCGGCCTATATACTACTAGGCTATCTGCTGGGATTTCAGTTGGATATCCCGAGCAGGGAAGGGGATGTAGGGGCGTAAAGATACGTCTATGTAGCCTATAACGTCACACGCCGCGTTGGCTACTGGCAGTGCAGGGATAGCTTTGTGCCCCCTCTTTCCCTACTCAGTTCATACCTAAAAAGTTGTAGGAAACTGTACGAATTTCAGCGTACCTGAGGGAATTAACAAAACTGGAAAGCGACCGAATAATTAATGTATGCAAGGACAGCTGCAAGTAACCAACCAACCGAAGCAGTTACATGGTCGCGATTTCAGAAGTAGAATAGTTTGCTGAGGGTAACTTTACGGTCAGACCTCGTCCACTCGTACTGTTCTACTCGGTGTGTAAAGTTCTGAGGGACCGAAAAAGGCTGCTGAAATGGCGGAAACCAAAATAATCTACCACATAGACGAGGAGGAGACGCCGTATCTGGTGAAGATCCCTATTCCTTCGGAAGACATAACACTTTTGGATTTCAAACAAGTTTTGAACAAACCGAATTATAAATTTTTCTTCAAATCTATGGATCAGGATTTCGGGTAAGGACGGTTGTTAATGTGATGATGCTTTGAAGCTGGTTTGCTACTCCAGCTACGGGTTGTCTTAAATGGCCTAGGCTAATTGATGTTGGACAGAAGTCATTTCTGTCACGAGGCATGAATTGAATTATTCGACAAAGAAATGGCACACTGCTATTCAGATATTGCTTCCTAACGTAGGTCTGTCCCATGTCAGTTGACCAGGAACTATTGCTGGATATGTTGTTTTTACTGCGATAAACTGCTGACTTGGTGCACAAGGTCGTTTTTTAGTCTCTAATAATGCCAGGGCCAGCATCATCCTCCGGAATGTAAATGAGCATTCTGAAAAGGCACCACTGAGGAGCCGTCAACTCCACGTGAACAACTGGTGTTGGCGGATTGGAGCACCGAAATGACATATAAAACGACGTTTTTGTAAAAAACGAGGAATTTCAGCACTCAATGAACAGCCTGCATTTAGAACCCCAGTCTTCCCACACTAGTGGGGGCTCAACTCGATCTTAAATCGTGGAGTTTAGTTGGCTATGACTGAGTTGCAACAATGTTGCAAACTTTTGGCAACAATGTAACAAGTATGGCTCTCTTAGTGAGACACAAAGTAACTGATTGTAACAGCTATCCAAACAAGTTAGGATTCAGTGAGTTGGTGCACTTTAGAGAGAACCTAAAATGAAAGTATTTTATTCACACATGATGTAGCTATTCAACAGCCTCCTTCATTCACCCGTGAATCCTTATTTCTGTCCTTGAAAGTATAGTCATAGATTAATACGTAGGCCTAATTATATAGTAATAACCAATAGTTAGACTGGAGGCATATGATCAGCTAATGGAACATGGGCCTATATTTAGATATTCTACATGTGTTTTTACTGTCCCAATAATATATTTTCTTGTGAGAGGCAAATTAAACAAATGCACAACTCCCTATTCAACAGCACTGTTAAAACAGAGGATGTTCTATAGCCTATACATCTCTGGGGGTCTTCAGTGTTTCTATCCCTCTTGTGTTTGAATATGTCACAAATGGCACCCTATTCCCTATATAGTGCACTACTTTTGGCCAGTGCCCTATGGGTAGTGCAAAAAAAGTAGTGCACTATAGTGAATATGGTGCCATTTGGGAATGCAATCTCGGTGTTTGGGCTAAGTGCCAGAACTCTCCCCTCTTCACAGCAGCTGCACTTCCTCCTCACCTAAACCCCATTCCTTCTCGACCCTTAAGTAGAGTCAGGAGAAAACACTCTGCCACAGACTGTCGACTATTCTCCTTAACAAATGAGCCTTTCCTGCTCTGCCCGAGGTTAGATTTACACATTCACAGTTCCAGCCATTTAAAGCATGACCGCCATGATTTAGCAACTTCAACCGTTGAAAACACACACAGGCGCCTGAGCGATGGAGGACCTGCATCCCCACGTTCAAAATCAGGGTGCATGTTTTAGCACCCCCACTTTTTTTATCAGAAAAGTATCATGATCAATTGGGTCAAAAAAATTAAGGGAACACTAAAATAACACATCCTAGATCTGAATAAATTAAATATTCTTATTAAATACTTTTTTCTTTACATAGTTGAATGTGCTGACAACAAAATGATCAATGGAAATCAAATTTATCAACCCATGGAGGTCTGGATTTGGAGTCACACTCAAAATTAAAGTGGAAAACCACACTACAGGCTGATCCAACTTTGATGTAATGTCCTTAAAACAAGTCAAAATTAGGCTCAGTAGTGTGTGTGGCCTCCACGTGCCTGTATGACCTCCCTACAACGCCTGGTCATGCTCCTGATGAGGTGGCGGAAGGTCTCCTGAGGGATCTCCTCCCAGACCTGGACTAAAGCATCCGCCAACTCCTGGACAGTCTGTGGTGCAATGTGGCGTTGGTGGATGGAGCGAGACATGATGTCCCAGATGTGCTCAATTGGATTCGGGTCTGGGGAACGGGTGGGCCAGTCCATAGCATCAATGCCTTCCTCTTGCAGGAACTGCTGACATACTCCAGCCACATGAGGTCGAGCATTGTCTTGCATTAGGAGGAACCCAGGGCCAACCGCACCAGCATATGGTCTCACAAGGGGTCTGAGGATCTCATCTCGGTACCTAATGGCAGTCAGGCTACCTCTGGCGAGCACATGGAGGGCTGTGCGGCCCCCAAAGAAATGCCACCCCACACCATGACTGACCCACCGCCAAACCGGTCATGCTGGAGGATGTTGCAGGCAGCAGAACGTTCTCCACGGCGTCTCCAGACTCTGTCACGTGCTCAGTATGAACCTGCTTTCATCTGTGAAGAACACAGGGCGCCAGTGGCGAATTTGCCAATCTTGGTGTTCTCTGGCAAATGCCAAACGCCCTGCACGGTGTTGGGCTGTAAGCACAACCCCCACCTGTGGACTCCGGGCCCTCATACCACCCTCATGGAGTCTGTTTCTGACCGTTTGAGCAGGCACATGCACATTTGTGGCCTGCTGGAGGTCATTTTGCAGGGCTCTGGCAGTGCTCCTCCTGCTCCTCCTTGCACAAAGTCGGAGGTAGCGGTCCTGCTGCTGGGTTGTTGCCCTCCTACGGCCTCCTCCACGGCTCCTGATGTACTGGCCTGTCTCCTGGTAGCGCCTCCATGCTCTGGACACTACGCTGACAGACACAGCAAACCTTCTTGCCACAGCTCGCATCCATCCTGGATGAGCTGCACTACCTGAGCCACTTGTGTTGGTTGTAGACTACGTCTCATGCTACCACTAGAGTGAAAGCATTCAAAAGTGACCAAAACATCAGCCAGGAAGCATAGGAACTGAGAAGTGGCCTGGTCACCACCTGCAGAACCATTCCTTTATTGGGGGTATCTTGGTAAATGCCTATAATTTCCACCTGTTGTCTATTCCATTTGCACAACAGCATGTGAAATTTATTGTCAATCAGTGTTGCTTCCTAAGTGGACAGTTTGATTTCACAGAAGTGTGATTGACTCTGAGTTACATTGTGTTGTTTAAGTGTTCCCTTTATTTTTTTGAGCTATGTATGTATGTATGTATGTATGTATGTATGTATGTATGTATGTATGTATGTATGTATGTATGCTTCAAGATGAATGGTTTTTGCCCACTGGAATAAGTTTTCCTTCCATCCACAGTGACACTTTTGGTTCAGTGCAGTTAGAAAGCACTAGTTGCACCAAAAGAAAATGATATGTATTTTGTTGTCCTGTTATTTGTATCATTGTTTCATGTCCACTCAGGGTGTTACATATCATTTGAGCTGAATGCACCAGGGGCACATTTTATCACTTTTTTAAAAAACTTTTCCTGTAAGAACCATGATGAACACAGGCATGTGACTGTCTAATATAACGTGATTGAATCTGTGAGAAAAAAATTCCCCAAGCTGTTTACAGGCATTTTAAAAGCTGCAAAATGTATCTCTTTTGGGAAACCTAACCAAATTCACAGAACGGCTCTATAACTCGCATTTCAATGTGTACTATTTCTATACATCTCCTTTTTGTGTCTTACTTTTGGTTTTGCACACCAGGTGAAAATACAATATTTTTGGTTATGGAAAATATATTTCACAGCGGTTTAGATGGAACAATGATTCTCTACAGTATACTTGCTTGTTTTGTCACAAACAAAAGTAGGTGAACTATTAGAATTTTAGCAATTAGGAAATGTCAGTGACATCTGCATAGTGCACCTTTAAAGCCATTATGTATTTTTGCTGTCTATTTTCCCAACGTCAATTAGTTAAATCACATTGTTCAATGTTTTCATTCCGTTACAAAAGTAAGTCCTAGCTGAGCCCCGTATGCAACTTGTGGCCACTTTGCGCTTACAATGTAGCCAAACTGTGTCTGTGCAATATGTTAAAAGCACAGGATATGTGTACCTTGATTAAACGGCTCTGCTAAGTAATATTGACCAAATACGCATATTTTCTACCCTAGTTGCATAAAATATTTATGCTGTTGAGACAGTTTTTATACATTTTCTTGGCGACACTATGACAGCGTTTCGAACAAAAAAGAAGTCCATGTCGAAGGTAGGAAGTACACTTTTTTTGTTTTTTGTTGCCAGACATGAAAAACGTTCAAATACTGAATTGGAACGGCTGTCGCCGTTCCAATTCATCCCAAAGGTGTTTGTGGTTGAGGTCAGGGCTCTGTGCAGGCCATATGAGTTTTTCCACACCAATCATGACAAGCCATTTCTGAATGGACCTCGCTTTGTGCACGGGGGTTTTGTCATGCTGAAACTGGAAAGGGCCTTCCCCAAACTGTTGCCACAAAGTTGGAAGCACAGAATCGTCTAGAATGTAATTGTATGCCGTAGTGTTAAGATTTCAGCATGTTCCCGATATGCAATTTCTCTCCTGTTCTATTGGTTTTCATATCAACTTTCTTCCGTTGTCCAGAAGCCAAAGGCACAATCCTAGTCATATTATCAACCCATTCTAGTTGTTGCATCTTTAAATTCCCACTAAGTTTCTCACAGAGATTTTTCATTTTTATCCCATATGGAACCACTCATCAAGTTTATGGTTTTCTGCAAATTGCTTTAAAATGCTTCATTACAGGATTGCATGTTCTGTTAAGAAATTACCATAATCTATATGTGATTTTTGTCATGCTGTACACCGTGAGTGGATGCCCTAATGGGTTACGCACCCAATGCATATGGGTCTGTTAAATTTGTCCGGTGCCACATTTTCCTAAAGGAAACCCTGCTACACACACACACACACACACAACATAGAAAAGCTATTTTCTACCTCAGACAAATCTTATTATGCCATTAGTTTGAGTGCTGGCCTCCCTGGTAAGTTAAATTCCCTCCCATCTACAACAGGCTAATTATCTCCTGGATAATACAGCGAGCTATACAGACTGTACTTTTAACTTATGGACTGCTGACATTCATTAGGCTATGAGAAAAATGGATGGGAAGACCATAATGGAGAGAATGTTGGCTTTCAATATGTCTGCTCTACAACGTCCTGTAGCTAGCTGCCTGTTACCATGTACAACTACACAACTTTCTCTAGTCTCTAAGGCTGCGTTTACACAGGTGTCCCTATTCTGATCGTATCCCCAATTTTGTTTTTTGAACAATCAGGTCTTTTACAAACAATTAGGCTGCCTATGTAAATGCAGCCTAAGAAAATAGTCGTTGCTCACCACCATATTAGTGGTTCCTCCTTTAAAAGTTGCGAGCTTACGCCCCCGGACTTAGAGGTACCCAGCGTCACAGCGTCATTGCTTCAGACCACCACAAGGGGGTATGAGCGCACTCATTATGCATTTGGGTCCCAAGGTTTTTATATGACCAATCATATCGAGTGGTTCCAATGACGAATTTAACGAACCCGCTTTTCTTTTCTTTTTGCCTTAATCACTGATCTGGCTTTCAAGTCTATGAAAATGCCCGTTTTTGTTACAAATTTAACTAAAACAATGCACATTCACTAATATTGACTCACTTCTTGTAGTAGGCATTAAGCTATAGAAAATTAACACAGGTCTCAACAATCTGTTCGTCTCTAACTGTTTGAAGCATCTTAGGCTGTCCACTTTGTTCAGATTTTGAAATCAAGTGGCCCAGCTTATTTCTCAGAAAGAGAACGAGTTTCCATTTCCATATCATTTCTATGCTTATTACACATTTCTAAAAGACTAGACAACTAGCATAAGTCTTTGGCTAAAATACTGCTAGCAGTACCCCAATGCCGTGCGCGACAAATTGAGCATTAATTTTCCAGATTCAATATTCATTTATACTCTCGTTTTAGTTGTCTGCTCTGCACGCAATTTGAGTAGTTGAGACGTAAACTTTTTTAACAAAACCCTTTTTATTACAGTAAAATGTCTCAATGTGTTTGTCCATATGACCTGTTGGACTGAACATCAAATGCAAATAGTGAGTTGAAACTGTTTGTCAGAGAGGAAATTGTAATCTCTCAATTTTGTTGGCGTGAGAGGCAGGGGGAGGGGCTTGATGTGTGTAAACCATAGAGGAAAATACGAAGCGAGAGGTTCCACTCAAGCTAAAATCTGTCCAATGTGTTTCTGAGCTTATTTTGGACCTAATCTTGTCTTCCGCCTTCCCGCCTTTGGGACAACAACTTCCTTTGTTAGGGCGGAGATGTGCATCTCTTCTTTATACAGTATATAGATCTCTGGTGTAAATGTGGAGGTGCACACAGCACAGAAGGAGCGAAAGATGTGAGACTAAAAATACAACACGAGAACAAGTGGCTGTAAATACTCATAAAAATAATAAAACCATGAGTATTTTGGAATATTGCGCAAAAACATGAATTCAAATAAATTAGATATCGCCCAGCCCTACTTAATTCCCTTCAAAAATTTGTTAAAGCCATTCAGTAAAGTTGCAGAACATTATGCATGGTATTTTTCTTTACCTCAATATAATTTAGACACCTGTGAAACTGACCATGCAGTTGGATTTGAGAGTGAGACAACAGAAGATCTTGACCAGAGTGAGGCGTTTTATTTGCAAGTGAAGATAATAGCCCGTAACTGTACAATATATATACTAACACACTCTAGAGCAAGGGTTTTGAAACGTTCTTGGCCAGGGACCCTCTCCCATGATATGTTACCAAAAAACAAACAAATGTGTCTTATATTCAGGCAGAGCCGCCGGAAAACATGTGGCAAGACGACGACAGCATTTGCCCCAGTAGGCCTGCTTTTCAATCTGCACACCACTTTTAAAGCAGTAGCACCAACCTGGCCAGATAGCCTACTTGTCAGCGCATTTTTGTATTCCAGTTCAAAATGTACCTGCACTGTCGTCACAGACTACCATTAAAAACCATTGAAGACTACATGTAGACAAGCATGCTATTTATGCAATATGATTGGCCATTCATTCAAGCACCAATATGCTCCAGCAAATCACAACTTCTCGAGCAGAGCTACGTTCACACAGCATTGTAGTAATTTCAAGCTGTCCTGAGCAAAAATAAGTCCATCAATCTACTTGCTGAGGTTATTTATTTTAGGGAAAGTGATTTTACGAAAGTTAACTTACAATAGTGAACATTCTATCAATATGCTGGTGACTTGAGTCTGCAAAAAGAAACCTACAAAAACACATTAGCATTTGTCTTGGTTAGCCTGCTGTAGCCAGGTAGATGTCATTTTGAACGCAATTGTCTTAAAGGGGCAGTGTGATATTTTGAGATGTAATTTAAAAAAAATCTCAATGACATACTTTAGAAACAAAAATAAATTAAATGAATACAATGCAATTCTAAAGAGTAGAGTAAAGACTTACATTGCTAAATTATATTAAATAGCCTTTTAATGTTAACAAATATAATAACAAAATATTGCCTATTAATAGCTGCATATAGAGAGGAAGCAGGTAACCTATATGCTCTGCATGACCCCAATGCATTTAAAAACTACAATGTCCAGTCCAGTGAGGGGGGAAAAGTTGCATTAGACCCTGTTAAAGCTTAAGAGTAGGACTGAGTTTTACCTGACCAGGTCATGATTTTCAGGAAAAACTCCAGGCCCCAGAAGATGCGTATGAATTTTGACACACCACTTTGGAACCTGTGGTGCCTTCTCTGTCATCATTTGAATGATAATGGCTAGTAGAAGTAATCAGCATTTCAAATTTAATAGATTTGGTAGAATATTTAATTACTGTGCACTTCCCACATTTCATTGTAAGAGGAAGTATAAACTAACAGTCCATTAGTTAGAAAAGTATCTTGGCGGCGTAGGGAATTTTGCTATTTTATGCAATTCAACACTTTCATTGAGCTGAAAGAACATTTTGCCATTTTGAAGAATTGCTGGAAATGTTCAATGTATTTTGCCATGGCTAATGCTGTGTTCCTCTGTTCATAACATGGCATGTGCTCTGAACCCATGCTGGCCCTAAGACCGCACTCAACGAGCTGTATAATAATGATAAATAATTTATGATAATGGCGCCGAAAGAGATGGCTGCTGTTTTACGACCCAATAACGAATTGTGCTATTTTGTATGTCTTTTATTTTGCGTTATTTAACTTGTAGATGTTTCTTCCACTCTGTCTTATGACCGAAAAGAGTTTCTTGATATCAGGGCAGTGATTACTCACCCTGTACTGGAGGAATTCTTCAACAAGTCGGATGGGAAGGATTTACTCCAGACACCCGACAAGGCCCTCATCCCAGTCATTCACAGGAGCAAAAGACAGAGGTATCGTGGACACAGGTCCGGGTGCCTTGTAAGGATCTGTCGCCGAGAGGGTAATCTACCTTTACCACCGATCCTATTAGTCCATTTACAATCAATCGATAATCAAATAGACGAACTACAAGCACGTATATCCTACCAACGGGACATTAACTGTAATATCTTAAGATTCACCGAGTCGGCAGAACGACGACATGAGCTGGTGGGTTTTAAGCTTTTTCATCAGGATAGAACAGCGGCCTCTGTTAAGACCAGGGGCGATGGCCTATGCATATTTGTACTCAATGAGCTGTATACGGCCATAAGCAAACAGGAAAATGCTCGTCCAGGTGGTGCTCCTAGTGGCCGGGGACTTGAATGCAGGGAAACTCAAATCAGTTTTACCTAATTTCTATCAGCATGTTAATTGTACAACCAGAGGGGGAAAAAATCTCTAGACCACCTTTACTCCACACACACAGACGCGTACAAAGCTCTCCCCGTCCTCCATTTGGCAAATCTGACCTTAATTCTATCCTCCTGATTCCTGCTTACAAGCACAAACTAAAGCATGAAGCACCAGTGACTCGGTCAATAAGAAAGTGGTCATATGAAGCAGATGCTAAACTACAGGACTGTTATGCTAGCACAGACTGGAATACGTTCCGGGATTATTCCAATGGCATTGAGGAGTACACCACATCAGTCACTGGCTTCATCAATAAGTGCATTCGAGGACGTCGTCCCCACGGTCACTGTACATGCATGCCCCAACCAGAAGCCATGGATTACAAGCAACATCCACACTGAGCTAAAGGGTAGCACTCCCGCTTTCGAGTTGTGGGACTCACTCAATCACATTTATTTATAAAGCCCTTCTTACATCAGCTGATCACAAAAGTGACAAAGTGCATCACAAAGCGCTTTACAGAAACCAGCCTAAAACCCCAAACACCAAGCAATGCTGATGTAGAAGGACGGTGGCTAGGAAAAACTCCCTAGGAAGGCAGGAATCTAGGTAGGAACCTAGCGAGGAACCAGGCTCTGAGGGGTGGCCAGTCCTCTTCTGGCTGTGCCGGGTGGAGATTTAACATCTTGGCCATGTACTGTTAGAAATGTTCATAGATGAAAAGCAGGGTCAAATAATAATCATTTGTTGTAGAGGATGCAACAGGTCAGCACCTCAGGAGTAAATGTCAGTTGGCTTTTCATAACCGATCATTCAGCGTTAGAGACAGCAGGTGCGGTAGAGGGAGAGAGTCGAAAACAGCAGGTCTGGGGCAGGTAGCATGTCCGGTGAACAGGTCAGGGTTCCATAGCTGCAGGCAGAACAGTTGAAACTGGAGCAGCAGCACGACTAAGTGGACTGGGGACAGCAAGAAGTCATCAGGCCAGGTACTCCTGAGGCATGGTCCTAGGGCTCAGGTCCTCCGAGTGAGGGAGAGAATTAGAGAGAGCGTACTTAAATTCACACAGGACACCAGATAAGACAGGAGAAATACTCCAGATATAACACACTGACCCTAGCCCCCCGACACACAAACTATTGCAGCATAGATACTGGAGCCTGAGACAGGAGGGGTCGGGAGACACTGTGGCCCCGTCCGATGATACCCCCGGACAGGGCCAACCAGGCAGGACCAACCAGGCACCCACTTTGCCAAAGCACAGCCCCCACACCACTAAAGGGATATCTTCAACCATCAACTTACTACCCTGAGACAAGGTCAAGTATAGCCCACAAAGATCTCCCCCACGGCACAAACCCGAGGGGGGCACCAACCCAGACAGAAAGATCACGTCAGTGACTCAACCTACTCAAGTGACACACCCTTCCTAGGGACGGCAAAGAAGAGCACCAGTAAGCCAGTGACTCAGCCCCTATAATAGAGTTAGAGGCAGAGAATCCCGGTGGAGAGGGGGAACTGGCTAGGCAGAGACCGCAAGGGCGGTTCGTCGCTCCATTGCCTTTCCGTTCACCTTCACACCACTGGGCCAGACTACACTCAATCATAAGACCTACTGAAGAGATGAGTCTTCAATAAAGACTTGAAGGTTGAGACTGAAGCTGCGTCTCACCTGGATAGGCAGACCAATCCATTAAAATGGAGCTCTATTAGAGGTCAACCAATTAATCGGTATGGCCGATTTAATTAGGACCGATTTCAAGTTTTCATAACAATCGGTAAACAGATTTTGGACACCGATTATGGCCGATTACATTGCATTCCACTAGGCTACTGCGTGGAAGGCTGACCACCCGTTACGCGAGAGCAGCAAGGAGCCAAGGTTCATTGCATATATGCAACAGTTTGGGCCGCCTGGCTCGTTGCGAACTATTTGCCAGAATTTTACATAATTATAACATTGAAGGTTGTGCAATGTAACAGAGTATTTAAATTTAGGGTTGCCGCCCGTTTTGATAACATACGGAACAGTTCCATATTTCATTTTGTTTTCGAAATTAGTTTCCGGATTAGACCATTTTAATGTCAAAGGCTCGTATTTCTGTGATAATTATATTATAATTAAGTCTATGATTTGATAGAGCAGTCTGACTGAGCGGTGGTAGGCAGCAGTAGGCTCGTAAGCATTAATTCAAACTTTACTGCGTTTGCCAGCAGCTCTTAGCAATGCTTGATCACAGCCTATCAACTCCTGAGATTAGGCTGGCAATACTAAAGTGCCTATTAGAACATCCAATAGTCAAAGGTATTTGAAATACAAATGGTATAGAGAGAAATAGTCGACGCATCATAATTCCTATAATAACTGCAACCTAATATTTCTTTACTGGGAATATTGAAGAACTGGGAATATTGAACCACCAGCTTTCATATGTTCTCATGTTCTGAGCAAGGAACTTATTAAACGTTAGCTTTTTTTACATGGCACATATTGCACTTTTACTTTATTATCCAACACTGTTTTTGCATTATTTAAACCAAAATATTTATTTGAGACTAAATTAATTTAATCTATTATATACAGTCAGCCACCAATTGTGCAAGTTCTCCCACTTAAAAATATGAGGCCTGTAATTTTCATCATAGGTATACTTCAACTATGACAGACAAAATGAGAAAAAAATCCAGAAAATCACATTGTAGGATCTTTAATGAAGTTATTTGCAAATTATGGTGGAAAATAAGTATTTGGTCAATACCCTTTGTTGGCAATGACAAGATTTTGTATAAGCATCCATATTAGTGTCCTGCTCCTTTAAAGCGACAGCTCTAGTTTTTAGCACGATGCGGATGTTGCTTGTAAATCCATGGCTTCTGGTTGGGATATGTACGTACGGTCACTGTGGTGATGAGGTCATCGATGCACTTATTGATTAAGCCAGTGACTGAGGTGGTATACTCAATTCCATTGGATGAATCCAGGAACATATTCTTGTGCTATCAAAACAGTCCTGTAGTATCCGTGTCATCTGACCACTTCCTTATTGAGTGGGTCACTGGTGCTTCCTGCTTCAGTTTTTGCTTGTAAGCAGGAATCGGGAGGATAGAATTCTGGTCAGATTTCCAAATGGAGGGCAAGGTAGAGCTTTTTGTGTCTCTGTGTGGAGTAAAGGTGATCTAGAGGTGTTTTCCCCTCTATATGCACATGTGACATACTGGTTGAAATGAGGTAAAACAAATTTAAGTTTGCCTGCATTAAAGTCCCCGGCCACTAGGAGCAGCGCTTTTGGATGAGCATTTATTTGTTTGCTTATGACCTTTATACAGTTTGTTGAGTGCGGTCTAACGGCCAGCATTGGTTCAGAGCACATGCCCATTGATTGCGTTATGAACAGAGGAACACTGCATTAGCCATGACAAAATTACATAGAATTGCTTGAAATTAGTTCGATATTCTAAAATATTTCACACAAAAATAAGACTCCAAAATATTTTCCAGGAGGAGAAAATAATAATTTTCAGACTGAAAAAATAAAGTTATATTGGAATTGTGCCTGCTGTTCACACGCATATCTGCCCTCTCATTGGCTAGAATGGTCCCACCTGATTTCTCTTCCTCCCACTGCCTTCCATATTTTGAGGACATGTATTTTCATTGTAAGAGCAGTCACTCGACTATCTTGTTAGTATAATAGATCATCGTTGGTTTCATCAAAAAAAAAAGGATTATCTTCAACCGAGACTCGAACAGATCAAATCAAAGTTTTTGTCATGTGCGCCGAATTCAACAGGTGTTCACTTTACAGTGAAATGCTTACTTACAGGCTTTAACCAATAGTGCAAAAAAGATACCCCCTTCAATCAACGGGGAAATACAAGGTAATAATTTACATGTTTACAGCTTTGCCTTAACATTTTGATCAGTAAATACACAAACATAAAGAGTTATAACAATGGGAAGCACAGCAAAAGCTTTCCGTGACGCACCAATTACCAACTCATACTCCTAATACATGTTCCTTCCTTTTACAGGTGATCAGCAACAATCGAGGACATCTCTAACCCACATTGTTATTAATAAATGCATGTGCTTATCATAAACTGTAAATCCTCTTCAGTGTCTGGTTATTCATAATATCTTTAGCTCAAGTGATGGAGGACATGGGACGATAATCACAAGGCCATACACAGAAAAATGCCTTCCCTCACACAGTGACAGGCATGGACAGGCACCCGGGCATTCCAACAAAGGAGAGATGGGTGGATAAACCCATACAGACCAAATAATACGCACCCACAGACAGCAGGGAAAGGAATATGTAATGAAGCACCAGAAGAGGGAGAATGAGTGTTTGTGTCTAGAGATGCTGTTGTACGATAGTGGCATTTAGGTCTGGTTTCACAAACCAAGTGTGTAAGGTAATAACTATGAAACTAAAAGTACCTATTTGAAATAATAAGGAAAGTAGGCTCCATATTTCATCAAATGTTTGCATCATAGACTTAGCAATATACAAATCATCCATTTTTGTTTTTGAGATAATGTTGTAGGTCTGAGTGAGTGAGCGTATGACATCCACTCTGCCTGAAGCATGGGCAAATGAACAATGGCATATTTGAGATCTCTTGCTCTCTGTCTGTGTGGTATGACTGTAGTGTGTGTGTATCACTCATCTCTCGATCTGTGTTATGTCCTTAGTGTGGTGAAGGAAGAGATTTCGGATGATGCTGCCAAACTACCTTGTTTCAATGGGAGAGTTGTGTCATGGGTAAGATGCTGTCTACTGATTGTGTTGCATGGCACTTTGTCCACCCGGTTAGCAGTAACCTCAATACTTCTCACTTGTGTCAATGATTACAGACAACGCTCAATACAGAATTGAGTTCTTTATCAAGAATAATAACTTGGATCTTGTTTTCACTGTGGTCCTGCTGTTTGTTTTGACAGCATGCTAGTTTGGTGGTAGGTGAGCAAGCATGACGTTTGCTTGTGTGAATAGGTCAGTTTTTTTACTTTGTTTCTGTTGCCCCCCCTCCTTCTCTAGCTGGTATCCTCAGACAGTCCCCTTGCGGAGCCCCCTCGTCCCCCGGTGGAGGTCTGTACGGAGTCCTCTCCCCCCCCTTCCCCCCTGCCTCCCATACCGGTGGAGAGGACAGGGGGCATCGGAGACTCCAGACCCCCGTCATTCCAGTAGGTTGAAGCCCTACAGCATAGCCTGATCCACACACACACACACACACACACACATACACACACACGGCTGGGAGTTAAGTAAATGCAATAAAAAGTGGAAGCTCCAGTGAATGATCTAATGATTGAATGGAATGGTACAGTGGATTGGGATTGTGAGAAGAACATTTCAGAGGGAGAACAGGAAAAATGCTGACTACTTTCATCAGGATGCCTTTACGATATGTCAAAAGAGGAGTTGTTTTTCCATTAATGACAATGGCATTCTAAAACATCCTTCACATTCTCATCCCCCTTGTTCTCCCCCCTCATTCTTCCTCCAGTCCCAATGTGGCGGGTAGTGTTGAGAACCTGGATGAGTGTACTGAGACAGAGTCAGTGGTGTCATTCAGAAGGGAGAAGCCCAGACGGAGGGAAAGCATGGAGCAGCATGGTCAGTAACTGTTTGAGTGGTCCAGTTGGTATGAAAATTGCGCGAAACGCCAAGGTCGTGGGTTCAATTCCTGCAGGCATTACATACATTTTTAGGATGTGTATGTGACTAAGTCTCTCTGGATAAGAGCATCTGCTAAATGACTAAAGTGTAATTGTACGGCCTCCCGCGTGGCGCAGTAGTCTAAGGCACTGCATCGCTGTGCCACTAAGAGATCCTTGTTCGTGTCCAGGCCCTGTTGCCAGCTGCAACCTGGAGACCCATGGGGCGGTGCACAATTAGCCCAACATTGTCTGGGTTAGGGGAGGGTATGGCCGGCAGGGATGTTTTTGTCCCATCGGGCATTAGCGACTTCGGTGGCAACCCGGGCGCAATGCGCGCTGACACGGTCGCCAGGTGTACGGTGTTTCCTCCGACACACTGGTGTGGCTGGCTTCCGGGTTGTGTCAAGAAGCAGTGCAGCTTGGCTGAGCTGTGTTTCGGAGGACGCACGGCTATTGATCTTCACTTCTCCCGGGTCCGTACGGGAGTTGCAGCGATGGCACAAGACTGTAACTACCAATTGGATACCATGAAATTTGGGACAAATAGGGGTAAAAAAATAAACGTTAATTGTATTGTCGCTTTGGCAAAGTGGCATATAAGTGATATGCTCTAGTCTAGGTACTAAAGGAGTAATGTTTGGACGATGCTCGTTTCCCCCATGATCGTCCTTATCTCTGTTGTCCCTCTGCTTTCCAAAGGGCCGCGGATGAACGGTCAGAGCCGTCGGGAGCGCCACCTGGCAGGCTACGAGAGTGCCTCCACCATCATGAGCAGCGAGCTGGACACCACCAGCTTCTGTGACTCGGACGATGACACCATGAGCAGGTCAGTCACACACACACACAGAGCATGGGCCGTCAACCACGATTGTTTAATAACTTGAACTTATTTGGCCCAGCATCACCACTTTGCCTATATCATTTATATAAATGGTTCACAAAACAAGCCCTAAAATAGAGCCTTGGGGAACCCCTTATGTGATATCCAGGAACCTAGATTTTTTTTTTTACTGTTTTACATTGACACCGAGTTGTGTTTGAGATATAGTTGCTGAGCCAATTACAGGCTTCCTTAGGGAAGGGTTAACGCCTCCATTCTCCTCTCAGGTTCAGCAGCACCACAGAACAGAGCACAGCCTCTAGGCTCCTGAAGCGCCACCGCAGACGCCGGAAGCAGCGTCCCACCAGGCTGGAGAGGGTACTGCAGCTACTGCTTTTAATATATAATATTTATTTAGGAACATACAGTAATTCTGAGAACATAAGACAGTTACATGTTATGGATATGAAATAAGTAGGGGATAAGACAGTTACATGTTATGGATATGAAATAAGTAGGGGACTGCAGTTGGGTCCAGTTTATGTTTCAGTATACAGTACCAGTCAAAGGTTTGGACACCTACTCATTCCATTGTTTTTCTTTATTTTTACATTTTTACATTGTAGAATTATAGTGAAGACAAACTATGAAATAACACATATGTAGTAACCAAAAAAAGTGTTAAACAAATCAAAACATATTTTATACTTCAGATTTGTCAAAGTAACCACCCTTTGCCTTGATGACAGCTTTGCACACTCTTGGCATTCTCTCAACCAGCTTCACCTGGAATGCTTTTCCAACAGTCTTGCAGGAGTTCCCACATAAGCTGAGCACTTGTTGGCTGCTTTTCCTTTACTCTGCGGTCCACCTCATCTCAATTGGGTTGAGGTCGGGTGATTGTGGAGGCCAGGTCATCTGATGCAGCACTACATCACTCTCCTTGGTCAAATAGCCGTTACACAGCCTGGAGGTGTGTTTTGGGTCATTGTCCCATTGAAAAATAAATGATAGTCCCACTAAGCGCAAACCAGATGGAATGGAGTATTGCTACAGAATGCTGTGGTAGCCATGCTGGTTAAGTGTGCCTTGAATTCTAAATAAATCACAGTGTCACCAGCAAAGCACCACCACAACATCACACCTCCTCCTCCATGCTTTGCGGTGGGAACCACACATGCGGAGGTCATCCGTTCACCACCTCATCCGTGCACCAAAAACCTCAAATTTGGACTCATCACACCAAAGGACAGATATCCACCGGTTTAATTGCTTGTGGTCTCTTCCTCTCATTGGTGTCCTTTAGTAGTGGTTTCTTTGCAGCAATTTGACCATGATGGCCTGATTCACGCAGTTTCCTCTGAACAGTTGATGTGTCTGTTACTTGAACTCTGTGAAGCATTTTATTTGGGCTGCAATTTCTGAGGCTGGCAACTCTAATGAACGTATCCTCTGCAGCAGAGGTAATTCTGGGTCTCCCTTTCCTGTGGTGGTCCTCATGAGAACCAGCTTCATCATAGCGCTTGGTTTTTGGGACTGCACTTGAAGGAACTTTCAACCTTATTGAAATGTATGCTTATGTGGTGTATGCTCGGTGTATGTGATGTAATCGTACACATTTTTTGTTTTGCTGTGTTTCAGGCGTCTTCGTTTAGCAGTGTGACAGACTCCACCATGTCCCTTAACATCATCACTGTTACACTCAACATGGGTGAGTGCCCCCTTCAATTGCTCCCCACCTTTTCACTTCTATCTTATTCCTTTCTTCTCACTCCTATCACCTCACGCTCTTTCATTGCCTTATCTCTACATCAGGCTTATGTGCTAGCTTATCTGTAAGGTTTTGTTTTTCTTATCTGAAATGAAATAGGATAAAAAGACTGTTAGCTGATGTACTGTATGTGTACGGTTTCTCCCGTGCAGATAAATACAACTTCTTGGGCATCAGTATCGTGGGTCAGAGCAACGAGAGGGGTGATGGAGGTATCTACATCGGCTCCATTATGAAGGGAGGGGCTGTGGCTGCTGATGGGCGGATCGAACCAGGAGACATGCTGCTACAGGTGACACACACACAATAAGTTGTCTCTTTGAGCTGGAAAGCTCTTTGTTTAAGGTCTATCCTCTCATGTTGCTTCATCTCAGGTGAACGACATCAACTTTGAGAACATGAGTAATGACGATGCTGTCCGTGTGCTGAGAGAGATTGTACATAAACCTGGGTAAGGCATCTCTTTCCTATATGCAAACTTTGTCTGTGTCTTGTTCTACAATTGAAGTTGGAAGTTTACATACACTTAGTCATTAAAACTCGTTTTAAGCGTACAGTCCATAACACAATACAAAAAAGAAAGTCTATATACAGTGTGTGCAAATGGCGTGAGGAGATAAGGCAATAAATAGGCCATAGTAGCGAAGTAATTACAATTTAGCCGATTAACACTGGAGTGATAGATGAGCAGATGATGATGTGCAAGTAGTAATACTGGTGTGCAAAAGAGCATAAAAGTAAATAAAAACAATATGGGGATGAGGTAGGTAGATTGGGTGGGCTATTTACAGATGGTCTATGTACAGCTGCAGCAATTGGTTAGCTGCCCTCCTTTCAGAAAAGCTGACCACGACTCCATTTTGTTGCTCCCAGCCTATAGACAGAAACTAAAACAGAAAGCACCCACGCTCAGGTCTGTTCAACGCTGGTCCGACCAATCGGATTCCACGCTTCAAGATTGCTTCGATCACGTGGACATGTTCCGCATAACGTCAAACAACATTGATGAATACGCTGATTCGGTGAGCAAGTTTTTTAGCTAGTGCATCGGTGATGTTGTACCCACAGCATCTATTAAAACATTCCCCAACCAGAAACTGTGGATTGATGGCAGCATTCGCGCAAAACTGAACGCGCGGACCACTGCTTTTAATCATGGCAAGGTGACCGGAAACATGACCGAAATAGAAACAGTGTAGCTATTCCCTCCACAAGGCAATCAAACAAGCTAAGCGTCAGTATAGAGACAAAGTGGAGTTGTAATTCAACGGCTCAGACATGAGAGGTATGTGGCAGGGTCTACAGTCAATCACGGACTACAAAAGAAAAACCAGCCCCGTCGCGGACCACGATGTCTTGCTCCCTCGCCACTGACACGGCCGCTACCAAAACCTGCGGGCTCTCCTCCACTGCAACAAACATGAGTTGAACGTGTTAACCCTTGCAAGGCTGTAGGCCCAGACAGCATCCCCGGCCGCGTCCTCAGAGCATGTGCAGACCAGCTGGCTGGTGTGTTTACGGACATAATCAATCCTTATCCCAGTCTGCTGTTCCCACATGCTTCAAGAGGGCCACCATTGTTCCTGTTCCCAAGAAAGCTAAGGTAACTGAGCTAAATGACTACCATCCCGTAGCACTCACTTCCGTCATAATGAAGTGCTTTGAGTCAAGGACCATATCCCCTCCACCCTACTTGACACCCTAAACCCACTCCAATTAGCTTACCGCCCCAATAGGTCCACAAATGGCGCAAATCACACTGCCCTAACCCATCTGGACAAGAGGAATACCTATGTAAGAATGCTGTTCATCGACTACAGCTCAGCATTTAACACCATAGTACCTTCCAAACTCGTCATTAAGACCCTGGGTCTCGACCCCGCCCTGGACTTCCTGACGGGCCGCCCCCAGGTGGTGAGGAAAGGAATCATCTCCACCCTGCTGATCCTCAACACTGGGGCCCCACAAGGGTGTGTTCTCAGCCCTCTCCTGTACTCCTTGTTCACCCACGACTGTTTGGCCATGCACTTCTCCAACTCAATCATCAAGTTTGCGGACGACACTACAGTGGTAGGCTTGATTACCAACAACGACAAGACGGCCTACAGGGAGGAGGTGAGGGCCCTTGGAGTGTGGTGTCAGGAAAATAACCTCGAACTCAATGTCAACAAAACAAAAAAGATGCTCGTGGACTTGAGGAAGCAGCCCCCTATCCACATTGACGGGACCGTAGTAGAGAGGGTGGAAAGTTAAGTTCCTCGGCGTACACATCACAGACAAACTGAAATGGTCCACCCACACAGACAGAGTGGTGAAGAAGGCGCAGCAGCGCCTCTTCAACCTCAGGAGGCTGAAGAAATGTGGCTTGTCACCAAAAGCACTCAAACTTTTACAGATGCACAATCGAGAGCATCCTCTCAGGCTGTATCACCGCCTGGTACGGCAACTGCTCCACCCATAACCGTAAGGCTCTCCAGAGGGTAGTGAGGTCTGCACAACTCATCACCGGGGGCAAACTACCTGCCCTCCAGGACACCTACACCAACCGATGTCACAGGAAGGCCAAAAAGATCATCAAGGACAACAACCACCTGAGCCACTGCCTGTTCACCCCGCTATCATCCAGAAGGCGAGGTCAGTACAGGTGCATCAAAGCAGGGACCGAGAGACTGAAAAACGACTTCTATCTCAAGGCCATCAGACTGTTAACAGCCAACACTAACATTGAGTGGCTGCTGCCAACATACTAACTCAACTCCAGCCACTTTAATAATGGGAATTGATGTAAAATATATCACTAGTCACTTTAATAATGGAAAAATTGATGTCATAAAGTTATCACTAGCCACTTTAAACAATGCCACTTTAAACAATGCCAATTAATATAATCCCACGTTACTCATCTCATATGTATATACTGTACTCTATACCATCTACTGCATCTTGCCTATGCCGTTCGGCCATCACTCATTCATATATTTTTATGTACATATTCCTTCCTTTACACTTGTGTGTGTGAGTTAGTTGTGGTGAAATTGTTAGGTTAGATTACTTGTTAGATATTACTGCATGGTCGGAACTAGAAGCACAAGCATTTCGCTACACTCGCATTAACAAATGCTAACCATGTGTATGTGCCAAATAAACATTTGATTTGCTCAGATAGCTGATGGTTAAAGTTCGTGACAGAAATGTAAGTCACCAGCTTCAACGATTTTTGCAATTCATTCCAGTCACTGGCAACAGAACTGGAAGGAAAGGCGGCCAAAGGATATGTTGGCTTTGGGGATGACCAATGAGCTATACCTGCTGGAGCACGTGCTAGGGGTGGGTGTTGTTATCGTGACCAGTGAGCTGAGAAGGCGGAGCTTTACCAAGCATAGACTTATAGATGACCTGGAGCCAGTGGGTCTGGCGACCAATATGTAGTGAGGGCCAGCCGACTAGAGCATACACGTCGCAGTGGTATAAGGTGATTTGGTGACAAAACGGATGGCACTGTGATAGACTCCATCCAGTTTGCTGAATAGAGTATTGGAAGCCATTTTGTAGATGACATAGCCGAGGTCAAGGATCGGTAGGATGGTCAGTTTTACTAGGGTAAGTTTGGCAGCGTGAGTGAAGGAGGCCAAGACCTCAGAAAAGACCTCCACAAGTCTGGTTGGGAGCAATTTCTAAACGCCTGAAGGTACAAAGAAGCCACTGCTCCAAAACTGCCATAAAAAAGCCAGACTACAGTTTGCAACTGCACATTGGGACAAAGATTGTACTTTTTGGAGAAATGTCCTCTGGTCTGATGAAACAAAAATAGAACTGTTTGGCCAGGACCATCGTTATGTTTGGAGGAAAAAGGGGGATGCTTGCAAGATGAAGAACACCATCCCAACCGTGAAGCACGGGGGTGGCAGCATCGTGTTGTGGAGGTGTTTTGCTGCAGGAGGGACTGGTGCACTTCACAAAATGGATGACTTCATGAGAAGGAAAATGATGTGGATATATTGAAGCAACATCTCAAGACATCATTCAGAAAGTTAAAGCTTGGTCGCAAGTGGGTCTTCCAAATGGACACTGACCCCAAGCATACTTCCAAAGTTGTGGCAAAATGGCTTATGGACAACAAAATGGGCCAAAATTCACTCAACATATTGTGGGAAGCTTGTGGAAGGCTACCCAAAACGTTTGACCCAAGTTAAACAATTTAAAGGCAATGCTACCAAATACTATTTGAGTGTATGTAAACTTCTGACCCACTGGGAATGTGATGAAAGAAATTAAAGCTGAAATAAATAAGTCTATTATTCTGACATTTCACATTCTTAAAATAAAGTGGTGATCCTAACTGACCTAAAACAGGGAATTCTTACTAGGATTAAATGTCAGGAATTGTGAAACTGAGTTTAAATGTATTTGGCTAAGGTATATGTAAACTTCCGACTTCAACTGTATGTGTGCATGCCTTCTGCTCCTTCTACAAAGAGAATTATCGATCGATCAATAATAAAATGTTCTTGCTATAATTATTATAAGTTACAATCTGTAGAAACTGAGAACAGAAAGGTTAACAACAGCAAAGTCGAAAAATATGGCAAATAGAAAAAGAGATCGATGGGAGGGGTAGAGTGGAGGCATTAAAAACAAAAAAACTCATGTAAAATATACTTTCCAATAATGGAAAATGTATTTAAAAAGAGCTGTGTAAACATACACAAGATTTTAGACTCCTTTTTCCACAATTTGTTACGTTACAGCCATGTTCTGAAGTGGATTCAATCTATGCACAATACCCATATTGACTAAGAGATATTAGGTTATTAGAAAGTTTTGCAAAAGTATAACAAAAAACAGATACCTTATTTACATTCAGACCCTTTTGCTATGAGACTCAAAATTGCACTTAGGTGCATCCTGTTTCCATTGATCATCCTTGAGATGTTTCTTCAACTTGATTGGAATGCACCTGTGATAAATTCAATTGATTGGACATGATTTGGAAAGGCACACACCTGTCTATATAGGGTCCCATAGTTGACGGTGCATGTCAGAGCGAAATCCAAGCCATGAGGTCAAAGGAATTGTCCGTAGAGCTCCGAGACAGGATTGTGTCGAGGCACAGATCTGAGGAAGGGTACTAAAAATGTCTGCAGCGTTGAAGGTCCCCAAGAACACAGTGGCCTCCATCATTCTTAAATGGAAGAAGTTTGGAACCACCAAGACTTTCTCGAGCTGGCTGCCCGGCCTAACTGAGCAATCAGAGGAGAAGGGCCTGTTCAGGGAGGTGACCAAGAAACCTATGGTCAGTCTAACAGAGCTACAGAGTTCCTCTTTGGAGATGGTTGTCCTTCTGGAAGGTTCTCCCACCTCTGACGCACTCCACCAATCAGGCCTTTAGGGTAAAGTGGCCAGACTGAAGCCATTCCTCAGTAAAAGGCACATGACAGCCCGCTTGGAGTTTGCCAAAAGGCACCTAAAGGACTCTGACCATGAGAAACAAGATTCTCTGGTCTGATGAAACCAAGATTGAACTCTGGCCTAACTTTGACTGGTACTGTATATATTATATACATTTACAAAAAAATATATGGGGGTTGAAATTGATGCAGACAATGACATTGATAGAAGCTACAATCCATCTGCAATATTAAAGCTGATCTACCCCCTAAAACAAAAGAGAAGAAAAATAAAGATAATTATCTCGATGTCTCTCTCGCTTTCTCTTTCTCCTTTTCTCTCCACCCAGACCTATTATCCTGACAGTAGCTAAATGTTGGGACCCGTCACCCCAGGGCTACTTCACCCTCCCACGCAGTGAGTAACCTGTTATCTCCTAGGCTCTTTCTCAGTTCCTCTTTCCTTGATTCCTTGAATCCTCTCTCCTCACAACACACGAGGTCGAAGATCCAAAGTCCCTTCCCCTCTGACCTTCTCATTTGAGAACGAGGAGAGGGAAGACGTAAGAAATCGAGCAAAGACTAAATGCGAAAAGAGCCTCGGCTGAGAAATCCACCCAATGGTAGAGGAGACTACAACCCCTCATAGTGTACACCCCCATTGTTCTTCCAGATGAGCCGATCCGGCCCATAGACCCGGCTGTGTGGGTGAGCCATTCTGTGGCCCTGACAGGGGCCTACCCTCCCTACCCCGGCAGCTCCTCTCTCAGCACCATCACCTCCAACTCCTCGGTGACCGAGACAGAGCGTGAGTCCCTCTGCCTGTCTTTGGCCCACAAAGGTAAGGTCTGTTTTTTATTTACTATGTTTGTCTTCTCGTGTCTCTTTCTCTCTCTCTCGCTTTCTCTCTTGTAAGTCTCAAGTTTTGTCATTTTGCTCATTGATCTCTGAAGATTTAAGTCAGGGTTTCCCAAACTCGGTCCTGGGCCCCCAATTGGTGCACATTTTGGTTTTTGCCCTAGCACTACTCAGCTGATTGCAATAGTAAACTAATTATCAAGCTTTGATCATTTGAACTAGCTGTTATAGTGTTAGGGCAAAAAAACTACATCGCGAGGACCGAGTTTGGGACACGCTATTTTAAGTTCTCTTCTCCCTCAAGTGTTAAGTTCTGTCTACCTTAGTTGTTGATAATGAATAGATTTTTTTGACAGTCTGTTCCTCTTAATCTTACCCTCTTCTCATCTCTCTCCAGGTTTTGATGACTTCAACCTGTCCCTCCACTCTGACATGGCGTCGGTGGCGAAGGCCATGGCCTCACCAGAGTCTGGTCTGGAGGTTCGGGACAGGATGTGGCTCAAGATCACCATCCCCAACGCCTTCCTTGGTGAGAGAACTGCTTCCAGATCTGTTTGTGCTGTATAGCCAACTTCTAGGGTGCTGTTGTATTTGGATTGTAAAGAAAGATTATATTGTTGAAAGTTATAACTAGTATTAGGGTTTAATGAAAAATATATAAACAATAATAATACCGATGACCGGTATCCCAGGACTTCCCAACCAAGCACCTTCACAAAAAAAATACAAAATGTGCACGCATGAACCGGACATCAACTTTTATTTTACTAGGTAAATTGAATGAGAACATTCTCATTCTCATTTACAGCAACGGCCTTGGGAATAGTTACAGGGGAGGTGGGGCAATGAATAAGCCAATTGGAAGCTGAGGACGATTAGGTGGCCATGGTGGTATGAAGGTCAGATAGGAAATGTAGCCTGGACACCAGGGTTAACACCCCTACTCTTAACAATAAGTGCCATGGGATCTTTAGTGACCACAGAGTCGGGGCACTCGTGTAACGTCCCATCTGAAAGACGGCACCCAACACAGGGCAATGTCCCCAATCACTGCCCTGGGGTATTGGGATATTTGTTTAGACCAGAGGAAAGAGTGCCTCCTATTTGCCCTCCAACACCACTTCCAACATATGGTCTCCCATTCAGGGACCGACTAGGACCGACCCTGCTTAGCTTCAGAGGCAAGCCAGCAGTGGGCTGCAGGGAGGTATGCTGCTGGCAAACTCTCTGGCGTCATTCATAGCCTACATTAGACCAGTCATCACAATTCTAGCAGCCTGCCGTATTTAGCTTACTCCACATAATGTCAATAGAAACATCACTTACTTGCATGACTTCTAGAAATTGCTGTCTCATGTGTAGGCTACTCATGACGCAGTTACTGAAGGCAGTCTCATCTCACATTCACAAATCTCTTTATGGCACTGGTAGAAGCTCAAAATATGAACTGCAGCTACTCACTGGTCACAAAATGACTGGTATATTGTGATTACAACCGTGCCTCTAGGAAATAACAAAAGCGAGTGGATGATATTCCACCATAATTTGCAAATAAATTAAGAATCTTACAATGTGATTTTCTGGATTTTGAAAATTACAGGCCTCATCTTTTTAAGTGGGAGAACTTGCACAGTTGGTGGTTCACTAAATACTTTTTTGCCCCACTGTACATCTTGTAATGCATATTGTGGAAATAGAGCGAGTTGAGGTGACTAAATTGCTTGGAGTAACCCTGGATTGTAAACTGTCATGGTCAAAACATATTGATACAACAGTAGCTAAGATGGGGAGAAGTCTAGCCATAATAAAGCGCTGGTCTTCCTTAACAACACTATCAACAAGGCCCTGGTTTTGTTGCACCTGGACTACTGTTCAGTCATGACGTCAGGTGCCACAAAGAGGGACTTGGGAAAATTGCAGTTGGCTCAGAACAGGGCAGCACTGCTGGCCCTTAAAAGTACACGGAGAGCTGACAATGACATGCATGACAATCTCTCATGGCTCAAAGTGGAAGAGAGACTGGCTTCCTCATTACTTGTTTTTGTAAGAGGTGTTGACAAGCTGAAGATACCGTACTGTCTGTTTTTTAAAATACTCAGACACCCATGCATACCCCACAAGACATGCCACCAGAGGTCTCTTCACAGACGAAGTCCAGAACAGACTATGGGAGGTGCACAGTACTATATAGAGCCATGACTACATGGAACTCTATTCCACATCAGGTAACTGATGCAAGCAGTAGAATCAGATTTTAAAAGCAGGTAAAAATACACCTTATGGAACAACTGGGACTGTGAAGTAAAACAAACAGGCACAGACACATGCATACACACACACATGATAACATACACACATGTACACATAGATTTTGTGTTGTAAATATGTGGTAGTGGAGTATGGGCCTGAGGGCACAGTTAGTGTGTTGTGAATTCTGTAATGAATGTATTGTAATGTTTTAAATTGTATAACTGCATCAATTTTGCCAGACCCCAGGAAGAGAGCAGCTCATAGGGATCCATAATAAATACAAATACACTAGGCTTTAAACAAATTGTGTGGCGACTAACAGAACCTTGAGTTGATTTGGCAAATACAATATTATAAACTGGGTGGTTCAAGAACAGCCTTTAGCCGTCGTATATTGTCCAATAACACCCCCCCCCCCCCTCAATATTTTTGGGACTGGTATTATATATGTTTTTAAATAACATTTCCGGTCTGAATGGGAATACCAGGATATTACCGGGATGGTTGCAATTTTCTCCGCAAAGAAAATTGGTAGATTTACAGGCAAAGATTAAATCCTACAGTAGATCATAGGTGGGGTTCTAATGGATGATTGATTGGCATGTTCTGATGTAGTGGAGTGCCTCTACCAACACATTGGGGGGGTTCTAGTGTAGGGTTCTAATGGATGATTGATTGGCAGGTTCTGATGTGGTGGAGTGGCTCTACCAACACATTGAGGGCTTCCAGGACCGTCGTGAAGCCAGGAAGTATGCAAGTAACTTGCTGAAAGCTGGCTTCATCCGCCACACGGTCAACAAGATCACCTTCTCAGAGCAATGCTATTACATTTTCGGTGACTTCAGCGACTGTGAGAACTGTGAGTAAAACAGCACAAGCCTTCGTGGCTAATTGCCCATAGGCCTGTTTTACTGTACTACAGCGATGGGCAACAGGTGGCCATCCCTATATTATGATTATTTTGGATAAGAAAATAGTCTTAGTGCGGCACTCCTTTGTATTTCGAAATCCCGATGTGGCCCTCGAGCCTTAAGATGTTGCCGTGCCTTCTGTGCTTAGCTTTACAGTTTCGTTGCTGTTTGCTGTAAATATGTATATTTGCCATGGACTTTTTGCGGTTTTATTTTGGGAGAGCTCTGGTAAAATGTCCTATGTATTGAAAATGAAGGTCAAATCATACATCACTGATAACTGTGCCATTACACTATTCTCTCCCAGACATGGCAAACCTCTCCCTGAATGACAACGACGGTTCTAGTGGGGCCTCAGACCAGGACACCCTGGCCCCCCTGCCCCTTCCGGGGGCCACACCCTGGCCCCTGATGCACACGTTCCCCTCCTACCAGTACACCTCCAACCCCTACTCCAGCCAGCCGCCCCCCTACCATGAGCTTTCCAGCTACAGCTACGCGCCAGGCAGCACAGGGAGCCAGCATAGCGAGGGTGAGACTGGAGGGACGGGGGGTGTGTGTGTGTGTGTGTGTGTGTACTGAACACAAAAATATAAATGTAACATGCAATAATTTCAAAGATTTTAATGAGTTACAGTTCATATAAGTACATTTAATTTGGCCATATCTATGGATTTCACATGACTGGGATAACAGATATGCATCTGTTGGTCACATACCTTTTAATAAATGGTAGGGACGTGGATCAGAAAACCAGTCAGTATCTGATTTTACCACCATTTGCCTCATTCAGCATAACACATCTCCTTCACATAGAGTTGATCAGGCTGTTGATTGTGGCCTGAGGAATGTGGCCCCACTCCTCTTCAATGGCTGTGTAAAGTTGCTGGATATTGGCGGGAACTGGAACAAGCTGTTGTACACATCGATCCAGAGCATCCCAAACATGCTCAATGGGTGATATGTCTGAGTATGCAGGCCATGGAAGAACTGAGACCTTTTCAGCTTCCACGAATTGTGTACAGATCCTTGCAACATGGGGCCATGCATTATCATGATGAAACATGAGGTGATGAATGGCATGACAATGGTCCTCAGGATCTCATCACGGTATCTCTGTGCATTCAAAATGCCTTCGATAAAATGCAATTGTGTTCATTGTCCATAGCTTATGCCTGCCAATACCATATCCCCACTGCCACCATACGTTGACATCAGCAAACTGCTCTCCCACACGGTGCCATACACATGGCCTGCGGTTGTGAGGCCTGTTGGATGTACTGTAAAATTCTCTAAAACAATGTTGAAAGTGGCTTATGGTAGATAAACATCCCCAATTCTCTGGCAACAGCTCTGGTGAACATTCCTGCAGTCAGCATGCCAGTTGCACGCTCCCTCAACTTGAGACATCCGTGGCATTGTGTTGTGACAAAATTGCACATTTTAGTGGCCTTTTGTCCCCAGCACAAGGTGCACCTGATCATGCGGTTTAATCAGCTTCTTGATGTGCCACAGCTGTCAGTTGGATAGATTAACTTGGAAAAGGAGAAATGCTCACTAACAGGGATGTAAACACATTTGTGCTCAATTTGAGAGAAATAATATTTTAGTTCAGCTCATGAGACCAACACTTTACATGTTGTGTTTATATTTTTTTTCAGTGTAATTAATACATGTGTTATGGATGAATAATTAAAGAGTTCAGAGTTTTCCTGACAGGCCATACTCAGAAACTTGAACATTGTAGGGTTATGCAAGGGGTAAATAATGTCTCGTTTGAATTAGAGCTATAGATAGCCTCTGTATGATTCTGGTTAGACTGTGATATTAGAATGTACTCCGCTTTTCTGGGGTGCCTGTTTTCACATTGTCCTGTCTTCTCTCACCCAGGGAGCCGGAGCAGTGGCTCCACCCGGAGCGAGGGAGAGAGACGGAGGGGAGGGAAAGGCGGAGGAGGGGTGGGCAGTACTAGCGGTCGGGATGAGAAGTCACCGGTAGGCGGAGACGGCAGGGACTCTCGCTCAGGAAGCGGCAGCGAATCAGAGTATTCTGTACGGAGCAGCCTGAGGAGGGGGGAACACGGAGGCTCGGCCACCCCCAGTGAACACAGCCACTATAGCCACGTCAGCCAGCGCTCACACCACCGCGCACCCCCTCCACACCTCCAATTCCCACAGGGCATCCCCCTTTCATACAACCCCATGATGCTTATGATGGTACCCCAGCACCCCCATCACCCTCACGTGCACCCACACACCCTCCAGGGCCTGGGGCAGACAGGGCCCTCGATGCCGGGCCTGCCCCCTGGCACCACCCCCGGGGGACCTCCAGGGGCACCCCCAACCCGTGACCTGGGCTCTGTGCCCCCAGAGCTCACCGCCTCGCGCCAGTCCTTCCACCTTGCCATGGGAAATCCCAGTGAGTTCTTTGTGGACGTCATGTAGGAGTGGAGACACTACAGAGGGTTGAGTTGCAAATGGCACCTAATTCCGTACATAGTACACTACTTTTGACCTGAGTCCAATGAGCCCTGGTCAAAAGTAGTGCCCTCTGGGACTGACCCAGAGGCTGTATATGGGGAAGTTGGTGTCCAGAATCAGAAGGATGCACGCTGCAGCATAAGGCAACATTAGAGTGGTACCAGCAACATTCACAAGGTGCTTTGATTCATTTGAACTCTTGGAAAGCTTTAAGAGCCTAAACCCAGCCCAGAACATTGTCTCTCTTTGTGATGTCATTGGTTAACCAAGGTTTTATTAGGTGTCTCATCTGACAGGAATCAGTTACCTTTAGATGTTTACCTATCTCTGCCTTATCTTACAAGCTGGTAAACATCTAGAGGAAGCAAAGATGAGTAATTCCTGTCAGCTCAAGATTCACCTAATAAAAACCTTAAATTGAGCTTCATCAAGGGTAATGGGAACACCTACATTTCTTTGTTGTTCAGACAGGAACATAGGTCATTATGTCAATTTGTACGATATGAAAACAGAATACATTTCACTTCATCAAGTAATTGTACATAATTCAATGTGCCACGCCATTACGACCACTGTCACATAGCTGTGATCATGTTTCTAAACATGTCACACACATCACTCATAGTGATATGGAGCATAGTACTACTATAGCCTACTTAGGAGGTTAATTGCTGTGGTGTTCTTGGAATATGGTACTAAAACACTACCAGCTGGAGAAGAAAAGTGTTGTATACATAATGTATCTGTTAATTGAAATGGATGAATTCATGCATTCACATTTGATCTACTGATAACCAGCAGTAGGAATGTTTTTTTTTTAATGAGAAGCGCTGTTGGGTTTGTGTTGATATGCACTCACGCTCAGGGCCTGTATTCACAAAGCAAGTAGGTAGGCTGATCTAGGATCAGGTGCCCCTGTCCATAAAACCGTATTCATTATGATTTGACAAGACTCTGATATGATTGAATAAGGGCCCAGATATTGTGGAGGCCTCCTGTCCTCTGCAGTAACTGGTGAGCCCCCTGATACATTTGTGATTTGCACCTTACTGGTCAGTCAGCTTGATGCAGTGTGTGAATTGGGCCGGTACACACAGGTACTGATTACTGGCCACTCTTTTTTTATATTGGCTTAAATATATGATGGGTACTGGCACCCAAAATGACTACCGTACCAGCACTTATTTCAGTTCACTTCAAACACTGGGTGGATGACTGGGAGATGGAAGCTGGTACAGACCGACAGACTGAAGTATTTGGGATAGCAGTTGGTGAGGGTCAAAGAATGTAGTCTGGCTAAACCAGACTGAATGCTATGCTCTCACCATTGTTTGAGTGCTGCATTCAGTCTGGTTTAACCACGCTACAAAGAATGAAAAAGAAGCAAATACAAAATAGTTTATATAGCTCTGATCTCACACTCCTACCCACATTTTGTTTTTTAACTGAGTGACATACACTTTTTTATGTATACATTTATATAATTGTATTAAAGGTGCTTGATGACGAATAGTTATGTTTCTTAGTATGGCACAGTCAGTAATGCATTGTCATATTTGCTTGTTTGTCACTTGTTCATTTGAGTCATTTAGCAGACACTCTTATCCAGAGAGACTTAGTCAGTCCATTCATCTTAAGATGGCGCAGGTGGAACAACCACATATCAGTCATAGTAAGTACATTTCTCCTCAAAGTAGCAAAGTCCGAGCTAGTAAGGGGGAAATTGCAATTGTATTACAGTTTAAATAACATTTAACATTAACATTTAAGTCATTTAGCAGACGCTCTTATCCAGAGCGACTTACAAATTGGTGAATTCACCTTCTGACATCCAGTGGAACAGCCACTTTACAATAGTGCATCTAAATACAACTCTAAATTAAGTGTTTTCCCCCTTATTTGTAGATAGCAATTTTGTGTATAAGCCTTAATTGTAATTTATAACTGAACTTCAATGATGGTGGCAAAAAAAATATTTGACACGTATTTAATTGTTTTTAGAAGAAGCCTAATTTGGCTTTTGACGCTGTCCTTGAATAAAATAATGGTTGTTATACTGAACAAAAATATAAATACAATTTTAAGATTTTGCTCAGTTGTAGTTCATGTAAGGAAATCAGTCAATTTAACTAAATAAATTGGGTCCTACTCTATGGATTGTGGGCCTGGGAGGGCATAGGTCCATCCACTTGGGAGCCAGGCCCAAATCAAATGTATTTGTCAAATGTGGCGAATACAACCGGTGTAGACCTTATCGTGAAATGCTTACTTTACAAGCCCTTAACCAACAATGCGTGTGGAAGAAATAGTCAAAATATTTACTAAATTGAATAAAATAAAATAAGTAACAAGAAAATTACATTGAGGCTATATACACGAGGTACAGGTACAGAGTCGATGTGCGGGGGTACAGGTTAGTCGAGGTCATTTGTAAAAAGTGACAATGTATAGATAATAAACAGCGAGTAGCAGCGGTGTAAAAACATGCAGGGGTAGCCATTTGATTAATTGTTACAGTCTTATGGCTTAGGGGTAGAAGCTGTTAAGGAGCCTTTTAGTCCTAGACTTGGCTCTTCTGTACCGCTTGCGGTGCGGTAGCAGAGAGAACAGTCTATGACTTGGGTGGCTGGAGTCTTTGGCAATTTTTAGGGCCTTCCTCCGACATCGCCTGGTACAGAGGTCCTGGATTGCAGGAAGCTTGGCCCCAGTCCTGTAGCATAGCATCCGTGTCATCTGACCACTTATGTATTGAGCGAGTCACTGGTACTTCCTGCTTTAGTTTTTGCTTGTACGCAGGAATCGGAAGGATAAGATTCTGGTCAAATTTGGCAAAAGGAGGGAGAGGTTTATACGCGTGTGTGTGGAGTAAAGGTGGTCTATAGTTTTTGTTTTCCAGTGAAGGAAAATCTTAATTTCATTAGATGATTTTGTGCTTCCAACTTTGTGGCAACAGTTTGGGGAAGGCTCTTTCAGCTTGATAATGCCCCCATGCACAAAGTGAGGTCCATACAGAAATGGTTTGTCGAGATTGGTGTGGAAGAACTTGACTGGCCTGCACAGAGCCCTGACCTCAACCCCATCGAAAACCTTTGGTATTAATTGGAATGCAAACTGCAAGCCAGGCTTAATCACCTAACATCAGTGCCCAACCTCACTAATAGCCGTGGCTGAATGGAAGGAAGCAAGTCCCCACAGCAATGTTCCAACATCTAGTGGAAAGCCTTCCCAGAAGAGTGGAGTCTGTTGGAGCAGCAAAGGGGGAACCAACTCCATATTAATGCCCATGATTTTGGAATGAGATGTTCGACAAGCAGGTGTCCACATACTTTTGGTCATGTAGTGTATCAGTACACTCGTAAAAACTTACGTTATGCTTAACTTCTATTTGATCAAATAAGCCTCACGCAGCAAATAAGCCATTGCATTTTTTTGTAGACCAAATTCGACACTCATTGACATACAAAAACTCCTTGCTGGGTGAGAGAAAAAACAAAACACCACCTGCTGGAGAAGACAGATTTTGGGCCCAGTTATCCCTCTCGCTTTGCCTCTTCCTCTCTGGCAACTTCACTATTGATTTTCTAGATTCAGGTTCACTCAAACATTTTAAGCATTGTTTTTCAACTGATAGTTACAGCTGATTTGGGGATTTTATATTGATTCACTCTCCTTAAATATGTCATCTGATGTATTAGTTTCTACGGAAGTCCAGAGAGGACATGTGAATAACAAAATATACACTGAACAAATGTATAAACGTAACATGTAAAGTGTTAGTTTCATGAGCTGAAATAAAAGATCCCAGATGTACAAAAAGCTTATTTCTATCACAAACTGTCTCAGGGAAGCTCATCTGCATGCTCGTTGACCTCACCTGCGTCTTGAACTGACTGCAGTTCGGCGTTGTGAAAGACTTCAAGTGGGAAAATGCTCACCTTCAATGATCATTAACCACCCCCAAGACCACAACCCATTGCGTGCAAGGAACAACTTCTTCAAGGTCTCAGAGCAAGTGACGTCACCGATTGAAACGCTATTTAGCGCACACCGCTAACTAAGCTAGCCGTTTCACATCCGTTACATTGGCAGGGGAGTTGCAGCGATGGGCCAAGACTAACTAACTACCAGTTGGATATCACGAAAAAAGGGGTTAAAAGTACAGCAAAAAATGAAACTGGTATACTTTTTAATTTAACCAGTTTTTAAAGCAGGGCCGACAGACAAGTTCCTTACTTTTTCCCCCTTCATAAGACTTCTGAATAGCTAATCAGGTGGCTACCCAGACCCGCCCCCCTCCCCTCTTTTTCACTGCTGCTGCTCTCTCTGTTTATTATCTATGCATAGTCACTTTAACTCAATCTACATGTACATATTACCTCAATTACCTCGACTAACCTGAGTGCCCGCACATTGACTCTGAACCGGTACCTCCTGTATGTAGCTCCTGTCATTTTTTTCTTAACACTTATTTTTTTAAACTGCATTGCTGGTTAAGGGCTTGTAAGTAAGACATGTAAGCATGTCTACACCTGTTGTATTCGGCACATGTGACAAATAAAATATGATTTGATTCCACTTGCCTCTTCCATTTTTGCGGTAATGCTGCAATTTTGGGTAGAGCAGATATTTCCATATTTGTATCATCTGCATGTGTGACAACTCCACCAGCCGTATTTATGATATAATTAACAAAGTTAATATAATTTTTACAAATGTATTCCCCAAATAAATATATTTTTTATCAATTAGTATATTTGAGTTTAACCATAATATTTCTTGCATTATTTGTTCTGTCTTTTCTGGTGGAATGCAATCAACTTTCTATGGCTTGTTTTAACAATAGTGATATTTTGGAGAGGATTTCATTTTCAAATAACCGACAGTGAGAGGTCATCATCTGAATAATGGGGAAAAGGCTATTCTTGAACATTCTGACTAATCTGCTAGATAACCAGCTCAGATTTAAGTATACCTTTTGTATGACTGAAGCCTTTAGTGAGAGGTCTAATGCTTTGATACTTCATTTCTGCCCTCCGAATTCATATTCATTATATAAATAGGCCAGTTTAACTTTGTTTGGCATGCCATTCCAAATAAAATATATATTTTTGCTCATATCATTTTTAAAAAAACAGGTCGCTAGGTAAAGAAAATAGGTCAACTGGGATATGACTAAAGTGTTAATCAGAGTGATTTTTCCACAAATAGACAGGTATTTACCTTTCCATGTTAGCAAGATCTTATCTATTTTTGGTAACTTTCTATAAAAATGTATTGGAGTGAGATCATTTATTTATTTCGTGATATGTATAACAAGTATATCCACATTACCATCAGACCATTTTATTGGTAAACTACACGGTAATGTAAAAGTAGTATATTTTAATGATCCAATACGTAATACACTGATCATCATTTGGTTGTAATCCAAATAGGTTAGAAAACGTTTCTAGATCCTCTGAAGCTGTGGATTTTAAAAGAAAACATGAATCATCGGCGTACAATGACACCTTTTGTCATGCCTGCTCCCGTTCCCTCTCTCCGGCGCTCAACGTCGCTGCTCGACTATCTACTGGTCCCGTCAACCCACATGTATGCATACCTGGCAACCACCTGCTTCCCATCGTTATGCACACACGGACTTCATCCTTACCTTGAATATTTTCCCTTTATTTAACTCCCAGTATTCAGGCATATTGGTTTTTATTCACGTTCAGTATGTTTTTCCTGTTTTTAATCGGCTCATGCTCATTATTAAACTCACCTTCTGCCCCTGACTCCTAGCACATACGTTACACCTCCGCTTTTATGCCCTGAATTTCTAGCCCCTTGATATTATTGTTGGATACGATTTTAATAGTTAACACTTCTAAAGGCACATTTAAAAGTGTCCCATACAATAAGAGGATCTGTTGTACCTACAGTACCAGTTAAAAGTTTGGACACACCTACACATTCAAGGGTTTTTCTTTGTTGACTATTTTCTACGTTGTAGAATAATAGTGACAACATCAATACTATGAAATAACACATATGGAATCATGTAGTAACGTGCTTCTACACCTGCATTGCTTGCTGGTTGGGGTTTTAGGCTGGATTTCTGTACAGCATTTTGAAATATCAGCTGATGTAAGAAGATACCCTTATACATTTGATTTGATTTGATGTTACCAAAAAAAGTGTTAAACAAATCCAAATATATTTCAGTAGCCACCCTTTGCATTGATGACAGCTTTGCACACCCTTGGCATTCTCTCAACCAGCTTCACCTGGAATGCTTTTCCAAGTCTTGAAGGAGTTCCCACATATGCTGAGAATTTGTTGGCTGCTTTTCCTTCATTCTGTTGGTCCAACTCATCCCAAAACATCTCAATTGGGTTGAGATTGGGTGATTGTGGAGGCGAGGTCATCTGATGCAGCACTCATCACTCTCCTTCTTGGTCAAATAGCCCTTACACAGCCTGGAGGTGTGTTAGGTCATTGTCCTGTTGAAAAATAAAAAATAGTCCCACTAAGCGCAAACCAGATGGGATGGTGTATCGCTGCAGAATGCTGTGGTAGCCATGCTGGTTTAAGTGTGCCTTGAAGTCTAAATAAATCACTGACATTGTCACCAGCAAAGCACCCTCACACCTCTCAAAGAGACGAAGGTTGGAACCAAAAATCTCAAATTTGGACTCATCAGACCAAAGGACAGATTTCCACAGGTCTAATGTCCATTGCTCGTGTTTCTTGGCTCAAGCAAGTCTCTTATTATTATTGATACCCTTTGGCAGTGGTTTCTTTGCAGCAATTTGACCATGAAGGCCTGTGTCTGTCACTTGAACTCTGTGGATGCATTTATTTGGGCTGCAATTTCTGAGGCTGGTAACTCTAATGAACGTATCCTCTGCAGCAGAGGTAACTGGGTCTTCCTTTCCTGTGGTGGTCCTCATGAGGGCCAGTTTCATCATAGCGCTTGATGGTTTTTGCGACTGCACTTGAAGAAACGTTCAAAGTTCTTGAAATTTTCAGGATTGACTGACCTTCATGTCATTTCCCTTTGCTTACTTGAGCTGTTCTTGCCATAATATGGACTTGGGTCTTTTACCAAATAAGACTGACTTCTGTATACCGCCCCTACCTTGTCACAACACAACTGATTGGCTCAAAGGCAATTAAAAGGAAAGAAATTCCACAAATTGACTTTTAACAAGGCACATCTCTTAATTGAAATGCATTCCAGGTGACTACCTCGCGAAGCTGGTTGAAAGAATACAGAGAGTGTGCAATGGTGTCATCAAGGCAAAGGATGGTTACTTTAAAGAATCTCAAATATAAAATATATTTTGATTTGTTTAACCCTTTTTTTGGTTACTACATGATTCCATGTGTGTTATTTCATAGTTTTGATGTTTTCACTATTATTCTACAATGAAGAAAATAGTAAAAATAAAGAAAACCCCTTAAATAAGTAGGTGTGTCCAAACTTTTGACTGGTACTGCATGTTATGTCAGAAAAAAAATAAGTTATAAATTCTTCTGTCCTAGTTAAAAACAAGTTATCATCCAATAGGCTTTGATTGCATTTCCAATGACATAAGAAAGTAGACATCAAGGTTGATTAAGCCTCCTCCGTGTATATCTCACTAGGTCAGCATATTAAACCTCCATATATCCACTAGTTCTATTATATCCATGTATATCTCACTAGGTCAGCATATTAATAAAGCCTCCATATATCCACTAGTTCCAATATATCCATGAAATTCATGATCTCCTTAAGTGCATGAGGGTGATCGTTTGTAGTGATTTCCTTTATTGTTTTTTATTTCACCTTTATTTAACCAGGTAGGCTAGTTGAGAACAAGTTCTCATTTACAATTGCAACCTGGCCAAGATAAAGCAAAGCAGGTCGACACATACAACAACACAGAGTTACACATGGAGTAAAACAAACATACAATACAGTCAATAATACAGTAGAAAAATAAGTATATATACAATGTGAGCAAGTGAGGTGAGATATGTGATGTAAAGGCAAAAAAAGGCCATGGTGGCGAAGTAAATACAATATAGCAAGTAAAACACTGGAATGGTTGATTTGCAGTGGAAGAATGTGAAAGTAGAGAAATAAATAATGGAGTGCAAAGGAGCAAAATAAATAAATAAATACAGTTGGGCTAAATTATAGATGGGTTATGTACAGGTGCAGTAATATGTGAGCTGCTCTGAAAGCTGGTGCTTAGCTTTTTATGACTGCGGGGGCAGTATGGAGTAGCTTGGATGAAAAGGTGCCCGTTGTAAACAGCCAGCTCCTCAGTCTCAGTTGCTAATATATGCATATTATTATTAGTATTGGATAGAAAACACTCTGAAGTTTCTAAAACTTTTTGAATTATGTCTGTGAGTATAACAGAACTCATATTGCAGGCAAAAACCTGAGAAATTCCACTTCCTGTTTTGGATTTTTTTCTGGGGGTAGCAGATTTTCAAACAAGCTCTCATTGAAATTACAGCGAGATATGGATGAGTTTTAACTTCCTACGCTTTCCATTAGGTGTCAACAGTCAATAGAACTTTGTCTGATGACTCTAATGTGAAGGGGGGGTCGAATGAGACAGGAAATAGTCACCACTGCCACGAGTTGACCATGCTTTCACTATGCGCGTTCACAGGGGAAAGACCTGAAGTCATTCTAATTCTCCGGTTGGAATGTTATTCAAGATACATGTAAACAACATTCTAAAGATTGATTCAGTACATCAATTTGACATGTTTCTACTGACTGTTACGGAACTTTTCGTCACGTTATAGTGGACGCGCTTTGTGACTTTGGAATTGTTTACCAAACGTGCTAACCAAAGTAGCTAATTGGACATAAATAACGGACATTTTCGAACAAATCAAGTATTTATTGTGGACCTGGGATTCCTAGGACTGCATTCTGATGAAGTTCATCAAAGGTAAGGAATGTATTTTCTGGTTTCTGTTGACTCCAACATGGCGGCAAATTTGGCTAATGTTCTGAGCTCCGTCTCAGATTATTGCATGGGTTGCTTGTTCTGTAAACTTTTTTTGAAATCTGACACAGCGGTTGCATTAAGGAGAGGTATATCTATAATTCCATGTGTAGAAATTGTATTATCATCTACATTTATGATGAGTATTTCTGTTGAAACGATGTGGCTATGCAAAATCTCTTGATGTTTTTGAACTAGTGAATCTAATACGCCAATGTAAACTCAGATTTGTTTATATAAATATGAACTTTATCAAACAAAACATGCATGTATTGTGTAACATGAAGTCCTATGAGTGTCATCTGATGAAGATAATTCAAGGTTAGTGATTAATTTTATCTCTATTTCTGCTTTTTGTGAATGCTATATTTCGCTGGAAAATGGCTATGCTTATTGTGGTTTGGTGGAGACCTAACATTCGTTTGTAGTGCTTTTGCTGAAAAGCATATTTGAAATCGGACACTTTGGTGGGATTAACAACAAGATTACCTTTAAAATGATATAAAACACATGTATGTTTTAGGAATTGTAATTATGAGATTTCTGTGGTTTGAATTTGGCACCCTCTATTTTCACTGGTAGTTGTCATATTGATCCCGTTAGCGGGATTGCAGCCATTTAAAGCTAGTAAGGGAGATAAGTGTTTCCAGTTTCAGAGATTTTTGTAGTTCGTTCCAGTCATTTGGCAGCAGAGAACTGGAAGGAGAGGCGGCCAAAGGAAAAATTGGTTTTGGGGGTGACCAGAGAGATATACCAACTGGAGCGTATGCTACGGCTGGGTGCTGCTATGGTGACCAGCGAGCTGAGATAAGGGGGGACTTTACCTAGCAGGGTCTTGTAGATGACCTGGAGCCAGTGGGTTTGGCAACGAGTATGTAGTGAGGGCCAGCCAACGAGAGCGTACAGGTCGCAGTGGTGGGTAGTATATGGGGCTTTGGTGACAAAACGGATGGCACTGTGATAGACTGCATCCAATTTATTGAGTAGGGTATTGGAGGCTATTTTGTAAATGACATCGCCGAAGTCGATGATTGGTAGGATGGTCAGTTTTACAAGGGTACGTTTGGCAGCATGAGTGAAGGATGCTTTGTTGTGAAATAGGAAGCCAATTCTAGATTTAACTTTGGATTGGAGATGTTTGATGTGAGTCTGGAAGGTGAGATTACAGTCCAGCCAGACACCTAGGTATTTGTAGTTGTCCACATATTCTAAGTCAGAACCGTCCAGAGTAGTGATGTTGGACAGGCGGGCAGGTGCAGGCAGCGATCGGTTGAAGAGCATGCATTTAGTTTTATTCGTATTTAAGAGCAATTGGAGGCCACGGAAAGAGAGTTGTATGGCATGAGGCTCGCCTGGAGGGTTGTTAACACAGTGTCCAAAGAAGGGCCAGAAGTATACAGAATAGTGTCGTCTGCGTAGAGGTGGATCAGAGACTCACCAGCAGCAAGAGCGACATCATTGATGTATACAGAAAAGAGAGTCGGTTGTTGTGGCAGAATCAGAATTATTTTGGTAACATTGATAAATAAGATGTTTTATTGATTTTCATAAGTATGCTTATGTGGGAAAAAGTTACTTGGGCCCCAGGAGGGGAGAGGTCAGGCTTGTCTTCTTATGGGAATGTGTCTAACTATTACATGTCCCCTCTGAGGTTGCCCTTATCTTGATTTAGTATATGGCCTAGGTGGCTCACTGTCTTTTCTGATCTTGTCCAGGAGGGGGTGTATTTGAGATGGGGGTATCTAGAATTGACAATTGATATATGCCATTTGATGAGGTAATGTTTTGGTCCTAAGTGGTACCAAGAATGAGATAGGAACTTTGTTTAGGAGACCAAACTGAACTATAATTTATAGCTAATGCTGTCTGGCTATGGGATACTCCTCTCTCAAGTAAAGTCTTCCTTTGTAATGTTCCTAAGATCTGTTATTTGTCATGTGAGTGAGTTGAGAGGGGTGTGTCTTGACTATAAATTATACTAAGAATTGTTTTGTAAGCACTCTCAGAGAATTCATTTATAGACACTGAATTGATCTGAGTCACAGGGCTATAGTGAAGCTCATATAATTAAATATGGACTTTATGATATAGCTCTGACTTGTGTGTGGTTTGCTCTCTCATGATTTGGTAATACAGGAAATTTCCAAGACACGGTCCAAGCATTGAACCCTGTGGCACCCCCATAGAAACTGCCAGAGGCCTGGACAACAGACCCTCCGATTTGACACACTGAACTCTATCAGAGAAGTAGTTGGTGGACCAGGCGAGGCAATCATTTGAGAAACCAAGGCTGTTGAGTTTGACAATGAGGATGTGGTGATTGACAGAGTCGAAAGCCTTGGCCAGGTCAATGAATACGGCTGCACAGTATTGTTTCTTATCGATGGCGGTTAAGATATCGTTTAGGACCTTGAGCATGGCTGAGGTGCACCCATGACCAGCTCTGAAACCAGATTGCATAGCGGAGAAGGTATGATGGGATTCGAAATGGTCGGTAATCTGTTTGTTGACTTGGCTTTTGAAGACCTTAGAAAGACAGGGTAGGATAGATATAGGTCTGTAGCAATTTGGGTCAAGAGTATCCCCCTCTTTGAAGAGGGGGATGACCGCAGCTGCTTTCCAATCTTTGGGGATCTCAGACGACACGAGAGAGGTTGAACATTTACATTACATTTAAGTCATTTAGCAGACGCTCTTATCCAGAGCGACTTACAAATTGGTGAATTCACCTTCTGACATCCAGTGGAACAGCCACTTTACAATAGTGCATCTAAATCATTAAGGGGGGGGGGGTGGTGAGAAGGATTACTTATCCTATCCTAGGTATTCCTTGAAGAGGTGGGGTTTCAGGTGTCTCCGGAAGGTGGTGATTGACTCCGCTGTCCTGGCGTCGTGAGGGAGTTTGTTCCACCATTGGGGGCCAGAGCAGCGAACAGTTTTGACTGGGCTGAGCGGGAACTGTACTTCCTCAATGGTAGGGAGGCGAGCAGGCCAGAGGTGGATGAACGCAGTGCCCTTGCTTGGGTGTAGGGCCTGATCAGAGCCTGGAGGTACTGCGGTGCCGTTCCCCTCACAGCTCCGTAGGCAAGCACCATGGTCTTGTAGCGGATGCGAGCTTCAACTGGAAGCCAGTGGAGAGAGCGGAGGAGCGGGGTGACGTGAGAGAACTTGGGAAGGTTGAACACCAGACGGGCTGTGGCGTTCTGGATGAGTTGTAGGGGTTTAATGGCACAGGCAGGGAGCCCAGCCAACAGCGAGTTGCAGTAATCCAGACGGGAGATGACAAGTGCCTGGATTAGGACCTGCGCCGCTTCCTGTGTGAGGCAGGGTCGTACTCTGCGGATGTTGTAGAGCATGAACCTACAGGAACGGGCCACCGCCATGATGTTGGTTGAGAACGACAGGGTGTTGTCCAGGATCACGCCAAGGTTCTTAGCGCTCTGGGAGGAGGACACAATGGAGTTGTCAACCGTGATGGCGAGATCATGGAACGGGCAGTCCTTCCCCGGGAGGAAGAGCAGCTCCGTCTTGCCGAGGTTCAGCTTGAGGTGGTGATCCGTCATCCACACTGATATGTCTGCCAGACATGCAGAGATGCGATTCGCCACCTGGTCATCAGAAGGGGGAAAGGAGAAGATTAATTGTGTGTCGTCTGCATAGCAATGATAGGAGAGACCATGTGAGGTTATGACAGAGCCAAGTGACTTGGTGTATAGCGAGAATAGGAGAGGGCCTAGAACAGAGCCCTGGGGGACACCAGTGGTGAGAGCGCGTGGCGAGGAGACAGATTCTCGCCACGCCACCTGGTAGGAGCGACCTGTCAGGTAGGATGCAATCCAAGCGTGGGCCGCGCCGGAGATGCCCAACTCGGAGAGGGTGGAGAGGAGGATCTGATGGTTCACAGTATCGAAGGCAGCCGATAGGTCTAGAAGGATGAGAGCAGAGGAGAGAGAGTTAGCTTTAGCAGTGCGGAGCGGAGCGCCTCCGTGATACAGAGAAGAGCAGTCTCAGTTGAATGACTAGTCTTGAAACCTGACTGATTTGGATCAAGAAGGTCATTCTGAGAGAGATAGCGGGAGAGCTGGCCAAGGACGGCACGTTCAAGAGTTTTGGAGAGAAAAGAAAGAAGGGATACTGGTCTGTAGTTGTTGACATCGGAGGGATCGAGTGTAGGTTTTTTCAGAAGGGGTGCAACTCTCGCTCTCTTGAAGACGGAAGGGACGTAGCCAGCGGTCAGGGATGAGTTGATGAGCGAGGTGAGGTAAGGGAGAAGGTCCCCGGAAATGGTCTGGAGAAGAGAGGAGGGGATAGGGTCAAGCGGGCAGGTTGTTGGGCGGCCGGCCGTCACAAGAAGCGAGATTTCATCTGGAGAGAGAGGGGAGAAAGAGGTCAGAGCACAGGGTAGGGCAGTGTGAGCAGAACCAGCGGTGTCGTTTGACTTAGCAAACGAGGATCGGATGTCGTCGACCTTCTTTTCAAATTGGTTGACGAAGTCATCTGCAGAGAGGGAGGAGGGGGAGGGGGAGGAGGATTCAGGAGGGAGGAGAAGGTGGCAAAGAGCTTCCTAGGGTTAGAGGCAGATGCTTGGAATTTAGAGTGGTAGAAAGTGGCTTTAGCAGCAGAGACAGAGGAGGAAAATGTAGAGAGGAGGGAGTGAAAGGATGCCAGGTCCGCAGGGAGGCGAGTTTTCCTCCATTTCCGCTCGGCTGCCCGGAGCTCTGTTCTGTGAGCTCGCAATGAGTCATCGAGCCACGGAGCGGGAGGGGAGGACCGAGCCGGCCTGGAGGATAGGGGACATAGAGAGTCAAAGGATGCAGAAAGGGAAGAGAGGAGGGTTGAGGAGGCAGAATCAGGAGAAAGGTTGGAGAAGGTATGAGCAGAGGGAAGAGATGATAGGATGGAAGAGGAGAGAGTAGCGGGGGAGAGAGAGCGAAGGTTGGGACGGCGCGATACCATCCGAGTAGGGGCAGTGTGGGAAGTGTTGGATGAGAGCGAGAGGGAAAAGGATACAAGGTAGTGGTCGGAGACTTGGAGGGGAGTTGCAATGAGGTTAGTGGAAGAACAGCATCTAGTAAAGATGAGGTCGAGCGTATTGCCTGCCTTGTGAGTAGGGGGGAAGGTGAGAGGGTGAGGTCAAAAGAGGAGAGGAGTGGAAAGAAGGAGGCAGAGAGGAATGAGTCAAAGGTAGACGTGGGGAGGTTAAAGTCGCCCAGGACTGTGAGAGGTGAGCCGTCCTCAGGAAAGGAGCTTATCAAGGCATCAAGCTCATTGATGAACTCCCCGAGGGAACCTGGAGGGCGATAAATGATAAGGATGTTAAGCTTGAAAGGGCTGGTAACTGTGACAGCATGGAATTCAAAGGAGGCGATAGATAGATGGGTAAGGGGAGAGAGAGAGAATGACCACTTGGGAGAGATGAGGATCCCGGTGCCACCACCCCGCTGACCAGAAGCTCTCGGGGTGTGCGAGAACACGTGGGCGGACGAAGAGAGAGCAGTAGGAGTAGCAGTGTTATCTGTGGTGATCCATGTTTCCGTCAGTGCCAGGAAGTCGAGGGACTGGAGGGAGGCATAGGCTGAGATGAACTCTGCCTTGTTGGCCGCAGATCGGCAGTTCCAGAGGCTACCGGAAACCAGGAACTCCACGTGGGTCGTGCGCGCTGGGACCACCAGATTAGGGTGGCCGCGGCCACGCGGTGTGGAGCGTTTGTATGGTCTGTGCAGAGAGGAGAGAACAGGGATAGATAGACACATAGTTGACAGGGTACAGAAGAGGCTACGCTAATGCAAAGGAGATTGGAATGACAAGTGGACTACACGTCTCGAATGTTCAGAAAGTTAAGCTTACGTAGCAAGAATCTTATTGACTAAAATGATTGAAATGATACAGTACTGCTGGAGTAGGCTAGCTGGTAGTGGCTGCGATGTTGACACTACACTAATCAAGTCGTTCCGTCGAGTGTAATAGTTTCTACAGTGCTGCTATTGAACAGGCTAGTAATAGGAGTGGCAACAATTTCGGCAGATAATTTTAGAAAGAAAGGGTCCAGAATGAATTATTTACGGTCCATTGAGGTATTTAAAACAGTATTATAATCTCCCACCATAACAATAGAGTCTTGTATTGCTTGTAGGGTTGATAAAGTATTATATGTATTTTCAGAGAAACGTGGACCATCGTTATTTGGACCTTATACATTAATGAGCCAAATCTGTTATAGTCCAACAACATACTTAAAATAATCCATCTACTTGGATCTGTTATGAAAATTTGCACATTAGAAGCAAAATGATTGTTAATGAATATCATCACTCCTTTTGAGTTTCGTTGCCAATTGGATAAGTATATTTCACCCACCCAGTCCTTTTTCCACACAACTTCAGATGTATTTTTTTGCGAACTTGTTCTAATAGCCTTTTGGTAAAGTTCTCCATGTTTGTTGTCAAGGAAGCTAATTTGTTTTTATACAGGATGTACAGCCCCCACCTACTATCACCCAATCATGTCAATACAGAGCTATACGGAGCTATGTGGAGCCCTCCACATTGTTACAAAATCTGGGAGGCTCATGGCATCACCGTTCTGAGCTCGATTCGGCTTTTGCAAGCCTCGGAGGCTCTGCAATTGTGTCACACCCTCCACACAGAGCCTCTGGACCACATGTTCGGAACAAGCATCAATAGACTTTAATCCTGCTGTAGAATTCATTCCAGCCAGCAAGAAGGTCAAAAGAATTAGTGACTAAAATGAACCAGTCTCTCAGAAAAAAAGAATAATGACTTGAGTCAGTAAAATGAGTGGTTCAAAAAGAACTAATCGTTCGCGAACTGCACATCACTATTGTTCACACGCGTATCTTTGGGCAGATACGTGTTGGACTTTAGCTATACGTGCTAAAGTCCAACTTTAAAACATAAATGAGAAAAAAAACTGTAACAATATGCAGATCAAAAACATGAAAACAACCCATTTATCATGTTCTGTGTTGTCAGGAAGCCACGACTATTAATTGGTCAAAACGTAGAGTATGGCTTGAACCAGAACCGATAATTAAAAACACAATATTTTAATAATCAAATTATTGATTATTGAAATGATTGGTTATTCAATTTCTCGTTATGTAATGCTTCCTTAGACAAAAAAAAAAAAAAAAAAAACATTTATGCTGTTTGATTTCAGATTAAAATAAAAAGAGGCAGGACTCTTTACTCGAGTATTATCTTGTCATGTATAATAGGAAATATTAATTCGATAAAAACTACAACTATTTTTCATCCACATTGCCACGCTTCATTAATACTGCACCCTCATCTTCAAAACTCCTAGTTATACAACCATTTAACTTAGAATTTCGCTGGAAAGAAACTTGACAATTATTTATTGTTTTGGTGAATAGTCATGACTGGTTCAGTTTATATGTCCTGTGGTAAAACAATTATTATATTGCTGCTTACACCTTGATTACACCAACAGAATATTGGTACATCGCAAGTATGGAATGCGGCATTAGCCTTGCAGAAATTGTAGCAGAAGGTGAATGATGAATTTTTGTTTCACACATATTCAGATGATGATGCGTTCTATTTTGCGCAAATTTACTATCGTTATGATCAAGGCGTGACAGAAATGGTAGCAGAAGGTGAATGTTGAACTTTTGTTGCACACATATTCAGATGATGCTGTGTACCATTTTGCGCGAAACACTGTCGGCGTGATCAAGGCCTTAATCTGGATGCAAATTCAATTTTGAGCGCCACAGGAGTCATTTGCGTACCTGGACGTTTCTGACTGGTCTTGGAACTATGACAACTGGATGGGATATGTAGTGATTTTGCCAACACAGCCTATGCCCCTTAACCTTTTTTAAACTATCGCATTTGTTGATTTACACCAGAATGTATTAGTATAATGAGTAATCCAGGAATGGGACAAGCTAATTGGCTCGAGAAAAGTAGATAAAATAGAGACTACAGAGCTACAATGAATTGCTAAATTACCTCTGGACAGGAAGAGTCTACGGAGCTCCTCCTCCACCTCATCACTCTATGCAGTCTACACTTCCGTATTTCCGCTGTGTCCTGTGCATAGATTCCAAGAAGCTAGACAAGTCTTCCGTATGCGCTGTCTAGACCCGGTCAGACAGGCAGCTGGTGTGTCTAGAATACTCTTTCTATGCTCTGGCCATTTTCTTCAGTGTATTTTTTTCTAGGTTACACAACGGCAGCAGCCTACTTGAATAAGTCACAAATTTTGACTCAGAAGGACAAATTCGTCCATTAGGAGCGCTGATTCGGGAGACAAGATCAAACAGATTTCTTCAACCGAATTCTATAGATAGTTAAGGCGGTCGTTCAATATGCTTTTGGGCAAAGTGAGTTTGACTCCTGTTTTGTGCACAGCACTTCGTATCTCCCCTGCCTTTTCCGGGTAAGTAAATACATTCTCACTGACAAAACCGCTTTAAAACGATTTATTTATATACATTAAATAATTTTCAATTCGTATTTGTATTCGTGTAGGATTCAGAAGCAAATCGGAGCAGCAGCCACGCAGAATGCCCGCCTCTATGCTTCTTCTCAGGCCGCGGAGGTAGGCAGTGCGCTGTCATAGAACACAACACTCACAGCCATGCACTCGTTTTCCTGTTAAAATTGGAAACATTGTATCAATGATCAAACATTGTAACAGTGATTATTCTAAACAGGGGCGTTTATGTTGCCATCTTGACAGCTCATGGGTTATGTGTTCAGGTGTTGAAACAAACCATGCTGCGTCATAATGTTGTACTAATAAAATGTTATCCAAATGGGATAAGCGTAACTGATAAAAGGATGACATTACTTCCAGTGGAGGTAACCTATATGGACCTACCATATCCATCAGGATATGTAGTAGCATCGAGAAGTGGGGGAAAGTTCACCGTGGACTCACGTGACTCCAATCTAGGTTATAGGTGGCGCTGAGTTCTATTTCCATTCAATGATAGACAGGGGACAGCAGGACACAGCCAGGTCACACAGTAGATGTGTCTGACCAATGACCATGTCAATAGAGTACCACAGTATGAGTCATAATAACCATAAAACCTAGTGGTCAAACAGGGAAATGGTTCCAATTGTTTTTCCACCATACATTTTTTCCCATAGGGGATTGTAGAAACACTTAAAATAAGGGCTGTTGGGTGTCCTGGCGTGATGTTTTGATAACCATGTAAATCTCTCTCAGACAAGGTGACTTTTATCAATATATGTGCCTGTATTCACCTCCCAAAAATGAAACGCCTATGTGGCTATCATAAAGGATATTTTCTCCAAACAATTTGAGAGTGCGCACATGTGACTATTCTGTGTTGTGTTAACAAAGAAACAGGTACTCCAATATGCTTCATTTAGATTTATGTAACTTTAGTTGTCATACATATGCTGGGCTATATGTTTTTGATTTTTAATGCATTGTAAGGCTGCATGATGAGAGTAATGAGGGTTTGAAAAAAGTCACATCAAAGGCATGAGCTCTACTTTCTTTTTTTGTGCAGACTGTACACACTTCATCAGTCTCTCATTCACAATTTCACAAGCACTTGATAATGCCTCAAATTTCCCAGCTGCATCATCTATATGTGTGGCCGTAATGCCACCTAAAAAAAATCCATACCTTTTGCGGTTAGTGGCCGTTGTGCCCTTCGGCTGAAAAAATAATTATAATTCCCTTCTCCTGGCTGTGTGCCAAAGCACCTGTCATTTACATGGTTCTCTGTCACACGATTGGGTCTTTCTCACAGGCTAGTGAGAGTGTGAAGACTAACATATCGGGGACGCAACTGCACATGTCCTTATCCCATTCCAAGGTGCATATTGGAAGAACTGTCCACATTTACTTTTCGTCAGCCAACAATATGAGTAGGCCTGACGAACAGCAAAAGCCCTAGCCTATGTCAATCTACTATCCCCATAGTACAAAGGTCAACTATTCTATTCTGTGCGAGAAATAAATATCCCAAACATAGTCTGGGACAGTTGTTGGGATGCGATAGATCCCAAATGAATACAAATTCTAGCATCAAAAAACATATTTTATGCAATGTGGCTGACACAACATCAGAACGCTTAGCTTAAAAAGTTGACCAGCTATTAGCTATTTCTACACATTATAAGCACAGCAATGCGCACACCGCGATAGGCTCGAAGTGTGAATGTCCCATTAGCTTGAAAACACCATTATCAAAAGTGACCCAAATGCGATTATGCATGTAACGCTTTTATTATAAAGGTGCATTCTTATGGTGAAAATGATCTTCCCCAAACTTGAAACACATGCTCTGTGTAGGTAGGTATGCCAGTTAGACTCTACACCCATTGTAAAGCAGATTTAATGTGCTTAATTTTAAGAAGTTATTCGGCCACTTGAGCTGTGATACAAACCTTATCAAAACATATAGGACTATGGGCTGGGCTACATGAGGTGTGCGACTATGATTTGCAAAAGTTGCAAAAAAAAGGCATTGGGCTGTTTTTGCCTTAAGCTGGGCATCATTCACAAGTGGTGGGCTATTGTTGCCATAGATATCCGGCACTTACAAAATATCACTGGTAGACCAGATGGTGGCGCTATAACAAGTGATTGAAGATGCATACATGAAAAGGTCACGCCCCTCACCCCGTTTGATCTAAAGTCATGAAATTTGGTACATATGGTGCTTTCACTTCAACTGGGGAAAAAATAGGTCAAATCATGATGTCAGTGATCTCCAGGTCGGAAAGTCAGAGCTCTAGAAAGAGGCCCAAGTTTCCGACTTGGAATTTTGAGTTGGATGACCGTTCAAAAAAAATCCCAGTTGGAGCTTCTTCTTTTTTCTTCTCCAGAGTTCCCAATTGTCTTGAATGCGACAATAGGTCCCTCTCCTCACAAGGAACAAATTTGCCTCATGCACCCATACGGTCCACCATGATGGATTTTCTGCCATTAACAATTCTGTGAAAAACACTTAAAGCTATGAGTCTTGCTAAGCCACTCGACATCCCAGACACCACTGGCCTGATTTTGACAACTTGGGTGAATGATGCGTCTTGCCATAGATATCTGTAATTTACAAAATTACACTGATAGGCCCAAGGGTGGTACTATAGTAATCAACTGAAATTCTGAACTTATATCAAGCACGTTGTCCCATTTTGAGCCTAAATTGTTGTCACTAATTGGCCCAAGACGGGGTGCAGCATCATTCGTGGGTGTGGCATGTTTAATGTTGCCTTTTTTTAAATGAACACTCAGATTCTTAAGAGTAATATTGTTAATCTTTCATATTTAATCCTTGTGTATAGGAGCAGGGTCTCCTACTGTAGCTTTCACAAACCCCTTCGCGATTGTTGCCCATTTCCCCTGTCTAAAGTACTGTACCACTCCATTCAATTATCCTGAACCTACCTATCAATAATCCATCGGAAATTCACTTATTTCAGTCCCTATCTCTCTAACATATTGTAACCATAGAACTAGAATGAGATTATATTTCTATGGTTGTAATCTCTTCTCTCTGTATGACATTGCTTGTTTGTGTTTGTCTCTCTACAGGCAGTACTGGACAAGCAGGCTGTCGGCACCACCACAGCAACCAAGGCAGCCACTGCCAAGAAGGCACAGAGCGTGGTATGTGTTCTTAGATCAGCCTTCCTCCCTATAAAGTACTGCTTCACTGAGGTTGTCCATACTGGATGTGACTACTGTTTGGGTCTCCATGTTTTAAAGTTCAAGATCAACAATTATGACTGAGCTGCGCTTAGATCACTCTGAAATGCATTAGGAAGTACAGTATGCATTTCCTGCTTTTTTTGTGACAGTTGATATATCAACATGACTCCATGTATCTCTTGTAGGAGTCCCAGTCTTTCGCCGTCAACATGTTCAAGGGCCAGATCAACCCCTCGCAGGTCTTTCCCTTCCCCTCAGGTGAATGGACTAGTCATGTATTGTTATGCAGCCACTTAGCGATGATGTAAAGGAGACATGTTGGAACATCTAACGGTTGTGGTCTTTCTGCTGTTTTCCAGTGATGAACGAGGAGCAGACCCAGTTCCTCCAGGAGTTAGTCCCACCCGTTTCCAAATTCTTTGAAGTGAGTTTCAATTCACCCTTTTCTTGTTTTTGTGACCAAATGTTTATTTTATTTTACAAAGAGTAAACCACAACACATATTTCCTCTAAGTTATTCAAGCTAAATGTCTTTACTGCCACTAGATTTGTCATAAGGGTCACCTTCATTAGGGAAAACCGTAGCAAAATGTTTCTTATTGGACAAGTTCAGATAATCAAAACTATTAGATTATTGTCTGTATTGGACCGTATTCCTCCATTTCAATACTACTGAACATGGTCCAGGTTGTAACTTACCTCTGGCTCGTGGGTGCTGTAATATATATATATATATATTGCTCAAAATAAATAAAGGGAACACTTAAACAACACAATGTAACTCCAAGTCAATCACACTTCTGTGACATCAAACTGTCCACTTAGGAAGCAACACTGATTGACAATACATTTCACATGCTGTTGTGCAAATGGAATAGACAACAGGTGGACATTATAGGCACTTAGCAAGACACCCCCAATAAAGGAGTGGTTCTGCAGGTGGGGACCACAGACCACTTCTCAGTTCCTATGCTTCCTGGCTGATGTTTTGGTCACTTTTGAATGCTGGCGGTGCTTTCACTCTAGTGGTAGCATGAGACGGAGTCTACAACCCACACAAGTGGCTCAGGTAGTGCAGCTCATCCAGGATGGAACATCAATGTGAGCTGTGGCAAGAAGGTTTGCTGTGTCTGTCAGCGTAGTGTCCAGAGCATGGAGGCGCTACCAGGAGACAGGCCAGTACATCAGGAGACGTGGAGGAGGTCGTAGGAGGGCAAGGAGGAGCACTGCCAGAGCCCTGCAAAATGACCTCCAGCATGTGTCTGCTCTAATGGTCAGAAACAGACTCTATGAGGGCCCGACGTCCACAGGTGGGGGTTGTGCTTACAGCCCAACACCGTGCAGGACGTTTGGCATTTGCCAGAGAACACCAAGATTGGTAAATTCGCCACTGGCGCCCTGTGCTCTTCACAGATGAAAGTATAGGTAAACTTCTGGCTTCAACTGTATATATGGTATGCTGTTGTAGGAGGTGAATGACCCAGCAAAGAATGACTCCCTGGAGAAGGTGGAGGACAGCACCATGGAAAGCCTGAAAGAGATGGGGGCCTTTGGTCTGCAGGTCCCCCAGGACCTTGGGGGTGTGGGCCTCACCAACACACAGGTGAGAACATACACCTTTATCTCTATACACACACAGTCTTATATAACTAACCTTGTGGGGACACACAATTCCCCAAAATTACATTTTCCCTAGCCCATACCCTAGTTTCTAACACTAAACTCCATTGAAATAGCATTTGACCTTGTGGGGATAACAAAATGTCCCTATTTGGTCAAATTTTTGTTTGTTTACTATTGTTGTGGGGAATTCTGGTTCCCAACAAGCATAGTTAAAAACACACACTGACCTGGGGGGGGCGTGGGGGTAACACATAGGGACGCAGACACACACACACACACACACACACACCTTAAGAGCAATACCCCAACCAGGACGCAGGTACAGTGCCTTGCGAAAGTATTCGGCCCCCTTGATCTTTGCGACCTTTTGCCACATTTCAGGCTTCAAACATAAAGATATAAAACTATTTTTTTTGTGAAGAATCAACAACAAGTGGGACACAATCATGAAGTGGAACGACATTTATTGGATATTTCAAACTTTTTTAACAAATCAAAAACTGAAAAATTGGGCGTGCAAAATTATTCAGCCCCCTTAAGTTAATACTTTGTAGCGCCACCTTTTGCTGCGATTACAGCTGTAAGTCGCTTGGGGTATGTCTCTATCAGTTTTGCACATCGAGAGACTGAAATTTTTTCCCATTCCTCCTTGCAAAACAGCTCAAGCTCAGTGAGGTTGGATGGAGAACATTTGTGAACAGCAGTTTTCAGTTCTTTCCACAGATTCTCGATTGGATTCAGGTCTGGACTTTGACTTGGCCATTCTAACACCTGGATATGTTTATTTTTGAACCATTCCATTGTAGATTTTGCTTAATGTTTTGGATCATTGTCTTGTTGGAAGACAAATCTCCGTCCCAGTCTCAGGTCTTTTGCAGACTCCATCAGGTTTTCTTCCAGAATGGTCCTGTATTTGGCTCCATCCATCTTCCCATCAATTTTAACCATCTTCCCTGTCCCTGCTGAAGAAAAGTAGGCCCAAACCATGATGCTGCCACCACCATGTTTGACAGTGGGTATGGTGTGTTCAGGGTGATTTAGCTGTGTTGCTTTTACGCCAAACATAACGTTTTGCATTGTTGCCAAAAAGTTCAATTTTAGTTTCATCTGACCAGAGCACCTTCTTCCACATGTTTGGTGTGTCTCCCAGGTGGCTTGTGGCAAACTTTAAACAACACTTTTTATGGATATCTTTAAGAAATGGCTTTCTTCTTGCCACTCTTCCATAAAGGCCAGATTTGTGCAATATACGACTGATTGTTGTCCTATGGACAGAGTCTGCCACCTCAGCTGTAGATCTCTGCAGTTCATCCAGAGTGATCATGGGCCTCTTGGCTGCATCTCTGATCAGTCTTCTCCTTGTATGAGCTGAAAGTTTAGAGGGACGGCCAGGTCTTGGTAGATTTGCAGTGGTCTGTTACTCCTTCCATTTCAATATTATTGCTTGCACAGTGCTCCTTGGGATGTTTAAAGCTTGGGAAATCTTTTTGTATCCGAATCCGGCTTTAAACTTCTTCACAACAGTATCTCGGACCTGCCTGGTGTGTTCCTTGTTCTTCATGATGCTCTCTGCGCTTTTAACGGACCTCTGAGACAATCACAGTGCAGGTGCATTTATACGGAGACTTGATTACACACAGGTGGATTGTATTTATCATCATTAGTCATTTAGGTCAACATTGGGTCATTCAGAGATCCTCACTGAACTTCTGGAGAGAGTTTGCTGCACTGAAAGTAAAGGGGCTGAATAATTTTGCACGCCCAATTTTTCAGTTTTTGATTTGTTAAAAAAGTTTGAAATATCCAATAAATGTCGTTCCACTTCATGATTGTGTCCCACTTGTTGTTGATTCTTCACAAGAAAATAGTTTTATATCTTTGTTTGAAGCCTGAAATGTGGCAAAAGGTCGCAAAGTTCAAGGGGGCCGAATACTTTTGCAAGGCACTGTAAGCAGGGATACCCTTTTACCTCTATACAGCAAGAAGACAGTCTATTCAGAGTACTGTACCAACATAATACACAGGTCAGCAGAAATACCAGCACACGTATGCAATGATGCATATACAGTGCCTTTGGAAAGTATTCAGACCCCTTGATTTTTTTCACCCCACGTTTTTTATTATGTTACAGCCTTATTCTAAAATGGATTAAATACATATTTTAATCCTCAGCAATCTACACACAATACCCCATAATGACAAATCGAAAACAGGGTTTTGGAAATTTTTGCAAAATTATTAAATATAAAAAAACAAACACCTTATTTCCGTAAGTATTCAGACCTTTTGCTTTGAGTCTCGAAATTAAGCTTCGGGTCATCCTGTTTCCATTGATCATCCTTGATCTTTCTACAACTTGATAAATTCAATTGATTGGACATGATTTGGAAAGGCACACGTATGTTTATATAGGGTCCCATAGTTGCATGTCAGAGAAATCCAATTGTGTCGAGGCACAGATCTGGGAAAGGGTACCAAAACATGTCTTCAGTATTGAAGGTCCCCAAGAACACAGTGGCCTCCATAATTCTTAAATGGAAGAGGTTTGGAACCACCAAGATTCTCCATAGAGCTGGCCGTCAGGCCAAACTGAGGAAGCGAAGGACCTTGGTCAGGGAGGTGACCACGAACTCGATGGTCACTCTGACAGAGCTCTGGAGTTCCTCTGAGAACCTTCCAGAAGGACAACCATCTCTGCACCACTCTCAGGTGCCTTTATGGTACAGTGGCCAGATGGAAGCCCCTCCTCAGTAAAAGGCACTACAGCCCGATTGGAGTTTGTCAAAAGGCACCTGAAGACTCTCAGACCATGAGAAACAAGATTCTCTGGTCTGATGAAACCAAGATTTAACTCTTTCTGACCTGAATGCCAAGCGTCACGTCTGGAGGAAACCTGGCACCATCCCTACGGTGATGCATGGTGGTGGCAGCATCTTGCTGTGGGCATGTTTTTCAGCGGCAGGGACTGGGAGACGAGTCAGGATTGAGGGAAAGTACAGAGAGATCCTTGATGAAAACCTGCTCCAGAGCACTCAGGACAGACTGGGGCAAAGTTTCACCTTCCAACAGGACAACAACCCTATTTATTTAACTTCATTTAACTAGGCATTTAAAAAAAACTATAACCTTTATTTAACTAGGCAAGTCAGTTAAGAACAAATTCTTATTTTCAATGACTGCCGAGGAACAGTGGGTTAACTGCCTGTTCAGGGGCAGAACGACAGATTTGTACCTTGTCAGCTTGGGGGTTTGAACTTGCAACCTTCCGGTTACCAACACTCTAACCACTAGGCTACCCTACCGCCCCAACCCTAAGCACACAGCCAAGACGACGCAAGAGTGGCTTCAAGACAAGTCTCTGGATGTCCTTGAATGGCCTAGCCTGAACTTGAACCTGATCGAACATCTCTTGACCTGAAAATAGCTGTACAGCAATGCTCTCCATCCAACATGACCGAGCTTGAGAGGATTGGCAGAGAAGAATGGGAGAAACTCCCCAAATACAGGTGTGCCAAGCTTGTAGCGTCATACCCAAGACTCGAGGCTGTAATTGCTGCTAAAGGTTCTTCAACAAAGTACTGAGTTAATGGTCTGAATACTTATGTCAATGTGATATTTACTTAAAATATATATATATACATTTGTACACATTTCTTAAAACCTGTTTTTGCTTTGTCATTATTGGGTATTGTGTGTAGATTGCTGAGGGGGAAAAAAATATATATATATATATATTAGAATAAAATGTGTCAAATCTTTCTGGAGGCACCATAAAGTTCAAGCCATGTCTTAGACCACTGGATAAAGAATGATGTACATGGGGTAGAATATCCATGTCGAAACAAGTCAGCATGAAACTGAGCTATGTATGTTGCTCTTGATAAGGATGGCTGCAAAATAACCTTCAAGACTCAGCTGTTTTTTTTTTACCTTTGTGTCCTCTGACAATAGTAGACTGTTAGAGTACTGTGTAAGTACACTAATGTTTTAACCTTTTTTTATTGATCAGTATGCCAGGCTGGTGGAGATCGTGGGCCAGCACGACCTGGGGGTTGGCATCACTCTGGGTGCCCACCAGTCCATCGGTTTCAAGGGCATCCTGCTGGTTGGTAGTCCCGCCCAGAAGGAGAAATACCTGCCCAAGCTGGCCACAGGTGAGAGAGAGAGGTGGCAGGTAGCCTAGTGGTCGAATCCCCGAGCTGACGAGGTACAAATCTGTCCTCCTGCCCCTAACAAGGCAGTTAACCCACTGTTCCCCAGTAGGCCGTCATTAAAAATAACATTTTGTTCTTAACTGACTTGCCTAGTTAAATAAAGGTAAAATAAAGAGGCTTTGTCGTTACTCTGTCATTTTATTTGGTTCTGCCTATGTATTATTATACCTAGACTGTAATTCCACGTATAAGGCATTTCAAATCTGTTGGCCTTATTTCTCTTATTTTTCTTCCTCTTTTATCTAGGTGAGACCCTGGCGGCTTTCTGTCTGACTGAACCAGCCAGTGGCTCTGATGCTGCGTCCATAAAGACCCTCGCTACCCTCTCTCCATGTGGAAAACACTACATCCTCAATGGAGGCAAGATCTGGATCAGGTACTGCAGGACCACCAACATTGTGCTATCATTTAGTATGGTGCAAACACTGTGTGGTTTATGTCCTGTACACAGTCATAGCGACATTGGAAGTTTATATACACAGCCAAATACATTTAAACTCAGATTTCACAATTCATAACATTTAATCCTAGTAAAAATCCCCTGTCTTAGGTCTGTTAGGATCACCACTTTATTTTACAAATGTGAAATGTCAGAATAACAGTAGAAAGATTTATTTCAGCTTTTATTTCTTTCATCACATTCACAGTGGCTCAGAAGTTTACATACACTCAATTAGTATTTGGTAGCATTGCCTTTAACTTGTGTCAAATGTTTCGGGTAGCCTTCCACAAGCTTCCCACAATAAGTTGGGTGAATTTTGGCCATTCCTCCTGACAGAGCTGGTGTAACTGAGTCAGGTTTGTAGGCCTCCTTGCTCGCACACGCTTTTTCAGTTCATCCCACAAATTCTCTATGGGATTGAGGTCAGGGCTTTGATGGCCACTCCAATACCTTGACTTTGTTGTCCTTAAGCCATTTTGCCACAACTTTGGAAGTATGCTTGGGGTCACTGTCCATTTGGAAGACTTGAACTGCACATGCTGAATTGCAGTCTGTAAAAAAAAAAAAAAAAAAAAAAAGAAAGTGATAGTAGTTAAGATGGGATAAAATGGAGTCATGTAGTCTCTTGTCAGCTTTGGGTGATAGGAGAAAAAAAATGGTTTTGTAAGGCATTCTCGCTTTATAACATTTGCTCTTTGCATGACATAGACTGAAAGCTATGGTCCCTTGTTGATTTCACCTGTTAAATCAGTTTAGATGAAGGCGAGAAAAGATTTTTAAGACCTGAGACAATTGAGACATGGATTGTGTATGTGTGGCATTCAGAGGGTGAATGGGCAAGATAAAATATTTAAGTGCGTTAGAACGGGTATGGTAGTAGGTGCCAGGCGCACCAGTTTGAGTGTGTAAAGAACGGCAACACTGCTGGGTTTTTTTATGCTCCACAGTTTTCCAAAAGACGTCCAGCCAACGACTGTAGGAAGCATTGGAACATTGGGCCATCATCTCTGTGGAATGCTTTCGAAACCTTGTGGAGCTCATGCCCTGACGAATTAAGGCTGTTCTGAGGAGGGGGGTCCTAATATAGAGTTGTGGTTGTATACAGTATTGCTATTGTTTTCTTTGACTTATCCTGACTCTGTCTGTGTTGTCAGTAATGGTGGTCTGGCTGAGATCTTCACAGTGTTTGCCAAGATGCCCATGATGGATGAGAAGACAGGACAAATGAAAGACAAAATCACAGCCTTTATTGTGGAGAGGAGCTTCGGAGGAGTGACACAGTGAGTGGTGGATGGAGAGCGGATGGGTGATGGATAAAGATATGGAGGGATTAGAAGAGGGAGGTCTGAAATGGGGGAATTTACGTAAGAGTATGCACTGTATGTTTCTTGTTAGAAGCTTCACAAGATTGTTGATTTAATGACTATCCCAGTCTCTATATTTTCTGTCTGTCCATAGTCTTGTTTTTAGTGAATATTTTAAAGTTTTTGTCCTGATGATGCACATCCACATTTTAAAGAAGTTGCAGACTAAAAGACAAAACAAAAACGTTTTAATTTCGGGCTTTAAGCAACCACTTTTCGTATACCCCCCCCCCACCACCATTTTTCAATTACGATCTTGTCTCATCGCTGCAACTCCCCAACGGGCTCGGGAGAGGCGAAGGTCGAGTCATGCGTCCTCCGAAACATGACCTGCCAAACTGCGCTCCTTAACTCCCATCCACTTAACCCAGAAGCTAGGTGCACCAATGTGTCAGAGGAAACACCCGCCTCAAGGAGTCGCAAGAGCACGATGAGCCAAGTGAAGCCACCCCGGCTAAACCTTCCCCTAACGTTGCTGGGTCAATTGTGCGTTGCCCTATGAGACTCCAGGTCATGGCCGATTGTGACACAGCCCGGGATCGATCCCGGGTCTGTAGCGATGCCACTGCGATGCAGTGCCTTAGACCGCTGCTCCACTCGGGAGACCCTAAACAAACACTCTTATCCAGGTGACATATTGTCAATGCATTCATCTAAGGTAGATAAGACACAACAACGTGACGACGTGTATCGTTAACATTTCCTTACCTTCTACCTCTTCCAGCGGTCCCCCTGAGAAGAAGATGGGCATTAAGGCGTCCAACACGGCGGAGGTGTACTTTGAGAACGTTCCGGTACCCATTGAGAATGTCCTGGGAGAGGTAGGTGGCGGCTTCAAGGTGGCCATGGCCATCCTCAACAACGGGCGCTTCGGCATGGCCGCCGCCCTCTCCGGCACCATGAAGGGAGTCATCACCCAGGCTGTGAGTAACGCTGTGTGGGACTATCCAAATAAAGTGTTACCTCTATTTGCCCTTCAGTTGAGTCTGTCTAGTCTCATTGAAGCTCTGTTACTGTGTTGGTTTTAGCACTTCTTGACCTCCCATACTGACGCCTGTCCTTGTCTCTTTGCCCAGGTGGACCATGCAGCCAACAGGGTCCAGTTTGGTAGTAAGATCCACACCTATGGAGCTATCCAGGAGAAGTTGGCACGCATGACTATGCTGCAATATGTCACTGAGGTACACAGACTATCGATTGATCAATTTACATCTTGCTTTTCCACACACTCAACACTCTTTTACATAGTATGAGGAGAAACTCCCCTCAACCACCACCATGTGTTGCACCCTATGGGTGATGCACTGGCAGCCATTTTACTACAGACTGCTCACCACACTTCAGCTGACATGGTATCAGTGGAGGCTGCTGAGGGGGTGACGGCTCATAATATTGGCTGGAACGGACCAAGTTGAATTGCATCAAATACCTGGAGACCATGTGTTTGATGTATTTGAAACCATTCCACCTATTCCGTTCCAGCCTTTACCACGAGCCCATCCTCCCCAATTAAGGCGCCACCTGTGCATGGTCTGCTTACAGCCACTGGCAGAAATCGCATAATGCACATCTTAATCCATTACTCAATCAACCAAATGTGTTTTATAGAACATCATCGGATGTCACAAAGTGCTGTACGGAAATCCAGCCTAAAACCCCAAACAGCAAGCAATGCAGATGTAAAAGCACAGTGGCTCTGAAAAACTCCCTAGAAAGGCAGGAATCTAGAGAGGAACAAGACTCTAAGATGTGGCCAGTCCTCTTCTGACTGTGCCCGGTAGAGATTATAACAGAACATGGCCATTAAGGCCAGATTGTTCTTCAAGATTCAAGAGTGGGCATACTTAAGATCACACAGGACACCAGATAGGACAGACTGATGACTGGGAGCTTATTTTGGTATCCTGTTGGGATTTTCATGTCCTCTTCTCCCCTCCCCTTTCTTTCAGTCCATGGCCTACATGATCAGTGGGAACATGGACAGTGGATCCAAAGACTACCATATTGAAGCGGCCATCAGCAAAATCTTTGCCTCTGTGAGTACAGCACTGTCTGGTTTTATCCTATCCTCTTAATTTTAAGCATTTCACAACTATTACTTCAATTGTGTAAATATTCCATAAGATACATTGCAAAATGAATGCACTTTGTTAAGAATCTTCAGGACACACAATGTATATTTGAATCCGTCAGAAAATGTACTGATCCAGCATAGACTAAATACTAAAGTAAGATTAGTGTGTTTTCTGAATGTAAGACAAGTTGCCTGCCCAGAATGCAACCCACTTTGAAAGGCTTGACTTAACAAAAGCCCATTGAGATGTGCACGATTCAAGACGGGTGCGCTTCACACTAGAGGTGTCCAAAAAGTTAGATCCGTTCTGGATCCTTGGCTTTTCCACCCGGCCAGATATATATATAATATATATTTATATATTTTAAACAGAACCGTTCTGAATGGACCTGAGGGCAGTTGGACCTAAAAAGGCCTGTGGATAAACTGATCCAAACAGACCCGTGCCGGTTCGGATCTGAGAGACCCGTTCAAATTTGAGAGTAGAAAGAGGGAGAGAGAAAGAAACCTCCTCAATAAACAAGCGATATTGGCCAAATGATCCACAGTTACGTGTCCTTAACTGTCTTTAACAAATCAAAATCGATATGTAGCACACTCAAATTTATAGCATATTGTTTAATTGGTTTTTACTTTCCTAAAACAATGTTTCAGCTGTCTGAGATTTCAGTGCTGAATACAACAGGGCATTGTATGCCTATAGGTCTAGTTGTCCACTGTATGATATGAATATTTCCAATCTAAAGGAAGAGAAGTTTAGGCCTAGATATACCAGCGCCATGTTCCCAACACCGACATGCATTTCTTTATAGGGAAAGGGGGATACCTAGTCAGATGTACAACTGAATGGGGAATAGTGGATTAATTGCCTTGCTCAGGGGAAGAACAACAAATGTTTACCTTGTCAGCTCGGGGATTTGATCCAGCAACCTGTCTGCTACTTGTCAGGTGTTCAGGAGGCGGCTAATCTGCACATTTTCAATCGGCTTTAAAAAAAATAAAGATGAGCTTTATATTGTTAGATTAATGGAGTTACTCTGCTAGGCCTAAAACATTCTTCCTCGCCTTACTGTCGGAGAGTTAGTTGGAACGCTGTTGGGCCTAAAACATTCTTCCTGTCGGAGTTAGTGAGGAAGAAACCTTCAAAGGTTTCTTCACTGTATTAGGTTAATATCAAGTCTACAAGTCAAATGTTTATGGAAAATAGCAACATTGCGTCATTAAGTTTTGCATCTCGCCTTAGGTTTTTCCCTTTCCATGGTTTGAGTGAGAGTAACCCAATAGGCCTACCGGTAATTCTATTAGTTTGTGGGAAACACAACATTAACTTAATTTGGCCAATGAAAATGGCTCAAAAGAACTCAACAAATGTCAGCAATTGCTAAGGCCATTTATTTTCCAACAGCCCTATTTTTAACCCATTTCTAACTAAATATAGCACACAATTAAAATGACAGTCCAAACTTAATTTAGCCATTTCTAAATGTATCAACAAAATTCAACAAAACACTTTGCATATATAAATAACTGGTTTTGATTCTTAAATACGTCTATAATAGTCATGATTATAGCCTAATGATAATAAATACGAAAATAAATAAGTTCGAAAATTTGCATCAAACCTGATTTAGCGAGTAGCACACATTCTATTTGGCCGGGCCAACATTCTTCTTACCTTTGTCCTCTAAAACTTGTCCCCAAGGACATTCCCCTTGTAGGCTTCTTTTCACTATAATCTTCCTCCTCTTAACTTGTATTTTACTTAAATGAAAAAGGCCTCCATCTTTGCTATCAACAGTAGCCAAGGCTACTTTCACTTGCGCGCTCTCTCGCTCTCAGCAGGAACGTGACATGAGCAGCCGATACCAGTTTCAGCTGGACATAAGCTATAAGTTTTATTGTGTTGCAATTGGCTGACACCGATAGCACAGTTCTCATCCACTCGCATACATTCAATTAACTGAGCATGGTTCAGTCAGGTCCAGTAAGCAAATCCATTTTATTTGCACATACCTGATACTCATGGCAATTATATCAAACTGACCCAGATCCGAGACAAAAAGTCAGAATTTAGGACTCTTACCCGCTCGGGTCCAGGGTCGGATATCGGATCTGTCAGACCCGTGCCTCTACCCCACGCTGCTACAACTCGCACGCTACAGGACCGCAACAGCAGAGAAGCTTAGCTTCGCGGTTGTTGCGGAAATTGACCTGCTACTACTGTTTACTTTGCATCTATTCTAGGTCATCTCACTCAGTTGACCTTTAAACCCAACCTAACTTGTGGCTTGCCCCATCACCTTATGCACTACTGCCCCACAGTGGCAGGAAGTGACATCCCCAAAAACACACAAACTATACCACACATAAATAACTCCTTGACTCCCACGCATTGGCTATTTTCTGTCCTTAACACTCAAACTGAACCTAAATAATATAAAAATGAAATAGAAATGTTTTTTGTAAAGTGAAATAATCTTAACTAATAGAAATAAAAACAAATATAAAACTATAATAACCTTCTCTCTCTCGTGTAGGAGGCTGCCTGGGAAGTGACTGATGAGTGTATCCAGGTCATGGGAGGAATGGGCTTCATGAAGGTGAGTCTGCATCACTGGATTGTTGGGAGGGGTTATGTGTGTGTCGTACATAGAAATATAGTGCTTTATACAGGCGTGAAAATGTATAGAATTTCTTAGCGGTATGCAAATGCACAAAACCTTTTTTTTATGGGCCTAATAGAATTACATATAGAATCCCTATTAATTCAATAGGATCTCTTTGGACCTGGAAGAAAATATTTGTTACTTTTTTTTTATACAGTATTTTTTTTAATGGTCATTTCACAATTTCCACCCAAATGAAGCCTACCTGCGTGCTTTCGTCCACTCTAAAATAATTCCTGCAACCATACTGTACACCTGCCATTTTAATGAATGGAAAAGACATCGGTTACAAAACACACACAAATCGAATGAATTTTCATTAACCACTGCGCTACCCGGGAGGTCCTGACCTACAAGTAACCTGAATTGATGTCATCTGCCGTCCGTGCGCACTGTTCTCATCGATCCACACTACATGTTTTCAAGTCCATTCGCTCATGTTTCATGCGACTGACATGTAATGATAAATAATAGCCTACAGTTTTTGGCATCTTTAGTTTTAACTACTGTGATTGACTCAAGTTTGCCCTATTTATTTCCAGCTTACTTTCCCTGGTTTAATGTCAGCGTCTTACATAGAAATAGATTTAGATCACAATGGACATTGTTGGTGTGTAGACATGACAACAGAGAGGTTTATGCTGGGTGTGTGTGCTTACTGTGAGTGACTAGGAGTAGTCCCTTTTTGAAGACTTTATTTTTTTATTTTTTTTAACTTTACCAATTTTTCTCCCTAATTTTGTGGTATCCAATTGTTTAGTAGCTACTATCTTGTCTCATCGCTACAACTCCCGTACGGGCTCGGGAGAGACGAAGGTTGAAAGTCATGCGTCCTCCGACCCAACCAAGCCGCACTGCTTCTTAACACAGCGTCAACCAAGCCGGAAGCCAGCCGCACCAATGTGTAGGAGGAAACACGTGCACCTGGCAACCTTGGCACCTTGACAAGGATTTTCCTACCGGCCAAACCCTCCCTAACTAGGCCAATTGTGCGTCGCCCCACGGACATCCCGGTTGCAGCCGAGCCTGGGCGCGAACCCGGAGTTTCTGGTGGCACAGCTGGCACTGCAGTACAGCGCCCTTAACCACTGCGCCACCCGGGCACCACCCTGAAGACTGACATCTTATGGCTGTTTCCTGTGGTGTATCCAGGGCTCTGGTGTGGAGAGGGTGATGAGGGATCTTAGAATCTTCAGGATCTTTGAGGGAACCAACGACATTCTCAGACTGTTTGTGGCTCTCAACGGATTCCAGGTACACTACATGTCACCTATTTTGTCTAAACGATCATACTGTCTTTGTTTTTTAAGTAGAAATAGAATTACAAGAACGGCAATCCACATTTAAGTCACTGTCTCATGATGGGTGGGCCGGAGGCCATATTCAATCTACCCAATATATGTCCCTGTTGTAGTAATTCTATTCCTATGGTGAATGGTATTGATCTTCCTGTTGTTTTCAGGATGCAGGGAAGCACCTGAAGTCTCTACAGAAGGCTCTGAAGAACCCTCTGGGCAACGCTGGGCTGCTGGCTGGAGAGATCACCAAGAGGGCCAAGAGGTCAGTGTGTAACACGCAGTTTAAGAAGCCCACTTGTCAACACACTAGGGCTGACCCCATTTAGTCGACTAGTTGATAGTTTGGTCGACCGAGATCTCATTAGTCGAGCAGTAGCAAAATAACAAATACCAAAAATCTCATGTTGTATAAGTCTGATTTGAGCTGAGTGGACTGATCCATTGTGGAGGCTGTGGGGATGGCTCAGTCCATTATGTGGTGCTGAAATTATATATGGATATATTACATAAGAACGATGGTGTAACACTAATAAAAAGGATATTTGAAAACAAATGCGCTTTCTTCCACGTTGGATAGTCGTCGCTGTCTGCGGTTCTGAAACACATCAGTGCGCTGTTGAATCGGTGCCTTTTCCTAGACCATGTTGCTATGTGAATACTAGCAAAGGTAACCAGCATATTGGTGTTAAGAACAATATGCGGGGGCAGCAGAATGAGATGACAAGACAGCCCTTGACTTATTGTCTAAGAAAAGTGAGGAGAGAGGAGACCACCAACATAATTAGGTCTATAATCAACAGTCTAACTGTTAATGTGCCTGGCTTTATAAATCATATACATGTTTATATACAGTGGGGCAAAAAAAGTATTTAGTCAGCCACCAATTGTGCAAGTTCTCCCAAGATGAGAGAGGCCTGTACATTTTCATCATAGGTACACTTCAACTATGACAGACAAAATGTGGGGGAAAAAATCCAGAAAATCACATTAGGATTTTGAATGAATTTATTTGCAAATTATGGTGGAAAATAAGTATTTGGTCACCTACAAACAAGCAAGATTTCTGGCTCTCACAGACCTGTAACTTCTTCCTTAGGAGGCTCCTCTGTCCTCCACTCATTACCTGTATTAATGGCACCTGTTTGAACTTGTTGTCAAAGGACACCCGAAACAAAATTGTAGACCTGCACCAGGTTGGGAAGACTGAATTTGCAATAGGTAAGCAGCTTGGTTTGAAGAAATCAACTGTGGGAGCAATTATTAGGGAATGGAAGACATACAAAACCACTGATAATCTCCCTCGATCTGAGGCTTCACGCAAGGTCTCGCCCGTGGGGTCAAAACGATCACAGGAACGGTGAGCAAAAATCCCAGAACCACATGGGGGACCTAGTGAATGACCTGCAGAGAGTTGGGACCAAAGTAACAAAGCCTACCATCAGTGATGCACTACGCCGCCAGTGACTCAAATCCTACAGTGCTAGACGTGTCCCCCTGCTTAAGCCAGTACATGTCCAGGCCCGTCTGAAGTTTGCGAGAGAGCATTTGGATGATCCAGAAGATTGGGAGAATGTCATATGGTCAGATGAAACCAAAATAGAACTTTTTGGTAAAAACTCAACTTGTCGGAGTGGCTTCGTAAGAAGCATTTCAAGTCCGTGTTACCCAGCAACAGCCCCAAAAACATCACTGCTCTAGAAGAGATCTGCATGGAGGAATGGGCCAAAATACCAGCAACCGTGTGTGAAGATTTACAGAAAACGTTTGACCTCTGTCATTGCCAACAAAGGGTATATAACAAAGTATTGAGAAACTTTTGTTATTGACCAAATACTTATTTTCCACCATAATTTGCAAAGAAATTCATTAAAAATCACACAATGTGATTTTCTGGATTTTTTTTTTTTTTTTTTTTCATTTTGTCAGTCATAGTTGAAGTGTAACTATGATGAAAATTACAGGCCTCATCTTTTTAAGTGGGAGAACTTGCACAATCGGTGGCTGACTAAATACTTTCTTGCCCCATTATGTATGTATGTATATATGTGTATATACACACACACACACACGCGCGCAATAAGACAGATCCTGCTTCTGTTGCCTGTGAGTGTTTCTTTAATAGCCTACTGATGAGCACCAAGCCTAGCACAACATGTCGATTAAACAATTTCACGAATTCGGCTGATTTAATCTTTACTTTTCTGTAATAAAGCCTTTTTTTTAAACAGCCTCTCTGGTATTATTTATCATTTATTTACTGTTTACACTTCTCTAAATTGTTGGAATATAAAAAATATTTAATATTAATAACTCCTTTTTATTGCTATTATTTGTATAATAAGTAATGTCCTTATCATTAGGAGGCTTAGTAAGCAGCCTTGTATAACAACCGTCGAGCTGTCGGCCTAAGAGCACATCCTGTTTAGTCTTAATACCTTAACTTCCACCTAAATTTCAATACTTCTACAGGCTACTGTATCAATCATGAATTTGTTCATGTCATTCATGATTTGAAATGTAATCGAGCATTTTAGTTTTAAAATAAATTGAATAAATACTAATTGAATTGCCTTGAATAATTAGCTTAAACAATAAATAAACCGTTAGATTTTGGAAATTGAATTCACTAATGAATGCAACTGTTTTTAGTCTTTGCGGTAATTAAGGTGGACAATCAGAACTGTTGTCCAGGAGTTTCACCCCATTGATCGATGGTTTCAAAGTTTGTATCAGTCAAAAATTTTGACAAGCTGATCATAACAAAAAATAAAATACTTCTACATTTACCGCAGTGTAAACACATTGCAAATAGGCTCGGGATAACTCCTGACAAAGTTGGGTAGCTGAAATTCAGTGCTTAAATAGTGAAATTGATTAGTCACAGGAATCAGGACTAATAAAGCCCACTCAATAGCCTGTTTTACAAACGGTGGGCCTACCACATGGATGGGCATTTGTAAAATTACATTGTGGGCCGACATGGTAGGCTTCAACCTAGTAAGCAGGAGCAGACATCTTTTTTTTGGTCCTGTCTGAATGTTGCTTTTTGGTGTTTTACAAATGGTAGGTTTATCACAGATGGGTGTTCATCAAATTATTTTCATGCAAGTGTAACAGTATAACTTTAGTCCGTACCCTCGCCCCGACCCGGGCGTGAACCAGGAACCCTCTGCACACATCAACAACTGACACCCACGAAGCATCGTTACCCATCGCTCCACAAAAGCCGCAGCCCTTGCAGAGCAAGGGGAACCATTACTTCAAGGTCTCAGCGAGTAACATCACCGATTGAAACGCTATTAGCGCGCACCACCACTAACTAGCTAGCCATTTCACATTGTTTACACAAGCTGTAGGCTACCCCTCGGTAAGCACTGACCGACACCTTTTGGACTGTCATTTATTTTTTTGGGGTCTCGCCTATGGAGAGTAACATTTCCAACCAGAATAACCACCATTTGTTTGGCGAACTCCAAGGTCCTCTGATCATACTAGTCCAGTGTGAATCGACATCCCTGTGTTTTCAGAGAAATGCCTGTTTTGACAGGTGTTGCTTGCGGTTTTCACAAGAAAACAACACCTGATTTGGATAAATTGAACTAAGTGCTGAGCATAGGCTACATGTAGGCCATTCATATAGAGTTGATCAACTTTTACAGTGAATGCTTTTGTTTGTGTGCTTTTCAGTTGAATATTACCAAATGCATCAGTAAGAAACACTGAGCCTAATTAATGCAACCCTTGCTGTTAATAGATGGCAAAGCAGCATACAACTGACCTAAACACTTGAAAATTACAACTTTGTCATCCATAGCCTTAAAATGCATCTCAAGTGCACTTGCACTGTTTAGCTCACATCTGAAGGCTGGGGGGAATTTAGGATGTACTGCAGCTCGCTAAAATATCCTAATTATGATCACACTTCCTCAATTCAAATATGATGGGGACACGATAGAGAGCTGGATTAGAAACTTGGGGGAAAAGCTGGAGTTCTCAGTGTGACCTTATCACCTGGACATGTTGAAATACTTTATCTTCACGCCTAGAATAAAAAACCTCCAGGCTTCCTTCTTAACTGTCAATGCATTGGGGAAGAAATAAAGAAAAAAACGAATCCCATCCGGATCATCCTCTGGAATAACGGACATTCTGAGCACATGACCAGCGTTCTCCAGTAATACTAGTCCTGTCTGAATGATGCTCTGGAATAACGGACATTCTGGGGTAATAATTACATGACCAGCGTTCTCCAGTAATACTTGTCCTGTCTGAATGATCCTCTGGAATAACGGACATTCTGGGATAATAATTACATGACCAGCGTTCTCCAGTAATACTTGTCCTGTCTGAATCATCCTCTGGAATAACACACATTCTGGGGTAATAATTACATGACCAGCGTTCTCCAGTAATACTTGTCCTGTCTGAATCATCCTCTGGAATAACACACATTCTGGGGTAATAATTACATGACCAGCGTTCTCCAGTATTACTAGTCCAGTGCGAATAGGTCTTAGGTTACTTGCGTGCGATACATACATGTGTCACGCAAAGAGAGCAAGGGTTGATGGGAATAGGGAATGTTTTTCCTAAACAAATGAGGGATTTCAGTAACACAACTTTTCAGTCAGAAATGGCTGTAATTATGTATTAGCTCCCGCAACACGGACAGCGTGATTAACACTGATGTTCTGTGGTGGTCGCTGCAGCAGGGAGGAGAGAGACAACAGGTGCTCGTCAGTCACTGTCTTTTAAAAAAACACAGCACAGCAAGTCTGAGCCCGGCACAATCAAATCAATTGCGGGTTGGACTCCCTCTAGTCATTTGTGTGTCTTAATTATTTAATCAAACCGTGTGCTTAAATCATCAGACAAGCTCAGTGAATATAGTTGATTTGATTCAAACACATAGGATGTGTCAATATATGGAAAAAATACATGTTTTAAAATGACAACCAATCGACTGGTCGAAAGAACAGACAACTCTTGGTCGACCAATTTAAAAAAAAATATAATAATAATCCTTGGACCCTCCCTAACCATTTGTCTCTTTCTTGTTATCCAGGACGGCAGGTCTTAGCACTGGGCTCACTCTACAGGGATCAGTTCATCCGGAGTTGTCTCACAGTGGAAATCTGGTGAGAGAGATTCAAAGCTTGCATTGACCTCCGTGGCTGTATGTATCCATCCATGCCATAATGTCACCGTAAGTCTAAGACTCCCAGTTGATTGACGTCCGTATTTCTTCCAGGCTGTTAAAGCTATCGAGCACTTTGGAGTCACTGTTGAGGGTATGCTGCTCAAACACGGCAAGAACATCCTCCGTGAGTATTTATAATACACTGTCAACCTACCTAAGAAGAACTAAAGTTGTGAACCTGATTTTTAAGGATACCCAACTAGCACATTTGGATCCTTGAAAGTTGTGGGAACGTAGGTTTTTGTTTCCCCATTGGTTCTGGGAACGAAGCCATACATTTCCTGACACTAGTAAAACAAAATGTTTTTTAAAAGCTCTGAGAACGGAAGCGAACATTTTCGACTGTTCTGGGAACATACATTTTTTGGTTGCTGGGAGATTATGAGAACCAGAATGAAGGTAGCATGTCAAGTTCTTATTTTTTTATTTTACTGATACAAAGCTGTACATTTGTCTATTCATACAGACCCCATAACAAGTGAGAGGATCGAGAAAGGTTTTGTTGAAGCTCAAAATGGAATATGTTTTTAAATAATTCTTAGAACATTATTTGAGCGTTACTAATGTTTTCTTGTTTTTGTTATGGGAAGTTTTCTGAATGTTCTGAGAAGTTTGAGTTTAAAATGATCCATGAGGAAAACTGCAGAAAATGATGGTGGAAATTCTACCTTTTAACTAATAATGAGAATAGGCAAAATCGATAATCAATCAAGGTATTACTTTTATTAAAAAAGCTATTATAATGAGGAGGCTGGTCACACCACCCACGCAGGTGAAATGGACTGAGAGCCCCCTGTACAAAGAGTAGAGGAGCATTTATTTAGTCAAGCTACCCAATGCGTGTGTGTGTGGAGACAACTGGGTGAAAAGGTTGCCTCAGTCTGTCGCAACTGAGTGAGGACAATATGGCCAGAATGACAGGAAGTCACTCCAGACATACTACCTCGAACAGTAGCTCAACGGTTCCCCCAAGCTGGGCAAGCAATTGCCTTTGACTGTCGGCCCAGATGATGTATGGTCATACTGGTCACACACACAAACTATGAATCTTTCGCCCAGAAACAGGCTCCAAACCGAACACTAGCTCTATCACTGGTGTGCAGAATTTAACACTTTTAATTTAACACGGCTCTGTCTTCAGTTAAGCTAAGAGGAACCAGTTAGTTTCTGTCAGCTCTTGGCTGAGCGCCCAGATATCATGGTCATTCTACACACACAGAACAGTTAGAACAGGCTTCTTATTAATGCACACACACACTTCTCTATCTATCGAGTTATTTTCTTTGACAATCTCAAGCCCAATGCCTAGGCGTAAAGATGGATATTTCAGTACACAAGCATTTAGTAAGGTTTAACTTCAAAATGCCATCGCAAAACGTTATGCTGAAGTACTGAATTCCCACAGAAGAACATTTTTCTTAACATTTTCTGAATGCTCTGAGAACATTACTTTTTTAAATAGAGCCATGAGTAAACCTGTAGAAAACGTTATACTGCTAGCCGGGTTGTGGGAAGGTTGTATGTAAATTAATCATAGGACAACACGCTCTGACCAAGCTCTAAGAAACATATGGTTCTCAGAACGTTATGTGCTAGCTGGGTAGTGTTTAATGGCCAATATTATATGGTTGTATTGTAATGTTATTTCTCCTCTCCATTGCAGATGAGCAGTTTGTGCTGAAGAGAGTGGCAGACAGTGCCATTGACCTGTATGCTATGGTTGTTGTCCTGTCCAGGTAATACTGATCCTTACTAAACATGTTTTATTTGTAGAAATGCTGTATTAGAATCTGTATGTTGTCTGGTGGTGTTCTTCTGTATGGCATGTTCTTTTCTTTTGTGACCTCAACGCTGCTCTCTGGTCCACTCTTACCCAATGGGTCGTTCCACTTCAAAAAGCACAAGAAAGAGGATTTCCACACCCACCATCTCAGATTTCTCTAAAATAATTTGTTGTTAGAAACAAATGAGATTAGCATTCCTGCATCATTATTCTGTTGAAATTTAGTCGGATCTCTGAGAAATTTAACGGAAAATTTCACCCAAAATCCATATTTTATTATTTGTTTCATTAGTCCCAAAATGTTTTGCATGTCAGCCATCAAGATCTGCAGCATCACACCAGCTGAATTTCTGTATTTTGAAAGGTATAGATCTTTATTGCTGACATGCAAAACATTTTGGGACTACATCAACAATTGACTAATGAAACAAATACCAAAATATAGTTTTGGTGTGGAATTTTCCTTTAGGCTGTTTAAGTGCTTCCAAATTGGCCGTTTTTAATTTATAGGAATCATATATAATATTTGGTAAATATATAGTACCTAAACATCCGATTTGGACAGATTTTTCTAACAATGAGTTAGACGAGGAATCGCGCCACACCCCTGCCAATCCCACCCCAACAACGAGTATGTAGTATCAGTTCTCTGTGTCTGACATGTAGTAAGTATGGAGCTGTGGCTCAAGAGTATTGTTTCTTCATCCTATGTAATGTATTCTCAGTGAATTTATTTTTCTGTTCAGAGAAATTAGTCATCAAATTTTATTTGTCACATTTGCCGAATTTCAATGGGTGTAGACTTTACCATGAAATATTTGCTTATGAGCCCTTCCAAGCTATGCAGAGTAAAAATGAAATAAAAATAGTAACAAGGAATAAAATGCACAATAATGGAACTATATACAAGGAGTTCCAGATCAATGTGGAGCTATATATACAGGGAGCACCAGATCAATGTGGCGCTATATACAGGGAGCACCAGATCAATGTGGAGCTATATATACAGGGAGCACCAGATCAATGTGGAGCTATATATACAGGGAGCACCAGATCAATGTGGCGCTATATACAGGGAGCACCAGATCAATGTGGCGCTATATACAGGGAGCACCAGATCAATGTGGAGCTATATACACGGAGCACCAGATCAATGTGGAGCTATATACAGGGAGCACCAGATCAATGTGGAACTATATACAGGGAGCACCAGTACCAGATCAATGTGGTGCTATATTCAGGGAGCACCAGATCAATGTGGAGCTATATACAGGGAGCACCAGATCAATGTGGAGCTTATATACAGGGAGCACCAGATCAATGTGGAACTATATACAGGGAGCACCAGTACCAGATCAATATGGAGCTATATACAGGGAGCACCAGATCAATGTGGAGCTATATACAGGGAGCACCAGATCAATGTGGAGCTATATACAGGGAGCACCAGATCAATGTGGAGCTATATACAGGGAGCACCAGATCAATGTGGAACTATATACAGGGAGCACCAGTACCAGATCAATGTGGTGCTATATACAGGGAGCACCAGACCAATGTGTTGCTATATACAGGGAGTACCAGATCAATATGGAGCTATATACAGGGAGCACCAGATCAATGTGGAGCTATATACAGGGAGCACCAGATCAATGTGGAGCTATATACAGGGAGCACCAGATCAATGTGGAGCTATATACACGGAGCACCAGATCAATGTGGAGCTATATACACGGAGCACCAGATCAATGTGGAGCTATATACAGGGAGCACCAGATCAATGTGGAACTATATACAGGGAGCACCAGTACCAGATCAATGTGGTGCTATATTCAGGGAGCACCAGATCAATGTGGAGCTATATACAGGGAGCACCAGATCAATGTGGAGCTTATATACAGGGAGCACCAGATCAATGTGGAACTATATACAGGGAGCACCAGTACCAGATCAATATGGAGCTATATACAGGGAGCACCAGATCAATGTGGAGCTATATACAGGGAGCACCAGATCAATGTGGAGCTATATACAGGGAGCACCAGATCAATGTGGAGCTATATACAGGGAGCACCAGATCAATGTGGAACTATATACAGGGAGCACCAGTACCAGATCAATGTGGTGCTATATACAGGGAGCACCAGACCAATGTGTTGCTATATACAGGGAGTACCAGATCAATATGGAGCTATATACAGGGAGCACCAGATCAATGTGGAGCTATATACAGGGAGCACCAGATCAATGTGGAGCTATATACAGGGAGCACCAGATCAATGTGGAGCTATATACATTTACATTTACATTTAAGTCATTTAGCAGACGCTCTTATCCAGAGCGACTTACAAATTGGTGAATTCACCTTCTGACAGGGAGCACCAGTACCAGATCAATGTGGAGCTATATACAGGGAGTACCAGACCAATGTGGAGCTATATAGAGGGAGTACCAGACCAATGTGGAGCTATATAGAGGGAGTACCAGATCAATGTGCAGGGGTATGAGGTAATTAAGGTAGATATGTTCATGAGGGCAGGGTAAAGTAACTAGGCGTCATTGAAATGTAGGTTTATGTCCCATCCTACATGCTGATGTTATCAGATTCCGAACACCAAATGGTGCTATTCCTGCAATTTAGGTGAAAAAATTGGTTTTAACCCAGTAGTTAAAGATTCTAGTTTCATGTCAGGTCAAATAGCAGTTACCGAGCCATGCTTTCTACGAGAGCGGTCTTCTACCTCTCTACTGTTTTAAGAGAAAAATCCTGATGTTCACTGTAGCTGTATCGATGTGCTAGACCCAAAGCCAGCCAGCCAGGCAAAGACCCTTCCCGCCAGCTCTGAGCAGTCCACATGGTATATATATACATATAAATATGGGTTACGACGAGGACAAAGGATGTCTGACTGATATGCCAATAGAAGTGAGTCCTCGCAATAATGTCCCAACATCTAGTGGAAAGCCTCCCTAGAAGAGTGGAGGCTGTTATAGCAACAAATGGGGAACCATATATATTATATATTATATATATATATATATATTATAGATAGATATTTTTTAGATATAGATATTTTTTAGATATATATTTATTTTATATATATATATATATTTTATTTTCCAAAAACTGAACTTCAAAACACTCTCCTGCAACCCGTTTTACTGCCGATGCGGAGCCCCACCGGGCCTTCACGACTGGACTACCGACGTTATCTGCCCGAGGGAGTTATCCAACTGGCCCCTTCGTCGCAATGTTACCTGAACGGCCATCTGCGACCCGCTAATCGTTAGCTGTCTTATCGGCTGCTATCTGAATAGGTCTATCGGACAATTTTTCTTGGGTCACTATATTTATTTTGCCAATTGGATTGGTCCCCTCTACCACACGGAACCCCACTAATTTACCGACGGAAACGCACGAGGTCGCTAAAAACAGACCTCCATCCTATGTTAGCTTGCTACCGATGGCCCGGCTAGCTGTCTGAATCGCCGTTACCCCAACCAACCTCACTACTCACTGGACCCTTATGATCACTCGACTAAGCATGCCTCTCCTTAATGTCAATATGCCTTGTCCATTGCTGTTCTGGTTAATGTTTATTGGCTTATTTCACTGTAGAGCCTCTAGCCCTGCTCATTATACCTTATCCAACCTTTCAGTTCCACCACCCACACATGCAATGACATCACCTGGTTTCAATGATGTTTCTAGAGACAATATCTCATCACTCAATAACTAGGTGTACCTCCACTGTATTCACATCCTACCATAAATTTGTCTGTACATTATACCTTGAAGCTATTTTATCGCCCCCAGAAACCTCCTTTTACTCTCCATTCTAGACGACCAATTCTCATAGCTTTTAGCTGAACCCTCATCCTACTCCTCCTCTGTTCCTCTGGCGATGTAAAGGTGAATCCAGGCCCTGCAGTACCTAGCTCCACTCCTATTCTCCAGGTGCTCTCTTTTGATGACTTCTGTAACTGTAATAGCCTTGGTTTCAATCATGTCAACATTAGAAGCCTCCTCCCGAAGTTTGTTTTATTCTCTGCTTTAGCACACTCTGCCAACCCGGATGTTCTAGCCGTGTCTGAATCCTGGCTTAGGGAGACCACCAAAAATTCAGACATTTTCATTCCTAACTACAACATTTTCAAACAAGATAGAATGGCCAAAGGGGGCGGTGTTGCAATCTACTGCAGAGATTTGTCCTACTATCCAGGTCTGTACCCAAACAATTTGAACTTCTACTTTTAAAAAGCCACCTCTAAAAATGTCTCTCACCGTTGCCACATGCTATAGACCACCCTCTGCCCCCAGCTGTGCTATGGATGCCATATGTGAACTGATTGCCCCCCATCTATCTTCAGAGCTCGTGCTGCTAGGCGACCTAAACTGGAACATGCTTAACACCCCAGCCATCCTACAATCTAAGCTTGATGCCCTCAATCTCACACTAATTATCAACGAACCTACCAGGTACCACCCCAAAGCTGTAAACACGGGCACCCTCATAGATATCATCCTAACCAACTTGCCCTCTAAATACACCTCTGCTGTTTTCAACCAAGATCTCAGCGATCACTGCCTCATTGCCTGCTGCCGTAATGGGTTAGCGGTCAAACGACCTCAACTCATCACTGTCAAATGCTCCCTTAAACACTTCAGCGAGCAGGCCTTTCTAATCGACCTGGCCGGGGTATCCTGGAATGATAATGATCTCATCCCATCAGTAGAGGAGGCCTGTTTTTTTTTTTTTTTTTTTTTTTTTTAAGCCTTCCTAACCATCTTAAATAAGCATGTCCCATTCAAGAAATTTAGAACCAGGAACAGATATGGTTCTTGGTTCTCTCCAGACCTGACTGCCCTTAACCAACACAGACATCATATGGCGTTGTGCATTAGCATCGAACAGCCCCTGTGATATGCAACTTTTCAGGGAAGCTAGAAAACAATATACACAGGCAGTTAGAAAAGCCAAGGCTAGCTTTTTCAAGCTGAAATTTGCTTCTTGCAACACAAACTCAAAGTTCTGGGACACTGTAAAGTCCATGGAGAATAAGAACACCTCCTCCCAGCTGCCCACTGCACTGAAGATAGGAAACACTGTCACCACTGATAAATCCACTATAATTGAGAATTTTATTAAGCATTTTTCTACAGCTGGCCATGCTTTCCACCCGGCTACCCCTACCGCGGTCAACAGCACTGTACCCCCCCCCCCCACAGCAACTCGCCCAAGCCTTCCCCATTTATCCTTCTCCCAAATCCAGTCAGCTGATGTTCTGAAAGTTCTGCAAATTCTGGATCCCTACAAATCAGCCGGGCTAGACAATCTGGACCCTTCTAAAATGATCTGCCGAAATTTTTGCCACCCCTATTACTAGCCTGTTCAACCCCACTTTCGTGTCGTCTGAGATTCCCAAAGATTGGAAAGCAGCTGCGGTCATCCCCCTCTTCAAAGGGGACACACACTCTTGACCCAAACTGCTACAGACCTATATCTATCCTACCATGCCTTTCTAAGGTCTTCGAAAGCCAAGTCAACAAACAGATTACCGACCATTTCGAATCCCACCATACCTTCTCCGGGTGCACCTCAGCCACACTCAAGGTCCTAAACAATATCTTAACCGCCATCGATAAGAGACAATACTGTGCGGCCGTATTCATTGACCTGGCCAGGGCTTTCGACTCTGTCAATCACCACATCCTCATCGGCAGACTCGACAGCCTTGGTTTCTCAAATGATTGCCCTGCCTGGTTCACCAACCACTTCTCTGATAGAGTTCAGTGTGTCAAATCAGAGGGTCTGTTGTCCAGCAGTCTCTATGGGGGTGCTACAGGGTTAAATTCTTGGACCGACTCTTCTCTGTATACATCAATGATGTCGCTCTTGCTGCTGGTGATTCTCTGATCCACCTCTACGCAGACGACACCATTCGGGTATACTTCTGGCCCTTCCTTGGACACTGTTAACAACCCTCCAGGCGAGCTTCAATGCCATACATTCTCCTTCCTTGGCCTCCAATTGCTTTTGAATACAAGTAAAACTAAATGCATACTCTTCAACCGATCGCTGCCTGCATCTACCCGCCTGTCCAACATCACTACTCTGGACGTCTCTGACTTAGAATATGTGGACAACTACAAATACCTAGGTGTCTGAGTCGAAGGAGAGTTTAGTCTAACATCTCCAATCCAAAGTTAAATCTAGAATTGGCTTCCTATTTCGCAACAACGTATCCTTCACTCATGCTGCAAAACATACCCTTGTAAAACTGACCATCCTACCGATCCTCGACTTCGGCGACGTCATTTACAAAATAGCCTCCAATACCCTACTCAATAAATTGGATACAGTCTATCACAGTGCCATCCATTTTGTCAGCAAAGCCCCATATACTACCCACACTGTGACCCGTACTGTCACGGTTTCGACCCATACTTTAACGGCTGGCCCTCGCTTCATACTCGTCGCCAAACCCACTGGCTCCATGTCATCTACAAGACCCTGCTAGGTAAAGTCCCCCCTTATCTCAGCTTGCTGGTCACCATAGCATCACCCACCTGTAGCATGCGCTCCAGCAGGTAGATCTCTCTGGTCACCTCCAAAACCAATTCTTCCTTTGGCCACCTCTCCTTCTAGTTCTCTGCTGCCAATGACTGGAACGAACTACAAAAATCTCAAACTGGAAACGCTTATCTCCTTCACTAGCTTTAGGCACCAGCTGTCAGAGCAGCTCACAGATTACTGCACCTGTACATAGCCCATCTATAATTTAGCCCAAACAACTACCTCTTTCCCTACTGTATTTATTTTGCTCCTTTGCACCCCATTATTTATATCTCTACTTTGCACATTCTTCCACTGCAAATCAACCATTCCAGTGTTTTACTTGCCTTATTGTATTTACTTCGCCACCATGGCCTTTTTTGCCTTTACCTCCCATATCTCACCTCACTTGCTCACATTGTGTATAGACTTATTTTTCTACTGTATTATTGACTGTATGTTTGTTTTACTCAATGTGTAACTCTTTGTTGTTGTATGTTTTGAACTGCTTTGCTTTATCTTGGCCAGGTTGCAATTGTAAATGAGAACTTGTTCTCAACTTGCCAACCTGGTTAAATAAAGGTGAAAATGTTGAAAAATATTCAGCCACGAGCATTATTGAGGTCGGGCACTGATGTTGGGCGATTAGGCCTGGCTAATCGCCCAGTCAGTGTTCCAATACATTCCAAAGGTGTTTGATTGGGTTGAGGTCAACACTATGTAGGCCTGTCAAGTTCTTCCATGCCGATCTCGACAAACCAAATGTTCATGCTGAAACAGGAAAGAGCCTTCTCCAAACTGTTGCCACAAAGTTAGAAGCACAGAAAGGTCTAGAATGTCATTAATTGTATTATGGAGCGTTAAGATTTCCCTTCACTGTAATTAAGGGGCCAAGCCCAAACCATGAGGAACAGCCCCAGACCGTTATTCATCCACCAAACTTTACAGTTGGCACTATGTATTGGGGCAGGTTGCGTTCTCCTGGCATCCGCCAAACCCAGATTCGCACTGCCAGATGGTGAAGCATGATTCATGACTCCAGAGAACGTGTTTCCGCTGCTCCAGAGTCCAATGGCGGCGAGCTTTACACCACTCCAGTCTACACTTGTCATTGCGCATGGTGATCTTAGTCTTGTGTGCGGCTGCTCGGCCATGGAAACCTATTTCATGAAGCTCCTGGATGGCTGTGCGAACAGTTCTTGTGCTGACGTTGCTTCCAGAGGAAGTTTTGAACTCTGTAGTGAGTATTGCAACCAAGGACAGAATATTATGTAGACAATTTTTACGAGCTACATGCTTCATCACTCAGCGGTCCGTTCTGTGAGCTTTTGTGGCCTACCACTTCACGGTCGAGCCGTTGTTGCTCCTTGACATTTCCACTTCACAATAACAGCACTTACAGTTGGCAGGGAACAGCTCTAGCAGGGCAGAAATTTGAGGAACTGACTTGTTGGAAAGGTGGCATCCTATGATGGTGCCACGTTGAAAGTCAATGAACTCTTCGGTAAGGGTTTACTACTGCCATTGTTTGTCTATGAAGAGTGCATGGCTGTTTGCTTGATTTTATACACCTGTCAGCAACGGGTTTGGCTGAAATGGCTGAATCCACTAATTTGAAGGGGTGTCAAATTACTTTTGTATATACAGTGCATTCGGAGTATTCAGACCCCTTGACTTTTTCCACATTTTGTTACATTACAGCCTTGTTCAACAATTTCTTAAATTATTTTTGTCACTCATCAATCTACATACAATACCCCACGATGACAAATCAAAAATAGGATTTTAGACATTTTTGCACATTTTTATGTAAAAAAACTCTTTCTTTACTCTACTTTCTTGAAGCACCTTTGGCATCAATTACAGCCTCAAGTCTTCTTGGATATGACGCTACATGCTTGGCACTGTATTTGGGGAATTTCTCCCATTCTCTGCATATCCTTGCAAGCTCTGTCAGGTTGGATGGGGAGCTTCACTGCACAGCTATTTTCATGTCTCTCCAGAGATGTTTGAGTCTCTGCTCTGGCTGAGCCACTCAAAGACATTCACAGAGACTTGTCCTGAAGCCACTCCTGCATTGTCTTGGCTGTGTGCTTAGGGTCGTTGTTCTTTTGGAAGGTGAACCTTTGCCTCAGTCTGAGGGCCTGAATGTTCCGGAGCAGGGTTTCATTAAGTATCTCACTGTACTTTGTTCCGTTCATCTTTCCCTTGATCCTGACTAGTCTCCTAGTCCCTGCCGCTGAAAAACATCCCCACAGCATGATGCTGCCACCATGCTTCACTGTAGAGATGGTGCCAGGCTTCTTCCATATGTGACCCTTGGCATTCAGGCCAAAGAGTACAATCTTGGTTTCCTCAAACCAGAGACTTGTTTCTATAGTCAGTCTTGAGGTGCCTTAGCAGGCGGTCATGTGCTTGATTGATAGTGCTGCAGATATGGTTGTCCTTATGGAAGGGTCTCCAATCTCCACAGAGGACCTCTAGAGCGCTGTTAGAGTGACCATTTGTTTCTTGGTCACCTCCTTGACCAATGCCCTTCTCCCCCGATTTCTCAGTTTGGTGCCAGCTCTAGGAAGAATCTTGGTGGTTCCAGACTTTTTCCATTTAAGAATGATGGAGGCCACTGTGTTCTTGGGGACCTTCATTGCTGCAGAAACGCTTTGGTACCCTTCCGAGGCAAAATCCTGTCGTGGAGCTCAACGGACATTCCTTCGAACCACATGGCTTGGTTTTCGCTCTGACATGCACTGTCAACTGTGGGACCTTTTTTATCTAGACTAGTGTATGCCTTACCAAATCATGTCCAATCAATTGAATTTACCATGGGTGGACTTTCAATGATGATCAATGAAACCATGATGCACCGGAGCTCAAAGGGTCTGAGTACTTATGTAAATAGGCATTTCTCAAAAAAACTGTTTTCGCTTTGTCATTATGGGATATTGTGTGTAGATGAGTTAAAAAAATATAGATATTTTTTTACTCCTTTTAGATTAAGGCTGTAATGTAACAAAATGTGGAAAAGGTGAAGGGGTTTGAATACTTTTTGAATGCGCTGCATAGTGTATGACGGCGACCCATGCTTTGGTTTTGTTGGAAACTATTTCAAATTATAGCTTTTCAGCTTTTGTGGTACAAATCCACTGCGAGTCAATGGTATATATATTAGTATTGTTACGATTCGTGTTCAAATCCTCCTAAAGTATCAAAATTATGCTACTTAGATTTGTATATGAAGCGGGAAATGCTAATATAAATCATTGACTTGTATTGGATTTGTGCCACAAGTGCTAAAATGTTAGCATTTGAAACAGTGGCCAGGAATACATCATCAAAGCTTGGGTTGCTGTCATACCTTGTCCATAGACGAAGGAAACCAATATGTTGTTTTGTATTTTGAGTAAACTATCCCGTTAACATTGAGGGGGGAACAGAACCATCTAGACGTTAGAACCTGGTAATATCAGGATGTAGGATAGGAATTAAACCTAAACTTCAATGACAGATTTCTCTGAACAGGATAAAAAACAAACATAAAATTCCCCGAGAATGCTTTACTTAGGATGACTTAACAATACATTATATGAATCCTATAAATTAAAATGGGCAATTTGGATTGAATCAATTAGCTTAGATTCTCAGAAATGTTGTTACAGGAATGCTAATCTTATCTGTTTCTAACTACAGAAACTATTTCAGAACAATATGAGATGGTGGGTTTGGAACGACCCCAGTAGAAATATAGGTTGACATTTGTGTAACATGCTATATTCTGTGAAAAAGATGAAAGCATGAATTGGAATGATATCTCCCTCTCTCGTTCTCTCTTTCAGGGCTTCCCGCTCTCTGAGCCAGGGTCATGCCTCTGCCCAGCATGAGAAGATCCTGTGTGAAACCTGGTGTATCGAGGCAAGTGTCTCTCTCTCACTCACGCACAGCTCTGGAAAAAATTAAGAGACCACTGCAAAATGATCCATTTCTCTAGTTTTACTATTTATAGTGTTTGGGTAAAATGAAATGTTTTGTTTTATTCTATAAACTACTGACAACATTTCTCCCAAATTCCAAATAGAAATATTGTCATTTAGAGCATTTATTTGCAGAAAATGACAACTGGTCAAAATAACAAAAAAGATGCAGTGTTGTCAGACCTCGAATAATGCAAAGAAAATCATTTAATATTCATTTTTAAACAATACAATACTAATGTTTTAACTTAGGAAGAGTTCAGAAATCAATATTTGGTGGCATAACCCTGATTTTCAATCACAGCTTTCATGTGTCTTGGCAAGCTCTACACCAGTCTTTCACATTGATGTTGGGTGACTTTAGGCCACAAAAATTCAAGCAGCTCGGCCTGTGACCATCCATCTTCCTCTTGATCATATTCCAGAGGTTTTCAATGGGCTTCAGGTCTTGAGATTGGGCTCGCCATGACATGGTCTTGATCTGGTGGTCCTCCATCCACACCATGATTGACCTGGCTGTGTGGCATGGAGCATTGTCCTGTTGGAAAAACCAATCCTCAGAGTTGGGGAACATTGGCAGAGCAGAAGGAAGCAAAGATAAATCTGCCCAATTCCAGCCTTGCTGAAGCACCCCCAGATCATCATCGATCCTCCACCAAATGTCACATTGAGTGCGAAACCTGGAGAGGCCTACAAGCCAGAGTGTCTCGCTCCAACTGCAAAATTTGGTGGAGGAGCGTTGAAGAGGACATGAGTGCCTAGTTTGAGAAACATACGCCTCATAAGTCCTCAACTGGCAGCTTCATTAAATAGTACCGGCAAAACACGTACCAGTCTCGACGTCAACAGTGAAGAGGCGACTCCGGGATGCTGGCCTTCTAGGCAGAGTTGCAAAGAAAAAGCCATTTCTCAGACTGGCCAATAAAAAGAAAAGATTAAGATGGGCAAAACAACAGACACTGGACAGAGGAACTCTGCCTAGAAGGCCAGCATCCCGGAGTCGCCTCTTCACTGTTGACGTTGAGACTGGTGTTTTGTGGGTACTGTTTAATGAAACTGCCAATTGAGGACTTGAGGCATCTGTTTCTCAAACTAGACAGTCTAATGTACTTGTCCTCTTGCTCAGTTGTACTTGTCCTCTTGCTCAGGGCCTCCCACTCCTATTCTGGTTAGAACCAGTTTAAGCTGTTCTGTGAAGGGAGTAGCACACAGCGTTGTTCGAGATCTTCAGTTTCTTGGCAATTTCTCACATGGAATAGCCTTCATTTTTCAGAACAAGAATAGACTGAGTTTCAAAAAATTATTTGTTTTTGGCCATTTTGAGCTTGTAATCGAACCCACAAATGCTGATGCTCCAGATACTCAACTAGTTTAAAGAAGGCCAGTTTTATTGCTTCTTAAATTAGAACAACAGTTTTCAGCTGTGCTAACATAATTGCAAAAGGGTTTTCTAATGACCAATTAGCATTTTAAAATGATAAACTTGGATTAGCTAACACAATGTGCCATTGGAACACAGGAGTGATGGTTGCTGATAATGTGTGCCTATGTAGATATTCCATAAAAAATCAGCTGCATAAATTGGTCATCAAATTTGATCTGATCATCTAGGTCACAACAGTAGACACGCAGTGACTATTAACACACAAATTATTGTATTTTTCTTGTCTATATTGAATACATAATTTAAACATTCACAGTTTAGGTTGGAAAAAGTATGTGGACCCCTAGGATAATGACTTCTCCAAAAGCTAATTGGAGTCCGGAGTCAGCTAACCTGTAGTCCAGTCAATGAGACGAGATTGGGGATGTTGGTTAGAGCTGCCTTGCCATATTAAAAAAAACTCACACAATTTGAGTTTGCTATTCACAAGAAGCATTGCCTGATGTGAGCCATACATTGAACAAAAGAGATCTCAGAAGACCTAAGATTAAGAATTGTTGACTGGAAAGGGTTACAAAGTATCTCTAAAAGCCTTGATGTTCATCAGTCCACAGAAAGACAAATTGTCTATAAATGGAAAGTTCAGCACTGTTGCTACTCTCCCTAGGGAGTGGCCGTCCTGCAAAGATGACTGCAAGAGCACAACGCAGAACGCTCAATGAGATTAAGAAGAATCCTAGTGTCAGCTAAAGACTTACAGAAATCTCTGGAACATGCTATTGACGAGTCTACGATACGTAAAACACAAAAACAAGAATAGTGTTCATGGGAAGACACCACAGAAGAAGCCACTGCTGTCCAAAAATAACATTTGCTTGCATGTCTGAAGTTTGCAAAAGTGCACCTGGATGTTCCACAGCGCAACTGGCAAAATATTCTGTGGACAGATTAAACTACAGTTGAGTTGTTTGGAAAGAACACAACACTATGTGTTGAGAAAAAAAGGCACAGCACACCAAAATTAAAACATCCCAACTGTAAAGTATGGTGGAGGGAGCATCATGGTTTGGGGCTGCCTCAGGGCCTGGACAGCCTGTTATCATCGACGGAAAAATGAATTCCCAAGTTTAATCAAGACAACTGGCCGACCTGGTTAGATAAAGAAAATATTATCAATTTGTTTTAACCTTTTATTTAACTAGGCAAGTCAGTTAAGATCAAATTCTTGTTTTCAGTGAAGGCCTACTGGGGAACAATGGGTTCCCGGTTGGCCTATTTATTGCCACCATTGGCCTATGGTAACTGCCTTGTTCATGGGCAGAACAACATATTTTTACCTCGTCAGCTCGGGGATTCGATCTTGCAACCTTTTGTTTACTAGTCCTACGCTCTAACCACTAGGCTACTTGCCGCCCCTATGACCAATGTATGCGGAAATCAGGTATTTCCAAAGGGTTCACACATTTTTTCTTGACACTATATTGTGTGTGCACACTGTACATACACAAGTCTCATCTCTGCCCCCTCTCCTCCACCAGGCCTATGACAGGATCATGAAGAACGTCAAGGACCTGAAGTCGAGTTCCACCACCCAGGTCTTTAAGAACATGAAGGCCATATCTGCTGCCGTAGTGGAGAATGGAGGCATCGTCGCTCCTCACCCTCTGGGTTTCTAAACCAACTCATAGAACATTTATAACACTGACAGAAACATACTACTCCCTGAGAGAGAGGTCCTTTTCACACTACTGAATCAATCCAAGCTGTACTGTACTGGCTGAAACCACGCTAGAAAGGAAAATGTGTAACCAAAATCTGAGCCAGTACGGTTTGGGTTGGCACGATAATGGGAAAAGGGTGGGAATGGGCTCTGTGAGAATCTCCACTGCATACTTCTCATGTCCTCGCCTCTTTCTCAAAACCCATTGGAGGAGAAGGTCAGAGCAGGTAACTTTGGATTTCTTGAAGGAGGCGAGGAGAGAGGATGCAAGTAGTATGCAATTGAGATTCTCCCATTGTCTCAGACCCACTGCAGAAAAAAAACGTAATTCTTCAATCCTCAACGTCACAATGCATCACAAGCCAAGCGGATCAACTACATGGTTCTGACTGTTGATTTACTGAATGTAAAGTCTGTTTTACTTTTACTATATTTATGGCCTTTTTAAATAATATGTTCTGTAGTCTTTATCTGTCCAGGATCTCATTTGGAACTAAGCATATGTGCATGGTGGTATTTTATCAAATGACTAAGATGTGGGGAGAGACCAAGTTACTTTGAAGGTTTTTGTTTGAAGTTGAGATTTGGTTCTGGGTTGCTGAGACTGTTTGGGACAATTCTGAGGAAGGACAGTTTGAGGAAGTATAGTGACATCAGCCTTGTATCTGGGATCTTTGAATGCATCATTTTGTGTTCATTGTGACTAAATTCTCTCTACCTGTTAATAACCTGATATGTACAGAGTTGTGTGTGCTGCACTCACAAATGGCCTCCATCTGAAATGGCATGCAAGGGAAAATAGGGTGCCATTTCAGTCACCCATGGTCTCTACCCTACTAGTTATTTGTTGTATGTTCTAATGTCCTTTGACAGTTGACCTTTAATATTGTGGTCAGGTGTCACATTCCGTGCAATCAACCCTCTGCCCTTCTGTTTTCAAATCAAATTTTATTTGTCACATACACATGGTTAGCAGATGTTAATGAGAGTGTAGTGAAATGCTTCTGCTTCTAGTTCTGACCATGCAGTAATATCTAACAAGTAATCTAAAATTTCACACACAAGTGTAAAGGAATGAAGAAGAATATCTACATATAAATATATGGATGAGTGATGGCCGAACGGCATAGACAAGATACAGTATATACATATGAGATGAGTAATGTAGGGTATGAAAACCTTTTTAAAGTGGCATTTTTTTTAAGTGACTAATTTAAAAAAAAAATGGATGTAATGTATCACTAAAGTGGTTAGAGATTGATCAGTATGCTGGCAGCAGCCACTCAATGTTAGCGGTGGCTGTTTAACAGTCTGATGGCCTTGAGATAGAAGCTCTCGGTCCCAGCTTTGATACACCTGTACTGACCTCGCCTTCTGGATGAACAGGCAGTGGCTCGGGTGGTTGTTGTCCTTGATGATCTTTTTTTTTCACCACTTCACTCGTTTGTGCACGGTGATCATTTGTTCCCTACTGTTTTATGTATTCTACATTTGTCTTCATATGGAAAGGATTATACTCAGAGTTTGAGTGCGTGTAACTCACGGTTTTACGTAAATATTTTTGGGGCCTGCCTGTTTGTGAAAGTCTATTTTGACAAGCCTGCAGGAATAGTGGTGCAGCACACAAACTCAACCACCAACAAACAACTCTAGTGCCTGATATTCCAATTGCCTTTGCCAGGGGTTGCAGGTCTATTTCTAAAATTAATTTAATGGTCGCACCGGTATGTCGTGTTGCTGAATATGTACCGTAATCAATAGAGATTGGCTTGTGGCTACTTCTTCAATCATGTTAATGTCGAAATGAATGTAGCATTGATGATAATAAAGGAAGAACTTGTTTGGTCATATCGTTTTATATTTTCATTACATCCTGTAAGATAAACCTTAGGACTTCTAACAAAGAAATGGATGAAAGGAATTGTACAGTATATGAAAGACATTGTATCATAAAAAGTATAACTTAATATTGTCCACAAAAGGAATGCCTCTGCTTCAGTTCTGTGAAGCTCGCTACTCTGACGGCTGTGGCTCTTCACAAAGGATTTCAGATAGACCTCGTTAATCACAGATAAGCACCTGAGGAGAAAGTTACACCAGAGGGGTTCAGCAGGTTTGCGTTCTGATTCTCTACCCTTCTCCAGCACGTGTTCACTCCCCTCATGCATTGGATTTGGTCAAGCATGGCTGGAGGCAGTGGCAATTTTAGCATGTAAATGTTGGTGGGGCAAACTAAAACGTTTTTTTATATTTGAATACATGCCAGCAAAGCCACTCCATAATACATTAATTGCACTATAACGGTGAGAAACGGTGCCCACAAACTTTTAGGGCCTACATACAGCTGTCCCAACAGCATAGCTTTCTTTCCAGCACCATGGAGTGAATCCTTACCACTGCTACACCTGGCTATCAGCGGAGTCTTGTCTGGCAGCAAAACAGTTTATACAGCCCCATATACTGCATTTAAAAAAAACATAGCTGATATGGCTGACTTGCTTAAACAAATGTGGTTTCTACTGACAATTGAGCCGTACAAACTATTGCATTTAGGGAACCTTATTTCGTTTAAGACATTCTTGAGCGAGCTAGTACGGATGTCGTCATAACTATTTGTTCAGCACTTTTGAAATGTATAGTGACAGAATTCATGGGATGTTCTTGCAGTATTCTCTCAGTACACCAAGTCAGAACCTTAGGACAAATAAAGGGGGCATATAAACAGAGAATGAAAGTTCTCACAATATTCTATGATTACATTTCTCTAAACATGTTATAGGCTACATGTGCACCATCAAGTCAGAACAGTAGTTAAGTTATGAGGAATATTACAATTTATTGGACTCACCTTCTGCTGTGCTCCCTTGAGCAGAAAGGTGGTGCGGCGCGGCAGTCCTCGTGGGCTCTAGAAAAATCTCAACTTGGAATTCCGCGTTGGATGATTATTATCAAAATTATTTTCCCAGTCGGAGCTAGTAGATTTTGCGGTGACGTATTTTTTCCATGAGTGACAGAACACTAAGCCAATCACAGCGCAACTAGAGAACTTTACGCTCCATATTTTCCGCTGGCTGCCCCACCACCACAGAAAGCATTGAGCTAAGCTGAAATAAAGCAAAAAAGAGACCATGTTTGTATGCAGCTTTATTAAGTCAATATTATTTTTATTTGACATTGTTTGCAAACTGATCTGTGACACATATGAATGCCAAAATAACATGCAAAACAGGCAAAAAAAACAGGTTTCCACCATATTCTTCATACCAATCCATTCCTTTTAAGTATAAGTGCACACTTCGGGAGAGAATCATAATGACAGAGGTATCAGAAAGGCTAAGGTGGCTGGGTGGGTCAGCCGGGAATACAGCTAAAGCAGTGGAGGCTCCACAGAAGAGGAAGGGGAGGACCATCCTCCTCAGTGAATTTGATAAAATATTTTTAAAAATTTATCCTTTAGATAAAACTATATTAAATATAACCATGTCACCAAATAATTGATTAAAACACTATTTTGCAAAGAAGGTCTACAGTAACCAGAACAGCACTCTATAGGGTAGAACCATGGTGTAGCCGGAGGACAGCTAGCTTCCGTCTTACTCTGGGTACATTGACTTCAATACAAAACCTAAGAGGCTCATGGTTCTCAACCCCTTCCAGTAATTATGAAAACTTCCGGAGGACGTCCAGCAGCCTGCCAAAGCTCTTGCAGCATGAACTGACATGTTATCCACCCAATCAAAGGATCCGATAATTAATATAGTACTGAAAGCATAAGCTACAGCTAGCTAGCACTGCAGTGCATAAAATGTGGTGAGTAGTTGACTCAGAGAGAGAAAGACAATAGTTCACCAGATTTTAACAAATGTATATCTTCCAAAATGAAGGAGAAGCAAAAGAGAAAGAGAGAGATTTCCCACCAAAAATGCACTTTCGGGCCTCCCAGGTGGCGCAGTGGTGAAGGGCGCTGTACTGCAGCGCCAGCTGTGCCACCAGAGACTCTGGGTTCGCGCCCAGGCTCTGTCGTAACCGGCCGTGACCGGGAGGTCCGTGGGGCGACACACAATTGGCCTAGCGTTGCCCGGTTTAGGGAGGGTTTGGCCGGTCTCATCGCGCACCAGCGACTCCTGGGGCCGGCTGGGTGCAGTGCGCGCTATAACCAAGGTTGCCAAGTGCACGTGTTTCCTCCGACACATTGGTGCGGCTGGCTTCCGGGTTGGATGGCGCTGTGTTAAGAAGCAGTGCGGCTTGGTTGAGTTGTGTATCGGAGGACGCATGACTTTCAACCTTTGTCTCTCCCGAGCCTGTACGGGAGTTGTAGCGATGAGACAAGATAGTAGCTACTAAACAATTCGATGCCACAAAATTGGGGAGAAAAAGGGATAGAAAATAAATAAATTAAATTCACTTTCAGTTTCACTTACTTAGCCAGCAAATGCAGCTAGCTAGTTTAGCCTACTGAAACACCCTGCTCAAACAGAGGGATGCTATGTTAGCCAGAGCCTCTACAGGATCGCCCCCCGTGCCAGTTGAGCTAACATGCGCTAATGTGATTAGCATGACATTGTAAGTAACAAGAACCTTTCCCAGGACATAGACATGTTTTATATGGGTAGAAAGCTTAAATTCCTGTTAATCTAACGGCACTGTCCAATTTACAATAGCTGTTACAGTGAAATAATACCATGCTATTGTTTGAGGAGGGTGCACAGTTATGAACTTGAAAATCTATCAATAAACCAATTAGGCACATTTGGGCAGACTTGATACAACATTTTGAACAGTAATGCAATGGTCCATTGGATCAGTCTAAAACTTTGCACATACACTGCTGCCATTTAGTGGCCAAAATCTAAATTGTGCCTAGAGTTCTAAGTCATGTAATGGCCCTTCTCTTGCGTTTCAAAGATGATAAAAAACATATATTTTTAAACACGTTTTTTTTTCTTTGTGTTATCTTTTAGCAGATATAATGTGTTATATTCTCCTACATTAATTTCACATTTCCACAAATTTCAAAGTGTTTCCTTTCAAATGGTATCAAGAATATGCATATCCTTGCTTCAGGTTCTGAGCTACAGGCAGTTCGATTTGAGTATGTCATTTTAGGCGAAAATTGGCTATGACTTTCCAACACAACACCTGAACTCTTCCAAGTCAAGGTAAGCTTATGGTATTACTAATTTATTGCCACCAAGGCCCACCGGTATAACGGCTTATGGCCTCCCGAGTGGCGCAGCGGTCTAAGGCACTGCATTACAGTGCTAGAGGCATCACTACAGACCCAGGTTCAATCCCGGGCTGTATCGGGAGTATTGGCCGTGATTGGGAGTCCCATAGGGCGGCACACAATTGGCCCAGCACCGTTTGGGTTAGGGGAGGAGTTGGCCGGGGGGGCTTTACAAGTATTATTATTATCATTGAAAATAAGAATTTGTTCTTTAGTGACTTGCCTAGTTAAATAAAAGGTTTGATTTTTTTAAATGACTGACTGCACACTAACATTACTGCATGATTGTAGCGGGTTTATTAACATGTTAGTTCTATTAGCTATAGGCTGTGTGTAGCGGTTTGGCTTGGAAAGCTATTTTCACCTGGCCACATACAGCTGATGTGCATTGGAGTCCACAAGTGAAGGGAAGAGGTGAGAGGAGAAGAGTGCATGGATGCGAGAAGGATTAAATATATCCCATTTAGCAGACGCTTTTGTCCAAAGCGACTTACAAGTCGGCTGGGGCCACTACTTTTTTTACATATGGGTGGTCCCAGCGGGAATCGAACCCACGACGCTTGGCGTTGCAAGCGCCATGCTCTACCGACTGAGCCACACAGGACCCAGGATTACAACGTGACTGCTATGAAAGTGAACTGTGTATACGCGTGATTCATTCCGCGATTCTGTTGAAATACGTTTCTTAAACGGAACAAAACGGGGATAAAAATACTTGAATTTGTCCATTAGAAACTTTTGTTTGCAAATGTTGGACTAATGTCTACACCTTGTATCAGCTAGATGAAGGCAAGAGTGTGTAAGGTGTCACTGATGGCCATGTGTCACAGTCTGTCACTTCAAATGTGTCTCTTGACCTGTGTGCACCTACGTTGTAAGCTTTCATTCATAGGCTAGGTTGTAGAACCCTCATGATGTGTACAGGGAATATTCTAGTATCATGTAGTAGCCTAAACCTATCCAATGTTACATTGAACTGGGTGAATGGAATATGAAAAACAGTCATCCAATATGCTGTAATAGAAATAAGGCCATGCGCATGAAAATAATCTTCCTCCCTCAACTTAAACGGCACTGACCGCCACTGGGCTACAGGGTGTTCTCCTCCAGTGAGCTAATATCAGCGGTCAGACCATGGTCATCATCAGGGGCTGTAGTCCGACCAGGAGCAGCTGGACTATAATCAACACCACCAGAGGCAATTCTTCTGCTCTTGAAAAAACCCTTCTGAGAAAAAAGCAATAGTCTTTAGTCAATAAATATTTATATGGTTGTATGATGTATACATAATGTTGTTCGTACAGACATCATTGGGAGGGGAATAGGGTGTCACCTCCCACTCCCTCCTCCCCACTCCAGAACCACTGAACCAGACAGGGTTAGGATTGTGGTTGCGGTTGGGGTTGAACTGGAATGCGGGCATGAGGCTAGGGTTATGTTAGGATTTAGGGTTAGAGGAGTGTCTCACCTTGTAGAGAAACCCAGAGATTATCATCAGTAGCAACAGTGAAAACACAACACTGATAGAAGCAATGAGAGCAGTGTGGGATTCAGGAGTTGTCTCCAGAATGGACAGAATCTAGAAGAGTGAGTGGAAGAAATGAGAAAGATCATTATCATGAAGCACATTAGAAATAATGTGCTCAAATTGAAAATCATGAAACAAAATAATATGTATTTCTATCAGCCTAATCGAGGTGTAGATTACATCTACATTTCAATGTTTGAACTTGTAAACAAGACTGCATGGGATTCCTCTTAACGCGACTCCATGCAACCAATGGCAACGCAGTTCCAACCGCCAAAACAACCACTATGCATATGTGGGCTAAAGAGGATCTGATGGAATAGAGCCCTTAGAGAGCATCTGAAATGATTGGCTCACCTTCACACTCTGAGAACCAACGGCAGGGTACTGGGAGTAGACACTCTGGTCGAAGGACAGCGACCCCCAACTGACCACCTCCACCTGCACCGCTGAATCCTGGGAAACAAACAACACTACTGAAACTGAACCACAACAAATCATAACGTGAATCTCGGCCTCGATTCAATCAGATGGAGCGCTAACCCGCGTTGGCATTTTGGCTGTGTTGGAGGTGGAACTGCGGTAGAAGCTGACAAATAGGTGAGCGGCTGCTCTTGTGTGTCACAAAGCACTCCCTTCCATATTAGCCCTACCATGTTAGAAGTTCAAAATGGCGATAGAAAGTATAGGGCTCGATTCAATCCGTATCGCCGAAGTTCATCGCTATAGCATGATAGGAATTTAAAGGCAATGATCCTGCGATAGCGGAGATCACATTCATGGTAAAATGCTGCATATGTTGGTGTAACAGCATAGCTTCCGTCCCTCTCCTCGCCCGAACCAGGGACCCTCTGCACACAGACAACAGTCACCCACGAAGCATCGTTACCCATCGCGCCACTAAAGCCACGGCCCTTGCAGAGCAAGGGGAACAACTACTTCAGGTCTCAGAGCAGGTCTCAGAGCGAGTGACTTCACCCGATTGAAATGCTATTAGCGCGCACCACTATTAACTAGCTAGCCATTTCACATCTGTTACATTGGCACAATCAGAAATTACCTTTAAATGGAGTGTAGCAACTATTTCTGATAAGCCCCAGAGCCAGGCTTTATTTGGAGGGGTGGATTGTGAATTTTGCTCAATGGGATTATAAATGTTTCTTGCAATGGCTAGCTATTCTCTTCCCTTGTTTCTGAATGAATTTGTGGCTATTTCTTTCTTGCTGGCAAAATAAGTGAGCTAGATTTTGTTTGTGTTCTGCCATATGTTGATAACATAGTTAGGTTTGTCACTGGTATGGGTCAGTAAATATACTAAACCCAGCCAGCTAGACAGTCATAGATCGTAAGGGTGTCAACATGTGAATATTGTAGAAAAATTCTCACAGCCGTTGACTCCAACCTACAGTATATCACAAAAGTGAGTACACACCTCACGTTTTTGTAAATATTTGAGTATCATGTGACAACACTGAAGAAATGACACTTTGCTACAATGTAAAGTAGTGAGTGTACAGCTTGTATAACAGTGTAAATTTGCTGTCTCTTCAAAATAACAACACACAGCCATTAATGTCTAAACGGCTCGCAACAAAAGTGACTACACCTCTAAGTGAAAATGTCCAAATTGGGCCCAATTAGCCATTTTCCCTCCCCGGTGTCATATGACTCGTTAGTGTTACAAGGTCTCTGGTGTGAATGGGGAGCAGGTGTGTTAAATTTGGTGTCATCGCTCTCACACTCCCTCATACTGACTGGTCACTGGAAGTTCAACATGGCACCTCATAGCAAAGAACTCTCTGAGGATCTTAAAAAAATAATTATTGCTCTACATAAAGATGGCCTGGGCTATAAGAAGATTGCCAAGACCCTGAAACTGAGCTGCAGCACGGTGGCCAAGACCATACAGCGGTTCCACTCAGAACAGGCCTAGCCATGGTCGACCAAAGAAGCTGAGTGCACGTGCTCAGCATCATATCCAGAGGTTGTCTTTGGGACATAGACGTACGAGTGCTGCCAGCATTGCTGCAGAGGTTGAAGGGGTAGGGGGTCAGCCTGTCAGTGCCCAGTCCATACGCCGTACACTGCATCAAATTGGTTTGCATGGCTGTCGTCCCAGAAGGAAGCCTCTTCTAAAGATGATGCACAAGAAAGCCCGCCAACAGTTTGCTGAAGACAAGCAGACTAAGGACATGGATTACTGGAACCATGTCCTGTGGTCTGATGAGACCAAGATAAATGTATTTGGTTCAGATGGTGTCAAGCGTGTGTGTTGGCAACCAGGTGAGGAGTACAAAGACAAGTGTGTCTTGCCTACAGTCAAGCATGGTGGTGGGAGTGTCATGGTCTGGGGCTGCATGAGTGCTGCCGGCACTGGGGAGCTACAGTTCATTGAAGGAACCATGAATGCCAACTGTGACATACTGTGACATACTGATGTAGAGCATGATCCCCTCCCTTCTGAGACTGGGCCGCAGGGCAGTATTCCAACATGATAACGACCCCAAACACACTTCTAAGACGACCACTGCCTTGCTAAAGAAGCTGAGGGTAAAGGTGATGGACTGGCCAAGCATGTCTCCAGACCTAAACCCTATTGAGCATCTGTGGGGCATCCTCAAACAGAAGGTGGAGGAGTGCAAGGTCTCTAACATCCACCAGCTCCGTGATGTCGTCATGGAGGAGTGGAAGAGGACTCCAGTGGCAACCTGTGAAGCTCTGGTGAACTCCATGCCCAAGAGGCAGTGTTGGAAAATGATGGTGGCCACACAAAATTTGGACATTTTCACTTAGGGGTGTACTCACTTTTGTTGCCAGCGGTTTAGACATTAATGGCTGTGTGTTGAGTTATTTTGAGGTGACAGCAAATTTACAATGTTATACAAGCTGTACACTCACTACTTTAGATTGCAGAAAAGTGTATTTTCTTCAGTGTTGTCACATGAAAAGATATACTCAAATATTTACAAAAATGTGAGGGGTGTCCTCACTTTTGTGATATACTGTAAGTGTATGTAAACTTCCGAATTCAACTGTATGTGAGAATGCTGTTCATAATGACTACAGCTCAGCATTCAACACCATAGAGCCCTCAAAGCTCATCACTAAGCTAAGGACCATGGGACTGAACACCTCCCTCTGCAAATGTATCCTGGACTTCCTGATGGTGGTAAGGGGCCCCTCGGGGGTGTGGGTCCCCTCGGGGGTGTGTACGTAGTCCCCTCCTGTAATCCCTGTTCACCCACGACTGCATGGCCAAACATGACTCCAACACCATCATTAAGTTTGCTGATGACACAGGGAGTGTCCTGTGGACTTCAGGAAAATGCAGGTCGAACAGGCCCCCATTAACATCAACTGGGCTGTAGTGGAGCGGGTCGAGAGTTTCAAGTTCCTTGGTGTCCACATCACCAACGATCTATCATGGTCCAAAAACACCAAGACAATGAGACTGAAATGATTTGGTATGGATCCCCAGATCCTCAAAAAGTTCTACAGCTGCACCATCGAGAACATCCTGACCGGTTGCATCACCACCTGGGTTGGCAACTGCTCGGCATCTGACCGTAAGGCGTGACAAAGCATAGTGCATAAGGCCCAGTACATCACTGGGGCCAAGCTTCTTGCCATCCAGGACCTATATAATAGGTGGTGTCAGAGGAAAGCCCATAAAATTGTCATAGTCATAGAGTCATACACGGGAAGCAGTACCGGAGTGCCAAGTCTTGTACCAAAAAGCTCCTTCACAGCTTCTGTCCCCTAGCCATAAGACTTTGTTTTGTACACTGCTGCTTCTCGCTGTTTATTATCTATGCATAGTCACTTCACCCCTACCTACATGTACAAATGACCTCAAACCTGTACCCCCGCACACTGACTCGGTACCGGTATCCTCTGTATATAGCCTTGTTATTGTTGTTACTATTTTTTTACTTTAGTTTATTTGGTAAATATTTTCTTAACTCTTATTGAACTGCACTGTTGGTTAAGGTCTTGTAAGTAAGCATTTCACGGTATGGTCTACACTTGTTGAGTTCGGGGCATGTGACAAATAAAGTTTGCTTTGATTTGACACTGCCAAAACAACCGCTATGCGGGTGTCGTCTAACACGGATTTGATAGAATCTAGCCCCTGATCTGCTTGACATGGACCCATACCAGAGTAATCTGTATATGGCTGCCTCATCTAGCCCATACAACACATATGCTTACATACATTATTCAACAACATGAAACGTATGTATGAAGTTACGATTATCCTTACCTCTGAGTTTCTACTGATATTCCCAACAAACTTGAAGATGGTTGGCTGATTGCTGGATGACAGTCCTATGGTGCAGTCAACCAGATGACAGATGACCCCACTACAGTGCTGTGGTAGACCCAATCAGAAGGGTTAGAGTAGAAATGACTGTACTTGTAATGACAAGTGATTAGAGAAACACCCATGTTTCTATTGAGTTTACTCACCTGATAAAACAGAGTGTTTTTTTCCTGTTTAGAGAATACCTCCTTCCTCTCACACTTTCCTCTGCTGTTATCCTTTGGCACAAACACAGACGTGCACACAAAAATAAGTACACGTATAATGCCAGAAGACATATGCAACTAACCAAATACCATATCCTGCCACTGGTACTTCATGCTGACTGACTGAGGAAAGTGCTGCTTGACTATTTTAGATACTGTCAGATGACCTGTGTCTGCTACAGACCGGGCACAAAACAAAAGTAAATGCTTCAAGTGAGTGAAACACGAAGGTACTATCTAAACTTGCCCAATAAGAAAAACCCATTTTCGCTGAAGATGTCAAAAAGGTGTACCCTAATGAAAAGGACCCAGGCTGAACTCACTGTTTGAGGAAGAGACACATTCCACAGGTAACCAGAGTCCAACTCCACTGGAATCACAAATGTAACATTGACCGGTGCTGCCACATCTCCAAAATTCTCCACCTCAGAGATGGAGATAGGACACGGGGAGATATAACAGGATGGATACTGAAAGAAGTGTCATTGAAATACTAACAGATAGAGACAGACATGTATACAGAACCAGTAGGCAGCAGTACCATGTACAGTAGGATTTATTCCTACCATGTATATGTGCTCCAGAAGCTTGTCGTCTGGGAAAGTTATGTATTGGGAGGAGTCTCCCCTGAAATATAATAAGTAAAGATCATTTATCCTGACTCACGTCACTATTGTCATATTGAAACTTTGTCTGAAGAGGAAATAGTATGCACCCACCCTTTCACAACAATATTGATAGGAAGTTTGACATCGACAGAGGCACTTGCATAGTTATCCTGAAGGGTGCCCTGTCCTTCATTATCACTGTAGGACAGAAGAATGAATACACGTTTACCATGACACAAATTATGATCTACAAATTCTAATTAGATAGATGAATGGAATAGAGTAAAATAGAAAATAAGAACTTCATTTTTTCCCCCATCACTGGTTAAGTTCTATCCGTGGAAATGGTGACTCACGTTGTAACAAACACATTTAAAGCCAGTCTTTCTCTCAAACAGGTTGGCTCAAACACTGTGAATGACATCAACACTGTCACCTGGGGGAAGGGCAGAATCAGATCAAAAAATTGTCTCTCTCAGTTTTACAAAAATTCAGTAGGCTTAATGATGTTTACCCGTGCCCCCTGTCTCAGGACGGAAGAGCTGAGAGGACACACTGTGTGTGTGATGTTTTCTAGTCCTGTGGTGTTGGACACACACCAAACAGCCACCTGGCCTGGTCCTGATGGCTATAACAGAATTCAATATTACCTGTGACATGATCAAAGCCAAACAAAACGAGCTGATAAAAGCAAACAGTTTATCATATCTCTATCCCTCCATCCTTCCCACCCCTGCTCACAACTAAATCCATCTCATCCTTTCACCCCCCTTCCTTCCCACACCTAAATCCACCCCATCCTTTCATTCTTACCACCCCTGCTCACAACTAAATCCATCTCATCCTTTCATTCCCCCTTCCTTCCCACCCCTGCTCACAACTAAATCCATCCCATCTTTTCATTCTTACCAAACCTGCTCACAACTAAATCCATCCCATCCTTCCATCCCTCCATCCTTACCACCCCTGCTGACAACTAAATTGATCCCATTCTTTCATCCCTCCATCCTTCCCATCCCTGCTCACAACTAAATCCATCCTCTCATCCCTCCATCCTTCCCACCCCTGCTCACAACTAAATCCATCCCATCAATTCATCCCTCCATCCTTCCCACCCCTGCTCACAACTGAAACCATCGCATCCCTTCATACAGTATATCTCTACCGTTCATCCTTTCATCCCTCCATCCTCCCCACCCCTGCACACAACTAAATCCATCCCATCCGTTCATCCCTCCATCCTTTCCACCCCCGCTCACAACTAAATCCATCCCATCCCTCCATCCCCTGCTCACAACTAAATCCATCCCATCCTTTCATCCCTCCATCCTTCCCACCCCTGCTCACAACTAAATCCATCCCATCCTTCCATACAGTATATCTCTACCGTTCATCCTTTCATCCCTCCATCCTTTCTACCGCTGCTAACAACTAAGTCCATCCCATCCTTTCATCCCTCCATCCTTACCACCCCTCCACACAACTAAATCCATCCCATCCTTTTATTCTTACCAACCCTGCTCACAACTAAATCCATCCCATCCTGTCATTCTTACCAACCCTACTCACAACTAAATCCATCCCATCTGTTCATCCCTCCATCCTTACCACCCCTGCTCACAACTAAATCCATCCCATCCTTTCATCCCTCCATCCTTCCCACCCCTGCTCACAACTAAAACCATCGCATCCCTTCATACAGTATATCTCTACCGTTCATCCCTTCATCCCTCCATCCTTACCACCCCTGCTCACAACTAAATCCATCCCATCCTTTCATCCCTCCATCCTCCCCACCCCTGCACACAACTAAATCCATCCTTTCATACCTCCGTCCTTCCAACCCCTGCTCACAACTAAAGCCATTCCATCCTTTCATCCCTCCATCCTTCCCACCCCTGCTAACAACTAAATCCATCCCATCCTTTCATCCCTCCACCCCTTCCCACCCTGCTCACAGCTAAATCCATCCCATCCTTTCATACTTCCATCCTTCCCACCCCTGCTCACAACTAAATCCATCCCATCCTTTCATCCCTCCATCCTTCCCACCCCTGCTCACAACTAAATCTCTCCATCACACCCCTTCATATATCTCTCTAGCCCTTCATCCTAAACATGCCTCCATCCCTCCCGACAGTGGTGGGTCTTACCCGTTTGGTAGGAACGAAGGGTATGGAGGAGGGGTGGACCACTGTCAGCTCAGCCTCAGAGGAATCCTCTCCACTGTTAGCCACCTCTACCTCTACTTCTACTGGGAAACCTTCGCTACACACCACCTCTGGACTGGAGGAGAGAGGAGGGGAGAGAGCGGGAGAGAGAGACCGTTTAAGAAACAATTCAATTAATACAATGACAAATTGGACAAATATTTGACATATTTCACCTGGTGACGTTGACTGATAAGTCAGAGACACACACATGGTCCTCGCCACAAACCTTCTCCAGCAAAATCTGAAAAAAACCCATCACAAACTGCTGCAAAAACATTTTTTAAATGTATTTTATTTCACCTTTATTTAACCAGGTAGGCTAGTTGAGAACAAGTTCTCATTTACAACTGTGAACTGGCCAAGAAAAAGCAAAGCAGTTCGACACATACAACAACAGAGTTACACATGGAATAAACAAACATACAGTCAATAATACAGATGAAAAAGTCTATATACAGTGTGTGCAAATGAGGTAGGATAAGGGAGGTAAAGGCAATAAATAGGTCATGGTGGTGAAGTAATTACAATATAGCAATTAAACACTGGAGTGATAGATGTGCAAAAGATGAATGTGCAAGTAAAGATACTGGGGTGCAAAGGAGCAAGATAAATAAATAAATACAGTATGGGGATGAGGTAGGTAGATAGATGGGCTGTTTACAGATGGGCTATGTACAGGTGCAGTGATCTGTGAGCTGCTCTGACAGCTGGTGCTTAAAGTTAGTGAGGGAGATATGAGTCTCCAGCTTCAGTGATTTTTGCAGTTCATTCCAGTCATTGGCAGCAGAGAACTGGAAGGAAACGTGGCCAAAGGAGGAATTGGCTTTGGGGGTGACCAGTGAGATATACATGCTGGAGCGCGTGCTACGAGTGGGGTGCTGCTATGGTAACCGGTGAGCTGAGATAAGGCGGGGCTTTACCTAGCACATTCACAGACACACAACAAAATTATACACACACACACACACAGAGAGAGCGCTCACCATGTGTGCAAAAGAGGTTGGGTTGTCTGGGCTCAGGACTGACTTCAGTCCTCCTGTCCCTGGTACCTCCATGCCCTCCACAGCCATTTGAACAGACAGAGGCACCTCACGGTAGTCTGATATACACTCCTGGAGGACAGACCCAGAGAACACACCAAAACACTCCTCAAATAAACACCCCAAAAACACACTAAGCATTTACCAAGTGCAGACAGACTGGGAAAAGTGAGGTGTAAATGTGTAAATACAAACCCATACAAGTTGTGGTGTCTCCACAATGGTCGTGTAAATTTGTTTGTGCAGACAATCTCATAAAATAAATGTCTGTCGCATCTCACCCATTAAGTCAAATGCATTGAACATTTGCAGATACAATTGAGTTATTTAGCAGACGCGCTTATACAGAGCAATTAGGTTTAAGTGCCTTACTCTAGGGCTAAATGACAGACTTTTCACCTTGTCGACTCAGGGATTCGAGCCAGTGACTTTCCGGTTACTAGCCCAACACTCCTTACCACTGTGCCAGCTGCTGCCTCTGCCCCCCGCCCCCCCCCCCCCCCTGTACTACCTGAGTGTGTATGGAGCCAACTACATACATGCAACATAATGTACACATATGCACCTAAAGGATGCACACAGGGACAAAACTCACATTAACATGCACTAATTTAAAATCAAATAAAAGGTTATTTGTCACATGCACCTTTATACAACGGGTGTAGTCTTTACCGTGAAATGCTTTGGTTTGTCCAGATCTCTGTGGAAGAACTTGACTGTGGAAGAACTTGACTGGCCTGCATAGAGCCCTGACCTCAACCCCATCGAACACCTTTGGGATGAATTGGAACGCCGACTGTGAGCCAATCCAAATCGCCCAACATCAGTGACCCACCTCACTAATGTTGTTGTGGCTGAATGAAAGCAAGTCCCCGCAGCAATGTTCCAACATCTAGTGGAAAGCCTTCCCAGAAGAGTGGAGGCTGTTATAGCAGCAAAGGGGGGGACAAACTCTATATTAATGCCCATGATTTTGGAATGAGATGTTCGACGAGTGTCCGCATACTGTTGGTCATGTAGTGTATGTGTATGGGTTTTGTGTGGAGAGTGTCAGTGTCGTGTGTGTATATAGTGGGTATGTATAGTCTTGTGAGTGTGCATGGAGTCAGTGCAAGATAGAGTCAGTGCAGATAGACGGAGTAACCATTACATTAACTACACTGAACAAAAAAATAAACGCAACATGTAAAGAGTTGGACCCATGTTTCATAATCTGATTTTAAAAAATCCCAGAAAAGTTCCATATGCAGAATTTTTTTATTTCTTAGTTGTTTTTTTACATCCCTGTTAGTGAGCATTTCTCCTTTGCCAAGATAACCGATCCACCTGACAGGTGTGGCATATCTAGAAGATGATTAAACAACATGATCATTGCACAGGTGCACCTTGTGCTGGGGACAATAAAAAGGCCACTTTAAAATGTGCAGTTTTGTCACACAACACAGTGCCACAGATAACTCAAGGTTTGAGGGAGCGTGCAATTGTCATACTGACTGCAGGAATGTCCACCAGAGCTGATGCCAGAGAATTGAATGTTAATTTATCGACAATAAGCTGCCTTCAACATTGTTTTAGAGAATTTGGCAGTATGTCCAACTGGCCCCCCAACCGCAGACCACGTGAAACCACGCCAGCCCAGGACCTCCTGGCTTCTTCACCTGCAGGATAGGTTGAGGGGGTGTGTCTGTAATACCACACTTTTCTGGTGAAAAACCCATTCTGATTGGCTGGGCCTGGCTCCCCAGTGGACCTTCCTCTGAGTATATCTTCCTCTGTAGCACTTTGTGGTCAAGGGTTGTGCAAGATCCTGTTGCAGAGGGAGGTGTTCAGTCCCAAGATGCCCAGCTTAGTGATGAGCTTGGATGGGACTATGGTGTTGAACACTGAACTGTAGTCTATTTAACCTTTATTTAACTAGGCAACAATTTTCTTATTTTCAATGACGGCCTAGGAACATTTAGTTAACTGCCTTGTTCAGGGGCAGAACAACAGATTTTTACCTTGTCAGCTCGGGGATTCAATCTTGCCACCTTTCGGTTACAAGTCCAACACTCTAACCAGTAGGCTACCTGCCGCCATCTATGAACAGCATTTTCACATAGTTATTTCCCCTCTTGTCCATGTGTGAGAGGACAGTGTGAAGTGCAATTGAGATTGCTTCATCTGTGGATCTGTTGGGGCGGTATGCGAAACGGAGTGGGTCCAGGGTGTCTGGGATGATGGTATCAATGTGTGTCATGACCAGCCTTTCAAAGCACTTCAAAATTAAAGATGTGAGTGCTACAGGCTGTTAGTCATTAAGGGAGGTTACCTTGGAGTTCTTGGGACCAGGGACAATGGTGGTCAGCTTGAAACAGTTTGGGATTACAGACCAAGACAAGGATAAATGTAAAATGTCTGTGAAGGCAGTTGCCAGCTGGTCTGCACATGCTTTGAGAATGCGCCCTGGTATTCGGTCTGTTCCGGTAGCCTTGCGAGTGTTGACTTATTAAAAGGTTTTACTCACATCGGCCACGGAGAGCGAGATCACACAGTCACCCAGAACAACGGGGGCTTTCACGCAAGACTCAGTGTTGTATTCCCTAAAGCGAGCGGAAAAGGCATTTAGCTCGTTTGGTAGCTCTGCATCGTTGGGCATTAAAAAAATAAATATTTAACCTTTATTCAACATCTCAAGGTTGGGTTTTCATTTCTAATCCATTATCGTCTGCAAGCTCTGCAAAATACAACGAGAGTCGGAGCCAGTGTAATAGGATTCCACCTTCGTCCTATATTGTCCTTTTGCATGTTTAATGTCTTGTTAGAGGACGTAGCTGGCTTTCGTGTCTGTGTCCATGTCCCATTTCTTGTAAGTGGTAACTCTAGCCTTTAGCCCAGCTCGGATATTTCCTTGTAATCTATGGTTTTTGGTTTGGATACTTTCGTATAATCAGAGTGGGGACAACGTCGTCTATGCACTCATTGATGAAGCCTGTGACTAAGGTGGTCAATTTCTACACACACATAGAAAGTGGTGTGAAGCTACCACTGACCGGGATACTGAGGGAGAAGTTGTGGCAGGCAGTGCCTGTAACTGTTTCAACCCAGCTGGAGGATGTTGATCTGAGGTAGAAGAGCAGACGGGCTGGCCTGGTCCTGGTCTGATCCTCCAGTAGATCCACTGTCACAGACACTGACGCCTGGAGAGAAGCTAGGGCAGAGAAACATACCAGTTACAGCAGTGATAATTCAAAGTCGGGTTCGCAGTGGGGCTCTTCATATTTGAAAGTAAGTGGCTTTGTCTTTTTTTTTTTTTACTTATTGGTATTCAATAAGGAACAATATACAATCTTGTTGGAACGATTATTAGAAGAAAAACATTTGTAAATGTATTTATTAATTTTTCATAAGAAAGATGAAAATCTGTAAAATAATTAATTTACAGATTTTAAAGTTGTCTCATTAGATTTGGAATGGGGTGTGATCGTGAAAAAAATTGGATTCCCTGCTGAATAAGTTTGAATACTACTGAGTTCCAAGATGGGTTATGTTACAAAATGAAAATTAAAGTTAAAGAAAACAAAGAGATACCATAAAATCTCCAAAGCATTGTAAAAATGTGAAATAAATGTGTTGTCTAACAGCCTAAGAGCCAGTTTCCCGGACCCAGATTAATGGACAAACAAACCGAGCCAATATAACAAATTCCTCTCATTCCAGTAATACAACTCAAAGTATAGTGTGTTATGTTGTAGTGGGGAGATAATCTGTACCCTGTATGTTTCCCACGTGGGCCCCAGTGACAGTGACACACAGAATGGCTGTGGTTACGGGAGTGTTCAGGGCCATGGGGACAGCACAGTGGAAGTAGTTCTGGGAGATCATGGGAGGGTCCATGGTGACAGACACCAACACACGCATCACTGGCTGGGACCTGGGGTGGACAAGAAGACATAACAGATCAAAGACTCTACTACTACTACTACAGAAAAAATGTCTACTCTTTCCATTGAATTTTTATGTTCCCCTGCTCTTAACCATGTCAAATCAGGGGTCCAAAACATTGAGAAACATTGGATCACCTTGTGTCTTTGAAGCATGCTCCCTCCTCACGGTCTCCCCTTTCACCTATCTCCCACTGTTTATACTCTGTCTGTCAATAAAGCATGGAAAGAGACTACTAGACTAAAGAGTCTTCTCTCCCATATGCCAAATTATAAAATGGGTTGTTTAGATCCTGGATGGTGATTGGTTTATATGCGGTGTCGTGTCTTTGGCATCATTAAAGTGAAGATTAATCTTTATCAAATGACTCGATTAAACTGATTAATCATGTAACTGTAATTAACTTGGAAGTCGGGGCACCAAGGAAAATATTCAGATTTAAAAAGTTATAATTTTCCTAATATAACTTTTCAGATATTTTCATATCTGATCAATAGTCTTCTGATTAATGAATTATATGACTATGACAGACAAAATTAGAAAAAAAATCCAGAAAATCACATTGTAGTATTTTTAATGAATTTATTTGCAAATTATGGTGGAATATAAGTATTTGGTCAAGAACAAAAGTTTATCTCAATACTTTGTTATATACCCTTTGTTGGCAATGACAGAGGTCAAACGTTTTATGTAAGTCTTAACAAGGTTTTCACACACTGTTGCTGGTATTTTGGCCCATTCCTCCATGCAGATATCCTCTAGAGCAGTGATGCTTTGGGGCTGTCGCTGGGCAACACGGACTTTCAACTCCCTCCAAAGATTTTCTATGGTGTTGAGATGTGGAGACTGGCTAGGCCACTCCAGGACCTTGAAATGCTTCCTACGAAGCCTAGCCCAAGCCTTCATTGCCTGGGCGGTGTGTTTGGGATCATTGTCATGCTGAAAGACCCAGCCACGTTTCATCTTCAATGCCCTTGCTGATGGAAGGAGGCTTTCACTCAAAATCTCACGATACATGGCCCCTTTCATTCTTTCCTTTACACGGATCAGCCGTCCTGGTCCCTTTGCAGAAAAACAACCCCAAAGCATGATGTTTCCACCCCCATGCTTCACAGTAGGTATGGTGTTCTTTGGATGCAACTCAGCATTCTTTGTCCTCCAAACACGACGAGTTAAGTTTTTACCAAAAAGTTCTATTTTGGTTTCATCTGACCATATGACATTCTCCCAATCTTCTTCTGGATCATCCAAATGCTCTCTAGCAAACTTCAGATGGGCCTGGACATGTACTGGCTTAAGCAGGGGGACACGTCTGGCACTGCAGGATTTGAGTCCCTGGCGGCGTATTGTGTTACTGATAGTAGGCTTTGTTACTTTGGTCCCAGCTCTCTGCAGGTCATTCACTAGGTCCCCCTGTGTGGTTCTGGGATTTTTGCTCACCGTTCCTTGTGATCATTTTGACCCCACGGGGTGAGATCTTGCGTGTAGCCCCAGATTGAGGGAGATTATCAGTGGTCTTGTATGTCTTCCATTTCCTAATAATTGCTCCCACAGTTGATTTCTTCAAACCAAGCTGCTTACCTATTGCAGATTCAGTCTTCCCAACCTGGTGCAGGTCTACAATTTTGTTTCTAGTGTCCTTTGACAACTCTTTGGTCTTGGCCATAGTGGAGTTTGGTGTGACTGTTTGAGGTTGTGGACATGTGTCTTTTATACTGGTAACAAGTTCAAACAGGTGCCATTTAATACAGGTAACAAGTGGAGGACAGAGGAGCCTCATAAAGAAGAAGTTACAGGTCTGTGAGAGCCAGAAATCTGGCTTGTTTGTAGGTTACCAAATACTTATTTTCCACCATAATTTGCAAATAAATTCATTAAAAATCCTACAATGTGATTTTCTGGATGTTTTTTCTCATTTTGTCTGTCATAGTTGAAGTGTACCTATGATGAAAATGACAGGCCTCTCTCATCTTTTTAAGTGGGAGAACTTGCACAATTGGTGGCTGACTAAATACTTTTTTGCCCCACAGTATAAACAGCATTACGGTAATGTGGCCGTATTGTCTCCCATGAGTTTTACAAAATTGTACCAAACGGACTAGTACGTAGCTGGATTCTTCACCGATCTTTTATACCTTCTCCAGAACATAAATTTTGTTCGGACCTCAAGTTCTGTGAGGTGGAAGAAATCAATTTGTTCTCTTCTATGAAAACTCTACTCTCTCTCTATACTGTGGCCATGAGAAGATAATCTCCTCCAGGAATTTACGACCTCTCTCTGACCACAGCAGCCTGGGTGTAGGAGACCGGGAGAGGAGGATGGGGCTTGCTGTACCCAAAGAGGGCAATGTCATGACAGCGGGAGTTGTGGGACAACAACTACCAAAAAATACCATGACGTGTTAATGTCATAATTCCACTATCCACCTAGCCCAGGCAGGAAATTAAAAATCTGAATCTCCATACTATTTGGATTGCGACAGTTGGGGGTTATATAAAGCTACCTGCCTGCCTCTACGACCTGTGCAACAATTAGTGGCAACCCGTCATTCAGGGCAGGTTGGGGACAGCCCCATCTGTTTTGAGCCCAACCTGTTTAGCAAAAAGAATATATACACTACTGGTCAAAAACACCTACTCATTTTACTTTATTTCTACTATTTTCTGCATTGTAGAGTAATAGTGAAGACATCGAAACTACAAAATAACACATATAGAATGATGTAGTAACCAAAAAAAGTGTTAAACAAATCAAAATATATTTTATATGTGATATTATTCTAATAGCAACCCTTTGCCTTGATGTCAGCTTTGCACACTCTTGGCATTCTCTCAACCAGCTTCATGAGGTAGTCACCTGGAAAACCTTTCCAACAATATTATCAAATCAAATCCCCACAGTATCTTTTACCCAATAGGGCTATCTTCTGTAAACAACCCCTACCTTGTCACAACACAATTGATTGGCTCAAACACATTAAGAAGGAAATAAATTCCACCGGTTGGGTCAACATCACTAAAAGTGTTATTTTTTTGTCCTCAAGATAAATCATTCAAAATTGTATATATAAAAAAACATACACTGGATCAAATTACAAAATGAGCCTTAAGTGTGTATATGCCTTCATGGTTTACTTCAAAGTAAATGTTATATATTTTAGACAATTTTATTTCAGTGGAAGGAGGCAGTTTTTCAATGTCCCAAGTGCTGCTCAACTTCAACAAGAATAATTATGAATAAAATTATACATAAAAAAATATATTTCCTCATTTTCTTAATTAAATGTTATCTTGTGTATAGTCTTTTTATGTTAAATGCTGCACTTTTTATAAGAATATTGACTATTTTCTGTATGTCTCTGTTACATTGTGGTTACTGGCACTTTAAGAAAATGAAGTACCCTGAAGTCAGCAGACTACACAATACAAGCAAAAAGGGAACTTCTACCTACTTCCCACAGAACCACACAAACAAGGCTTTCAAGAGGTCAACTGGAATTTCTTTGAGGCCAGCCAAGGCAAAGGGGCACCAGATGGTGTTGGAGGGGCCCTCAAGAGATCTGCAGATAGAGTAGTGCACCATGGAAAGGATATCCCAGATACACAGGCCCTGTACAATGTCCTAAAGGGTCTGAACTCCTCTGTGGAGATGTTCTTCATTGCTGAGAGGGATGTTGAGGCAAGACCAGAGGCAACCCTCCTTCCTCCCCATACACACACATGCATTTCTCTTGCTGGTTGAGTATTGAAATGTATAAGGTGTTTGTTACTCTTTATATCATATGCTATCTCTTCTCACCTCAGATGCCTGCCTTAGATGCCATTAAAGGAACGATGGGGATTCATCCGGTTGTCAGTGTCTCACCAGGCCATACAGGGACATTACTTGGCTGTGCAAGAAGGATAGTGGTTGGACTGTCCTTGTTTTCAGCTCAAAGAGACAACGCTGGGTGACCCTGCAGCATCTAACCAGCTCCCTGCATCTCATGATAAAGCTGACACCACATGGCGACCTGGCACCATTGAACTTAATCACATATTGGAGTGGTGTGTTGTCAATTATGACCATGAAGGATACCCTGGCATCATCATGGATGTAGAGGAACATCACATCAAGGTGAAGTGCATGCACCAGAATGGCATCAACAAATTCTTCTGGCCAAGTCCAAAGGAAGATATTTGTTGGTACTCTGATGGACAGATACTTTGTCTGATGCCGGAGCCACAGGCTGTTAATAAACACTCTGTGCAGATGGAAAAATCCACTTGGAAGTATGTGGAAGAGCATTTGGGGTGAAAAGGGGGAGATGGAAAGAGGGGGAGCGAGAGAGGTGGGAGAGGGACAGGAATGCATTTTAATGCTAATTCCAATGATTTTGTACCGGCAATGTATTTTTGTGTTGTTGTTTTTCACAATGAATATGTAATTAATTAGCAGTTCCAATATTGTTACTACATTAATTACTATGTAGATGTCTATTCAGTGTTGAGTATTCAGTGTTTAATTTATGTTCTGTTCCGTTATAGCTGTCCACCCTGTTATACCTCGGTCCACCCTGTTATCTTGGCATCTTTTTCAAATTAATTCAGTTACATTGTCAAATATCAAGAATTTGTGTAATGTATTTTAGAGAGTAAGACACGGCCGACACCGCACAATTATAAACTTGGATAAAATATCATGAATACCTGTCTCGATTTAGAAAGGTGCAAAGTAGATTGAGTTCTTTATAAAACCACACATTGTATACAACATCTGTTATTTCTTTAAAATTTGACCAGAACAAATGGACAGGGTTGACAAGGGGAGCTAAATGTAAATATTATTAAAATAGTCCAATGAAAGTAATTAAAGACAGTTAAGTGCATGCCCGTAACAGAGCGGACATATCTTATGGCTGATTCACTGAAGATGGGTTTATAATTATATAACTCTAAGTGCTGGAGCTTGGCCAACATGTTTTTCTACAAGTCAAATTTTTCTTTTTTTATAGTAAAACATAAAAGGAATACACATTCTTATTTTAATTTTTAAATGTTGCATGGTCCAAATGGTACAGTTTTGTGATATTGACTTGGTTACTACATGATTCCATATGTATTATTTGACTGTTTTGATGGTTTCACTATTATTCTGTCAAAATGTAGAAAATAGTACAAATAAAGAAAAACCCTTCAATGAGTAGGTGTGTCCACTTTTGACTGGTACTGTATATATTCTGTTTTTTTGTTGTTGCCTATTTTGCATGTTATTTTGTCAAACAATGTAATAAAAATAAATTGAGTAAATAAAGCTGCAGACAAACATGGTCTCTTTTTTGCTCTCTTGTTTCAGCGTAGCTCAGTGCTTTCTGTGGTGGTGGGGCAGCCAGTGGAAAATAGAGTGTAGGGGTTGGTAATGTTCTCTAGTTGCGCCGTGATTGGCTCCATGTTCTGTTACTCATGGGGACACTATGTCACCGCAAAATCTACGGGGAGAGCTTGAAAATTCAAGACCCTTGGGTGCTGCATTGTGTTACATTAGAAGTGCCCATCCAAGAGGGCTCAAGGTCATTGGCTACAGACTTCCCAAAGCGGATCCTTAGCCTGCACCTCTCAGGGCATTCAAACTGATTCCAGAGGCCGACCCAAAACAACGCCACCGGAGGAGAGGGTGTCGGAGCGGTCTTCTATTGAGGCTTCGGATGAGCACACACCACCCACCGCTTCCGAATATATTACTCGCTAGTGTCCAGTCCCTAGTTAACAAAGTCAACGAAATTAGGGCAAGAGTTGCTTTCCGAAGAGATATCCGGGATTGTAACATACTCTTTCATGGAAATATGGCTAGCTTGGGACATGCTGTCAGAGTCAGTACAGCTAACGGGATTTTCAGTGAATCGCACCACATGGCGACCTGGCACCACAGGAATAAACATTTCCCCGGTAAGATTAACGAATCATGGCGTAATTGTAACAAAATACAGGAACGGAAGTCCTTTTGTTCATCTGACCTAGAATTCCTCACAATCAAATGCTGACCATATTATCTCCCAAGAGAACTCTCCTCCGTTATTGTCACAGCCGTGTATATCCCCCCTGAAGCGGATACCAAGATGGCCATCAAGGAACTTCACTGGACTTTATGCAAACTGGAAACCATATATCCTGAGGGCATTTATTATAGCTGGGGATTTTAAGAAAGCTAATTTGAGAACAAGGCTACCTAAATTCTATCAGCATATCGATTGCAGTACACGAGAGAGTAACACGCTCGACCCGACCATTGCTTCCCTAACTTTTCTGTGATGCATACAAGGCCCTCCCCACCCTCCTTTTGGCAAATCTGACCATGACTCCATCTTGTTGCTCCCCTCCCATAGGCAGAAACTAAAGCTGGAAGCGCCCGTGTTTAAGTCTATCCAACGCTGGTCTGACCAATTGGATTCCACGCTTAAAGATTGCTTCGATCACGTGGACTGGGATATGTTCCGGATAGCCTCAGATAACAACATTGACATATACGCTGACTCATTGAGCGAGTTTATAAGGACATGTATAGGAGATGTTGTACCCACTGTGACTATTAAAACCTTCCCTAACCAGAAACCGTGGATTGATGGCAGCATTCTCGCAAAACTAAAAGTACGTGCCGCCGCATTTAATCATGGCAAGGAAACTGGGAATATGGCCGAATATAAACAGTGTAGCTATTTCCTCCGTAAGGCAATCAAACAAGCAAAGTGTCAGTATAGAGACAAAGTGGGGTCGCAATTCAACGGCTCAAACACGAGACCTACGTGGCAGGGTCTACAGACAATCACGGATTACAAAAAGAAAACCAGTACTGTCGCGGACATTGACGTCTTGCTTCCAGACAAATAAAACAACTTCTTTGCGCGCTTTGAGGACAATACAGTGCCACAGACGTGAACTGCTACCAAAGACTGTGGGCTCTCCTTCTCCGTGGCCGACGTGAGTAAAACATTTAAACGTGTTAACCCTTGCCAGGCTGCTGCCCAGACGGCATCCCTAGCCGCGTCTTCAGAGCATGTGCAGACCAGCTGGCTTGTGTGTTTATGGACATATTAAATCAATCCCTATCCCAGTCTGCTGTGCCTACATGCATCAAGATGGCCACCATTGTCCCTAGTCCCAAGAAAGCCAAGGTAACTGAACTAAATGACTATCGCCCCGTAGCACTCACTTCTGTCATCATGAAGTGCTTTGAGAGACTAGCCAAGGACCATATCACCTCCACCCTACCTGTCACCCTAGACCCACTTCAATTTGCTTATGGCCCCAATAGATCCACAGACGATGCAATCGCCATCACACTGCACAATCCCATCTGGACAAGAGGAATACCTATGTAAGAATGCTGTTCATTGACTACAGCTCAGCATTAAAATAATAAATAATGATTTTTAATTGAAATAATAATTTTGTCCTTCAAACTTTGCCTTCATCAAAGAATCCTCCATTTGCAGCAATTACAGCCTTGTAGACCTTTCACATTCTAGATGTCAATTTGTTGAGGTAATCTGAAGAGATTTCACCCTGTGCTTCCTGAAGTTGGATTGGATCCCACAAGTTGGATTGGCTTGATGGGCACTTCTTACGTACCATACGGTCAAGCTGCTCGCACAACAGCTCAATAGGGTTGAGATCTGGTGACTGTGCTGGCTACTCCACTATAGACAGAATACCAGCTGATTGCTTCTTCCCTAAATAGTTTTTGCATAGTTTGGAGCTGTGCTTTGGGTCCTGTTGTAGCAGGAAATTGGCTCCAATTAAGCGCCGTCCACAGAGTATGGCATGGCGTTGCAAAATGGAGTGATAGCCTTCCTTCTTCAAGATCCCTTTTACCCTGTACAAATCTCCCACTTTACCACCACCAAAAGCACCCCCAGACAATCACATTGCCTCCACCATGCTTGACAGATGGTGTCAAGCACTCCTCCAGCATCTTTTCTGCGTCTCACGAATGTTCTTCTTTGTGATCCGAACACCTCAAACGTAGATTAGTCTGTCCATAACACTTTTTCCCAATCTTCCTCTGCCCATCTTCATCTTTATTTTTATTGGCTAATCTGAGATATGGCTTTTTCTTTGCAACTCTGCCTAGAAGACCAGCATCCCGGAGTCACCTCTTCATCGTTGAGAGTAGTGTTTTGTGAGTACTATTTAATGAAGCTGCCAGTTGAGGACTTGTGAGGCGTCTGTTTCTCAAACTAGACAGTCTAATGTACTTGTCCTCTTTCTCAGTTGTGCACCGGGGCCTCCCACTACTCTTTCTATTCTGGTTAGAGCCAGTTTGCGCTGTTCTGTGAAGGGAGTAGCACACAACGTTGTACGAGATCTTCAGTTTCTTGGCAATTTCTCACAAGGAATAGCCTTCATTTCTCAGAACAAGAATAGACTGACGAGTTTCAGAAGAAAGTTCTTTATTTCTGGCCATTTTGAGCCTGTAATAGAACCCACAAATGCTGATGCTCCAGATACTCAACTAGTCTTTTGATGTATTGTTTAGTGTTGTGCAGTGGCTTTGCTGGCATGCATCCCACATTTTTTTTTTTGCTCCCATCAACATTTATATGCTAAAATTGCCACTGGCCAGGCATATAGCCAATATGCTCCAATAATGTATTAGGCCGACTGGCAAAACCTCTTCCTAGAGAACTGGTTAATGTAACATTTCTTTGTCATGTTTGGAGTGGTAGATCTCGTCTTGCTTTCTGGCTGGAAAGTTATTTTGACCACTGTTGTAAATCTTGACGGATTTTAAGAATATCCACTTTGTTTGAGCAGATTTGTTGAATATGTGCCAATCTGGTCAATAGAACATCTATGTTCCATTGACTCTTACCGCATCTATGAATATTCTTCTGTAGATCAATCCACTTGCAGATGTTATCTGTTTTTATCTGTTTTATCTGCATGCTTTGAGTTCTGTCACCGTTACCAAGAGATTTGTAAGTGAATCACAAGTATAAATGTGGCTGGAGCAGCTCTGGGGGCAGGACCTTTTACTCCTCACCAATCAACCAAAACCACAGTCGCCTATTGCTGCAAAATGTGGCTGGATTGTTTAATCAATCAAATCTCAGGAAGTAGCTTGAAGATGAGAAGTCATTTCAACAAAGTTACTCTTCGGCCTGAAGTACTCTAATACAATTCTAGGCCTACTTGAAGGTAATCATCTCTTTTATATGTGTACATCGATTTTTTTTATGAAAAGGCAGGAAAGTATCAATGAAATTAATTTACAATGCCCTTTTTACATCAAATCAAATGTTATTGGTAACATACACATGGTTAATTTGCAACTAAATTAATTAACAATCTTTCAATGTGATTTTCTGGATTTTTTTTCTCATTTTGTCTGTCATAGTTGAAGTGTACCTATGATGAAAATTACAGGCCTCTCATCTTTTTAAGTGGGAGAACTTGCACAATTGGTGGCTGACTAAATACTTTTTTGCCCCACTGTATACGGATGAGCCATGGCCACTAAATATATGGATGAGCCAAACACTGACCAACAAGTAGCCTGTCTGAGCACTGAGTTTTCAAGGTATGCTATGGCTATGGGTGCACCCTCAAACTCACTAGGAATACACCAATCATAGCACATACAAATGTACAATATTAGACACACAAAACTATTAGCCTACACTTTTTAAAAAGAGAATGAGATATACAGAGTTCGCTCAAATGTCCAAATTATTATCTTTATAGTCAAGCATCAAGCATGTCAAAAGTATCAAAAAACTCACACACACACACAGAACTTGAACATAAACTACAACAATGTGAGTAAGTATGATACAAAAGTTGAAAAAGCACTCTTCTATAAAAGAAATGTAATAATAATAATAATATATCCCATTTAGCAGACGCTTTTGTCCAAAGCGACTTACAAGTCGGCTGGGGCCACTACTTTTACATATGGGTGGCCCCAGCGGGAATCGAACCCACAACACTTGGCGTTGCAAGCGCCATGCTCTACCGACTGAGCCACACAATGTTCACTCACTGGTGTCCATAAAGCAAACAGCACAACAATAAACACATCTATACACTGAGTCAATGAAATTGAACATTGGCTACATAACTGCAAGCATAATACGAAAGTCTACAAAACATGCCTCTGTAGAAAAGTTTTAACTCAAAGCAAATTCTCTTTCAGCCTTGTCAGCCTGTTAAGGAAGAGTCATAGCATAGCTCCTTCAGAGTAACCAGGAAGTAATTACCACTAGTAAACCAGTAGGTGGTGCAGTAACTCACTGCTCTCTGACATCTTGTCAATGATGTCATCTTTGTCAAGTCCCATAAGAATCTCCTTCTCTGTTCCATCAAAAGGAACGCTTCAAGGTTCTCGTGAGGGAGGTTCTTAGGCGGTTCTTCATGAATTTCAGGGTGGAGAAGGTCCTCTCACAAGCCATCTGAGTGATGGGTAGGGTGAGGAGGAACTTGTAGCCAAAACCAATGATGTGGTACTAAGACAGCAGCATATCGGGCAGTTTTTACATGTGGAACAGCTCACCAACTCCACACTTTCATCAGGATCCTCAAAGCCTTCCCCTGATTCATCACTGGTGGCGGCGGCCCTGGTGTTGTACTCCTCCAATGCTGACTGTTTCAGTCTTTCCTACTGATGTGCAAGGCTGAATGCCTCAACAGTGGAACGTTCATCATTTTACAGTAAGCATTTGTTGAGCTCCTTCATGGCTGTCTTTGGAAGGCCCTTTTCTCTGATCTCAGGAAAATGCTTGGGATTCTTGCAGGAGACGTCTGCACACAGCAGTGCATCTGTTGCATAACGTCAGTGAATACTTTCAACAACAGTGTCCACATTGTGGATTTTGATGTTGTAATCCATGTCTGCATTAGCAATGGGCTCATCTTCTTCCAACTCACCTGGTTTTCTCTTCTTTTTCCTGCTTTTGTTCTCTTCTCTGAGAGAGCAGTCTGAGCTTTGGCATCACAGTCCTGCTGCTCCTCCAGAATGCCATTGGCCCACTCAACAAAGTTGGCTACTGCCCTCTTCACACCCTCAAAGTCTCGGGCACACTTTCTCAGGGTATCCTCCATTCCGGTCACCAAGTGCTGTGCTGTTACGATATCCATGGCACTTGTTTGTAAGTATTTAGAGAGAGGCTCAAAAATCCTGAGAAAAACCTCAGCTGTAAGTATGGTTTCATACTTTAGGAGAGCATCCTTATAACCTTGGGCCTTGCTTCTGACGGAAGGTATTATGGTCACTTCCTGTTCAATTCTTTCCATAGTGATGACCACATCCATGTAAAGTGCACGGTCAGGCTTTGCAAAGCTTCCGAATACTTTCCACAAGGCCTCGTCTTTGGCCCACCAGCGTGTTTCACCAATTACATCAAGCCGTCTGTCTCCTGTCATCACTGGTTTCCTCCCATAGCTTCATACGCTTGTAGGAATCTCGAACGAACACTGCAATGTCATTCAGTCGTGAGGAAAGGGATTCACTTGCCATAACAACCCCAGTGGTGTAGGTTAGCACAAGGTTGAGGACATGTGAGTAACACCATATGTGTACTTGGTTAGGAGACTCTCCTGTGAGCAATGCACAGAAGCCCCTGTATTGTCCCTGCATATTAGCTGCTCTGTCTGTTGCATTATCAACACACTGTTTGATATGTCCATCTTCTCAAGGGTCTGTTTCACAATGTCCACAAAGTACTGTCCAGTCGATGACTCACAGTCAATGACCGCAATGAGTCTCTTGTGGACAACATCAATGACATATCGCAGAACTACTGCACACAGGTCTTTGAATGTTAAATCCTGTGGTGTCAATTTGTACTGAGAACATACTTGCCTTTCTCACTTCAACAGCAATTGTCTGCTGAATCAACATTCTGATGACTTCAATTACTTTATTTGCTGTTGTTTTGGACATTATAGTTACCAAGGACCCTCTTCCTTTACTTCTCGCTCTTCTCAATGCAATCACATGTAGCCTAGTGGTTAGAGCGTTGGACTAGTAACCGAAGGGTTGCAAGAGCGAATGCCCAAGCTGACAAGGTAAAAATATGTCGTTCTGCCCCTGAACAAGGCAGCTAACCCACTGTTCCTAGACTGTCATTGAAAATAAGAATTTGTTCTTAACTGACTTGCCTAGTTAAATAAAGATAAAAAAACATGCGCTTGTAGGCATACATCATATTTGCTTAGCAACAATATAAGCTCAAGAAACTTGCCATTATTAACGGCCATGTTTTTCAAGTTATATGCAGCCTTGTGTCTGTGTCCTCTGTAGCTAAGCTCATATTTAACAATAACTTCAACTACATCAATCAAACGTTCCATGACCTTCCTCCTCTTTCTGACCTGGTCTCGTTGAACTGACATCAGAAGGGTACAGATGTCTGCTTTGCTGACTCTGGGGATAAAGGCTTCTGCACTTTCTCTATGGGTCTTGCTTCTCTCATGTTCCTGTACTCCCTGATGGGCATGTTTCCAGGCCTGCATGCCTCCTTTGACAAATGCACTATCACTGGCTGAAGGTTTTGCAAATGACAAGACATACTGAGCAGAACAAGGAGTGAGTTACTTGATAGTATGTCAGCCATTTTCTGTTTGTGCCATCTTTGGAGTGGAATACATTGGGAATGACTCGGAGGGGTTTGTTTTGGGTGGTACTGAAAAAATAAGTCAAAATCCTTGGACTGGGGATGGGCAAAATAATCAAATGGATGTTCAGTGCTTTCGCCGTGCCTTTCTATTTTCCCCGTACTGGTCTCTGAACCTCACGCCCTCTCTCTCTCTCTGCACATCTGGTTGCTCTGCAGAATGAGATCAACATTGTAAATAACCTAAATGTAAATTGTATTACTTGTGTAGTCATCGATTGTATGCCCCCCGGTTACAGTCCTACTGATAATCTCATAAATAAAGAACATATTCATCTAAAATTATAGCCTACATGTTTAGGTTTGTGCTCTTCAGTTGTACCTGAAGTTTCCTGCTCCGAGTCTGACTCTGAACTGACCACCATCTCCAGGAGCGCCTAAAGATCTAGTGCTGCTGCTGCTTCCTTCTCCATCTTTACAAAGAAAAGACTATTATCACACTCACCATCATTAGTGTATCAGTAGGCTACATTAATACAGCTCTGGAAAAATTAAGAGCGGTCTGTTAATTTGGAGTGGTCTCTTAATTTGGAGTGGTCTCTTAATTTTTCCCAGAGCTGTATATTATTGTAGTAACTTGTCATGTTGGTACTAATGGCGCTAATGATCTTTGTCATTTCCTGTGCTGTGTCACACAGGCTACTGTGTTACGTTCATGGATATATTATGGTAACGTTACTGTAGCCTGTTTCTCTGTACAGTGCATGTGCACTTTCCCTAGCTTATGAGTCATGACCGAATACTGTCAAGTCCATAGTCTAGGTTTACTATGTTTTACTAGTTGAAATATATTGCCTTCAATGTCATATTATGATCTCTATGTTGCACTCATTACTAATGATATAATTTCTCCACGAAGACGTAAGACGTGCAAACTGTTTAGCCTCCCGTCCGCTGTGTCACTATTATTAGCTAGACACGCCATGCTGGGTGTCGTGTGTGTGTGTGTCAGTGTGTGTTTTAGCTAGTGGTTTAGACTGACCTGGTCCCTTCCCGGCGAACATGTCGCTTATTTTGTAGCATTTAGCTGCGTCTGTGGCAAGGACCTTCCTCTTTTTTATTCTCTCCCTCTCTGCTCCACCTTTCCTTTTCTGACCGTCTGTCACGCCCTGGCCATAGAGAGGCTTTTTATTCTCTATTTTGGTTAGGCCAGTGTGTGGCTAGGGTGGGCATTCTATGTTCTTTTTTCTATGTTTTGTATTTCTATGTCTTGGCCTGGTATGGTTCTCAATCAGGGACAGCTGCCTATCGTTGTCTCTGATTGAGAACCATACTGAGGTACCCTTTTCCCCCACCTGTTTTGTGGGAACTTTGTAGTTGTTCAGGGCACATAGCCCAAAGCGTCACGGTTGTTTTTTTGTTCTTCGTTTTGTCGGCGTCATTTTTAAATAAAGTTAAAAAGTACGCGTACCATGCTGCACCTTGGTCCAGTCATTCAGCCAGCCGTGACAGAACTTCCCACCACCAACGGACCAAGCAGCATGGTAAGGTGGACTCCTGGACATGGGAGGACGTTCTGGACGGCAAGGGAGTCTGAACATGGGAGGAGATCCTGGCGGGAAGGGATCGCCTTCCATGGGAACAGGTGGAGGCAGCTAGGAGAGCAGAGGCAGCCGGAGAGAGGAACCAGCGGTATGTGGGAACACGGCTGGCAAGGAAGGCCGAGAGGCAGCCCCAAAAATGTTTTTGGGGGGACACATGGAGAGTGTGGCAGAGTCAGGAAGCAGACCTGAGCCAACTCCCCGTGCCTACCGTGGCGAGCATGGGACTGGTCAGGCACCGTGCTATGGGGTGATGCGCACGGTACCGAGGCAGAGTATTCACAGGCCGGTATGCTCGGTGCCAGCGTCCCACATTTGCTGGGGGGGGAGCTGGCATTCAGCCAGAACGGGTGGGTGATTCTGGAACGATTTTCCTCTTCTTCTGACGAGTAGTAAGAGGTCGGACCAATGTGCAGCATGGTAAGTGTCCATTTTAGTTTAATAAACTGAATACAAAGTGAATGACACAAACAAAAACCGAAACAGTCCTGAAATGTGAAACAATCACCCACAACTCAAAAGTGAAACCAGGCTACCTAAGTATGGTTCTCAATCAGGGACAACGAATGACAGCTATCTCTGATTGAGAACCATACCAGGCCAAACACAGAAATCCCAAAACATAGAAAAAGGAACATAGACAACCCACCCAATTCACGCCCTGACCATACTAAAACAAAGACATAACAACAGAACTAAGGTCAGAATGTAACACCGTCCATTTCACCGTGCGACTTGTCTAAAATGTTATCTATAATGAAGCAGGTACACGGTTGCTATGTGTGTCGCGGGGAGACCTGATGTCATTTTTGTCGTGGGGACACTGCTGTCCTGAGGTGGAAGAGGCGCTATTGCGCCTTCTTCACCACGCTGTCTGTGTGGGTGGACCATTTCAGTTTTGTCACTTTCTGACCATAGTTCGTTTGCGTTTTCCTTGTTTTAGTGTTGGTCAGGACGTGAGCTGGGTGGACATTCTATGTTGTGTGTCTAGTTTGTCCGTTTCTATGTATGGCCTGATATGGTTCTCAATCAGAGGCAGGTGTTAGTCATTGTCTCTGATTGGGAACCACATTTAGGTATCTTGTTTTGTGTTGGGGTTTGTGGGTGGTTGTTTCCTGTCTTTGTGTTCTCTGCAACAGATAAGACTGTTTTGGGTTTTGCCACGTTTGTTATTTTGTATTTGAATAGTGTTCACATTATCGTCTTTTCTTAAACATGTTGAACACGAACTACGCTGCATTTTGGTTCTCCTCTCCTTCGACGGAAGAAAACCGCTACAAGTTTGTCCGTGATGTGTATGCCAAGGAACTTAAAACTTTCCACCTTCTCCACTACTGTCCCGTCGATGTGGATGGGGGAATGATCCATCTGCTGTTTCCTGAAGACCACGATTATCTCTTTTGTTTTTTTGACGTTGATTGAGAGGTTTTTTTCCTGACACCACACTCCGAGGGCCATCACCTCCTCCCTGTACAAATTGGAGTGGGTCTAGGTTGTCAGGTAGAGTGGAGGTGATATGGTCCTTGACTAGTCTCTCAAAGCACTTCATGATGACAGAAGTCATTTAGTTCAGTTACCTTGGCTTTCTTGGGAACAGGAACAATGGTGGCGATTTTGAAGCATGTAGGCACAGCAGACTGGGATAAGGATTGATTGAATATGTCCGTAAACACACCAGCCAGCTGGTCTGCGCATGTTCTGAGGACACGGCTGGGGATGCCGTCTGGGCCGGCAGACCTGCGAGGGTTAACACGTTTAAATGTTTTACTCATGTTAGCCGCAGAGTTTTTGTAGTGGACCGTGTCAGTGGCACTGTATTGTCCTCAAGTGAGCAAAGAATTTGTTTAGTCAGTCTGGGAGCAAGACGTCGATGTCCGCGACGGGGCTGGTTTTCTTTTTGTAATCCGTGATCGACTGTAGACCCTGCCACATACGTCTCGTGTTTGAGCCGTTGAATTGCGACCCCTCTTTGTCTCTATACTGACGCTTTGCTTGTTTGATTGCCTTGCGGAGGGAATAGCTACACTGTTTATATTCGGTCATGTTTCCAGTCGCCTTGCCATGATTAAAAGCAGTGGCTCGCACTTTCAGTTTTGCACGAATGCTGCCATCAATCTACGGTTTCTGGTTAGGGAAGGTTAAGTCACAGTGGGTACAACCTCATGATGCACTTGCTAATAAACTCGTTCACCGAGTCAGCGTATACATCAATGTTATTGTCTGACATATCCCAGTCATATCCCAACATATCCCAGTCCACGTGATCGACGCAAGCGTGGAATCTGATTGGTCAGACCAGCGTTGGATAGACCTGAGCACGGGTGTTTCCTGTTTTAGTTTCTGTCTATAGGCTGGGAGGAACAAAATGGAGTCATGGTTTGCAGAAGGGAGGGCGGGGAGAGCTTTGCATGCATCGCGGGAAGTTATAGTAGCAATGGTCTAGAATGCTGCCAGCCTGTGTCACGCATTCAATATGCTGATAGAATTTAGGAAGCCTTGTTCTCAGATTAGCTTTGTTAAAATAAATGCAGCCTCAGGATGTATGGTCTAAAGAAGGCCAGTTTTATTGCTTCTTGAATCAGCACAACAATATTTCAGCTGTGCTAACATAATTGCAAAAGAGTTTGAATTATCAATTAGCCTTTTAAAATAATAATCTTTGATTCACTAACACAGCGTGCCATTGGAACACAGGAGTGATGGTTGCTGATAATGGGCTTCTGTACGCCCATGTAGATATTCCATAAAGAATCTGCCGTTTCCAGCTACAATAGTCATTTACAACATTAACAATATCTACACTGTATTTCTAATCTATTTGATGTTATTTTAATGGACAAAAAAATGTGCTTTTCTTTAAAAAACAAGGACATTTCGAAGTGACCCCAAACTTTTGAATGGTAGTGTACATTAATAAAAATGTATTCACCCTGGAAATAAGACTTCCCTCTGGGTAAAACCCAAAGATGGGACCAAGTCACTATTATTCGAGTCACAAGCAAGTCTCAAGTCATAAGGTCAGAGTCTCAAGTCGAGTCCCAAGTAGAACGGGTTGAGTCTCGAGTCCAAGTCGTGCATTAGAGCAAGTCAAATTGAGTCAAGTTGCAAGTTTTTTTAAGTAAAAAATAATAATTCTATACATGCAATGACTTGTTCAACTACAAATCTGTCTATTTATTGAGGCTACCAGACAGCCCTTTTCATTATTTTGTCTACAACACATTTTGATTATTACATTTTTTAAATAGGGACCTTTTAGCATTCATAAGGGCATGAAATCAGCAAAAGGCAAGGCAGGTTGACATGCTCAGTGTAGATGTATTTACTGGTCTTGGTGATCCAATGGTGAAAGCCCCATATCATACAAAAATACAAGTATCAGGCCTTGTCCTATCTGAAAGGACACAGGTAGATGCCAAGACTGTACAGTATTGAACAATATCGAATCTGTCCAACATGAACTCAAACAGGTACTGTACATATAAGCACTTGGCCTCTCCCAGGACCATACAATTAACCAATTGGTAATTACAACCAATAAATGAGTTCTACAATGTAAAAGACCACAACCATTGTTACATTAGTAGATTTGTCTTTATCAGACAATGATTATTAATGATACACTACATGACCAAAAGTATGTGGACACCTGCTCGTCGAATATCTCATTCCAAAATCATGGGCATTAATATGGAGATGGTACCCCCTTTGCTGCTACAACAGCTTCCACTCTTCTGGGAAGGCTTTCCACTAGACGGTGGAACATTGCTGCGGGGACTTGCTTTCATTCAGAGCATTAGTGAGGTTGGGCATGGATGTTGGGCAATTAGGCCTGGCTCACAGTCGGCGTTCCAATTCATCCCAAAGGTGTTCGATGGGGTTGAGGTCAGAGCTCTGTGCAGGCCAGTCAAGATCTTCCACACTGATCTCAACAAACCACTTCCGTATGGACCTTGCTTTGTGTGTGGGGAATTGTCATGCTGAAATAGGAAAGGGCCTTCCCCAAACCGTTGCCATAAAGTTGGAAGCACAGAACTAAGGGGCCTAGCCCGAACCATGAAAAACTGACCATTATTCCTCCTCTACCAAACTTTACAGTTGGCACTATGCATTCAGACATGTAGCGTTTTCCTGGCATCCACCAAACCCAGATTCGTCAGTCGGACTGCCAGATAGTGAAGCATGATTCATCACTCCAGAGAACGCGTTTCCACTGCGGCAAGCCAATGGCGGCAAGCTTACACCACTCCAGCCGACACTTGGCATTGCACATGGTGATCTTAGGCTTGTGTGCAGCTGCTCGGCCATGGAAACCTGTCATGCCTGCTCCCGCTCTTCCTCTCTGGTGCTTGAAGGCACCAGGCTGCCCTTCATTATGCACACCTGTCACCATCATTACGCACAGCAGCGCTCATTGGACTCACCCGGACTCCTTCCCTTTGTTGATTACCCCATCTATAACTGTCTGCTCCCCCGCTTCTTCCCCGTGTCTGCATTAATGTCATTATGTGTTCATGTCCAGACTCTGTCCTGTTTCATGTCTGTTGTTAATTAAATGTTCACTCCCTGTACCTGCTTCTTGCCTACCAGCGTCAATCCTTAATGCTGATAACACTAAAAGAAGCATCAGAGAGTTGTTTTGGTTGGTGAAGTCGGGTCCGGGTGCAGTCGCCGAGGGAACCGGGGGTGCCTCAGCTAGCTCATCGGGCTTCCACACTTAAGCTGGCTCGAGAGGTCTTCTGGCTTTGGTGGGCTCGTTGCTTCCAGAGGCAGTTTGGAACTCAGTAGTGAGTGTTCCAACCGAGGACAAACAACTTTTACGCACTACGTGCATCAGAAGTCCCGTTCTGTCGGCTTGTGTGGCCTACCACTTCACGGCTGAGCTGTTGTAGCTCCTAGACGTTTCCACTTCGCAATAACAGCACTTACAATTAACCGGGGCAGCTCTAGCAGGGCAAAAATTTGACGAACTGACTTGTTGGAAGTGTGACATTCTATGACAGTGTCACGTTGAAAGTGACGGAGCTCTTCAGTAAGGCCATTCTACTGCCAATGTTTGTCTATGGAGATTTCATGGCTGTGTGCTAGATATTATACACCTGTCAGCAACGGTGTGGCTGAAATAGCCAAATCCACTAATTTGAAGGGGTGTCCATATACTTTTATATATATATATATATATATATATATATATATATAGTGTATTTAAGAATACATTCCTTTGTAATATTTTTTATTACTGAGTGTTTATGAACCTACCTCAGTATGAAAGCGGCTCCTTTAGCTCCCACCACCATATCAGCCAGTCCGTCTGAGTTCAGATCCCCAGCAGAGTGCACCGAAACCCCAAAGAACTGCAGCCCTCTACCCGCTCTCCCGCTCACTCCCTGGATCCTCTGGATGTAGGGAGAGAGTAAGGGTGGGGAGAGAGAGACAGTGTGAGAGAGATAGTGAAGCCCTCCTATCCAAACTATCCCCCCTTAATGTGTCCACTGAAGTCATTAGTTGGATGTATTTCTATCTGACAAACAGAAGTCAAATGTCTGGGGGACACTCAGACAGACTCTCTTTACTATAACATTGGGGTCCCACAAGGGTCAATATTAGGCCCCCTTCTGTTTACAATCTATATAAATGATCTCACACTTGCTTGCCCATAAGTTAACATGCTTATGCTTGCCTGCATTTAAATATCGACAAGACTGTTTGTATGTACTTCTCTAAGAAATCCATTAATTCTTCACAACGAGCTGATCTTGTTAATTTTATTTATTTTTTATTTTATTTCACCTTTATTTAACCAGGTAGGCTAGTTGAGAACAAGTTCTCATTTGCAACTGCGACCTGGCCAAGATAAAGCATAGCAGTGTGAACAGACAACACAGAGTTACACATGAAATAAACAATTAACAAGTCAATAACACAGTAGAAAAAAAAGAGTCTATATACATTGTGTGCAAAAGGCATGAGGAGGTAGGCGAATAATTACAATTAACACTGGAGTGATAAATGATCAGATGGTCATGTACAGGTAGAGATATTGGTGTGCAGAAAAGAGTAAATAAAAAAGTAAATTAAAAAAAGTAAATGAATAAAAACAGTATGGGGATGAGGTAGGTAAAATTGGGTGGGTTATTTACCGATAGACTATGTACAGCTGCAGCGATCGGTTAGCTGCTCAGATAGCAGATGTTTGAAATTGGTGAGGGAGATAAAAGTCTCCAACTTCAGCGATTTTTGCAATTCGTTCCAGTCACAGGCAGCAGAGAACTGGAACGAAAGGCGGCCAAATGAGGTGTTGGCTTTAGGGATGATCAGTGAGATGGGGAGAATCTGAAAGTTGTATCTAACTTCAGGTATCTTGGTGTCATTTGACTCCAACTTGACATTTAAGAAACATGAGAAGGTGGTTAAACACGGTTAAGATTGGATTATCCAACTTTAGGTTGATCAGATCTTTCCTTCCTCTGGAGGCCCTGCCTCCTGCATGCTGGGATCTTCTCACATCTGAGATATTGTCTCACAAGCTGGTCACAAGTAGGAGCTACTATTCTGAAACCAATTGAATCACTCTACAAACACTTAAGATTTTCGATAACAAACCAAACAGTTACCACCATTGTCATATCATTTACAAACATAATTTATTTAGTCTGGATAACTTTAAGCATTATGTAGATGCAAGCCTAGTCTTTACGATCCTGCACGGTCTTGCCCCTCCACCACTATGTCAGCATATCATTCTCAAGGAAAGCTCCTCCAGGATAACAAGGGCAGTAACTAGAGGGGATTGCGTTCCACACAGTAAAATCAGTCTTCTCAGTTAGAGCTACAAGATACTGGAATGCAACGCCCAAGGACTTGAGAAGCTGCACTGATTATTGTACTTCTTTAAATTTAAATTGAAAACATGGCTCAAATCTATCCAAACATGTACACATGAGTTATCTGTGGTTGCTCATAGGTAAGACAACAGTTGATGATAGTATTGTTGTTAGAATGATACATTATTGGATGTAATGTATTTTGTATTGTTTTAGTGAGTATTTGTATAGTACCTGCCCAGGGACTAAAGGTGCAAATTAGCACATTTACATGGGTGTTTATTATTAAGTTATTATTATTAACATGATTGTAATATTGATGTTGATTAATGTGCATTGACCCCTATAAATAAATAAATTGCAACGAAGATGCAATATTTAACAGGGATTTCTTAACACGCTACTAATGGGAGATTACACGGAGCTCAAAGCTAAAATAACCGTGGTTGCAATGAAAAGAACAGCGCAATAAACTAGTACACCAGCTGATCTGACACTTTTACGGTGTCAAGCCGGCTTGATACTAGACAGTGGAAATGGCATGGAAAATGATAATTGTCTACGTTCACTACTCATGCCCCAATGAAGTAACCTGTCAGGAACAGCAAAATCGAATTAGAAAAACGATAAATGGAAGAATGACATTTTACAACTGAAATAATAGGATTCAACTGGAAATGTAGCCTGTAAATTACAATGATTTAGATTACACTTAATTGCAGACAATTCCTTAGCCAAATTATAGCTAAATTATGCCTACATTAAGACTACTCTTCTGCAAAAATAAAGCTATTGAAGACCAATGTAAATATGGAATATGGAATGCAGCAACATGTGCGACTGGCTGCATCACCGCTTGGTATGGCAAATGCACCGACCAAAGCACTACAGAGGGTATATCACCGGGGCCGAACTCCCTACCATCCTGGACCTCTATATCAGGTTGTGTGAGAGGAAGGCCCAAAAAAGACTCCAGCCATAGACTGCTCACTCTACTATCGTTTAGCAAACGATACCGGAAAATCGTCTTTCGGACCAAAAGGCTCTAAGAGAGCTTCTACCCCCAAGCCATAACACTGAGAATGGCGTAGGACAATTGGTTATATAGATGGTATATTTAATTTGTATATAATGTTTCTGCCATCATTTCTTAAGTATGAAAATAGCTTCTGGACATCAGAACAGCGATTACTCACCTCAAACCGGACGAGGATTTGTTCTAATGAATCAAACATGAAGGATACACTGCTCCTCCCAGACCTGGCCCAAATCCCCATCATTCGTATGAAGAGGAGATGCCAATACAGAGGTCGAAGAGCAGGATGCCTTGCGAGACTACATCGGCGAGTGGATAATCTGCCTTGACCCTTCGTTCTACTGCCGGACACACTTGAAAATAAACTGGATGAGCTCCGTTCAAGACTAACCTATTAACGGGAAGTTAAAAACTGTAATATCCTATGTAATAAAACAACACAACACACATAAAAGCTAATAACTCATAAAAGTCATGTTAACTGGCTGGTATTGTCTCATAGAACAAAACATAAAAGATCTCATAAGCCTGTGTTAACCTCAGGCCTTATTTTCTTTCCCCATAGGAATGGCTGAATGAACCAGAGGTATCTCATTTACGGTTTTTAGGACTACAAGCTGGCTAGCTCTATACATTTGTAGGTCGGTTTAAATTCTATAATGCTATTACATAAGTCTATCAACTTTCTATAAGTGAAAGAGAGTCTGTTAGTGAATTATCACTGATCAAAGATTTGGAGGAAACCAAACCACGGTCGTTCTCTCAGCATGTCACATTTTCTCCCCTTTTGGTAAGCTACTGTTTAGGCCTATACTACTGTAAATAAGAGTCTGGCACCTGGAATATAAAGCAATCCTCTATATTATCAGCTATTCTGTTTGAGAATTTTCTAGACAAATCTCTATAGCAATAAAGTGCAGAAGATGTCTAAACTGATGCAAAAAGGCACATAGCTAAGTGCAGTCAGGCTATCCGGAAGGCCAAAGTTAGTTACTTTAAGGAGCAGTTCTCTCTCTGTGGGTCTTACCCCAAGAAGTTCTGGAAAACGGTTAAAGACCTGGAGAACAAACCCTCCTCCTCACAGAGTCCCATGTCCCTTAAAGTTGATGATGTAGTTGTTACTGACAAGAAGCACATGGCTGAGCTCTTTAATCACCATTAAGTCAGGATTCCTATTTGACTCCATGCCATGCCTCCTTGCCCGTCCAACATTTCCTAATTTCCCACCCTGCGACTATCTCGATGATTCTCCCTCTCTTTCCCCTGCCCTGAAACAAAGTTTCTCCCTGCAGTCAGTCACTGAGTCCGAGGTGCTAAAGGAGCTCCTTAAACTTGATCCTCAAAAACCATCTGGATCAGATGGTTTAGACCCTTTCTTATTTAAGGTTGCTGCCCCCTATCATCACCAAGCCTATCTCCAACCGTTTTAACCTGTCTCTCCTTTCTGGGGAGGTTCCCATTTCTTGGAAGTCAGCCACGGTTCATCCTTTATTTAAAGAGGGAGATCAAGCTGATCCTAACTGTTACATGCCTATTTCTATTTTACCCTGTTTATCAAAAGTGTTGGAAAAACTTGTCAATAATCAACTAACTGGCTTTCTTGATGTCTATGGTATTCTCTTGGGTATGCAATCTGGTTTCGCTCAGGTTATGGATGTGTCACTGCAACCTTTAAGGTCCTCAATAATGTCACCATTGCCCATGATTCTAAGCAATATTGTGCTGCTTTTTTATTTACTTGGCCAGAGGTTTTGATACAGTAGACCATTCCATTCTTGTGGGCCAGCTAAGGAGTATTGTTGTCTCTGAGGGCTCTTTGGCCTGGTTTGCTAACTACCTTTCTCAAAGAGTGCAGTGTATAAAGTCAGAAAATCTGCTGTCTCAGCCACTGCTTGTCAATTTACTTCAACAACATAGCTCAGGCAGTAGGAAGCTCTCTCATCCATTTATATGCAGATGATACAGTCTTATACTCAGCTGGCCTATCCCCAAATGTTGTGTTAAATGCTCTACAACAAAGCTTTCTTAGTGTCCAACAAGCTTTCTCTACCCTTGTTCTGAACACCTCCAAAACAAAGGTCATGTGGTTTGGTAAGAAGAATGCCCCTCTCCCCACAGGTGTGATTACTACCTCTGAGAGTTTAGAGCTTGAGGTAGTCACCTCATGCAAGTACTTGGGAGTATGACTAGACGGTACACTGTCCTTCTCTCAGCACATATCAAAGCTGCAGGCTAAAGTTAAAATCTAGCTGCCAAAGTAAACCTGACTTAGATGACCATCCTACCCATGCTAGATTACAGAGAGATACTTTATAGATCGGCAGGTAAGGGTGCTCTCGAGCGGCTAGATGCTCTTTACCATTCGGCCATCAGATTTACCACCAATGCTCCTTATAGAACACATCACTGCACTCTATACTCCTCTGTAAACTGGTCATCTCTGTATACCCGTCGCAAGGCCCACTGGTTTATTGCTTATTTATAAAACCCTCTTAGGCCTCACTCCCCCCTATCTGAGATATCTACTGCAGCCCTCATCCTCCACATACAACACCCATTCTGCCAGTCACATTCTGTCAAAGGTTCCCAAAGCACACACAATCCTGGGTCGCTCCTTTTTTCACTTTGCTGCAGCTAGCAACTGGAACGAGCTGCAACAAACACTCAAACTGGACAGTTCTATCTCAATCTTGGACACTCTTACTGACAATTGTGGTTGCTTTGTGTGATGTATTGTTGTCTCTACCTTCTTGCCCTTTGTGCTGTTGTCTGTGCCCAATAATGTTTGTACCATGTTGTGTTGCTGCCATGCTGTGTTGTCATGTGTTGCTACCTTGCTATGTTGTTGTCTTAGATCTCTATGTAGTGTTGTCTTCCTTTTCTTGATGTGTGTTTTTTCCTATATTTAAATGTTATTTATATTTTTAATCCCAGCCCGTCCCCCCAGAAGGCCTTTTGCCTTTTGGTAGGCCGTCATGGTAAATAAGAATTTGTTATTAACTGAGTTGCCTAGTTAAATAAAAAATTATTTACAATACGAAGAATGACTAGGCAACTTTAAGATTTACACTTTTTTCCTCTATAGTATTTGCTTTACATGCATGCTCCTTTGTAGCTCTATAGCTTTGCATGCCAGTTTCTTTAGAGAGTGTAAAATATTTACATGAACATTATAAAGAAAACTTTGGCCTCTGTAAACACTCATGCGTAAAGATCAACCCTGTCCAGACCTGTTTGAATAAATGTGTTATGCCATTCGGAGGTGAGTTTTGTAGCCTACTCTATATCTTAACCTGTTTCTACTGTGTGCATAAGTGTCATTTGTATTTATACTGTACATTCATTTTATTTTGTACACACATCCAGATACTCAGCTCGTTTGTGTGCTGACTTTTTTTAAGGATAGAGATTCTCTGAATCGTTGGATAACAAAAACATGTTGTAATGATGATAGTATAAACTATTGACTTTATAAAAGTGTGCTGTTTTCTGTCGATTTATAAACGGGTGAGCTGACAACGTCACTAAAACGATGCACACTCTTCAATGTGGCAGAAGTCGGTGGGCTGGTTTAAGTGGTAAAGCGAAAGCAACCAACTGTAAACGAAAGCAGAGGTGTGAAGTCGGGGGAGGTGCATCTGTAACAGCCAGAAGTGAGACACTAATGTGGTTTTACAACAGCAAGGCTCAGATCAACATGGCAGTGTTGCCATTATTTATAAAAGTTTTTCTTTACAATGTTGAAATGAACATGTCTCTAACTGTCATTTCACACACTCACAAAAACATGTGTGTACATTTTACAATCAATGAGAGACCCTCAAATATCACATTAATTTGTATATATCCATTATATTAACTGAGGCAAAGTTGGTTCCTGTTAAAGTCATGTCTTTGGTTGGTAAAAAACCCACCTAATGATTGCTTGATGATAGAGCCTCCCACAATGCAGGCGATGGCTGCAGGATGAAGTTGGTAAAGAGTAACTGCAGGAACTGGCAGTCGACTGCAAAACACTTTTGATCACATTATTTTTGTAAAGCTCATGCAGTCGACATGTAGACGCAAGTAGAACAATTTATATCCCCATAACACAACACACTTTGAAAGGCAGTGACCAAAGAAGGTCGGACAATTGGGAGTCTAATCCTGGAATTGGAAACTTGACAAAAGTGATCCGCTCGAACGCACCCTGTGTTTTTTGTGTGATTTTGGATGGCCAGATAGGTAGCAACAATGGCAGGAAGCTTCCAAGTGGTAAGTCGTTTCAATTCATTTTTATCTTGTTCTTGATACCCATATGTGCCATCGTGAGAGGCATTGGGCATAGGTGTGGCTGAGTGCAGCACCATGGACAGAGCCACCCACCTCAGCACAATAGACAGGTGCGCTCACTTCAGTGCCATGGACAGCGGCACTAGATGCAGCACAATAGACAGCAGCACTCAGTTCAGCACTGTGGAAGGCTGCACTACCTTTAGCACCAGACCAGCCAAAGAAGGCAATCACAGCTCTGCTCACCCAAACACCTTTGCAGGATTACTAATCAGCACACCCGACTGGCCGGTGTTGCCTGGAGTTTGTTTTCTAGGGGAGCCATCTCCTGCCTCTCCTCCCCTGTCTGATAGCGGAGTCACAGGAGCACAGCAAGAGGAGCATGGCAATCAATGATCGTCGTATGTCACGAGCCGTGGAAGCCGAAGACAGTGGCCTCCCACAAAGCAGTCTACACTCCCAACGTGAGGCCTGGAGCGGATGCAAACAACGAATAGTTTCGCCACACTGTAGCCTGATCTTCCTGCACCTTTGTTGCTGGGGGTACTTCTGTCTGCAACCGCTGTGCCTACTCCTTCCCCTACGATTTCGATGTCGACGTCAGCAACCTTCTTTCCCTGCTCTGGATCGAGCAGGGCTTCTCCATCTGTCGGAGGCCTGCACCAGGAGCCGGGAGCTACGGGCTTAAGTTATCCTGCCTCTCGCCCATCCTTAAAGGGTTCTCCGAATCCTGTGGAGCGTGGGAGTGGGTGGATTTCCTCATCTTTCTCGCCAGCCGTGGTTTTGGGCAGCTTCATGGTAAGAAATGTGACTGTTCCTGGTGCAAAAACAATGTCCTATCCCGGAGCTCGAGTAAATTATATTACTAAGCTGCTCCCGAATGTACTTCGCCCGGATATGAACATTGATTCTATTGTGTATCATGTGGGTTTCAATTAAATTATGAAGGGCAGCTCTGAACAGTTTAACCGTTCTGCGCACGGAACCCGCTAGCGGGCTGAAATTCCACAACATACGGTGATTGCTACACAAAGTCATATTAAACATTCATGAAAATACAAGTGTCTGCGAAAGAATACAATGCGATTATCTGAGCATAGAACCCCATAAAAAATATATTTTAACCAGCACAGGCATAATATAATCACAAACTGCATTAAAATAAATCGTTTACCTTTGACGATCTTCGTCTGTTTGCAATTTCAATGTTCATTGTTACACAATGAATGATCTTTTGTTTGATAAAATCTGTTTTTATAGCCTAACACGAAACAAGCAGTTCACAAAATGTGTCGTGAATTCCGTCTCATTCCATTCTCGACGACACATTCCAGGTAAATAACCCACATAGAACGTGACTTTTCCAGTCATGTTTGGTTTCACTGCAATCAACTGGTTTGTTTGTAACACAATCAAACGTGATGGGCCATTTCGCAGGACGTATTGACTGAAAGAAACCGATTTGAAGACAAGTCATGACATCATTGTGCACCAATGATTTGCCCGTTGTTTCGTTGATTGACTGTCTTTTAAACCAATGACCACTGATCGTCTTGAAATCTAGCTGGGTAGATAGCCAATGAGCTGAGTTAAACGGCAATACGCCATGTTTATGTGTTGCAAGACCAACCCATGTAGTAAGCTTCAGCGTAAAGTGAGTCATTCGCTATTGAAGATTCATACCGGAAGGAGCTACGCATATTACGCACTGCATTGTTTGGTGAACGCGCAGATTCAGCTGTTTATTTATCAATCATTATGGCGACTATGTCAGGGAAAGCTAAATCTAAGTCTAGATATACAGATGTACACACAATTTTAGAATAAATTGATTGGGAAGGTGAGACAGGTTGTTGTATGATGCTTCATTTAGCGATTGTGGAGGAATATTTTTTGAACGGGAGAGGACATCGTTTTGGACTGGTAAGTTCATATCATGCTAATACCCTTGTTTGAAATTAATCAAAATATTATTTGTGATTTTTTTAATTTAAATTTAGAAGCAAGATATAAACATGTAATGTCATGAAATGTGAGATGCGTGTGTCCGCCGCCCCACCCCAACCCACATGAAATAGCCTATTTGAGGCTGTTGAGGAGAGGTTAGGACCACATCAATGGCCAAAGTGAAATGGAGACAGTAGATACATTCTGGTCTGTTGTAATATTATAAAGACAGTAGATCTAGCTGGAATGTCATAATATAATAGAGACAGTAGATCTAGCTGAAATGTCATATAAAAAGAGACGGTAGATCTAGTAGGTTATAATAATATATTCAACCTTCAACTTTCTATATATCTGTTTATTATACCTGTTGATACAGGGCTCATATGTGAAACTATTATAACTGAACATTTTCTTTCACAGTGACACTGACTCCGAATGGGAGTCTTATCCGGTGTCCTGTGTGAATTTAAGTTTGCTCTCTCTAATTCTCTCTTTCTCTCTCTCAAAGGACCTGAGCCCTAGGACCATGCATCAGGACTACCTGGCATGATGACTCCTTGCTATCCCCAGTCCACCTGGCCTTGCCGCTGTTCCAGTTTCAACTGTTCTGCCTATGGAACCCTAAACTGTTCATTTTTACTCGAGGTGCTGTCCTGTTGCACCCTCTACAACCACTGTGATCTCCACCCAGCACAGCCAGAAGAGGTCTGGCCACCCCTCATAGCCTGGTTCCTCTAAGTTTCTTCCTATCAAATCAAATCAAATTTTATTTGTCACATACACATGGTTAGCAGATGTTAATGCGAGTGTAGCGAAATGCTTGTGATTCTAGTTCCGACAATGCAGTAATAACCAACAAGTAATCTAACTAACAATTCCAAAACTACTGTCTTATACACACAAGTGTAGGGGGATAAAGAATATGTCCATAAAGATATATGAATGAGTGACGGTACAGAGCGGCATAGGCAAGATACAGTAGATGGTATCGAGTACAGTATATACATATGAGATGAGTATGTAAACAAAGTGGCATAGTTAAAGTGGCTAGTGATACATGTATTACATAAAGATGCAGTATATGATATAGAGTACAGTATATACGTATACATATGAGATGAATAATGTAGGGTATGTAAACATTATATTAGGTAGCATTTAAAGTGGCTAGTGATATATTTTTACATAATTTCCCATTATTAAAGTGGCTGGAGTTGAGTCAGTGTGTTGGCAGCAGCCACTCAAAGTTAGTGGTGGCTGTTTAACAGCCTGATGGCCTTGAGATAGAAGCTGTTTTTCAGTCTCTCGGTCCCAGCTTTGATGCACCTGTACTGACCTCGCCTTCTGGATGATAGCGGGGTGAACAGGCAGTGGCTCGGGTGGTTGTTGTCCTTGATGATCTTTATGGCCTTCCTGTAACATCGGGTGGTGTAGGTGTCCTGGAGGGCAGGTAGTTTGCCCCCGGTGATGCGTTGTGCAGACCTCACTACCCTCTGGAGAGCCTTACGGTTGTGGGCGGAGCAGTTGCTGTACCAGGCGGTGATACAGCCTGCCAGGATGCTCTCGATTGTGCATCTGTAGAAGTTTGTGAGTGCTTTTGGTGACAAGCCGAATTTCTTCAGCCTCCTGAGGTTGAAGAGGCGCTGCTGCGCCTTCTTCACGATGCTGTCTGTGTGGGTGGACCAATTCAGTTTGTTTGTGATGTGTATGCCGAGGAACTTAAAACTTACTGTTCCATCGATGTGGATAGGGGGTGTTCCCTCTGCTGTTTCCTGAAGTCCACAATCATCTCCTTAGTTTTGTTAACGTTGAGTGTGAGGTTATTTTCCTGACACCACACCCCGAGGGCCCTCACCTCCTCCCTGTAGGCCGTCTCGTCGTTGTTGGTAATCAAGCCTACCACTGTTGTGTCGTCCGCAAACTTGATGATTGAGTTGGAGGCATGCGTGGCCACACAGTCGTGGGTGAACAGGGATTACAGGAGTTTTTCTTAGCCACCGTGCTTCTACACCTGCATTGCTTGCTGTTTGGGGTTTTAGGCTGGGGCTATATAAATTGATTTGATAGAGGTCTTCCAAATATTGAAAGTGTGTAAATAGGTACCCATGTTATTTTGTAAATGTATATATATATTTTTTCCCATATTTTTTTTAATGAATTTTTTTTTTCCACAATTTTTTTTTCTTCCAATTTTTTCTCAATTTCTTTGGGGGGGGTGGTTAGAATACCATTTTGGTATTTTGTATATAGTTATTTGTTTCAAAATGTATACCTTCACCAATTTGGCCACTTGGGTACATTTGGGCTACTTGTGTGGGACACCTGGGTGACTCCATGATAAATGTCATGTAGCACACTCATTTTGGAAGTTATTATTCTGAAACTTTGCACAAGTACTGTTGCCCTCTTATATTTTTTCACTGAAATTGTCCCCATCATCCTATCTGAATGTTTGTTTTATCTTGTTCATTTTAAAGATGATATAAAAAATAAAACGTATGGTTTTCTCTAAACCAGATCTATTGTGTTATATTCTCCGACATTCAATGCACATGTACACAAACTTCAGAGTGTTTTCTTTCAAATGGTACCAAGATGCATATCCTTGGTTCTGTGCTTGAGCTACAGGCTGTTAGATTTGGGTATGTCTTCAGGCGGAAATTGCACAAAGTAGGGGGGAAGCGGTAAGAGGTTAAACTGGATTTCAAAGTGCTGATTGACTCTCTGCCAGACAATAACAAAAGACCCATCTTATCTAGCCTTGTGCTCTCTCTGAATCGTGGCATTGAACGGTTTAGCAGGATTCGTTCTCTTCACAACTGGCTACGTGATTATTGCAGCTCAATGGGTGTAACTTTTGTTGACAATTTCGATACCTTTTGAAAGCAAAACACGTTTTATAAGGAGGATGGGATCTACCCAAGTCATTTGGGTCCCTGGATCCTTTCGCAGGATTTATAAGGCTGCGTTGAGACAATGACTTATGAATAACCCAAGCCCAGCTGTGTTAATCCCTATCATTGTGTCGCTGAGTCAAAATGCTTTAGCAAATGTACCTTATACCAGGGCCATTGGTAGACACAATGTAAGCAACCTAATTTATGTCCCTCTTACTGCCTTCAATGCCTCTGCTGATCGCTATTGTACGCAGCAATCATGTGCCTTTGAACCAGATTTGTGACCCGTTTCAGGAAACTAGGCGTATGTCGCGGGTCACAACCTCACAGGAGAGCCGTTTGAACGTAAACTCTAGCAAAATTCATTTTTTTGGCAGAAATGCCTTCTTGAACATGTGAACATTCATGTGCCTTAATAACAAACTTGTATGCCATCTGTAAATACGAATACAATTGTTAAATTACGAGCCTAGTTGGTTTATCCAAAGAAAAAGCCTGCAACCCTCCCGCTAGCCATGATTGGCTGAGATAATGAGTGGGCCGGACATGCCGAGAGATGAGTTCGGATTGGTCTGCCATATAACACGCTTCTGTCTATTTGAGCTGGTCAGTACGTCTAGGTAATCCTAACTAACACTGCTCTTTTTAAAATGTATTGTGTATTAAAACTGCTGTTAGCTAACCAACCAGGTTCAAAGTTAGCTAGCTACCCGCAGATGCATGCAGGGTAGTAACATGAGTTGTGATTATCGTTCATTGTTTAGCTAGCTGGCTTGCTAGTAACGTCATGAGTGGTGATTATGGTTAATTGTTTACGTAGCTAGCTACATATCTTAACAAAAGGCTCTGCAATTCAGTAAATTCAGTCTGGCCATCTACATCTAATCTGATTGCAGAGCACTCTTGCCAGAGAGTGCAGAATAACTGATGATTTACGAACACCCAACACCTGTTGAATATGGCCGTTGTCAGTAAACTCATCGGCCAGAGGGTCCGGTGTGCGCTCTGAAAGAGAAAAGCTCTGAATTTACGAACGGACAAGCTGACAGCACAGTTGGTCACCAACGCTTTGGATAACATGACAACCTAACCAGCTCTGCTAGGGCGAGTAATGCTCAGTGAGCTGTTCTCTCTCACTTAGATGTCTGGAAGTAGCAAGTTAGCTTGGGTGCTTGACTGCTGCTGTTAGTAGCTTGGGTGCCCTCGCCACTTTCTCTCTCTCCCCGGACCTTTGCTCTTCTACATCATATGCATACATCGTCAACTTTTTTTGGAACAGCGGTTGAACTATTTGATTAGTGACTTTTAATGACTGTTTTAACAAACATAATGCTGTTGTTCATTTTGCTGGTGTCTACCCTTGGCTTTTACAATGTTGGCGATACATTTAGAGCCCGTTGCACTGTGAATGAGAAAATATATGATGTTTCTCCCTCGAGTATTGTGAGATACCCCACGCTTGCTCCGGAAATGCACATGAGAACTATGCACATTTCTCCCGAACAATATTGTCAGGATTTGGCCAGGGTTGTTCCGGTTTTTGGTCACTAGATGCCTCCATTGTGCTTTTTGACCTTTTGCTTTCCCTTGATCCCCATTATTATTTGCACCTGTGCCTCGTTTACCCTGATTGTATTTAAACCCTTAGTTTCCCTCAGTTCTTTGCTCTGTGTTTGTATGTTAGCACCCAGCCCTAGTATTCTGTGAACTCTTGTTGATCCCGGTGGACGCTCTTGTGGAATTCTGTTTTTTGTTCTTGTTTATTTATTTTTGAGTATCTTTTGAGGCTTTTTATGCTATACCTACCACCTTGTGGATTTACCTTTTTGTCTTGGAGGATTACCTTGTGGATTACCTTGTTCTTGTGGAATTCCTTTTGAGGTTGTGGAGTTACATGTTTTCCTGAAGGACTTCACTTTTTACTTTATTAAATACACCGTCTCAAGTACTGCTGTGTCTGCCTCATCTTCTGGGTTCTGCCGACTATTCGTGGCTCAGTTGGTTAAGTGACTGTTTCTCACTCCGGAGACCCGGGTTCGTAACCGGGTCCTGACAAATATGGGAGAAATCGGACTCTTGCGCTTACATGTCAGGACTGTTCTCTTGGTACTTAACCATGTCTCTGGACTTTATACATCTCCTTAAATATGTGGCGTTAAAGACTCTGGTGACTATGGATTCTCGTCGAAGTGCTGTTTGTAACTCTAAATGTTGTAACCCTCGATCAAGACTTGCCATTATCTTGCTGCTTCTTTTGTCTGGAAATGTCCAGTCTAATCCAGGTCCTGACATTCTTACCCCTGCCGAATTAAGTAGTCAGAGTGGCCTGACGTTTTTGCATATGAATGTAAGAAGTCTTCTGCCGAAGCTTGGTTTTGTGAATATATGGATAAAAACTGCCGACCCTGATGTATTTATGCTTTCTAAAACCTGGCTTAAAAAATCTATTACAGACAAAAATAGTCATAAATGGTTACAATGTTTTTCGTACAGATCGTACATCTAAGGGTGTTGCTGTATATGTAAAAGACAAGTTCTCGGTGGTCGTTCTGACTTCTGTTACTAAACCTAAGCAATTTGAAAATCTGTCTTTGAACCTAAACCTCGGCTCATATTTAAATATTGTTGTATCTTGTTGTTATAGACCTCCATCTGCTACTGTTGGCTCTCTGGATTGTATTTTCAAATTGTTATCACAGAATGTCAATTCTGAGTTTGTCCTGATGGGTGATCTGAATCAGGACTGGCTAACATCTAGCTCTGATCAACTTAAAATTCTGTGCAATACCTACAATCTCACTCAGATTGTCAAAAGTGTAACTAGGTTGAATATAAAATATCCTCTGAAATCCTCTGATTGATTTGATCTTAACCAATACTCCTCATCGTTTTAATGCTTCTGATATTTTAGCAAATTACATAAGTGATCACTGTGCTATTGCCTGTAGTGTCAAAGATACTGGAGCCCTTAGTTAGTAGGCAGCTAAAGACCTACTTCCAAGAAAACAACATATTAAATGGAATGCAATCAGGTTTTAGGTCTGGCCACAGTACTGTTTCAGCAACATTGAAGGTTTTAAATGTGCTCTGTGCTCTTGATAAGAAGTTACATTGTGTGTCCGTTTTTATTGATTTGTCGAAGGCTTTTGACACCGTGGACCATGCTGTCTTAGTGCAAAGGTTCAAATGTTGTGGAATTACTGGTCATGCTCTAGATTAGTTTATAAATGACCTATCAAATCGTACACTGTGTAATGGCGGATGGTTGTAAATCTGAGTCCATAGAGGTGTGCTCAGGTGTTCCGCAAGGTTCTATTTTGGGCCCACTGTTGTTCATTTTGTATATCAACAACATTGGGGGTCTTATTGAAACAGCGGATGTGTAACGATCTTCGTCTTCGTCGGATGAGGAGTAGGAAGGATCGGACCAAAACGCAGCATGTAAGTGCCCATGATTAATTATTATCACAGAATATGAAAATACAAAATAACAAAGTGAATGTAAGAAATGAAAATCGAAACAATCCTGAAAGGTGAAAACACAAAACAGGAACCTACCCAGAAATATCAGGTGGGAAAAGGCTACCTAAGTATGGTTCTCAATCAGAGACAATGATAGACAGCTGCCTCTGATTGGGAACCATACCAGGCCAAACACATAGAAAAGAAAACATAGAAAAACAACAGAATGCTCACGCCCCGACCAAACAAAAGTAGAGACACAAAAAAAGGAACTAAGGTCAGGGCGTGACAGGATGTTCATTTTTATGCAGATGATACTGTTCTTTATTCAAGTGGTAGTAGTTTATCTTTAGCTTTTAAAAATTCCCAAAGAGCATTTAACATCATACAACAGAATCTGTATGATTTAAAGCTGATTCTAAATTCGGGTAAAACAAAATGCATGGTATTTTCAAATGCCAGGCATGTTACAAATCATGTCATTGCTACATTGGCTGGAAATACTATAGAGCAAGTTAAAGTGTACAAATATTTGGGTGTGTGGGTTGATGATAAGCTGAGCTTCACTGTGCATGTAGAGAACTTGATAAGGAAGCTCAAGATGAAAATAGGATTTTATTACAGGCATAAGGCTTGTTTTTATTTTGAGGCCAGGAATGTGCTGGTACGATGTACATTACTGTCGGTTTTAGATTTTAGTGATGTTATATATATGCAGGCCTCAGCCACCACCATGAGAGCACTTGATTCAGTAAATCATGCAGCCTTCAGGTTCATTACAAATCAGAAACGTCTAACACATCATAGTGATCTCTACAGCGCTGTTGACCTTGCGTCGGCTTAAACACTGGTATACACTGATTTATAAAATTCAATTTCAATAAGCATTTCTCTACGGCTGTCCATGCTTTCCACGTGGCTACCCCTACCCCGGTCAACTGCCCGGCACCCCCACAGCAACCCGCCAAAGCCCCCACCATTTCTCCTTTACCCAAATCCAGATAGCTGATGTTCTAAAAGAGCTGCAAAATCTGGACCCCTACAAATCAGCCGGGCTAGACAATCTGGACCCTCTCTTTCTAAAATGATCTGACGAAATTGTTGCAGCCCCTATTACTAGCCTGTTCAAACTCTCTTTCATATCGTCTGAGATTCCCAAAGATTGGAAAGCTGCCGCGGTTATTCCCCTCTTCAAAGGGGGTGACACTCTAGACCCAAACTGCTTACAGACCTATATCTATCCTACCCTGCCTTTCTAAGGTCTTCAAAAGCCAAGTTAACAAACAGATTACCGACCATTTCGAATCCCACTGTACCTTCTCTGCTATGCAATCTGGTTTCAGAGCTGGTCATGGGTGCACCTCAGCCACGCTCAAGGTCCTAAACGACATCATAACCGCCATCGATAAAATACATTACTGTGCAGCCGTATTCATTGACCTGGCCAAGGCTTTCGACACTGTCACCAATCACCACATTCTTATTGGCAGACTCGACAGCCTTGGTTTCTCAAATGATTGCCTCGCCTGGTTTACCAACTCCTTCTCTGATAGTGTTCAGTGTGTCAAATTGGAGGGCCTGTTGTCCGGAACCTTGGGCAGTCTTTATGGGGGTGTCACACGGTTCAATCCTTGGGCCGACTCTCTTCTCTGTATACATCAATGATGTTGCTCTTGCTGCTGGTGATTCTCTGGTACACCTCTATGCAGACGACACCATTCTGTATACTTCTGGCCCCTCTTTGGACACTGTTAACTAACCTCCAGACGAGCTTCAATGCCATACAACTCTCCTTCCGTGGCCTCCAACTGCTCTTAAATGCAGGGAAAACTAAATGCATGCTATTCAACCGATCCCTGCCCGCACCTGCCCGCCCGTCGAGCATCACTACTCTGGACGGCTCTGACTTAGAATACGTAGACAACTACAAATACCTAGGTGTCTGGTTAGACTGTAAACTCTCCTTTCAGACTCACATTAAGCATCTCCAATCCAACATTACATCTAGAATTGGCCTCCTATAACGCAACAAAGCTTCCTTCACTCATGCTGCCAAACATACCCTCATAAAACTGACCATCCTACCAATCCTCGACTTCAGTGACGTCATCTATAAAATAGCCTCCAACACTCTACTCAACAAACTGGATGCAGTCTATCACAGTGCCATCCGTTTTGTCACCAAAGCCCCATACACTACCCACCATTGCGACCTGTACGCTCTCATTGGTTGGCCCTCGCTTCACACTCGTCGCCAAACCCACTGGCTACAGGTTATCTACAAGTCTCTGCTAGGTAAAGCCCCGCCTTATCTCAGCTCACTGGTCACCATAGCAGCACCCACTCGTAGCACGCGCTCCAGCATGTATATGTCACTGGTCACCCCCAAAGCCAATTCCTCCTTTGGTCATCTTTCCTTGCAGTTCTCTGCTGTCAATGACTGGAACGAACTGCAAAAATCTCTGAAGCTGGAGACTCATATCTCCCTCACTAGCTTTAAGTACCAGCTGTCAGAGAAGCTCACAGATCACTGCACCTACCTCATCCCCATACAGTATTTATTTATTTACCTTGCTGCTTTGCACCCCAGTATCTCTCCACTTGCACATTCATCTTCTGCACATCTACCATTCCAGTGTTTAATTGCTATATTTTAATTACTTCACCACAATGGCCTCCCTTATTTTCCACGATAATCTGCAAATAAATTCATAAAAAATCCTACAATGGGATTTTCTGGAGAAAAAAAATCTCATTTTGTAAAAAAAAAAAATCTCATAGTTGAAGTGTACCTATGATGGAAATTACAGGCCTCTCATCTTTTTAAGTGGGAGAACTTGCACAATTGGTGGCTGACTAAATACTTTTTTGCCCCACTGTATACACAGGCGGTTGGTGGCACCTTAATTGGGGAGGATAGGCTCGTGGTAATGGCTGGAGTGGAATGGTATCAAATACAACATGGTTTCCTTGTATTTTATTACCAAAGGTAGACTCAAAGTTTGATCAGATAGTGATCTTTTTAAAATTTAACTAGGCAAGTCAGTTAAGAACAATTTTTTATTTTCAATGATGGCCTAGGAACAGTGGGTTAACTGACTTGTTCAGGGGCAGAATGACAAATATTTACCTTGTTAGCTCGGGGATTTGATCTTGCAACCTTTCGGTTACTAGTCCAATGCTCTAACCACTAGGATACCTGCCGCCTCAATCAATTAGTGACCTATAGTAGTTGCATTTGAGATCAGCTGTGCGGGTGATTTTAGAGTGTATTGCTGGTATAACGAGAGATCAGCTGGTGATAACCTAGTGGCCATCGATGGTTGCAATTGTCTCTATGTGTTATGGGGGATGCAGTGCTTAGAACAGAATAATATAACAGAATAAAAGTCAGGTTGAGACAAAAACCAATTTACAAAATACATACAAGCTTTCAGCTTATTTCAGAATATTTAGACAGAAACAAGAGGGCTGTCTATTATTACTGACCTGACTGTATTTGGCCTGGATGCCCCAAGGGCATCCCAGGAAGATGTAAACACTCCCATGTCCTCTGTCCTCCAGTGGGGCTCCTACAGCCAGCTCCGGCAACCCGTCCCCATTCAGGTCTGGACAGGGGGACAGAGACGTCCCAAACTGACCATGGACGTTCCCCTGGACTCCACGCAGGGTGAGGGAGCAGTTGGGTGCCTAGAATGGAATCAAATCGAATTCAGGTAGGCATCCGCACTCCAGCAAACGAAGGAGGTAGGATGGGTGATCAATAACAGTTATCCAGTGATACGGCTTACACAATAAAAAAGGCCCAACTTGATTGAATTGGCAGCAGTAGGGTGGCTGAGCGGGTATAACACAATTTGATACAGTTTCTCGAAGTCGAACTAACTATGACCAAAAATACAGAGTGAAATGACTCATGATAATACAAATGACAAGGAACTGATATACAGTGCATTCAGAAAGTATTGACTTTTCCCACATTTTGTTACGTTACAGCCTTATTCTAAAATAGATGTTTTTCTAAATTCCCTCATCAATCTACACACAATACCCCTAATGACAAAACTAAAATAGTTTTTTAGAAATCTCGGCAGATTTATTTAAAAAAAAAGCAGAAATATCACATTTACATAAGTATTTAAAGACCCTTTGCTGAGTACTTCGTTGAAGCACCTTTTGGCAGCGATGACAGCTTCGAGTCTTCTTGGGTATAATGCTACAAGCTTAGATTGGATGGGGAGCACCACTGCACAGCTATTTTCAGGTCTGTCCAGAGATGTTTGATCGGGTTCAAGTCTAGCTGGGCCACTCAAGGAAATTCAAAGACTTCTCTCGAAGCCAGTCCTGATTTGTCTTAGCTGTGTGCTTAGGGTCGGCAAAGTAGCCTAGTGGTTAGAGCGTTGTACTAGGAACCGTGAAGGTTGCAAGTTCAAACCCCTGAGCAAACAAGGTACAAATCTGTCATTCTGCCACTGAACAGGCAGCTAACCCACTGTTCCAGGCCGTCATTGAAAATAAGAATTTGTTCTTTAACTGACTTGCCTAGTTAAATAAAGGTTAAAAAAATGTTTTTAAAAAAGGGTCGTTGTCCTGTTGGAAGGTGAACCTTCTGAGGTCATGAGCGCTCTGAAACAGGTTTTCATCAAGGATATCTCTGTACTTTGCTCCGTTCATCTTTCTCTCGATTGTGACTAGTCAGCACTTTGTGAAGTGCTGCAGAGATGATTGTCCTTCAGAAGGTTCTCCCATCTCCACAAAGGAACTCGGTCAATGACCATCGGGTTCTTGGTCACATCCCTGACCAAGGCCCTTCTCCACCGATTTGCTCAGTTTGGCCAGGCAGCCAGCTCTAGGAAGAGTCTTGGTGGTTCTAAACTTTTTTCCATTTAAGAATGATGGAGGCCACTGTGTTCTTGGGGACCTTCAATGCTGCAGAAACGTTTTGGTACCCATCCCCTGGTCTGTGCCTTGACACAATCCTTTCTCAGAGCTCTACGGGAAATTCCTTCAACCTCCTGGCTTGGATTTTGCTCTGACATGCACTGTCAACTGTGGGACCTTTTTATATAGACAGGTGTGTGCCTTTCCAAATAATGTCCAGTCAATTCAATGTACCATAGGTGGACTCCAAGTTGTAGAAACATTAAGGATGATCAATGGAAACAGGATGCACCTGAGCTCAATTTCGAGTCTCACAGCAAAGGTTCTGTTTTTTAGGCTATAACGTTAAAAAAAATGGAAAAAAGTGAAAGGGTACTTTCTGAATACTTTCCAATTGCAGTTTGAAATTTGTGTCTGAAATTCTGTAGTATTTGAATCTTTTGTCAGCTGTATATAAACACAGCAGTGTTGGTTGGAGTCATTCAGACAAAAGTAGTCAGTTTGAAATTTGTGTCTGAAATTCTGTAGTATTTGAATCTTTTGTCAGCTGTATATAAAACACAGCAGTGTTGGTTGGAGTCATTCAGACGAAAGTAGTCAACTTGAATCATAGCCAGTTATGAATTGATAATGCACATTTTCAGTTTATGAATTATTTCAATTAATCTACTACTGAATTGGTTGGTTTAGTATGATATTGACCAAAACATAGATATGCAATACAGTGTTCTATTTAATTCCGCCCCTCGTGTATGTATGGGGTGTTATGTAGCCACTCTTACTCCAGTCTCCAGGGTACAGACGTGGACCTCTCCCCCAACACCCTGGGCATGATACCAAGGAGCCCCAACAACCAGCAGCTCAGCACGGCCCTTCCCTGGCCCAGCATGGATCTCTAGCACACACAGCTCTGCCCCGAAGTAGGAACCAAGCTAGGGGAGAGAGAGAGAAAAGAGAGAAACAGTGGAGGGAAACATTATTAGGTAAAGAGCAACATGGTAATGACAACTTTGCATTCTGGTTGCCTGCTTAGTGTCTTCTGATTTCCCCATAGGCTCTGGTCAATAGGGCATAGGGTGCCTCTCCGGTCTCTTTCTCACCTGAGACCCAGGTATCCTGTGGGTGACAGTCCACTCCTGTTGGAGAGGATCCCTCTGGAAGACCAGGACCAGCCCAGTGTGGTTGAACCTGGGAGCTCCAGCAAAATATATACTGCCATTCACTGTCTCTGCCACTGCCACTGAATAGCCTGTACAGACACATGCGGCATTTGAGTTCAAGTTTAAGAAGTTTATTTGCCATTTGCAGGTATTTAAAGTAATGCCATCGGAAAGTGTTCAAAACCCCTGACTTTTCCCACACTTTGTTACATTACACCCTTATTCTAAAATGGATTTAATAACTTTTTCCACAATACACACAATACCCCATAATGATGAAGTGAAAACAGGTTTTTAGAAATGTTTGCAAATGTATAACAAATTTAAAACAGAAAAAAAAGATACTCAGACCCTTTGCTGTGAGACTCAAAAATGAGCTCAGGTGTATCCTGTTTCCATTGATCATCCTTGAGATGTTTCTACAACTTGATTGGAGTCCACCTGTGATAAATTTAATTGATTGGACATGATTTGGAAAGGCACACACCTGTCTATATAAGGTCTGACAGTTGACAGTGCATGTCAGAGCAAAAACCAAGCCAGGAGGTTGAAGGAATTGTCCGTAGAGCTCAGAGACAACATTGTGTCAAGGCACAGATCTGGGGAAGTGTACCAATGAATGTCTGCAGCATTGAAGGTCCCCAAGAACACAGTGGCCTCCATCATTCTTAAATTAAACAAGTTTAGAACCACCAAAACTCTTCCTAGAGCTGGTCACCTAGCCAGTAATCGGGGGAGAAGGGCCTTGGTCATTGAGGTGATGGTCACTGACCGATGGTCACTGACAGAGCTCTAGAGTTCCTCTGTGGAGATGGGACAACCTTCCAGAAAGACAACCATCTCTGCAGCACTCCACCAATCAGGCCTTTATGGTAGAGTGGCCAGACGGAAGCCACTCCTTAGTAAAAGGCACATGACAGCCCGCTTGTAATATGACAAAAGGCACCTAAAGACTCAGACCATGAGAAACAAGATTCTCGTCTGATGAAACCAAGATTGAACTCTTTGGCCTGAATGGCAAGTGTCACGCCTGGAGGAAACCTGACACCATCCCTACGGCGAAGCATGGTGGTGGCAGCATCATGCTGTGGGGATGTTCTTCAGCGGCAGGGACTGGGAGACTAGTCAGGATCGAGGCAAAAATGAAGGGAGCAAAGTACAGAGAGATCCTTGATGAAAACCTGCTCCAGAGCACTCAGGATGGAAAGTGAACCTTTACCCCAGTCTAACAGGAAAACGACCCTAAGCACACAGCCAAGACAAGGCATTAGTGGCTTCGGGACAAGTCTCTGAATGTCCTTGAGTGGCCCAGCCAGAGCCCGGACATGAACCCAATAGAACATCTCTGGAGAGATCTGATAATAGCTGTGAAGCAACGCTCCCCATCCAACCTGACAAATCTACAGAGTGGAATGGGAGAAACTCTCCAAATACAGGTGTGCCAACCTTGCAGCGTCATTCCCAAGAAGACTCTATGCTGTAATCGCTGCCAAATGTGCTTCAACAAAGTACTGTGAAAAAGGTCTGAATACTTATCTAAATGTAAGTTTTATATTTTTAATACATTAGAAAAAATGTGTAAGACTGTTTTTGCTTCGTCATTATGAGGTATTGTGTTTAGATTGATGGGGAGAAATTATTTAATCAATTTTAGAATAAGGCTGAAATTTAACAAAATGTGGAAAAAGTCAAGGGGTCTTAATACTTTCTGAACGCACCGAACATTTTCATTCTTTGTTGGAGCTCCCTCACGTAAGACAGTACATACACACAGACAGTAAATGATCAGACAAAGAACATCAATCATAAAACAAAAACAGTTCAGTTATATGTGCTAAAAGTATGATAAACAGCTCAGGTTGCATGGTTTATCACACTGGGATATAAGCTGTTCTTGAAACTGGTCGTGGAGGTTTTGATGCTTTTGTACCTCTGCCCAGTTGGTAACTGAAAATGGCGTCGAAGAGGATGGCTGACATTTTACATGCCTGTAATCAATTGTGCTATTTCCTTTGTTTTGTTGCTTTGTTTGTAAAAAAAATAATTAACTTATTGTGTACATAATGTTGCTGCTACCGTCACTTATGACCCAAAATAACTTCTGGACATCAAAACAGGGATCACTCACCACGGACTGGAAGAAGCTATTTCCTTTAACGAGTCTGACGAGAAAGATATTCTGCTCTCCCGAGAACAGGCCCAGATCCCTGTCATTTGCGTGAAGAAAAGACGGAGGAAAAGACGACGAAGATCAGGCTGCCTTTTGAGATTCCGTAGGCGAGTGAGTAAACACCAATTTCCATCAATTCTACTTGCTAACATGCAATCATTGGACATTTTTTTTGAGGTGCCCTACGATTACGATTGTCCTAACAACGGAACATTAAGAACTGTAATATCCTCTGTTTCACAGTTGTGGCTGAACAATATAGAGCTGGAGGGATTTTCAATGCACCGGCAGAACAGAGAAGCTAAGTCTGGTAAGATGAGCGGTGGGGGTGTGTGTCTTTTGTCAATAACAGCTGGTGCACAATGTCTAATATTAAATAAGGCTTGAGGTATTGCTCGCCTGAGGTAGAGTACCTTATGATAAGCTTTAGACTACACTATCTACCAACAGAGTTCTCATCTATATTATTCGTAGCCGTCTATTTACCACCACAGTCTAATGCTGGCCCTAAGACCGCACTAAACCAACTCTATAAGGCCATAAGAAAACATGAAAATACTCACCCAGAAGTGGTGCTCCTAGTGGCCAGGGACTTTAATGCAGGCAAACTTAAATCAGTTTTAACAAATTTCTACCAGCATTACACATGCAACCAGAGGGGGAAAAAAACTCTAGACCACCTTTTCTCCACACACACAGATGCATACAAAGCTCTCCCCCGCCCTCCATTTGGCAAATTTAACCATAATTATATCCTCCTGATTCCAAGCAAAAACTAAAGCTGGATGCACCAGTGACTTGGTCAATACGGAAGTGGTCAGATGGCACGGATGCTACACTACAGGACTGTTTTTCTAGCACAGACTGGAATATGTTCCGGGATTCATCCAATGGCATTGAGGAGTATAACATCCTCGGTCATTGGCTTCATCAATAAGTGCATTGACGACATCATTTCCACAGTGACCATACGTACATATCCCAACCAGAAGCCATGGATTACAAGCAACATCCACATTGAGCTAAAGGCTAGAGCTGCCGCTTTCAAGGAGCGGTACACTAATCTGGACGCCTATAAGAAATCCCGCTATGCCCTCAGATGAACCATCAAACGAGCAAAGCGTCAATACAGGATTAAGATTGAATCTTACTACACCGGCTCTGACATTCGTTGGATGTGGCAGGGCTCAAACTATTACGGACTACAAAGGGAAACCCAGACGCGAGCTGCCCAGTGACGTGAACTTAATGCTACCAGACGAGCTAAATTTTATGCTCGCTTTGAGGCAAGCAACACTGAAGCATGCACGACAGCACCAGCTGTTTGGTTGACTGTGTGATAACGCTCTTGATAGTCAATGTGAACAAGACCTTTAAACAGGTCAACATTCACAAAGCCGCGGGGCCAGATGGATTCCCAGGATGTGTACTCAAAGCATTCCGCGGACCAACTGGCAAGTCCCTTCACTGACATTTTCAACCTCTCCCTGACTGAGTCTAATACCTACATGTTTCAAACAGACCACCATAGTCCCTGTGCCCAAGGAAGCGAAGGTAACCTGCCCAAATGACTACCGACCCGTAGCACTCAGGTCGGTTGCCATGCAGTGCTTTGAAAGGCTTGTCATGGCTCACATCAACAGCATCCTCCCAGACACCCTAGACCCACTCCAATTTGCATACCGCCCCAACAGATGATGCAATCTCAATCACACTCCACACTGCCCTTTCCCACCCGGACAAAAGGAACACGTATGTGAGAATGCTGTTCATTGACTACAGCTCAGCGTTCAACACCATAGTGCCCACAAAGCTTGGACGAGATGGTTAAAACAGTCCCCCAGCTCCACGTCATATTGGACAAGATGGTTAAAACAGTCCCCCAGCTCCACGTCATATTGGACGAGATGGTTAAAACAGTCCCCAGCCCCACATCATATTGGACGAGATGGTTAAAACAGTCCCCCCAGCTTCTTGAAATCCATAATCATTTTCTTTGCATTTAGCTCAAGGTTGTTTCACTGCACCACGCTGTGAGACACTTCTTGTCTATATGCTGTCTCGTCACTGCTAGTGATAAGCCCTATGATGGTAATATAATCTGCAAACTTTCTGATCTGATTGCTGCCACTTTGAGCAACACAATCAGAGGTGAGTAAAGAGTACATCAGAGTACAGTAGAGCACTGTGCCCACACATCTGTGAACAGTTACAATAGGCACCACATAAACAGGCTATCATTCTATAATCTCCACTGACAGAGCTATTCACAAACCAACCAGAACCAACACTGAACAGAACATGAAAGAAGTGCCTATGGAAATAGTGGTACACATTACAGTTTCATAAAAACAAATGTCTGTCCCATACCAACACAAACTTGAGATGAGTTATGAGCAATCATTTTGAGTGGTGATACATTAGTAGGTTCTCTATCTGGTGTCAGTTTCTAAAAATCTCCAGTATATCTGTATAATAAGTTGCTGACATGTCATATTTCTAGTGAATGCTACCTTATGTCTCCTTACCACATGCTTCTCCTTCTCCTTACACTGCTCTTTTGCTCAGTAGTGGTGGGAGATTGTATACATGCAGTACATAGTTCTGTGGGCATAGTTCTGCATGTCTTTTTGACAATAAAAGGCATACACTCCTCTCACGATTATCTGTTGTCTAAGTGGCGGTATTATTTAGACTTTATAATTGGTGATATTGGTATACTGTAATTGGTGATATATTTGTAAAAGGTCGAGTAGTGTTTTTCCCTTAGTCCTTCATTCTCACCCAGATAGGAGTTCTGCATGTCTGTCTCCAGTGCAGAGGCATTGATGAACGTGGCATTCACCCCTCTGGCTGCCTCCACAATGCCCCCAGACCATGAGTATGACCCTACTGCCCCAAACAGAGACACACCCTTCACAGGAGAGAGAAAAGTACTTCATGTGTTACTTTACTTAACCATACTTTACTTTCAAACTGTAATGTGATGTAAAGTGATATAAATATTTAATGGAAGTAAGAACAAAATTCTCTTTTAAGCAAGAACTCTCCAGACCCTGCCGAAAGGGGAAGCATTACATTGGTTAAACATGACATTAACATTGAAAGGATATTCTGGAATAATCAATAACAATAATATTGGCCTTCAGTAGACACTTTCTAGACAGAGAGCAGTCACTAACCCCAGAGAGAGTGGTACTAAAGCCTCCCTGGGACAGTTCCTGTTCAAAAGAACTGGAGTTGGTGGAGTTAGTTCCTGAACATGCAAAACAAAGAGAATAATCAACAAACCACAAAGCATTTTCAAATTGTGATTATCCGCTGTTCTATTACAAACTTCCAAATTAGGTGTACATGTAAAAGGTACACATTCCTTATCCAATGTTTAAATTAAGATATAGTAACTACTGTAGTTATCATTTCAATGGATAGGTTGTATTTAAAAAAAATAATAATCCAAATCCTTTTGTACCTTCAATTGCAAAGATCTTCTCCCTAAGCTCATACTGAATGGATTTCAGAGCATCAAAACTGTTGGTCTCAAATACAAAGTTTGGGAAAGACGCAATCTGCTCAAGCTCTTGTCTAGAGAATTGCTTCCCAACCTGGGAGGGGGAAGAGAGAGGGGGAGGGGAGAGAGAGCAAAAAAGAGTGCTCTTAATTTTAACAGCCATGTCATCTTAACAGAAGTGCCAGAGACAAATCCTAGAATAAAGAGAGATCAGAGGAACACCTTATTCGCTACACAGTGCATTACTTTTGACCCTAGGGGCTCTAGTCAAAAGTAGTGCACTATATAGGGAATAGGGTGACATTTTGTATGCAGCTCACAAGTAAAAGATTAATGAAATCACCCCAATGGCAAATCTGATTACGTCCTTCATCTCGGCCAATGGTATGACAGAGTTAAAGGTCTCTTTAGGGTCGTTAGATTTGCCATCTGTTATCACAACCAACAGCTTCCTGGAATGTTTCCTCATCCCCCGTTCTTCTGTCATCATCTCTTCTCTGAGGATGGGGACAGAACAGGACAGAGTAGAGACAGTGTAGAAGAGGGAGGGGAGGGCTTTTAGAGTACTTTAGAGTAGACTGATTCAAGTAGTGACCCTCCTGGCAATCGTGAGCAGCACTCATATAAAAGCCCTGTCTCAAAGAGGCCAGTTAGACATTACTCTGCTTTTGTGCTGGTAGTGTCTCCCTGTTGCAACTTGCAATAAACCGGATTGATTATTGATCGACTTTCCCAACGACTGCTCCCCCTTTTGGTAGGACGTTACTGTAAATAAGAATGTGTTCTTAATTGACTTGCCTAGTTGAATTTAAGGATAAATACAAATGGGATACTACAGTTTTATTAATCATTCATATGATGGGGTGTATGACACTCACAGAACATAGCGGATGGCTGATGGGGTGTATGACACTCACAGAACATAGCAGATGGCTGATGGTGTGAATGACACTCACAGAACATAGCGGATGGCTGATGGGGTGTATGTCACTCACAGAACATAGCGGATGGCTGATGGGGTGTATGTCACTCACAGAACATAGCGGATGGCTGATGGAGTGTGTCACTCACAGAACATACCGGATGGCTGATGGGGTGAATGACACTCACAGAACATAGCGGATGGCTGATGGGGTGTATGTCGCCTCCTGGAAATGGTCCACGGATCGCATCAGGTTGTCAGGGTTAGGATCAGACACAAAGTCCTCAAAGTGGAAGACAGCACTGGTGTCTGTCGAATACTGAGCAACTGCCACCTGGGAGGAGTGGACACACAATTATGGTTCCCATTGAGACCAATGTCCAAAGAGTCCATACTAGCATAGTATTTAGAACAAAGCTAGTGTATTGGCCATGCATTCTACTATAAATGGCCATACTAGTGTGGATATTGGAACAGAGTCAATAGATACCAATAAGAAAGAGGGTGGTATAATCAGTAGTTCTGTGTGACAGTGGACAGAGATGGGCACAGAGAAGGCCCATACACCCACCTGTGCACGGGGGGCAGTGAACATCCGAATAATGTTTTTGATGAAGTCGATCATGGTGACAAAGTCTCTGGTTATGATACTCTGAGATCCGTCAAACAGAATCACTGCATCCAAGCCAAACTCACGGCACTCTGCAGCACAGAACTTATTAATTGATTGGTTGGTTGGTTGATAGATTGGATACATAAAGCACTTTCACAGAAAAAAAACATCTTGTCCTGTGTAATGCAAACATGTTAGTTTTTGATGTCAGTTACAGTTATCACAAAACCTGAAGTAGACATTGATAATTTACTCAATTGAACACAGACCACGTCATCCTCTAAAACAAATAGTATAACCTTGAAAGGCAGGCTTCAGTGTTTGTGAGACCGTAAGCTGTGGCCCCAGCTCAACACAAAGTCCTTGGAGGTAGTTTAGAGTATCACAGCCATGGATCTGACGTGGTCCACACACCTAGCTCAGCGAAATGGAGAGAGAGTCTTTACAACAATGTCATCTCAGGAATGGCTGAACCCAAACAAAGAATACATAGAGATCAGTGGAAGCAACCACATGGCGAATCAAGTGAGTGAATTAGCATTACTCAGTTCATGTGTCAGGTCATAGGTCACAATGTATCTGAGTCAGATCATACTGTGGGTCACAATGTATTTACTGGAAATGGCACAAGAGGGTAAGCACATAGCACAGGATGTTTGTGAAGAGCAGCTAGTTCCTGATTATAATTGCAGAGGGGAAGGGAAATTGAAAGGGCCCATTTTTTAAAGCCCAAATTAAAAAGGTCAGAAATGAAATAGTACTCTGGCTCAGTGAGTCAAGGATGAGCAACTCACCATAGCTCTGTCAGCATTACAAGCTAGTGACAATCCTAATGAAACTCCTGGCTCCACTAAAATGAAACAAAATAAGTGAATATAGATGGATTTAACATACGAACATAAAAAAAAGTATCAAAATAATTTTGCACCAATTTGTCAATACAAGCCTACGAAAACCTGAACCTCAGCTTGACATAAGCACATGAGGTAAGTAAAACATTCCCACAAATCATGTGTGTTGTCATTTTGTCTCATGCAACACAAAATGACAACACACACACTCCCAAAAGATGTGAGACTAACCAGTGAAGCAATTGTGTGAAAAGAGGAAATGTATACAGGACTTGAGAATTACTAGAATTACTATAACTGAACAGCAGAGCTTAATAGAGTGAGAGAACTCTGATTCTTGGGGGCCACACAAACTGGTTATAGTGCGCATGCATCTTACCTTGTACGGGTAGAGCTTTACAAGTGCCACTGTCATAAGAACACCTGTAAACTACTCCTGTCCCATTGTCTTGAAAAGGAGCGGTGACCAACACACTACAGAGAGACGAGAGGATGGAGAGAATAGAGGAGAAAGACAGAAGGGATGGAGAGAGAGGAGAGGTTAATTGGTTATGTTTTAAATGCTCATGAAAGTGTGTTATGTGTAACATTTCCTGTTTTCAAAATATACTCCGCCTCCATGGTCTCATAGATTGTGCTAACATTGCCTGGATTGTAGGATTTCAGAGCATAAATTATAACAAAGTAAATGTGCGTCTGTTAAGTCAGAACTTCTTCGTCTGTTGAGCAATACACTAGCTAGAACCTTCTCATCGTGTATTTGGTAGGACAAAAAAAGCATGGACAATTTTTGTTTTCCCCCATTCTGTTAGTCAGGTTCTAATGTTGGTGACAGGGCGACATGTTTTGTGGACTAAAACAGCATGATACCAGGTGTATCACAAAGCATTATGAAATTAATTAACCAGCTACAGTAATTTTGAGAAACTTTGAGAAATTGGTTGGCCGATTTTCTGGGCAAATTAACCAGTTATCTACCTTTGATAAGCAGCTAGCTAGCTATGGCTCACTGGTAGCTTGCTAGTTAGTTAGCTTCCAATTTCAAGTCTTTCGAAACCAATATCTGTCTCACTGAAAAATATGAAGTTATTTCAAAATGAAAGCCTTGTGACACTATGATAGCTGTCTATCCCCAGTTAGATAATGTGTTTTCACTTATTGCATCAACATGTTTGTTTTGATCTCCCTGGTTTCCACTAGTTACCACAGCCACAAAGTCAAAATTGGGTATATCGTACAAATTCCTTAAAACAAAAATGTACATTTTGGTCTTAATTTAAGGTTAGGGTTAGGCATAAGATTAGCAGTGTTGTTAATATTAGGGTTAAGCTTAGGGTTAGATTGAAAATCAATCACATTTGTGACCTGATTCAGGAAACTAGGCGTATGTCGCTAGTCACGACTTCACAGGAGATTTTTTTTTTTAAATCAAAATGAGTTTTTGGGCAGAAATGCCTTGTGTGAACTTTCATGTGCCTTAATAACAAACTTGTATGCCATCTGTAAATATGAATAAAATTGTTAAATTATGAGCCTTTTATGTTAAGCCTCAGAATAAGACAGCAACCTTCCCACTAGCCATGATTGGCTGAGATAATGAGTGGGCTGGACATGCTGAGAGAGGAGTTCGGATTGGTCTGCTATATAGAGGGCTTCTGTGGTCAGTCTGTGTTGGTAATTCTGTCGAACGCTGATTTTTTTTAATGTACTGTGTAGTGGAGCTGCATAAGTGTTGCTCTCCACTTTCTGGAGGATCAAGTTTTGAAATCAGTGGAATTAGAGTATGATAGCTAAAGAGATGGAGGAAACACCTGTCTCCGGATTACATCTTCAAACTAAGGGCAACCGTGGCATGGTCTTCATGACAGGGAGACGCCTCCATCATGGATGATGTATACATATTACACGTTTCTAATTTTGACAAAGTGGTTTCATTTCAAGCTAAAATGTACTGTTAGCTATCTAGCTAATATTAGCTGGCTGGCTCCCTAGCTGACGTTATTATTCGTATCCAAAAGCCGTTTGCTTTTCTAGTTAGAGCCTAATGTTAGCTAACATTGAACCTAGTTGGTTAGCTCCCAGCATTGTGGCATTGTTGGCACTTTGTTCATTGTTGTTTAGCTAGCTAACATTAGCTGGCTGGCTCGTTAGCTAACGTTACGTGATGTTTGTACAACATATGGCTGGTGTCAGTGCACGTCTGCAAAAACATTTTAGGAAATTGTTGCCAGCAGAGCTGGTTTGGCCATTTTCATGTTATCCAGATGTAAACAAATCATTGGCCAGAGCTTCAAGTGTGCGCTCTGAACGCTCCGAGAGTGAAACGAGATGGGTGGGGCTAAAGCTTAAGAGGGTGTGAATGATGCTGAATGGGTGTAGACACAGAAGAGGTCTTCACATTTTAAAAATAGGCAGGCGTTATGCCTTTGTAGCTGTGGTAACTAGTGATGACCGTTCTCTCTGGCTGCTCGTTCTATGTAGTATAATATAATCTGTTCAAAACAGTGGCAGCATGTGTAGCAGTTGTCATTTTGTTTTTTTACATGCAAAAGTGAAATGTGTTTTTATGCTGCTGTTCAAATGCACAGATCGCTTTATATATCTTCTCAAAGAATCTACCAGTAGTTTGGAAACTTGGCATCATATCTGTCATGCTGCTTTGTTGACAAATCCAACCACCTCACACCCTGGATATTTAGCCAATCAGCGGACATCACTGGTATCAATAAAGTTACATTGGATCAAATCATTAGAGGACAGTGACGAAATACTGTTTGTTGTCGTTTTAGGCCTATATTCAATCTAGACCGCGGAAGATAACGCGATTGACATTTAAAGGTAATTTCCGATTGAGACCACATATGCAGTGTTTACCGTGAATGCGCTCTCCGTGAACACTGAGACAATGCCTTTAAAAGGTGAATGGCTGAAAAGGGGTGAACGGATTGATTCTAGACAGATGTAAAATTTGTTTGATATTCGGTTCTCTCGTCTATTGCTTGTTTAGCAACTAAATCGACACGTGTGTAAGTATGGGGAAAAACAGACGGGGTTGGCTTAGATTGTTGACAACATGTAAGCTATATTTCATCTCCAATGTTTATTGAAAATATAAATACATTTGCACAATGAACACTTGTTTCCTGTCAAATACATCTTTACAGTTGTTGGTTAGCTAGAATTTTAGCCATATTATCATTAACATAAAATCGGTCAAAACACCTGAAAACAAGACATGGTATCAGGAACAAGATGGAATGAGACACTTAAAATTCCCCACATGGCAGTTTCTTCTCATTCTTGCGAGGAATCTGGCCATCCAGAATCACAATAACACACTGACTTCTGCCCCATTGAAGCACCATGGGGGCTTTCAATCTTCAATAGCTCTTACACAAAATGTGCCATGACTATGCAGGGAATTTCAACCACAGATTCAACAAACAAAAAGCAGGGAGGTTTTCCAATGCCTCGTAAAGAAGAGCATCTATTTATAGATGGGTAAAAAAAGCATGGTGAAGTTATTCATTACACTTTGGATGGTGTATTAATACACCTAGTTACTACAAAGATACAGGCGTCCTTCTTAACTCAGTTGCCGGAGAGGAAGGAAACCGCTCAGTGATTTCAACATGAGGCCAATGGTGACTTTAAAACAGTTACAGAGTTTAATGGCTGTGACAGGAGAAAACTGAGGATGGATCAACAACATTTGTGATTACTCCACAATAAATATATTCCAAAATATTCCAAAACATGCATCCTGTTTGCAATAAGGCACTAATGTAAAACTGCAAAAAATGTGGCAGAGAAATTAACTTAGTCCTAAATACAAAGCGTTATGTTTGGGGTAAATCCAACACAGCACATCACTGAGTACCACTCTTCATATTTTCAAGCATGGTGGTGGCTGCATCATGTTATGGGTGTGCTTGTCATTGGCAAGGACTAGGGAGGTTTTTAAGGATAATAAGAAACGGAATAGAGCTAAGCACAGGCAAAAAAATCCTAGAAGAAAATGTGGGTTAGTATGCTTTTCAACAGACAGTGGGAGACAAATTCACCTTTCTACAGGACAATAACCTAAAGCACAAGGTCAAATATACACTGGAGTTGCTTTTTTTTAACTAGGGAAGTCAGTTAAGAACAAATTCTTATTTACAATGACAGCCTAGGAACAGTGCTTTAACTGCCTTGTTCGGGAGCAGAACAACAGATTTTTACCTTGTCAGCTTGGTGATTCAACCTTTCGGTTACTAGCCCAACGCTCTAACCACTAGGCTACCTGCCACCCCAAAATGACATTGAGTGTTCCTAAGTGGCCTAGTTACAGTTTTGATTTGAAAGCAGCTTGAAAACCTATGGCAAGAATTGAAAATGGCTGGCTAGCAATGATCAATAACCAACTTGACAGAGCTTGTAGAATTTTTAAATAATAATGTGCAAATATTGTACATTCCAGGTGTGCAAAGCTCTTAGAGACTTACTCGGAGAGACTCAGAGCTGCAATTGCAACATGGATTCTAACACAGTGAAATGGTCCACCCACACAGACATATTATGATGATTAACATCCATTAACATCCATGATTAACCCAGTGGTTTGACTGTTTAATGATTAGTAACTTGCCTGCTGCCTCCCTGCGCCGGTCCAAACTGACAGACACGATAACCGAAATGGGACCCTGCTGTCTCCGAGTCCGAGACACTTAATGTTCTGGGATAGCGAATGTCGAAGCTGAACCCCACTGTCAACGGTGCGACTGCAACAATAAAAAAATGAACAAACACATTTTAATTTATACATATTTTCTTTTTACAAAAGCATCTACAGCAAGTCTGACAGTCAATTGCTCAGGCAAGCCAGGTGAAACTCTTAACTATAACTCTACTATAAATGTATTCTACTAATACAAAGTAGATTTGGCTATATAACCTTACATTGCAAAAGTCCGAGGAAACACCAAAACTGGATGTGCTCCAGTTGCCTGTCCATGTCGACTGAAGTCCGCGCTACAGTCCTCGCATAGTGGTGAACGCAGAGAAGATGAGGAGAGCACCGGCTTGAAGAATATCATGTGGTGAAACCTTTCTCGATAATGAAGGAGTGAGTCGGTCGGTAAATGCGCCTTTTTTTTACAGGGACGTTCTAAAAGGATTACAACGGTCTGTGACCGCCACCCGGTGGTGAGAGTTGACTGGTGCAGGAGAGACTGGGGAGAGATGGGGGAAAAAACGTGAGTTTGTACTATGGAGGGGAGGGGTGCACAAAAATCAAATCAAATCAAATGTATTTGTCACATACACATGGTTAGCAGATGTTGATGCGAGTGTAACAAAATGCTTGTGCTTCTAGTTCCGGGAATGCAGTGATAACCAACGAGTAATCTAACCTAACAATTCCAAAACTACTACCTTATACACACAAGTGTAAAGGGATAAAGACTATGTATATAAAGATATATGAATGAGTGATGGTACAGAACGGCATAGGCAAGATGCAGTAGATGGTATCGAGTACAGTATATACATATGAGATGAGTAATGTAGGGTATGTAAACAAAGTGGCATTGTTTAAAGTGGCTAGTGAATACATGTACTACATAAATATGCAGTAGATGATATCGAGTACAGTATATATATTTACATATACATATGAGATGAGTAATGTAGGGTATGTAAACCTTATATTAAGTAGCATTGTTTAAAGTGGCTAGTGATATATTTTACATCAATTCCCGTTATTAAAGTGGCTGGAGTTGAGTAAGTGTGTTGGCAGCAGCCACTCGATGTTAGTGGTGGCTGTTTAACAGTCTGATGGCCTTGAGTTAGAAGCTGTTTTTCAGTCTCCCGGTCCCTGCTTTGATGCACCTGTACTGACCTCGCCTTCTGGATGACAGCAGGGTGAATAGGCAGTGGCTCGGGTGGTTGTTGTCCTTGATGATCTTTATGGCCTTCCTCCGACATCGGGTGGTGTAGGTGTCCTGGAGGGCAGGTAGTTTGCCCCCGGTGATGCGCTGTGCAGACCTCACTACCCTCTGGGGAGCTTTACGGTTGTGGGCGGAGCAGTTGCCATACCAGGCGGTGATACAGCCCGACAGGATGCTCTCGATTGTGCATCTGTAGAAGTTTGTGAGTGCTTATGGTTACAAGCCAAATTTTTTCAGCCTCCTGAGGTTGAAGAGGCGCTGCTGCGCCTTCTTCACAACGCTGTCTGTGTGGGTGGACCATTTCAGTTTGTCCGTGATGTGTACGCCGAGGAACTTAACTTACTACCCTCTCCACTACTGTCCCATCGATGTGGATAGGGGGGTGCTCCCTCTGCTGTTTCCTGAAGTCCACAAACATCTCCTTTGTTTTGTTGACGTTGAGTGTGAGGTTATTTTCCTGTCACCACACTCCGAGGGCCCTCACCTCCTCCCTGTAGGCCGTCTCGTCGTTGTTGGTAATCAAGCCTACCACTGTAGTGTCGTCCGCAAACTTGATGATTGAGTTGGAGGCGTGCATGGCCACGCAGTCGTGGGTGAACAGGGTGTACAGGAGAGGGCTCAGAATGCACCCTTGTGGAGCCCCAGTGTTGAGGATCAGCGGGGTGGAGATGTTACCTACCCTCTCCACCTGGGGGTGGCCCGTCAGGAAGTCCAAAACCCAGTTGCACAGGGCGGGGTCGAGACCCAGGGTCTCGAGCTTGATGACGAGTTTGGAGGGTACTATGGTGTTAAATGCTGAGCTGTAGTCGATGAACAGCAATTCTCACATAAGCATTCCTCTTGTCCAGATGGGTTAGGGCAGTGTGCAGTGTGGTTGAGATTGCGTCGTCTGTGGACCTATTTGGGCGGTAAGCAAATTGGAGTGGGTCTAGGGCGTCAGGTAGGGTGGAGGTGATATGGTCATTGACTAGTCTCTCAAAGCACTTCATGATGACGGAAGTGAGTGCTAGTCGTTTAGCTCAGTTACCTTAGCTTTCTTGGGAACAGGGACAATGGTAGGCCTTCTTGAAGCATGTGGGAACAGCAGACTGGGATAAGGATTGGTTGAATATGTCCGTAAACACACCAGCCAGCTGGTCTGCGCATGCTCTGAGGACGCGGCTGGGGATGCCGTCTGGGCCTGCAGCCTTGCGAGGGTTAACACGTTTAAATGTTTTACTCTCATCAGCTGCAGTGAAGGAGAGTCTGCAGGTTTTGGTTGCGTGCCGTGTCAGTGGCACTGTATTGTCCTCAAAGCGGGCAAAAAAGTTATTTAGTCTGCCTGGGAGCAAGACATCCTGGTCCGTGACGTGGCTGGTTTTCTTTATGTAATCCGTGATTGACTGTAGACCCTGCCACATACCTCTTGTGTCTGAGCCATTGAATTGTGACTCTACTTTGTCTCTATACTGACGCTTAGCTTGTTTGATTGCCTTGCGGAGGGAATAGCTACACTGTTTGTATTCGGACATGTTTCCAGTCACCTTGCCCTGGTTAAAAGCAGTGCTTCGTGCATAGCTCCAGCTCTGGGTCTACTCTAAAGCACTTATCATGTAAAAGGGGCCATCCAATGTGATTTGATGGATTGATCAATCAATCAATTGATTGGTTGGTTGGTTGACTGATTGATTGGTGAGTGGTGCACAGCTCCCGTCCTCAAGTGCAACAGTGTGACTTTACCTTTTGTGCACTAGAGGGCGGTGTCTCATTTTCTTGAAATAAATAGCTGACACCAGGACTTGAGGACATCCCTGCATGCAGAAGTTTGTAGTATATTTTCTTTTATATTGTTGTTGTGAGATGAAAATAAATGACAACTAAAAAGTTCACTAGCTGTCTTAGCGTGAGAAAGACTACAACATGCTGGGAAAGTTTTGCTGAATATACTATTTCCTTACTTCATGAGCAAAAGTAAAAACTGAAGTGAAATCATATTTAACAGTGGTCTGCTTCCCATCTTACAAAATACTGATTATTCTCTAATAATTTTCTCCTCAGTGAGACGTAGCTTAAAATGAACCAGAGAGGTCTCCAGTCCTATCCAGTTGGGTCAGTTACTTTAGCGTCCATTATTCAAGTTTCAGTTTCAAGTTTCAAGTAGTATTAGTCTTGTTTTTTTATTTAATTTTATTTAACATTTATTTAACTATGTACGGGATACATGTGGTATACATCTTCCAACAAAATGCTTACTTGCAGGTCCCTTCTCAACCTCATATTGTAACTGTCAGTGGAGAGACGCAGTCAAAGGTTGCCAGGTATCAAATCTATTGTCCCTGTTAATCTCCTGTGTAACAAACCAAACAGGCTACAGTTAGTAACTACTCAAACAACCCACACTACCCCCCCCCCCTTCTCTATCTTCCCTCCTTCTTCCCCATTTTCTCTGTGTAACAAAACAGAGTGTAAAACACACATTTGTGCACTGGCATGTTTGAGCACATCGTTGTGCCTGAGTCACTGTGGACAGAGAATCCAGCCAGCGTCACTGGTGATGACCTCACACACACTCTGACACCCACCATGTCATTATGTTAAACGGTGAAAAATGCAGTTTGACTGGTCATGGAAAACTCTGAGTCACTTGATTGAACTCCTTGTCTTTGTGCCCTCCAATAACCATTTGTATCAGTATTAGCTATATGAGGTGGGAAGCTGGAAGGTCACAGAAGTTGTGAAGAGGTTTGTCAAGATAGAGAGATTTGAGTTGAGAGAAAGACAGAGAGGAAAAGTGAGAGAGAGGGTATACGATCCTGCCAGGTCACAGGCTTGGGGACAGAGATAACAGGAGGTACAACAGTGTCTGTGTGAGGCATTTGGCCCAGCAGAATCAGCATGAGAGAGAGAAAATGAAAGATGGCTTGAAAGAAGAATGGGGGGAAAGAAAGTGAAAAGGAAAGATTTAAAAGAGTGAAATAGATGGATTGAGAAAGACTGAACGACAGAGAAAGCGAGAGAAAAAGATGGATGAAAAAGACAAGATGATAGAGAGAAAGGGAGAGTGAAATATGTGAGAGAGCAAGAAAGAGTTTGAAAGAGAGCGAGTCGAGTCAGGTCATGTGGATGTGGATGTGGCGACAGTGTGGACCTAGCCTGTCTCTCTGGTTCTCCTGTTGACTGGCTCTGTCTGAGGTAGGGTGGGCCATCACACAGGACCCATTGTAGAGGCCTATAATCTCTATCCTCCAGGTTCTGTTCATGTACCTTGTTCAGGCCCCCTCAGATGACCCCTATCCAGGAGGGAGAGGCTACAGAGACACGCTGGCTTTGTCAAGTCCTGTATCATTGTATGTGTATTGTACCAACATCTTAAGTGGACTAACCAGTGCCCCCACTCATTGACTCTGTACCGGTACCCCCTGTATATAGCCTCATTACTAACCTATACCACTGCACTTTGACTCTGTACCGGTACCCCCGGTATATAGCCTCATTACTAACCTATACCACTGCACATTGAAGCTGTACCAGTACCCCCTGTTAACAGCCTCGCATCTGTTATTTTACTGTTGCTCCATTTTTTTACTCAACACTTATTTTTCTTGTAAGTAAGCATTTCACTTTAAGGTCTACACCTGTTGTAATCAGCGCATGTGACAAATTCAATTTTATTTAACTTGAGACGGACCGTCCACCATCCACAAATCTGGTCACTTTGCTAAGACACAAGTCTAAATGTTTCTAAAAACTGTCTGTTATGTTTCAGGTGTAATATGGGAGTGTATAATACCTTCTACTTTTAATAGAAGGTGTAATGTATAGGCCTCATTTACTTTGACAGCAATATTACATCCCTGCGGGGTTAAAACAGTTGAAGTTGGAAGTTTACATACACCTTAGACAAATATATTTAAACTCAGTTTTCACAATTCTTAACATTTAATCCTAATAAAAATTCCTGTCTTAGGTCATTTAGGATCACCACTTTATTTTAAGAATGTGAATAATAGTAGAGAGTGATGTATTTCAGCTTTTATTTTTTTCATCACATTCCCAATGGGTCAGAAGTTTACATACAGTCAATTAGTATTTGGTAGCATTGCCTTTAACTTGTTTAACTTGGGTCAAACGTTTCGGGCAACCTACCACAAGCTTCCCACAATAAGTTGGGTGAATTTTGGCCCATTCCTCCTGACAGAGCTGGTGTAACTGCGTCAGGTTTGTAGGCCTCCTTGCTCGCACACGGTTTTTCCGTTCTGCCCACAAATTCTCTATGGGATTGAGGTCAGGGCTTTGTGATGGCCACTCCAATACCTTGACATTGTTGTCCTTAAGTCGTTTTGCCAAAACTTTGGAAGTATGCTTGGGGTCATTGTCCATTTGGAAGACCCATTTGCAACCAACATTTAACTGACTGATGTCTTGAGATGTTGCTTCAATATAGCCACATAATTTTCCTCCCTCATGATGACATCTATTTTGTGAAGTGCACCAGTCCCTCATGCAGAAAAGCACCCCCACAACATGATGCTGCCACCCCATGCTTCATGGTTAGGATGGTATTCTTCGGCTTGCAAGCCTCCCCCTTTTTCCTCCAAACATAGCGATGGTCTTTATGGCCAAACAGTATGTTATATTTTTGTCTCATCAGACCAGGGGACATTTCTCCAAAACATACGATCTTTGTCCCTATAAGCAGTTGCAAATTGTAGTCTGGCTTTTTTATGGCGGTTTTGGAGCAGTGGCTTCTTCCTTGCTGACCATTTTACTGTGGATATAGATACTTTTGTACCTGTTTCCTCCAGCATCTTCACAAGGCCCTTTGCTGTTGTTCTGGGATTGATTTGCACTTTTTGCACCAAAGCATGTTCATCTGTAGGAGACAGAACGTGTCTCCTTCCTGAGCGGTATGACGGCTGCATGGTCCCATGGTGTTTATACCTGCGTACTATTGTTTGTACAGATGAACGTGGTACCTTCAGGCATTTGGTAATTGCTCCCAAGGATGAACCAGACTTGTGGAGGTCTTGGCTGATTCCTTTTGATTTTCCCATGATGTCAAGCAAAAAGGCACTGAGTTTGAAGGTAGGCCTTGAAATACATCCACAGTTACACCTCCAATTGACTCAGGCTAATTGACATAATTCATCAGAAGCTTCTAAAGCCATTACATAATTTTCTGGAATTTTCCAAGCTGTTTAAAGGCACAGTCAACTTAGTGTATGAAAACTTCTGACACACTGAAATTGTGAAACAGTGAATTATAAGTGAAATAATCTGTCTGTAAACAATTGTTGGAAAAATGACTTGTGTCATGTACAAAGTAGATGTCCTAACTGTCTTGCCAAAACTATAGTTTGTTAATTAACAAGGAATTTGTGGAGTGGTTGAAAAACGAGATTTAATGACTCAAACCTAAGTGTATGTAAACTTCCGACTTCAACTGTTTGTCCATTGTGTTGGTGTCAAATAGATCAAATCAGGGTGTGGTGTGTGAAATAAATTACGTTAGTTTGACAGGTAGCATGAGCTGTGTGTGTTTGTGTTTGCCTGTGTGTCCGTTTGTCTGTGTGTGCAAATGTGTGTGTGTGTGTGTGTGTGTCTAAAACAGTGTGTGGCAAGCCTCCATGGCGGTGCCACGTCTATCCACGGCTGTCGTCCTGGAGATGATGATATTACAGCACGAAGACATTAAAAGAGACGTGTCTGGGCAGAGCTAAACACCCTAGCTATCAGGTCAAGTTATATAACGGCAGACATATCAGTGTGGATGACGGATCACCACCTCAAGCTGAACATCGGCAAGACGGAGCTGCTCTTCCTCCCGGGGAAGGACTGCCCGTTCCATGATCTCGCCATCACGGTTGACAACTCCATTGTGTCCTCCTCCCAGAGCGCTAAGAACCTTGGCGTGATCCTGGACAACACCCTGTCGTTCTCAACCAACATCATGGCGGTGGCCCGTTCCTGTAGGTTCATGCTCTACAACATCCGCAGAGTACGACCCTGCCTCACACAGGAAGCGGCGCAGGTCCTAATCCAGGCACTTGTCATCTCCCGTCTGGATTACTGCAACTCGCTGTTGGCTGGGCTCCCTGCCTGTGCCATTAAACCCCTACAACTCATCCAGAACGCCGCAGCCCGTCTGGTGTTCAACCTTCCCAAGTTCTCTCACGTCACCCCGCTCCTCCGCTCTCTCCACTGGCTTCCAGTTGAAGCTCGCATCCGCTACAAGACCATGGTGCTTGCCTGCGGAGCTGTGAGGGGAACGGCACCGCAGTACCTCCAGGCTCTGATCAGGCCCTACACCCAAGCAAGGGCACTGCGTTCATCCACCTCTGGCCTGCTCGCCTCCCTACCATTGAGGAAGTACAGTTCCCGCTCAGCCCAGTCAAAACTGTTCGCTGCTCTGGCCCCCCAATGGTGGAACAAACTCCCTCACGACGCCAGGACAGCGGAGTCAATCACCACCTTCCGGAGACACCTGAAACCCCACCTCTTCAAGGAATACCTAGGATAGGATAAGTAATCCTTCTCACCACCCCCCTTAATGATTTAGATGCACTATTGTAAAGTGGCTGTTCCACTGGATGTCAGAAGGTGAATTCACCAATTTGTAAGTCGCTCTGGATAAGAGCGTCTGCTAAATGACCTAAATGTAAATGTAAATATAAGGTATGCTACTAGGAAATTGTCTGTGGAAAACTATACTAGGTACCATGTAGGAACTAGGCACATTGCTATGGATAAGCATTGCTGCAGAAGGCTACACTACCGGTATGCTACTGTAGGTACATTGCTATGTAAAGCTACAGGTAGTAAGGACTGGGGGTTGAGGTATACTGAAATTATAGGTATCAGAGATTGAGGAACTAGTTAAGTATATGCTGTACTCACATGGACACGTACTGTACATGGTACAGTTATTCTGAATGGCAAAGGCCAGGAAAGAGTGGATCCTCAGCCAAAGGTGTCATCAGCAATGATTTTTAAAGAGGGCAGGAAATACGTGAAGATGATCTGGAGGGGGGCTGTCCCCACTCAGGAATTCTGAGAATGTAGCATTTTTCTAACACCTGAAGCAGCTTTTTCCTGCAATCTAGAGCCATAATAATTATGCCTAATTCTGTGCGTAGGTTATCTAAGCACACCTGTTCAATTGGAATTTTATTGAATGATGTACATTGATGCTTTAAGAACTTTTATGCATAAGGAGTTTAGTACAACTGCCACACTGGCATACGGTATCATAAGCCAAGAATTACAGCAATTATAGTCATTTCTGAAGTCCAGCAGGCATGCCAGCTAAAATAGCTTAGACAAAATAATCCAACTTGGTTGATAGCCTGAAATGGAATGGTTGCTGTTTTATTTTTCATCAAGAAGGGTTAGGGTTATCAATAGGCTGATCAAAATCATTTACAAACACACGTCCTGCCCATCACCGTTAACTAAAATAATTTACAAACATACCTCCTGCGAGTCCTGCCCATCACCATCAGCTAAAATCATTTACAAACATACGTCCTGAGAGTCCTGCCCATCACGATCAGCTAAAATCATTTACAAACATACCTCCTGCGAGTCTTGCCCATCACCTTCAGCTAAAATCATTTACAAACATACCTCCTGCGAGTCCTGCCCATCACCTTCAGCTAAAATCATTTACAAACATACCTCCTGCGAGTCCTGCCCATCACCCTCAGCTAAAATCATTTACAAACCTACCTCCTGAGAGTCCTGCCCATCACAGTCAGCTAAAATAATTTACAAACCTACCTCCTGCGAGTCCTGCCCCTCACCGTCAGCTAAAATCATTTACAAACCTACCTCCTGCGAGTCCTGCCCCTCACGTCAGCTAAAATCATTTACAAACCTACCTCCTGCGAGTCCTGCCCCTCACCGTCAGCTAAAATAATTTGGAAACATACCTTTTGCGAGTCCTGCCCATCTCCGTCAGCTAAAATAATTTGGAAACATACCTTTTGGGAGTCCTGCCCATCTCCGTCAGCTAAAATCATTGGTGTGTGTGTCACTCAACACTTTCTCTCCTCCTCCAATGATGATTCTGTTTTCGTGCGCTAGTGTCCTGCCTAGCATATCTTTACTCAATGATGCACCTTGAAAGAGTATTTATTTGATTGTGAGTTCTTTAACAGTGACATGGCGGCAGGAAGCCTAGCGGTTAGTGAGGCGAGCCAGCAACCGGAGGGTTGCCAGTTTGAAACCCGGGTCCGACAGGAAAAATCTGTCGAAGTGAGCTGGTAACCAGAGGGTTGCAGGGTCAAATCCTAGATGCCATTACCTGCCATTGTGCCCTTGAGCAAGACATGTATAACCCCCCGTAACAACAGCTCCCAAGGCACCCAGTGTGGCAGCCCTCTGCACATCTTCCAAGCCTGTATATGTACAGTGGCTTCTGAAAGTATTTAGACCCCTTGACTTTTTCCACATTTTGTTGCGTTACAGCCTTATTGTAAAATGGATTAAATCAATACAAATACTCAGTAATCTACACACAATACCCCGATAATGACAAAGTGAAAACAGGTTTTTAGATTTTTTTTGCTAATTTATTCAAAACAAAAATCAGAACTTATTTACATAAGTATTCAGACCCGTTGCTATGAGACTCGAGATTGAGCTTAGGTGCATCCTGTTTCCATTGATCATCCTTGAGATGTTTCTACCACTTGTGTGGAGCCCACTTGTGGTAAATTCAACTGATTGGACATGATTTGGAAGGGCACACACCTGTCTATATAAGGTCCCACAGTTGACAGTGCATGTCAGAGCAAAAACCAAGGTTGAAGGAATTGTCCGTAGAGCTCCGAGACAGGATTGTGGTCGAGGCACAGATCTGTGGAAGGGTACCAAAAAATGTCTGCAGCATTGAAGGTCCCCAAGAACCCAGTGGCCTCCATCATTCTTAAATGGAAGACGTTTGGAACCACCGAGACTCTTCCTAGAGCTGGCCGCCAAACTGAGCAATCGGGGGAGAAGGGCCTTTGACAGGGAGGGGACCAAGAACACGATGGTCACTCTAACAGAGCTCTAGACGTCCTCTGTGGAGATGGGAGAACCTCCCAGAATGACAACTATTTCATGTCTGGAGGAAACCTGCCACCATCCCTACGGTGAGGCATGGTGGTGGCAGCATCATGCTGTGGGGGTGCTTTTCAACGGCAGGGACTGGGAGATTAGTCAGGATCGATGCAGAGATGAGCAAAGTACAGAGAGATCCTTGATGAAAATCTGCTCAGAGTGCTCAGGACCTCAGACTGGGGGCGAAGGTACACTTTCCAACAAGACAACGACCCTAAGCACACAGCCAAGACAACGCAGGAGTGGATTTGGGACAAGTCTCTGAATGTCCTTGAGTGGCCCAGCCAGAGCCCGGACTTGAACCCAATCAAACATATTTGGAGAGACCTGAAAATACCTGTGCAGCAACGTTCCCCATCCAACCGGACAGAGCTTGAGAGGATCTACAGAGAGGAATGGGAGGAACACCCCGAATACAGGTGTGCCAAGCTTGTAGTGTCATACCCAAGGAGACTTGAGGCTGTAATTGCTGCCAAAGGTGCTTCAACAAAGTACTGAGTAAAGGGTCTGAATATTTATGGAAATGTGATATTTAAAATAAAATAAAATCTCAAAACCTGTTTTTACTTTGTCATTATGGGGTAATGTGTGTAGATTGATGAGGACAAAAAACTTTTGTAATACATTTTAAAATAAGGCTGTAACCTAACAAAATGTGGAAAAAGTCAAGGGGTCTGGATACTTTTTGAAAGCACTGTATGTGTATGTATGCGTGTCCTTTGGACGGTTTGGGTTAAAAGCCTTTGTGTGCAGTTTACCAATAAAGTGATCTTATCTCTTTATGTGTGAATAATATAAACTCTGATTCATACTATCCTGAATACACAGGATAATCAATTGGCTATTGTCCACAATAAGCCCATTGTATATAGTTAATTGTATAGTAGGGTAGGGCCATTGAATGGACTTATTGAAACGATGTGTTAAAGGTCTTGCCTTGTAACAATTACATCATGGCTTTGTGACTGAACACCCAGGTATAACTGCTTTGTCTTTTTCATTGTTGATGATGAGTTACAACATAATGCCTCCGTTGTGTAACACACGGTAAAGAAGTCAACTTTATATGTTCCTCAAACAATATTGATTCAGTTTGTTTCTTATACGAATGCAGCTTGCGCATCTCCTCCAGTACTCTTTAATCCTTAAATCAATATTTGCACGGCACCTTGTTTCCTTGTTCGATTGAAAAATAACTTTTTTTCCCACATGTGCGCCGAGGGCATGTACCAGCAGTCTTACGTCAGTAATGGGCCAATTAAACATTCTTCTTTTTTTTCAACCGCCAGGTTACCATGGGGGCCAGAATAACATGTTGCACATCAATGTCAACACACGTTGTGCTGAGTGAATGGGGAAAAAAAGCAGAATGTAAGAGAGGAAGAGTGGAGCAGAGAAGATACATAAGTTTACATACACTTAGGTTGGAGTCATTAAAACTCGTTTTTTTAACCACTCCACAAATGCCTTATTACAAACTATAGTTTTGGCAAGTCGGTAAGGACTACTTTGTGCATGACACAAGTAATTTTCCAACAATTGTTTACAGACAGAATATTTCACGTATAATTCACTGTATCACAATTTCAGTGTGTCAGAAGTTTACATACACTAAGTTGACTGTGCCTTTAAACAGCTTGGAAAATTCCAGAAAATTATGTCTTTAGAAGCTTGGATATAGCATGGCTTTAGAATCTTCTGATAAGCTAATTGACAGAATTTGAGTCAATTGGAGGTGTACCTGTGCATGTATTTCAAGGCCTACCTTCAAACTCAGTGCCTCTTTGCTTGACATCATGGGAAAATCAAAAGAAATCAGCCAAGACCTCAGAAATAAATTGTAGACCTCCACAAGTCTGGTTCATCCTTGGGAGCAATTTCCAAATGCCTGAAGGTCCACGTTCATCTGTACAATCAATAGTACGCAAGTATAAACACCGTGGAACCACACAGCCGTCATACCGCTCAGGAAGGAGACACGTTCTGTCTCCTAGAGATGTACGTACTTTGGTGCGAAAAGTGCAAATCGATCCCAGAACAACAGCAAAGGACCTTGTGAAGATGCTGGAGGAAACAGGTACAACAGTATCTATATCAACAGTAAAGCGAGTCCTATATCAACATAAGTCCGCTCAAGCAAGGAAGAAGCCATTGCTCCAAAACCGCCATAAAAACGCCAGACTACGGTTTGCAACTGCACATGGGGACAATGATCATACTTTTTGGAGAAATGTCCCCTGCCTGATGAAACAAAAATATAACTGTTTGAACATAATGACCATCATTATGTTTGGAGGAAAAAGGGGGAGGCTTGCAAGCCAAAGAACACCGTCCCAACCATGAAGCATGGGGTGGCAGCATCATGTTTTGGGGGGTGCTTTGCTGCAGGAGGAACTGGTGCACTTCACAAAATAGATGACATCATGAGGGACGAAAATTATGTGGATATATTGAAGCAACATCTCAAGACATCAGTCAGGGAGTTAAAGCTTGGTCGCAAATGGGTCTCCGGGACCCCAAGCATACTTCCAAAGTTGTGGAGAAATGGCTTAAGGACAACAAAGTCAAGGTATTGGAGTGGCCATCACAAAGCCCTGACCTCAATCCCATAGAATATGAAAAAGTGTGTGCGAGCAAGGAGGCCTACAAACTTGACTCAGTTACACCAGGTCTGTCAGGAGGAATGGGTCAAAATCCACCCCAATTTATTGTGGGAAGCTTGTGGAAGGCTACCCGAAAAATGTTTGACCCAAGTTAATTAAACAATTTAAAGGCAATGCTACCAAATACTAATTGAGTGTATGTAAACTTCTGACCCACCTGGAATGTGAAATAAATGATTAACTAACATAAGCTTACTTGATCGTGTGCTAATGCAGAACACTCAGACAACAGTAAGACAGCAGCACCCACCAAACCAAGGGTACTCTTCCAGGAAATATTGCAAGGTGTGTAACGGCTTTGAGTCAGGTCACTGGAAGAAAAACTGTCCGAAGTCTGGGCCTAGATACAGTGAGGAGCACACACAAGCAACCAATGGAGCGGAGCCGTTAAACTAGAGGGCCCGCATTTAGAGGAGGGATATGTGGGTAAAGAGAAACAAACCCTTGAGTGTGATGAAGATTTAGAATGACGATATGTGAACACATGTAGTGCAGCACCAGAAGGGGTTCGGGGCGCAGAATATACAAAGAGTAACACCATTTGATGAACTGTTTTATGCCCCAGTCACTGTAAATAACCAGTTCCAATTGAAAGGGATGCTTGACACCGGCTCCATGGCCTGTACTTTAAGCGAAACAGCAGAACAAAGAATGCTTGCGGAAAATATTAGTCTAGAGAAGAAGCTACTATCAGAGCCAGTCATTCTCGTTCGCTCTCACTGCAGGTCAGAAGAGAAAGGGGAAGGTGAAGCCTGAGAATCAAGCTGGCAGATTCATAAAGAACCTACTGACTGGACCTACTAATGACTGGACTATTCTTCACTTAACAGCCTTAAGGAGAAGTTGTTAAACTGTGCTGTTCTTGGTCATCCGTGTTTCATAAGGCCATTGATCCTGTCAATTGATGCCTCCCTGGACGGGTTGAGCGATGTACTGTCTCAAATACCTGCTGGTGAAGATAGAGCACGTCGCATTGCTTTTGCCAGTAAAACATTGAGTGGCTCACAACATAGATATCCTGCCCACAGACTTGAGTTTTTGGCTTTGAAATGGAGTGTGTGTGAAAAGTTTAGCCACTGGCTAAAGGGACATTCATTTGTAGTTTCGACTGATAATAATCCCCTCACATACATAATGACAAAACCAAAACTCGACGCCTGCGAGCAACGATGGGTAGCCAAATTGGCGCCCTACTCATTCGATCTGAAGCACATAGCAGGTACAAAGAACATTATGGCTGATTCCCTTCAGTAGGGACCCATTTGCCAAGTTATTTAGTCAAAGGTTGATCAGTGAGAACTATGTCAGTCTGCTTGCTGAAGCCGATGCTATAGGAGAAGATGGGATTCAAGATGTGTTTCGCTTGAAGGTCCAGTCACATAGTGAAAAAACAAGCAGAGAATCTCTGGAAATCAGACAGCTGTCCTTTAACCTGTGGCTCTGCAGTAGTGAAAGCGATCTGTGAAGTCTATGATCAGTGGGATGTAGCAACCGAAGCTCAAGCAGTACAGTTAGTGCAGTCCGTGCAACAACTCATATCTCCAGGTCATGACTCCCTTCCTGCGATCTCTTTTGAGGAGCATCAATGGAGTCAAGAACTTGATCCTACGATTTCTAAGGCTATCCTGTTTGTCAACCGCAAAAGACATCCTTCAAGACGAGAGAGGGATGGATTTGAATCACAACCCTTGCACTCATCAAGCAGTGGGAAAGGCTCAGGATCCAAGATGGAGTGATTTACTGGGTGACAAAGGATCCCCTGAGCAAACAAAAGAGACATCAGTATGTGCTGCCCAAAAATATGAAGGAGAAAGCATTGAGTGGTGTGCATGACCTTGCTGGCCACCAAGGGCAAGCTAGAACTCTTCATTTGGCAAGGCAGCATTTCTTCTGGCCCAAGATGGAGCATGATGTGAAGGAGTATGTAAGTGCTGTCGGAGATGCATCCTGGCTAAGTCTCCCGAGCCGTCTGCTCGAGTTCCCCTCGAAAGCATCAGAACCTTTGCGCCTATGAAGTTAGTATGTCTCGACTTTTGGAGTGATAAGGACAGCAAGCAATGCTCAGTGGATGTATTGGTTCTGACAGATCACTTCACCAAGTTTGCTCACACCTTTCCATGCTCAAATCAAACGGCAAAGCAAGTTGCCAGAAAGATATGGGACAACGTATTTTGTGTTTATGGATTTGCTGAGCGGATCCACACGGATCAAGGGGCCAATTTTGAGAGTGAGCTAATCACAGAACTTCTCAAGCTGTCTGGTGTCGCCAAATCACACACAACTGCGTACCATCCCATGGGGAACAGGGGAACGGAAAGGTTCAATCGAACTCTGGGAATTATGCTTTGCTCACTCCCTCTAAAAGCTAAAGAGAAATGGCAGTAGCAGATACAAACTCTAACATTTGCCTACAATGCTACTGTACATGAAACCACTGGCTTTGCTCCATTCCAGCTCATGTTTGGTCATGTTCCGAGACTCCCTGTTGATGTAATGTTCAAGCAAGTTTAGAGGGATCCTGTGGTTGTTGACTATAGTAGCTATGTCAAAACACTGATGTCCCATCTCCATGAAGCAGTGAGCATCGCTCAATGGCATACAGTTAAAGAACAACAGAAACAGACCAAACATTATGACAGAAATGTCAGAGGCACTCACTTGAACAAAGGAGAAAGGGGAAAAAGAAAACTTGCCAACAAGTAGGAAGCTAAGGTCATTGGAAGAAACCTACATACACACACATACAGTGGGGAGAACAAGTATTTGATACACCGCCGATTTTGCAGGTTTTCCTACTTACAAAGCATGTAGAGGTCTGTAATTTTTTATCATAGGTACACTTCAACTGTGAGAGACGGTATCTAAAGCAAAAATCCAGAAAATCACATTATGTTTTTTAAGTATTGCATTTGAAGTATTTGCATTTCATTGCATGACATAAGTGTTTGATACACCAGAAAAGCAGAACTTAATATTTGGTACAGAAACCTTTGTTTGCAATTACAGAGATCATACGTTTCCTGTAGTTTTTGACCAGGTTTGCACACACTGCAGCAGGGATTTTGGCCCACAAACCTGCAAAATCAGCAGTGTATCAAATACTTGTTCTCCCTACTGTATAAGCTGGTGGATGATAAAGGAAACACCAAGATTCAAGTGAATCTCAATCAGATAGAGCTGTGGATCCAGAGTATGAGGGTCAGTCAATGGACCTTTCAGGCTTTGATAAAGAGGAAAGCTCTGGAGATGTGACCAGTTCATGGATACTCAGTGGAGTAGATGACCCTGCAGGCCAGGAATCTTTGGAGAGACCGGAGACAGTCGGGGATGAGATAGAGCAAGAACAGTCAGCGTACAGCTGCAGGGACCATCCAAATCAAGACCGTCAAGCTCAGCTATCTCTCAATAATGAGACTGCTATTAGCATTCCTGACTATGACTGGGTAGCTGTAGTCCCTGACGCAGAACCTTCAGGTATTCCTGACTCAGTTGCACCAGCTGATTTAGCTAGTGACCAAGACTTACAAAGACCGGGTTCACGTGATTCGCAAGACGTGGTCAGAACGCGCACTGGCAGGGTAGTGAAATCTGTAAGTCGTCTTATTGAGACAATGGCTCAGAGACCATTCACTATGGAGGGCTTAGCCACCAAACTAGGAAAGTAGTCCCAGTCTCTTCTAACTCTGTTTTAAAAAAGGGTTTTCTTTATTTCTTCTGTTGTTCTGAGGAATATTCATGGATATGTAAAGCCATCTAAGTGATGTGTAGAATGGTGTCAAGTGATGTAAGGATGAGTGTTGTATGATGTACTTGGTAGCGTACTTGTCCAGGAGGTTCTCAGGCCTGATCAACCTTAGATTCCTCTGAATCTGCCCAGCAGATGGCTTGTATAGCAGAGACCAAAGATGAGATCTTGGTGTTCACTTGTGCCAGTAGTGACTCAGTAGAGTTCGCAAATGTTCACAAATTCACAAGAAAAGACAAGCAAAAGTTGTATCGTCACTGATTTAGTGTTTCATTACTGTTTATAGGAATATACAGCGGGGCAAAAAAGTATTGTCAGCCACAAATTGTGCAAGTTCTCCAACTTAAAAAGATGAGAGGCCTGTAATTTTCATCATAGGTAGACTTCAACTATGACAGACAAAATGAGAAAAAAATATACAGAAAATCACATTGTAGGATTTTTGATGAATTTATTTGCGAATTATGGTGGAAAATAAGTATTTGGTCAATAAACTTTTGTTATCTCAATACTCTGTTATATACCTGTTGTTGGCAATGACAGAGGTCAAACGTTTTCTGTAAGTCTTCACAAGATTTTCACACACTGTTGCTGGTATTTCGGCCCATTCCTCCATGCACTTTCAACTCCCTCCAAAGATTTTCTATGGGGTTGAGATCTGGAGACTGGCTAGGTCACTCCAGGACCTTGAAATGCTTCTTACGAAGCCACTCCTTCGTTGCCCGGGCGGTGTGTTTGGGATCATTGTCATGCTGAAAGACCCAGCCACGTTTCATCTTCAATGCCCTTGCTGATGGAAGGAGGTTTTCACTCAAAATCTCACGATACATGGCCCCTTTCATTCTTTCCTTTACATGGATCAGCCGTCCTGGTCCCTTTGCAGAAAAACAGCCCCAAAGCATGATGTTTCCACCCCCATGCTTCACAGTAGGTATGGTGTTCTTTGGATGCAACTCAGCATTCTTTGTCCTCCAAACACGACGAGTTAAGTTTTTACCAAAAAGTTCTATTTTGGTTTCATCTGACCATATGACATTCTCCCAATCTTCTTCTGGATCATCCAAATGCTCTCTAGCAAACTTCAGATGGGCCTGGACATGTACTGGCTTAAGCAGGGGGACACATCTGGAACTGCAGGATTTGAGTCCCTGGCGGCGTAGTGTGTTACTGATGGTAGGCTTTGTTACTTTGGTCCCAGCTCTCTGCAGGTCATTCAATAGGTCCCCCCGTGTGGTTCTGGGATTTTTGCTCACCGTTCTTGTGATCATTTTGACCCCACGGGGTGAGATCTTGCGTGAAGCCCTAGATCGAGGGAGATTATCAGTGGTCTTGTATGTCTTCCATTTCCTAATAATTGCTCCCACAGTTGATTTCTTCAAACCAAGCTGCTTACCTATTGCAGATTCAGTCTTCCCAGCCTGGTGTAGGTCTACAATTTTGTTTCTGGTGTCCTTTGACAGCTCTTTGGTCTTGGACATAGTGGAGTTTGGAGTGTGACTGTTTGAGGTTGTGGGCAGGTGTCTTTTATACTGATAACAAGTTCAAACAGTTACAGGTAACGAGTGAAGGACAGAGGAGCCTCTTAAAGAAGTTACAGGTCTGTGGGAGCCAGAAATGTTGCTTGTTTGTTGGTGACCAAATACTTATTTTCCACCATAATTTGCAAATTAATTCATTAAAAATCCTACAATGTGATTTTCTGGATTTATTTTTCTTATTTTGTCTGTCATGGTTGAAGTCTACCTATGATGAAAATTACAGGCATCTCTCATCTTTTTAAGTGGGAGAACTTGCACAATTGGTGGCTGACTAAATACTTTTTTGCCCCACTGTATATTAATGTGAATGTGGATAATGTTTGTATGCATCTTTGCAAGGCTCGCTCAACTATCGTTAGCTTGGTGGCGGGAGAGGGTCTCTTTCAGGTGCAGATATCGTGAGTTTTTTAAAATTATTTTCTCATGGGTTTTCTGCACTGTCTTTTGTCTTTTATCAGGCAAATATACTTGTATGGAGTCCAGACTGCAGCAGTAACTTTTGCCTTGTATTTGTATTTCTTCCGTGCAGGTATGTTGTGAAATGTGACGATTTTGTATTTCATGTTTAAAGTGCTTAGTTAGCTGTCGTTCATTTTGTTACTTGCCTGAGCATGTCAAAAATGGCATTGTTGCTCCATTAGTATGCTTCAGGTATAATGGTAAGAAATATTTTGCACTTATTAGCAAATGATTAGTGTATTGGTGTACAACATCTATAAAATGTGATATCTTTTGAAAATATGAACATGTACATTTTGTACAATGTATTTTTTGTTGATACGCTTACTACTGAGTTTGCTCAGAGCACGATGAGGAGAGGCAAACATACTTGTATGGAGTCCAGACTGCAGCAGTAACTTTTGCCTTGTATTTGTATCCATTCCATGCAGCCATTAAAAGAGACAACCTGCTGAACTGTGTCCAGAGCCTCGTCTTCTACCTACACCTTCCCAGAACACAACGTAGAAAGGTGCCGGTACAGAACCGGTACAGAACCGCTAACATGTATACCGTGTTCTATGCTTTTCAATGCTACTTTTTACGGATTTAACTAACTACAGAAGCAGATGCAAACATGTCTTTCTACAAATTAGAAGAGCTTGAACTGCTCTTACTACTCAGGAGGAGAAATCAAAAAACAAATGAAATGTTCGTCCACTGAACACTACGAGAGGGCAGTGTGACCATATCCAGGTAAGAGATGCTAAATGCATGTGAATATAGTGTGCATATGGTGTGAAAATGATAATAATTCTATGTCTCACATAAAAGTGATCTAGCATCCCAGTAAGAGAATAAGGGCCTATGTACAAAGCCTATGTCCAAAGTTCCAGTTCAATACTAATAGAAACACTCCTTTTATTCAAAGGTTCTTCTGGAATTGATAGTGCACAACAACCTCAAGGACTACTTCCTCACACCACCTGTTCCAGTGTCTTTCCATTGTGCTGCTATCACAGGTGGCACCCTACAGTAAATGTTCATGTTGGTGTGGTTTGGAAAATATGTTCTCTACCTCTGGGTGAGGTATATGTCATGTTGTGAGCTTGACACTTGGTTTTGCTGTTTGGATTTAGCTTTTTTTCTTATTCACACTTAACATATCACAGTAAAGGGTAAAGTGCCAATGTCAGTATGCATTGGTGGGGATATTTAAGACCAACCGAAAGCTAGTTTTAGCCGTAACGTGATTGGTTATGGTATGGATTTTGACAACGGAAGCACAGCCAACTTTTTTTATTCTAATTTAGTTTAATTTGATTTAAAAACCAAGCATAGCCTCCCCTCCTTTCAATAAAGGCATTTTTTTTGTCCTGCCCAATGCATTCGCCAAGTAGTCAAGACTCTCAATAAAGGGTTTGGCTTGTGAGACCGCTTTTAAATAAATCTTAATCACCAAAGCTTTAATCAAAGATCAAGTTTGGCAGCAGCAAAACAGTGAGCGAACATCCCCTTTTTATCTATGTGGGCCCTCCATACTTAACTGGCAGACCGCGGACCTATTGAATTTTTTTCAACCCCTAGTATCATATAAACACACATACAGTAAGACAGGGAAGAATGCATAAAATTGCAGGAAATGAGATTAAAACGGCAACAACAAAGAAACTCTGCCCCATGCAAAATGTGCAGAATTGCGGGAAATCTTAAAATCTACAACATTTTCTCTCTGCCAACAAGAGGGGTGTGAACAGTTTGGGGTCGCATGGGTTGCGAGGTGGGGGTTTGTTACTATCCATCTAGACCTTTGCCTCCTCTGAAATGTGTGTGACCGGACCTTCTCAAATAGTACTTGATTACCCCTGATGTAGGCTATTACATTATTTTTGCCAGCTCCTGTTATTATATAACCTTATTATTACCAGCTAGTTTGATTTGAATGATGCAGCAACAACACCTTGTCGGCTTTTCGGCCTCCTGCGCCGGTTCCTAGAGGGAAGTGGACTGTGGTGTAAGGTGATGCATTAGGCTACCCTTACCCTACTATAACAAAAGCTGGTTCAACAGCAATGCGTCTGGTGTCTTTCTTATCCTGGCCATGCATTAGCCAAGTGACCTACACGTAAAATGTTTCTAAATTGTACTCATAAAGCTTTTGCTGACGTGCTTTTGCATGATTCACAATTTACATGGGCCTACCTGCAGTGCATGCTCCATCCGTCTTGTATCATTCCCATTTCCAAAGGGCACCTCTTGTCTGGTTACCAAAGATGAGCTCCTCCAAACACATTTGAATTATTCAGTCCTATAATGCAGTATCAACGGTAGGCCTAGCCTGTATCTTGCTTATTGAGAACGTACCTCACATATGCAATGCAATTTACGGGAGCATAGTATTTTTTTATTTGAGGAGAAGTGCGATGAGTAAAAAGACCTATAGTCATTGAAGCTAATTACAACAATGTAAACATATTGAGCAAACACTGGATGTTTTGTTTTTACTGTTGCTCTCACTCATTACTGTGGCCTATGCTATTTAATAAACTGTAGTATCAATCCACAATGAACTTGGACAGAATAGTACTTGCCAAGTCCAGCCAAATTGTACTCAATGGCAATGCAAAGAACGTCAATAACCTGCAGAACATGAGACAAATGCATGCAATATGAAGCCATATGGAACACCTTGATTGACCAGTGAGTGGCCAAGCCCTCTTCACAACTACAATTTGTTTATGTATCAAAACCCAGGCCTTTCGCGCCACTGTCAACTATTGCGCTCATAATAACGGTTGTGAAAATAGCAAAAATATAGACAATAAGGACAGACCCCGAAGACATTAACCTCATCTAAATAGCTCATGTACAAAGCGGTAACATTTAATTGAGTGACCGATTTAAGAACAGTAATATTTTCTGCCACAAGCACAAATAACCAGACAAAGACATTTGCAGACCTTTTGCAAAATACGCATTTTCTTCCCAGGTGATAATCACGAGAAGAAATGTCATGAGAACAACATAGTACAATGTAAAATACAGGGTGCCAATAAGACGACTGTGCTCTGAGAAGTGTGATTCAAGGGGAAATAAGAGAGAAAACACAAAGCAAAAGCAGTAAATTACCCAATACCTAACATGTGAATGAGAGAATAGCAATGCCAAAAAACATGCAACACCTAGTAAATGACCCACCAATTTTGGGGGTGACATGGAGGGCTCTGTCTCACTCAAGAGAGGATGGAGCAGACACTGTACTGATCAATGACCTTGTGAAAGTACACGAGCGGATTTCACATGTTCTAAGTAGGTCTACTAAACATAATATCAGAAACACACACATACACTGTACAAAAGGACAAGAGTATATACTGTATCTGGCATATAGGTGTCTGTCTGACAATGTTTCACGTAATCACAAAGCCAACCCAGTTGTCGGACAATCAGCAGCATCAGCACTCCTTGGCTCCTTCGCCTTTTTCAGATAGCGAACATGCCGGTCCCAAATGGTTCTCCATTTTTTTCTTTGCTATCAGTGTTCAAATTCTGTGATATCTCCCTCGAGCTGTTATCTTGTTATCTTGTCCGGAATACAACGACATCACGGATAGAAGAGGTTGTGGTATCATCTCACCTCCTCGTACAGATGCTCCTCGAGGCTGGACAGAGATATAATTGTGCATTGCAAATGTTGAAATGAAAGCACAAGAAAAGGTCACTTGGAAGTAGAATAGCAAGTAGCAGCAAAGCAATTTTTCTAAATTTGCGTCATCTTCTAATGTTAAATAATACACATTGGCTGCTAAGTCAATTATATTATATGACTGTTTCCTCTTGTTTAAGTTTATTGTGATTGTAATAATGTTTGCTTTTGATGATAATTATTAGGTGAAGATCTTTAGCTACAATGGTATCTTCAACCTAGCCTAGCTTTTTTTTACTATGCAGTGCAAGCTAGCTTGACTTGCTACCAAGTTGAGGAAAAAGTAACATATACTGAACAAAAATATAAATGCAGCATGTAAAGTGTTGGTCTCATGTTTCATGAGCTGAAATAAAAGATCCCAGACATTTTCCATATGGACAAAAAGCACATTTCTCTGAAATTCTGTGCACAAATTTGTATGCATCCCTGTTAGTGAGCATTTCTCCTTTGCCAAGATAATCCATCCACCTGACAGGTGTGGCACATCAAGAAGCTGATTAAACTGCATGATCATTACTTAGGTGTACCTTGTGCTGGGGACAATAAAAGGCCACTCTAAAATGTACAGTTTTGTCACACAACACAATGCCACCGACGAGTCAAGTTTTGAGGGCACGTGCAATTGGCATGCTGACTGCAGGAATGTCCATCAGAGCTGTTTCCAGAGAACTGAATGTTCATATGTCCAACTGGTCTCACAACCGCGGACCACGTGTAACCACGCCTTCTTCACCTGCGGGGGGAGAGCACACACCCGGACAGCTGATGAAACTGTGGAGTATTTCTGTCAGTCATAAAGTCCTTTTGTGGGGGAAAAGAAATGCAATTCTGGTTGTTTGGGCTCTCCAGTGGCTGAGCCTGGCTGTAAGGGGTGCGTACTGGCGGCAGAGAAGTCAGACGCAGGAGAGCAAAAACTGTGTTTCCAACGACGCAGTTTATTAATAAAAACCCACAGCAAACCAGAGCAATCAATAAATGGGTACAGAACCCGATGCACACCAGTCATAACGCCGAACATCGCCCGAACAAGGAGAGGGACCGACTTCTGAGGAAGTCGTGACACTGGGTAGGGCTGGCTCTCCACTGGGTAGGGCTGGCTCCCAAGTGGGTGGGCCAATGCCTTCCCAAGCCCACCCAGTCATGTGAAAACCATAGATTAGGGCCTTATTTCAATTGACTGATTCCTTTATATGAACTGAGTACAATTTTCAGTATATTTATCATGTCTTGAATGAAAAGTTCATATTTTGCAGTCTCCCAAAAGAAATGTGATTTCTGACGAGACAGGCTCTCCTCTATCTTGCATTACAAACACTACACTCTGTTCAGTAGCTGGGCAAGACTCTGTGAAGATGACGTACGGCGGAATTAAATATGTCACTATGTAAACGGGCATGACAAGGAGCCATTGGAGCGTTGCAATGCTATTTTTTTGTGACAAAAAACGACATTGCAACACTGGTATGCTCCGTCCCTTCTGTCTCAGTAGCGTGTGGATTTACTTTCAGCCTGTGTGAGTGTTTGTTTGTGCATATGCGTGTGTGTTTGAGTACATGTGTATGTGCTCATGCGTGTTTGTGTGTGTGTGTGTGTGTGTGTGTGTGTGTGTGTGTGTGTGTGTGTACATCTTTACAGGCCTCAGTACTTGTGTGTATATCAGTAGCTCCCCGTGTGGAATTACATGGGCCCATTGTGTCCCAACAACACTCCCAACCACAGATGGTGTGTTGCTGTTTCCACAGCCAAGTACCAGGCTGTATAATGGGACCTGACTCTAGTGTAGTTTCCACAACCAGGTAAGCTTCTCGCTCTATTGCAACAGCCAAAGAACTTGATGTCTGGAAGATACTGTTGCTGAGTAGTTTCCACAGCCAACTCCCTAGCTCTATTGTAGTTTCCACAGCAAACGCCCTGGTTCCATTGTAGTTTCCAAAGCCAAATCCCTAGCTCTATTGCAATTTCCACAGCCAACTCCCTGATTCCATTGTAGTTTCCACAGCCAAGTCCCTAGCTCTATTGTAGATTCCACAGCCAAATCACTAGCTCTATTATAGTTTCCATGGCCAAATCCCTGGCTCTATTGTAGTTTCCACAGCCAAATCGCTGGCTCTATTGTAGTTTCCACAGCCAATTCCCTGGCTCTATTGTAGTTTCCACAGCTAACTCCCTGGCTCTATTGTAGTTTCCACAGCCAAATCCCTGGCTCTATTGTAGTTTCCCAGGCTAACTCCCTGGCTCTATTGTAGTTTCCACAGCCAACTCCCTGGTTCTATTGTAGTTTCCACAGCCAACTCCCTGGCTCTATTGTAGTTTCCACAGCAAATTCCCTGACTCTATTGTTGTTTCCACAGCCAAATCCCTGGCTCTATTGTAGTTTCCACAGCCAACTCGCTGGCTCTCTTGTAGTTTCCACAGCCAACTCCCTGGCTCTATTGTAGTTTCCACAGCCAAATCGCTGGCTCTATTGTAGTTACCACAGCCAAATCCCTGGCTCTATTGTAGTCTCCCCAGCTAAATCCCTGTCTCTATTGTAGTTTCCACAGCCAAATCCCTGGCTCTATTGTAGTTTCCACAGCCAAATCCCTGGCTCTATTGTAGTTTCCCAGGCTAACTCCCTGGCTCTATTGTAGTTTCCACAGCCAACTCCCTGTTTCTATTGTAGTTTCCACAGCCAACTCCCTGGCTCTATTGTAGTTTCCACAGCCAATTCCCTGGCTCTATTGTTGTTTCCACAGCCAAATCCCTGGCTCTATTGTAGTTTCCACAGCCACATCCCTGACTCTATCGTAGTTTCCACAGCCACATCCCTGACTCTATTGTAGTTTCCACAGCCAACTCCCTGGTTCTATTGTAGTTTCCACAGCCAACTCCCTGGCTCTATTGTAGTTTCCACAGCCAAATCCCTGGCTCTATTGTAGTTTCCACAGCCACATCCCTGACTCTATCGTAGTTTCCACAGCCAACTCCCTGGCTCTATTGTAGTTACCACAGCCAGCTCCCTGGCTCTATTGTAGATTCCACAGCCAACTGCTTGGCTCTATTGCATTTTCCACAGCCCAATCCCTAGCTCTATTGTAGTTTCCACAGCCGACTCCCTAGCTCTATCTTAGATTCCACAGCCATATCCCTGGCTCTATTGTAGCTTTCACAGCCAAATCCCTGGCTCTACTGTAGTCTCCACAGCCAAATCCCTGGCTCTACTGTAGTTCCACAGCCAAATCTCTGGCTCTATTGTAGTTTCCACAGTCGACTCCCTAGCTATATTTTAGATTCCACAGCCAAATCCCTGGCTCTATTGTAGCTTCCACAGCAAAATCCCTGGCTCTACTGTAGTCTCTCCACAGCCAAATCCTTGGCTCTATTGTAGTTCCCACAGCCAAATCCCTGACTCTATTGTAGTTTCCACAGCCAACTCCCTGGCTATATTGTTTTTTCCACAGCCAACTAACTGGCTCTATTGCAGTTTCCTCAGCCAACTCCCTGGCTCTATTGTATTTTCCACAGACAAATCCCTGGCTCTATTGTAGTTTCCACAGCCAACTCCCTGGCTCTATTGTAGTTTCCACAGTCAACTTCTTGGCTCTATTGTATGTTCCTCAGCCAAATTCCTGGATCTATTGTAGTTCCCACAGCCAACTCCCTGACTCTATTGTAGTTTCCACAGCCACCTCCCTGGCTATATTTTTTTTCCACAGCCAACTCCATGGCTCTATTGCAGTTTCCTCAGCCAAATCCCTGGCTCTATTGTAGTTTCCACAGCCATATCCCTGGCTCTATTGTAGTTTCCACAGCCAACTCCCTGGCTCTATTGTATTTTCCACAGCCAAATCCCTGGCTCTATTGTAGTTTCCACAGCCAACTCCCTGGCTCTATTGTAGTTTCCACAGCCAAATCCCTGGCTCTATTGTAGTTTCCACAGCCAACTCCCTGGCTCTATTGTAGTTTCCACAGCCAATTCACTGGCTCTATTGTAATTTCCAAAGCCAAGTCCCTGGCTCTATTGGAGTCTCCGCAGCCAACTCCCTGGCTCTATTGTAGTTTTCGCAGCCATCTTCTTGGCTCTATTGTATGTTCCTCAGTCAAATCCCTGGCGCAATTTTAGTTTCCACAGCCACAACCCCTGGCTGTATTGTAGTTTCCACAGCCAAATCGCTCGCTCTACTGTAGTTCCAGAGCCAAGTCCCTGTCTCTATTGTAGGTTCCACAGCCAACTCCCTGGCACTATTGTATTTTCCACATCCAACTCACTGGCTCTATTGGAGTTTCCTCAGCCAAATCCCTGGCTCTACTGTTGTTTCCACAACCAACTCCCTGGCTCTATTGTAGTTTCCACAGCCAACTAACTGGCACTATTGTTGTTTACCCAGACAAATCCCTAGCTATACTGTAGTTCCACAGCCAACTCACTAGCTCTATTTTAGATTCCACAGCCAACTCCCTGGCACTACGATAGTTTCCAAAACCAACTCCCTGGCTCGATTGCAGTTTCCTCAGCCAAATCCCTGGCTCTATTATAGTTTCCACAACCAACTCCCTGGCTCAATTGCAGTTTCCTCAGCCAAATCCCTGGCTCTATTGTTGTTTCCACAACCAACTCCCTGGCTCTATTGTAGTTTCCACAGCCAACTCCCTGGTTCTATTGTAATTTCCAAAGCCAAGTCCCTGGCTCTATTGTAGTCTCCGCAGCCAACTCCCTGGCTCTATTGTAGTTTCCACAGTCAACTTCTTGGCTCTATTGTATGTTCCTCAGCCAAATTCCTGGATCTATTGTAGTTCCCACAGCCAACTCCCTGACTCTATTGTAGTTTCCACAGCCACCTCCCTGGCTATATTGTTTTTTCCACAGCCAACTCCATGGCTCTATTGCAGTTTCCTCAGCCAAATCCCTGGCTCTATTGTAGTTTCCACAGCCATATCCCTGGCTCTATTGTAGTTTCCACAGCCAACTCCCTGGCTCTATTGTATTTTCCACAGCCAAATCCCTGGCTCTATTGTAGTTTCCACAGCCAACTCCCTGGCTCTATTGTAGTTTCCACAGCCAAATCCCTGGCTCTATTGTAGTTTCCACAGCCAACTCCCTGGCTCTACTGTAGTTTCCACAGCCAATTCACTGGCTCTATTGTAGTTTCCACAGCCAAATCCCTGGCTCTATTGTAGTTTCCACATCCGACTCCCTAGCTATATTTTAGATTCCACAGCCAAATCCCTGGCTCTATTCTAGCTTCCACAGCCAAATCCCTGGCTCTACTGTAGTCTCTCCACAGCCAAATCCTTGGCTCTACTCTAGTTTCCACAGCCAACTAACTGGCTCTATTGTAGTTTCCACAGCCAAATCCCTGGCTCTATTGTAGTTTCCACAGCGAACTCCCTGGCTCTATTGTAGTTTCCACAGCCAAATTCCTAGCTCTACTGTAGTTCCACAGCCAACTCCCTGGCTCTATTTTAGATTCCACAGCCAACTCCCTGGCTCTATTTTAGATTCCACAGCCACATCCCTGGCACTCATGTAGTTTGCACAGCCAGGTACGTTCCTGACTCTATTGCAGTGGCTTGAGCATAGTCAGGCCTTCTACTGAGATTAAGGATGAATGATTCCACAACAGGCACATTTGGGACAGCTAAGCTTTCTGAACCAAGCGTTCCCAAACCGTAATGGAAATGTTCAGGTAAAACAGACTGCAACATTTCAAAACCTTTCAGAAACATTACACTTATCAAAAGAGCCACCGGCATAACTATGATTGCTTAAGTTTTGTTTGATTGAAACCCTGGAACCCGAGATGAATCAGATAGATGCAACAGTTTTCTGCAACACCTGATTGGGTAATATGGATCAGACCAAGGAAAGGTACATGAAGGTACAAGGAGTACGTGCCGCAGGACCCTATTGATCCCAGTCAAAACCACCCTCACACTCCGCTCTGCCCACTCTGCTTTAAAGAGCAAATCACACACACTTCCAGTTATATACTGCCTCTGGCCTGCCAGTCGTCCAACTCTCCTAAACTACAGTAGAGACACGAAGCCTGGGGTCTTAAAGTCGTTTGGGAAACAGAAACTAAGAGACTGCCACATAGTAGAGAGTGTTTGATATGAACACTAATCTGTGAAGAAAGACATCTGGTGTAGTGATGAGTAGCATCATGATCTTTGACATACAGTATCATCATTACTCAGTTTGATCTGCATTTCATGTGTGATTATATGATTATGATTAAGTTGTGGTGTGTGAGAAGATTCACATAAAAAAAACGTAAGAAAGAATACAATACAGGGATTTACCTATATATGTGCTTTTAGTACACCTTCAGGTCTCAAAGTATCACCTTACGAGAGAGACAGAAGGAGAGAGAGAGTGGGATTAACTCTGTATTGTTGTTGCGTGGCTGTGTAAACTCAAAACAAACCTCAGGCATGAGGATTAGGGCTGAACAGGGTTTCTTTGTCTCCTTTCTCATCCTTTCTTCTTCAGTTGGGTCCTCTACCCTTCTACACCTCCCTCTGTTTCCTGGAGCAGTTCAGAATAGCACCACCACCAGCAGAGAACAAACACACACACACACACGTTATTCTTATTCTTTGAACCACACACGCACACACGCACACACACACACACACACACGGATCTTTCTGGAGGTTTTATTGACACGATGGTGACAGGAAGAGGGCTGAGACAGACATTTTATTACAATACGTATCACTGTGTGTGTGTGTGTGTGTGTGTGTGTGTGTGTGTGTGTGTGTGTGTGTGTGTGTGTGTGTGTGTGTGTGTGTGTGTGTGTGTGTGTGTGTGTGTGAGAGAGAGGGAGAGAGAGAGCTAAGATACACTGCAGATAACAACATAACAATACAATCATTACATTTGTTTTACAGTGGTAAATATGAAAATAAAAGCTTCCAAATGAAACTAACACCCCCATCTCTCTGTCATGGTTTAAACCATTTATTTCTAGGTGGCTTCACAAATTGTCTCTCTGTCCACGACGCTGTCCACTCAGTAGGGCTGAATTTTGGCCCCAGCTGAGCCCCTTTAAATGCATAGATTTTAATTTGTGCTTGCTCATTTTGTCCGTTTGTTTGCCATGTGCCCTTGATAAAATGATCCTTTATTCCAATGCATTAGATTTATCTGTTGATTTATCATTGTATGCTCTTGTCAGTTAGCTGTTTAGAGGGCTCACTGCTCATTGCTCGCGGGTACTGTTATTCTCCGTGCCCAGAAGAAGTAGACCATTGATTTTGCTTTATTATTTTCTATCAATATTTGTTTTCTTTCCTGGATCAGCTGATGATGGTCGCCAATATCCCTAGACAACTAGCCTACAGCTAGCTAGACACCAATATCCCGAGACAACTAGCCTACAGCTAGACACCAATATCCCTAGACAACTAGCCTACAGCTAGCTAGACACCAATATCCCGAGACAACTAGCCTACAGCTAGCTAGACACCAATATCCCTAGACAACTAGCCTACAGCTAGACACCAATATCCCTAGACAACTAGCCTACAGCTAGCTAGACACCAATATCCCGAGACAACTAGCCTACAGCTAGCTAGACACCAATATCCCTAGACAACTAGCCTACAGCTAGACACCAATATCCCTAGACAACTAGCCTACAGCTAGCTAGACACCAATATCCCTAGACAACTAGCCTACAGCTAGCTAGACACCAATATCCCTAGACAACTAGCCTACAGCTAGCTAGACACCAATATCCCGAGACAACTAGCCTACAGCTAGACACCAATATCCCTAGACAACTAGCCTACAGCTAGCTAGACACCAATATCCCGAGACAACTAGCCTACAGCTAGCTAGACACCAATATCCCTAGACAACTAGCCTACAGCTAGACACCAATATCCCTAGACAACTAGCCTACAGCTAGCTAGACACCAATATCCCGAGACAACTAGCCTACAGCTAGCTAGACACCAATATCCCTAGACAACTAGCCTACAGCTAGACACCAATATCACTAGACAACTAGCCTACAGCTAGACACTAATATCACTAGACAACTAGCCTACAGCTAGACGCCAAACATTATTTTGGGTTTGTGTGCCCATGAGAACTCTTTTCACAGCCAAACATAATTCCATTTTATGTAGGCATAGTCTCCAAGATCCGTGAATCGTACAGGGTTTAAGTTCAATGTTCTAAAATTCAATGTTCTTAAAAGCTTAACAATGACAAATAACACTGTCATAAATGTCATTCATGTAAGGAAAGAAAGGTCGTGTTTTATGTCACACGATCTGTGAAGACTCCAAGCACTCAACTCATGAATTATGGACAACTCATAGACTAGGGTGTAAACATGTTTTGATTCAACTCGTGTATTATATTGAATGTTGGCTACCTGTTCTGCGTGTGTTCATGTATGTAAAATTGCCTCGGCTCAGAAGTAGTTTAGGCCTAGTGGAGGGTAAATGCAACTAAACGCAGTTTACTCCCCTTTTTCAGAAAATGCATTGAAAGTATAGGGAGCATGACTTTTTCCATCAATTTCTTTACCACTACATGACTGGCTACCGGTAGGCCTATTTGAAGTTCATGGTAATAGGCCTACACATTGTATTCTAGTAAATTGACCATGTGTGTTAGGGTGACCATCCAATTTTTGCCTGGAGAGTTTCAGCCCTATTTCAGGTGTCCTGACTATCCAGGTGGTAGTGTCCTCATTAGGTTTGTGTTGGGAAAACAGATGAACCAAACACTCAGAAAGGGTATTTACATATCAAAAGACATTTAATGAAGCTTTCCCAGTGTTGCAGGTATGAGAAATGATCATGTGGTTGAGTAAAGAATGAGTGCATGTTTACATTAACTAAAGATATGTTACTATTCCTTCATCTGTACATGCACATTCCTTGGAAATTAGATAGGATCTACATTTTTATTGAAGTTTTATTATTCTAAAATAATAAAATAAGTTATTTTCTAAATATGATTTGATTTTCTATGTTCTAATATATGCATCTAAATTATAATATTTAGCATTTGATATAAAAAAAACAATTCCTTATCATGATTTTCTGGATTGCATGCCTGCCTACAGTTGGACTGGTGCAATTAGTAATACACAGACAGTGATATTGGTTGAACTGTGTTCTCTACAGTAGTGATGGTGAATAGTTGTCTCATTCAGAATGACTTGGCAGTGCGGGGGTTAAATTAGCGTGTTGCGTTCTTACAGATCTGTGTTCACTTCACTCATGTGACCCCATTTGCTTTGTGACGTAAATCCCTTGGCTGATCTCACCTGAAGGAATTCCAGCATTTCCTGAAACCAAATATGGTCACATCCCATTGGATTCTTGCACCTGGGAGGTTGAGACACTTCCTCTGTCTTAAAGGGACAGGTGCATCCTGTGGGTTCACACTCTGACTCTTCTTTTTTGCACTGTTGTCAAGAGAGAGATAGAGATTTTGCCAGTGATGTAAAGTTTGCTAAGCAAATACCTGAAGTGTATTGCATTAAAATCATGATGACTAAACCTGTGGCAAGTAAAGAGTGTTTCTTCTCTTCCCACCAAGATACAACCACCTTCTATAAAACCACACTAAATACACTATATATTATTTGAGAAGAGAAGTTCCCATACAATTCAATGGATTTTGAAATTTGTGAGAATTAGAGCAACACATTTCCAAATGTCTCTTCCCAAATGAAGAGTGGGAGAGATGCCTTGCCGCCACATGATGTTTGAGTTGTATAGTATACTCTACAGGTATACTCACATTCTGAACTCAGCAAAAAAAAGAAAGGTCCCTTTTTCAGGACCTTGTCTTTCAAAGATAATTTGTAAAAATCCAAATAAACTTCACCGATCTTCATTGTAGGGTTTAAACACTGTTTCCCATGCTTTTTCAATGAACCATAAACAATTAATGAACATGTACCTGTGGAACGGTTGTTAAGACACTAACATCTTACAGACGGTAGGCAATTAAGGTCACAGTTATGAAAACGTAGGATACTAAAGACGCCTTTCTACTGACTCTGAAAAACACCAAAAGAAAGATGCCCAGGGTTCCTGCTCATCTGTGTGAACGTGCCTTAGGCATGCTGCAAGGAGGCATGAGGACTGCAGACGTGACCAGGACAATAAATTGAAATGTTCGCACTGTGAGACACCTAAGACAGTGCTACAGGGAAACAGGATGGACAGCTGATCGTCCTCGCAGTGGCAGACCACGCGTAACAACACCTGCGCAGGATCGGTACATCAGAGCATTACACCTGCAGGACAGGTACAGGATGGCAACAACAACTGCCCAAGTTACCCCACGAACGCACAATCCCTCCATCAGTGCTCAGACTGTCCGCAATAGGCTAAGAGAGGCTGGACCTAGGGCTTGTAGGCCTGTTGTAAGGCAGGTCCTCACCGGACATCACAGGCAACAACATCGCCTATGGGCACAAACCCACCGTCGCTGGACCAGACAGGACTGGCAAAAAGTGCTCTTCACTGACGAGTCGCGGGTTTTGTCTCACCAGGGGTGACAGTAGGATTTGCGTGTATTGTCGAAGGAATGAGCGCTACACCGAGGCCTGTACTCTTGAGCGGCATCAATTTGGAGGTGGAGGGTCCGTAATGGTCTGTGGCGGTGTGTCACAGCATCATCAGACTGAGCTTGTTGTCATTGCAGGCAATCTCAACGCTGTGTGTTACAGGGAATACATCCTCCTCCCTAATCTGGTACCCTTCCTGCAGGCTCATCCTGACATAACCCTCCAGTATTTCAATGCCACCAGCCATACTGCTTGTTCTGTGAGTGATTTCCTGCAAGACAGGAATGTCAGTGTTCTGCCATGGCCAGCAAAAAGCCCGGATCTCACACCCATTGAGCATGTCTGGGGCCTGTTGGATCGGAGGGTGAGGGCTAGGGCCATTCCCCCCAGAAATGTCCGGGAACTTGCAGGTGGTCAAGAGTGGACAAATCTGGTGCAGTCCATGAGGAGGAGATGCAGTGCAGTACTTAACGCAGCTGGTGGCCACACCAGATATGGACTGTTACCCCTTTATTCAGGGACACATTATTCAATATCTGTTAGTCACATGTCTATGGAACTTGTTCAGTTTATGTCTCAGTTGTTGAATCTTGTTATGTTCATACAAATATTTACACATGTTAACTTTGCTGAAAATAAACGCAGTTGACAGTGAGAGGCCTTTCTTTTTTTGCTGAGTTTATGTTTTGGTTCTCTATTCTGTGACTGAGAAGGGGTAGAAGGGAGTCACTTCCGGTGGAGCTGTAGAAAAGGGAGCAGAGTGTAAGTGCAATTTAACGATAAGTAGTTGTTATGTCATCTGAGAGATAGTTTTCCAGATCTGAGATGTTCATTTCTTCAGCTTGATAGTTATGATGGGTTACGAAAAGTAAACACCAAACTGTGATCTCGGTTTTTGGGGTTTGTTCTGTAGTAATTTCATAAAAACTAATGAACATTTTCCAAATCAACTACATACTAGTCTCTAATCAAGAGCATACTTCTCTCTCGCTTGACTCAAGGCACTCTGCAGTGCTTACCAGAGCCATAGAAATACAGTCAGGTCCAAAATTATTGGCACCCTTGATGAAGATGAACAAAAAAAAGAGTTTGTAAAATAAAAAATACAAACACAACTACTTTGTATGCTAAAAAAACGTTAGAAAAGTTAGAAAAAACAAATCTCTAAAAGATAAGAGTAAAAATTTTGGCACACCGGTTTTCAATACCTTTCCATACCTAATTTTGTGAGGATAACGGCGCTAATTTTCTGAGATTGGAGAACATTAGGAGGGATCTTAGACCATTCCTCCATACAGAATCTTTCCAGATTCTTGATATCCTTAGTCTGCACTTACGGTCTACCCTCTTCAATTCAAATCACAGGTTCCCTTTCAGTAGGTCACTCGGTATAGCATACGATGGGGAGTCAACAACCAATCCTATTCACCTGAAGTAAACTGAAATCACACCCAACGGGCCAATGGATAACGAGCCCGCCCTTCGAAGCCCCACGTTCCTGGTTATAATAGCGGGGCTCACATACATTTCTTTGCTCTTCAGCTCGCCTGAAGGGAGAACGCGTCACTCAATTTACAAACTTTTTAAGTACACGAAGGCTACGAGATTCAGCTCCAACTTAGGTGTCTTGTTAGTGGGGAGAAAGTACTCGTCCCCTTAAATGTTCCAAGTTTTGGGTCTTGGGATCGGTTTTTGTGTTTTCTAAAAACCACTACTTTCTGCTCTGCTTGTGTAGCCAGCGCTTCCTTGCTTGATTAAGATGACCAGTGGTAAGAGTAAGTCCAAAAAAGCTAACCAGCCGAGTTTGAACATAAGACTGTGCCATATGGCATGTGGTTTCACAATGAAAATTAAAGATACTTACTTGTGCTGTCCTGTTTGCCTGGGGTGGAAACACGCTCAGGAGGCCTTGGTTCAGACCAGTTCGTGTGGCCATTTTCTCCGGCTGGGCTCAACTTCCATTGGGAGACAGGCTGACTTTTGGAAGATTGGTGGTCGGAATTGATAGGGGAGGGGTGTCAGCAGTGTTCAGAGTCACTGATTGACTCTTGGATATCAGAACACACACTTTCTTCCCCCCGTTCAGACACACAGTTGCCAAGACTGTGTCAGTCGCCAGGGTGGCACTCCTTCAGGAGATCATGTATGAGAGACTGGCAGCATGCTCTGTCCAGTGGCTGGCATGCACAGTTTCACCTTGGGGGGTGAGGATGGTGAACAGGGTGAACAGGGTGAACGGTCTGCAGTTCACTGTGTGTTCTGCTCCTTTTCATTGCATCATTATGTCATTGTTCCCCACGGTCCTTGCGCCTGTCTTGAAAGAGGAGTTTTCCTCTCTCCTACAAAAGCAGGCTATTCAGATGGTCCTCGTGCCAGAAGTATAGAGCAGTTGGTACAGCCGGTACTTCTTAGTTCCCAAGAGCAATGGAACGTTGCGTCCCATACTGAACTTGCATGTTTTAAACAAGCACCTCAAGGTTGCAAGTTCAAAATGCTCACCCTTTGCCAGCATTTGCAATCTGTGCATCCCAGCGATTGGTTCACGTCCATAGATCTGAAGCATGCATATGTACATGTCCTATACTTCCTCCCCTATCCCTATTGCCGCACCTTTTCTATGGTGGTGGAAGTGGCTTTGGCACTGGTGTGGTGCCAGTTGATCAGAGTATTGGTCTATCTGGACGATTGGCTGGTCGAGGGAACAGGTGGCACTCCACGCTGCCATTCAACCACTGGGGTTCATAATAAATCACCAGAAACGTTGTTTGACTCTGGCTCAGCACATTCAGTTTCTGGGATTCGTTCTGGACTTGGTTCTGAATCGTGCGTTTTTGTCCCAACAGAAGAGGAGGTTTGTCGATGAAGCGGTGCGCGCATGCACATTACCAAGTCACATCAGGTGCCCTGTTGTTTTGGAATTGCGATTAATTGAGTTCTGACTTTTCAGGATCGCAAGGTAAGTGTTGTTCTTGGAACCATGGGTTCTATAGACTTGGGCCACCATGGTCGATGTTAGGCAGCGTTTTGTCTGGGTTATCACAGTTTCTCTGTGGATTTGAGCCTTGGATTGACCTAATGGCCGGCAGCCCCCCGAGAGCACATTATCAGGGTTTGCACAGTTTCCTTTGGGTTGCCGTGGTTCATTGACATAGGTCGATGCTATAAAGCATGTGTGTGGGCTTTACCAAATCACGACAGGTGTTCTGCTGTTTTGGACATGCTGTTCCTTGTACGAGTTAAGGTAAGTATTGTTCTTGGAACCGTGGGGTTAGGGAACGTACAGTTATGAATATAACTACTGTTCCCTGAAGGAGGAAACGAGGTATAACATATTTTGGCCCCCTGCCATCAAGGGGTTTGGGCTTGCTGAAGAGTGGTACTGGATTGAGGAAATGGGATGCGAGCTCCAGGATTATAGCTTCCGAGGGCGGGCTCGTAAGCCATTGGTCTGTTGGGTGTGATTTCCGTTTGCGTCAGGTGAATAGGATTGGTTGTTGACTCCCCATAGTACTGTATGCTATTCTCCGTTCCCTCGTTCAGGTAACAGTAGTTATATTCATAACTGTACATTTTCAATGGGGTTACCTGAAGGAGGGAACGAAGTATAGCATACAGTACTATGGGGAGTCAACCTGACTGTAGATATGTACTGTATGCATCTGGTGCATATCAAAGGGCACAAGGCATCACTGATTGCAAATGTCTCTGGATTGTCTGCCAAAGAAGACAGTGAATGTCTCAACCAGGGAAATAAAAACGTAGACAAACAATATCTTGGAACCTATCAAATACAGTATCTTTATGGCCACCAGTAAGTTTACCCAATGTTGTGCAATCTGTCTGCCAGTTGATGAGGTCCACCAACAGCCTTGGTAACACACACACACACGCAGTGATACGCATTGTAATAAAATGTCTGTCTCAGCCCTCTTCCTGTCACCATCGTGTCAATAAAACCTCCAGAAAGATCCTTGTGTAGTGTGTGTGTGTGTGTGTGTGTGTGTGTGTGTGTGTGTGTGTGTGTGTGTGTGTGTGTGTGTGTGTGTGTGTGTGTGTGTGTGTGTGTGTGTGTGTGTGTGTGTGTGTGTGTGTGTGTGTGTTGTAGTCTTTATGGTCTTTATATGCAAAACCTTCATGGCCAGTGGCAACACAGGGACTACATCCCAAATGACACCCTATTGCCTATTTGGTGTACTACTTTTGACAAAGTAGTGCACGATAAAGGGAAAGGGTGCAATTTGGAACTCAGCCCCTATGGGCCCTGGTCAAAAGTAAAGCATGAAATAGAGTTAATAGGGTGCCGTTCAGAACGGAGACAGGAAGTGAGCTGCCCAGTCAGCTGTCCCGTCCAGCCTGTTCACGCTCATTACCACCTCCCAATCTCATCCAACCAGTGCTCGACTTGGACTGAAATAGGTTCTGGTACTCATTTTGGGTGCAGGTACTGTTTATATTTAGGTGCAGGAGCTCCTCAAAACCTTTGAGATAATATTCTAGAAGAGTAACAGGAGCTCAAGCAGTAGAACGTTTGTGCGCAAGGAACTGGTTGGTAGAGCATGGCGCTTGCAAAGCCAGGGTTGTGGGTTCAATTCCCATGGGGGACCAGTATGGGAAAAAAGTGCGGAAATGTATGCACTCACTACAGTATGTCGCTCTGTATGAGTCTAAATTGCTATAATGTGAAAGGTAAATGTACACAGCTCTGGTGAGCTCCTGCCAAAGTCAAGCACTGCATCCAACTCTCATTCACTCTCTCAGGGCTTTATAATCGTAATGAGCTTCCGTACTGGCCATGGGCCCAATGAGTCAGTGAAAAAGACCCACATCTGATTCATCAACTTTTACTTGGAAGACAGGAAGTGTGTGTGTGTGTGTGTGTGTGTGTGTGTGTGTGTGTGTGTGTGTGTGTGTGTGTGTGTGTGTGTGTGTGTGTGTGTGTGTGTGTGTGTGTGTGTGTGTGTGTGTGTGTGTGTGTGCACTCCTTCACGTTTGACCATACCACACAAGATATTAAAAATGACACACAAAACCACTCTCAAAGTCTTTTGTCAACCAGCCCTACTTCATTCTACAGTACAATAGCTTTACAGGGCCTGGGTCAGCTCTGGTTTGATTTGCCTGTTGAGTAATGATCTGCTAGCACTTGACAGTTTGTTCAGATCAATGCAGATTCTTGTCTTATTGAAAGAAACCCAGTTTAGCAGCCCTGCAGTCATTCCTGAGAACAATCAGAGACTATTCAGGGCTGAAGGACAAGGGCACCCTCCCTCTGTCAACATCAGGCTCAACTCAGGAGGCTCAGGAGGCCACAGCCAAACCAAGATTGTGTCCTAAATGGCACCCTTTATATTGCACCGCATTTGACAAGGGCCTATAGGGTTCTGCTCAAAAGTAGTGCACCGTGTAGGGAATAGGGTGGCATTTTGGATGCACACCAAGGCTCTCTGTACCACTGTAGACCATACCCACTGTACTTATTCACAATACTGGTAAGAAGTCAAGGTATGCCTATTAACAGCATATAACAAATTATTACGTAGCTGTATGAGTAGTGAATTGAGTAAATGTCTGCATGTATTTGCTAATATTAATGAATACAACAAGATGTCTAATGATTTACTGCAGTTTACTGATTAACACACTATTCATACGTGTAACTCAGTACTGTGCACCACCCTCCTAAGAACTCTCCTATACTGTGGAGGGTGAATCATTGTATATACTGCTTGTGATCAATAATGTAGGAATGGTGTACATTATTTAAAGCTTTAACTGGTAATCCTAACATGCGGGAACATGGATAAATAGTGTGCATTTTATGTCAAGGAAGGGTTGCAGCAATACAGTCCTTCTATAGTAACAGATGATAAATCATCCTTAAACATTATGACTGTAAAGCATGCAGGTGTGTGGGTGGGTGTGTGTGTGTGTGTGTGTGTGTGGCACACGTGTACAGCCATATGCGTATCCCTGTAACTCAAGTCGAGCAGGTAAGCACGGGTAACCACACGATCTCATTCACACACAAACACACACACACACAGAATAATGGGCTGTGGTATACCCTCCATCAATCAAGCAGTCTACCATGCAAATCTGATACCAGGCATGTAAACAAACAACCAGGCACTCCTCTTATCCACTCATTTTACTCAATTGAGTTTTGGTTCAAACTATACACTGCATTGGAGACAGAGAAGTACAATAATATTTTTTTCAACAGCACACTTTATGGATGCTAAAGTTGGTGATTTTTTTTCTGTTGGGCTACAAAAAACTCCTGTTGTGATTTGTATGTTTAAAAATAAGTTTTTCATCAATACAATGATGCACCCCTCATTTTGGTCATTTGGGGTGCTTCATTGAATTATGCTTATCTGTACTGGTAGACGGAGAGCTCTAATTGACCTTTGCATCAGCATGGCAGGCATGGCAGGCATATGTGTTGACGCCCCAGGTCAGGGGTCCTTAGCTTTGACGGTGTTTGTCTGAACGGTCAGATTGGTGGCTGCTCACTGTCTGTCTGATGAGTGCAGATAGCCATCAGATATGGTTCCATCAACTAAAGCTCCTCCAACAAAGGAGCCAATGGAGAGAATCAGAATAGCACCAGGGTACTGAACTCCACCCCCCTTAGAACAGATGTCTCTAAACCCCTCCCTTGAACTTGACTATGGATTTATCTCATCTTACATCAGAGGGGGTGGGTTCACCTGTCATAACTGTAGTTCAGGTAGAGTAGAGAGAAACCTCAGAACCATAGGTAACTTCCACAACACTGGAACGATCTGAGAGACAAGGCAAGAAGGGTCTTCTACACCATCAAAAGGAACAGAACATTTGACATACCAATTAGGATCTGGCTAAAAATACTTGACTACGTTATAGAACCAATTGCCCTCTATGGTTGTGAGGTCTGGGGTCCGCTCACCTATTGAGACTATGCATGCCAAATTTTGCAAAAACATACTCTGTGTACAATGGAGCAGGCCGATACCCGCTAATGATCAAAATCCAGAAAAGAGAATTTAAATTCTATAACCACCTAAAATAAAGCGATTCCCAAACCTTCCATAACAAAGCCATCAACTACAGAGAGATTAACCTGGAGAAGAGTCCCCTAAGCAAGCTGGTCCTGCAAGCTGACACCACAGAGCCCCAGGACAGCAACAGCAACACAATCAGACCCAAACAAATCATGAAAAAACTAAAGTATAATTACTTTACACATTGGAAATATTTAGCAAAAAAAGAGAGCAAACTAGAATGCTATTTAATCCTTAACAGAGAGTACACAGTGGCAGAATACCTGACCACTGTGACTGACCCAGACGTAAGGAAAGCTTTGACTATGTTCAGACTCAGTGAGCTTAGCCTTGCTATTGAGAAAGGCCGCCGTAGGCAGACCTGGCTGTCAAGAGAAGTCAGGCTATGTGCACACTGCCCACAAAATGAGGTGGAAACTGAGCTGCACTTCCTAACCTCATGCCAAATGTATGACCATATTAGAGACACATATTTCCCTCAGTTTACACAGATCCACAAAGAATTTGAAAACAAACCCAATTTTGATAAACTCCCATATCTACTGGGTGAAATACCACAGTGTGCGATCACAGCAGCAAGATTTGTGACCTGTTGCAACAAGAAAAGGGAAACCAGTGAAGAACAAACACCATTGTAAATACAACCCATATTTATTAACCATTTGCACATCGTTACAACACTGTATAAATATAAATAGGACATTTGAAATGTCTTTATTGTCATGGAACTTCTGTGAGTGTAATGTTTACTGTTCATTTTTATTGATTATTTCACTTTTGTAATGGAGAGAGAGAGAGAGAGAGAGAGAGAGAGAGAGAGAGAGAGAGATAGAATGCAGTGTCTGGTTTCCTCTCTTTTTCCCACACTACTGCCCCATCCACTTCTTTCAAATGGATGAATGAAAAATGACAATATCTGCTCACCCACTAACTATCCACATATGCACACACGCACACACACACACAATTAAAGTGGTTGACCTGGTTTCACCTTTGTCTAACTCCAAGATGTAGAAAGATGCTCACCATTGAGATGTAACTTGATAAAACTGCAATACATACTATGACCGTACATTATTATGCATAGACATTACTTTATGAGGTGTGTAGTCAGTGTACAACACATGCCATTATGTTGTGTATATAGCCTAGTTGGTATTTGCATAATTAATTTACCTGGACAGACATTGGTTTCCCAGACAGACAGAACATGGTGGACCCTTATTGACCTATTATTTTGATATTAAATCATGCACCTGTCTGGAGATGCAGTAGATAGAGGACTTCCCTGTACAGTAGGATGATGCCTTTACCTAGTGACAGCCAAACAAAGTTAACTGAATTCCCGTTATTAGTTGCCTCTTACCCGAGTTACTCTCATACCTGTATAACTTCTTACCATATGTATCCCTGGTTCTATTCCAAGTCTAATCCAAGTCTTGGCTTAGACTTCGGGGCGGCAGCTATCCTAGTGGTTAGAGCATTGGAACATTAACTGAAAGATTGCTGGATCTAATCCCCAAGCTGACAAGGTAAAAATCTGTCGTTCTGCCCCTGAACAAGGCAGTTAACCCACTGTTCCTGGTAGGCCGTCATTGTAAATAAGAATTTGTTCTTAACTGACTTGCCTAGTTAAATAAAGGTTATTGTTAATAAAAAAATGTGTGCCTCTTGTATCATGTTTATATCAGAACCGTGCCAGTATTTACATCACGTCCTAGATTATAGTGTTCTAATTCTAAAGCACAAGAATGCCAATCTACCACTATTATGACGCAATATTAACACTATCCATTTCTAAGACCGGGTCTGTTCTCACAGGAACTATGTTACATTTATTTGAGTCCTGAAGCAGACATTTTCTAGTCTTGTTTAAGATCATATTTTCTGTTTTCGATCATTAATATGTTGTGGTAACCAGTTCATTATTTACTATGATTCGGGTTTCACTGGCTTTTCTCTTCCTACTGAAATACACACACAAACCCTCATGGACACGAACTTGTGTGCCTGCGTTTGTGTGAGTGCGCTTGTGTGTGAAATATATATGTTATAACTGGGCTATATGCTGTTTATGAACTAAAAACCATGCTTGTTCTTCCAACATCATCCCCCTTTCTTTCTCCTTCTCCATTATGTAGTTTCCTCATCACCCACGTGAAAAACACCTACGGCACAGGTGATTGGGGTAGAGGACACTCCCTCGCTTGAATTGGCTAATGTTTTTGTCAATCATGACTTCCAGGTCCCACTTGGCTTACTTGAGCGCAGGTAAAATGACCTGTGAGCCAGTGAGGGATTTGGAATTACTGCGCGCACCTGGACCCGACAACGACGCGCTTATCACGCAACAGTTGTCAAATCTATATGTACTTTACATAAGTCATATTTATAAAGGAAGCGCTATTTGAATACGTTTTATCGGAGCGATAACAATGGCAACTAGTATAGGACTGGCCATGAATCCTCCACACACAGATGAGAGGGCTGTTTTCACGCAGCTGAAGCCTGTGCGGATGTCTGGAGCCGACGGCGCAGAGGACTCGTCCGTGTTCGAGGAAGTGAAACCCGCGGTGAGAATGACATTTTAGCCCAGTGGAGGTAGCCCAGGTGCGGCCAGGGGCTCCACCGTGTTTCGCCCTTCTCCTGGTTCATATTCTGTAGTCAGTTGAACAGTTGGACACTCCCACTCAAGAAATAGTCTCAATGCGAAAACTGTAGAAGTGAATCGTTCCATTCAGGTGTCCTTCGCTTATCTAAAATCACAATAAACCTATTCGTATCATGCATAACAGTGAATAACGTATTTTATTGTTCTTGGGAGAAAGAGCACATGTAGGCCTATTCAATACACAGGAATGTCCATATTCCAAAAAGGTTAGCCTATGGAAAAGCCTATGGAAAAGCCTATGGCATTGTTACCCAGGCGTTACTCGACGCAAGCACGATTGTTACTCGACGCAAGCACGAATGTTGTTGAATAGGCCTACAAATTGATTCCGATTTTTTCCTGTTAAAGATTTGTCAATCTGTTCATTATAAATTCATATTTTTCCTGCGTTGCATTCGTTTGAAGATTATTTTAGAAATATATGTATTTATTTAGCTGGCACTTTATCGACAACGAATGAAGTGTGCAATAGAACCGAATAGGGTTTAACGTGAATAATTTGACTTAGCTCTGCGAGAAACAGGATCGATCAAGGTGCAAGTAAACTGTATAATATAATTTAACACATCGACAAAATATTTTCTTATGGTTCAAGACCAAACGGATTAATTATACCCTTCATTTGGCAACGTTTTTCTTTGACATATGTCCATATTATTATTACTAATATTTGTCCGCATTTGCACATGCAGTGCAACATACTCCACGTTCTCAGTAGATTCTCACCCATCATATTGTGGGTTCTTTATTGTGAATTTGCCTTGCTGTTTTTCTTGCTGATTTTAAGAGGGTGTGTGTGAGGTGTACCCTCGATCCCGACCCCCACCTGCAGGTAGTTCAGTTCCCCTTCTGGTGTCGTGTTTCCCCAGCAACATCTGGCTGAATCTCAACTGCTGAATGGGATCTGAGGGTGTCCACTTACCGTTGATGGAGATCACTTTAGAATTGACAGCAATTAATTGATGTGGATTTATGTTATCATATATAGCCCCTGGTGTGTTTAACCTAGTTATGATTGTCATTTACTGTCTTTCTTCATGGTTGGATTGAGGCTAATGATAGATTTAATAGGAATATGGCCCGTTTCATTTCAGACAATATTGCAATCAAAAGTTCAAGAAGCATAGTTTTACTTTTTGAAATGGAACTTTTGATTAAGTTACTATTCATTATTAGTAATTAACATGGCACCACTGTATCAACAAGAGAGGGCACTGTCATTTGGCTAGTTTCTCTAATATATGCCCACATTCCCTAAAGGACAGGGCACTGGGTTCATATTAACTAAATATAGGTGCAATTTTGCCTCAGAGACATGTCTTTGTGTCATATAGGAATTGATGCTTCAAGGCGGTCGAATGATGTTGCCTTCCCTGAAGATTCTTAAATGTTCTTCCCTCAGCTGTTAACGTTCCTTGGATAAATCTTGCCGATAAAGAACCTTTGAGTTAAGTGTGAGGTTGTTGAAGGGGCATCTATGATTCTTCAGAACTCTAAAGGGATCTGGAATGTATGTGTCCCTTTCATAGCCCACAGCAAATAGGTCAGCGTTAACAAAATCAAATCAGAGATTATTTGTCCCATGCTTCGTAAACAACAGGTGTAGACTAACAGAGAAATGCTTACTTACCGGTCCTTTTCCAACAATGCAGAGTTAAAGATAAATATTAAAATAGAAATAGAGATGAGGATACACAGTGAACAACAGTAACGAGTTCAAAATGCACGGCTATATACAGGGAGTACTAGTACCGAGTCAATGTGCGAGGTAATTGAGGTAGCTATGTAGAACTAGTATTGATTTTCCCATGTAACACTTCTAGTGTTGATTCAAGTGTTAAATGAACACTGTAAAAGGTTAAATTAAGACTCTTCTGTTGTTAAATAACCCGACTGTTGGTGTTAATAACCAGAGTTGAACCAAAACCACGGCCATCATTATCGTCTTTCCTAACATGCTCTGTTGCAGGATGGTTTTTAGAATTGTTAGATTTGTATCTATATTTTTGCATGTACATTTATTCATTAATTAATCTTATGCTACTCACATATAAATAACACATCTTTTTTCTAAACTATTACGTTGACTCATTGTACCCGTTACTGAAATGGTTGTTTCAGTTTAGATGTTTAAGGTAGTCTCATATCTCAGTCTTCCTAACGCTGGCAGTCCTAAATAAATATCTAAATGTTGGATATCCCTACTCTGGCTGGATTCCAATGGGATTTTCACATCACTTAGCAAACCATCATAATATGACTTGCAGGCCTGATGTGACCTGTAAATATGACTTGCAGGCCTGATGTGACCTGTTTCAGGCCACTGTATTAGGGTAAAACTAGGCCATTAAACCATATTTTGAGGGCCTAGGAATTTCTGTCTGGAATTTTAGATTTTTTCATTTTAATGACAACATATTCACTTAGGATTTCACTTGGTGAATGCCACATGACTAAAACATGAATTAATGCAGCAACCATTCCTCTGTCACTCGCAAACACAGTCATGGGTGGTACTGGTAATGCTAAAATTCACTCGAAAGGCATCCTGGGAAATATTTCAATAAGGCTTAAAACCCTAAAGCAAGGCTATTAAAATCCGGTCCTGGAGGGCTGAATTATTTATGGTTTGGGATATTTGTATGGTTCCTCAAAGAACCATCCAATTCATGGTTCTTCAGAGACCCTAAAATGGTTCCCCTATGGCATCGCTCTCAATAACCTTATTTGGTTCCAACTAGCACCTTCATCTTTAAGAGTGTGGCCATGCCTGTCATGACAGCAGTATGCAGTTAGACCTGTCTGTACAGGGCCCTGCTCTATTTGGTTTGTCCTGCCACATATACCAAACGCTATCATGGAAGAGGATTACAATAGAAATAACTTGTCAACTTTCTTGTGTTTATCCTCAATGATTCTTAATCATTTAGTATGTGTACCTTGTTTTAAATGATCAAATAAACTAAACAAAAAACTAGGGTGCTTATCCCTAATCTATCTCTATACTGCTTGGGGCAGGAGGTGGGTGATACAATACCAAGCTAGGCAAAGTAACTGCAGGCCAGGAGAGAAAGGCTGATGGATGAGCCCATGTTTCTCGGTAGTTGGCTACTGTTGTGAATCTCCAGTCACTGTGGTTGAATGTGTGAAAGGGTATTCCAATGACCTTATCTGATCTAACGAAGCACTGTAGTTTCATTGTGTAAAGACCTATAGAATGTTTACATTCTATAGCTGTTACAGTATCTATGGTTGCACTGGCACCATTTAGTTACATGGGATTTGTAGATATATCGGTGGAGTTACCTGTAACTGCATAGTAATTACAGAGGAATTAAGGAACTTTTGAGGCAGAATTTAGACCTATCTTTCTTCATTCCCCGAGGTTGTTTTAGGCCACAGTCAGACTTAAACAGGTAACTTTAGAGGCAGAATTTAGACCTATCTTTCTTCATTCCCCGAGGTTGTTTTAGGCCACAGTCAGACTTAAACAGGTAACTTTAGAGGCAGAATTTAGACCTATCTTTCTTCATTCCCAGAGGTTGTTTTAGGCCACAGTCAGACTTAAACAGGTAACTTTAGAGGCAGAATTTAGACCTATCTTTCTTCATTCCCGAGGTTGTTTTAGGCCACAGTCAGACTTAAACAGGTCACTTTAGAGGCAGAATTTATAGACATTTTTCAAATAGTCAGTGGCGTTTAGTTTGACTAGCCATTTGACTGCAAATGCAATACAGCCCATTTGCATCGGGTCTACAGGTCTGCCCCATTCTCCAACAGTCACCTCTGGCACACATCCATATAACTACACTAGCTAGGAAAGGAAACCAAAGGTGTTTGGAGGGAACGGTGTATTACTTTTTAAATGAATCTGTTTCATTCATAGATGCATTTATGTTTATCTGTGTGTTGTATATATTCTATCCAGCATGTGTTTTTATCTCATACTTTTAGACTAGATCAGTCAGAATCTTGAGAAGTGGACATTTTATTTTGAGCAGGAGATTTGTGCTGTCTCATTGAGATGAGAGGTGAGTTGTATTGTGGGTAAACAAAGCACCAGGGAGTTGCACCAACAGGGGTGATGCTGGGGGTGTTTCCCCACGAACAGCCATTCAATGGTACGCTCCAGTGCCTTATCATCATGGTGGGACACAGATCATCTCTCTGTAGTAAGTACACTAGATGCTTGATACTCGACATGATAGACTTACAGTACCTACCTACCAACTGCAGGGCATCGACTTTACCATGACCACGCTGAATGCTCATTGAAAGCTTTTTGCTTCCCCGGTGTTCTGTTGTTTGCTGTGTTATAGATTTGTTTTTCTCCTTGCTATTCTCTTTGCGTAAAATGTAGTTTGGTTAACTGATTGATTTTAATGCTGCGTGTTTCTAGCCTGCAGTGGCATCCTTCTCCAAAACCAACTGAATCCTTCATGGCTCCATGAAGGTTTACAGTGTAGACAGGCATAAGCACTCACTTGTGTATTGACTCATCTCTCGTCTCTCTGTATGGGTTTTTTGTGTTGATATCCCCCGTCAATAAACGGACTGTAAATGGCCAGACTATGCTACACTGCCAGTCAAACTCTGTGGCCAGACTACACATGGTCATTACCAGTCACAGTGGTTTCCTATATGTCTCAATACTCATAGTCCATGGCCAGTCTAAACAAGTCACAGCGCTTTGACTTTCTTTGACCAGACTCTATGTCACCACCAGTCAACAGCAGTGGTTGAAAAACGACCCAATTGATATACTTGAGTAAAAGTAAAGATACCTTAATAGAAATATTACTAGAGTAAAAGTCTATAAACATTTTTGGTTTTATGCATAGTTCAGTATCAAAAGTAAATGCAATTGTAAAAAATATACTTAAAGTATCAAAAGTCAAAAGTATAAGTCATTTCAAATTGCTTATATTAAGTAAACCATATCGTTTTGTTACGGATAGCCAGGGGGACACTCCAACATAATTTCAAAATTAAGCGTTTTATGTTTAGTGAGTCTGCCAGATCAGAGGCAGTAGGGATAACCAGGGATGTTCTCTTGATAAGTGCTTAAATTAGACAATTTTCTGGTCCTGCTAAGCATTCAAATGTAATGAGTACTTTTGATGTCAGGAAAAATGTAAAAAGTATATTATTTTCTTTAGAAATGTAGTGAAGTAAAAGTGCTCAAAAATAGTAAAATGAAGTACAGATACCCCATAAAAGTAGTACTTTAAAGTATTTTTACTTAAGTACTTTACACTACTGGTCAGCAGTCTAAGTCTGGGTTTCCCAAACTCGATCCTGGGGTACCCACTGGGTACACATTTTGTATTTGTGCCCAAGGGAAAACACAAAACATGTGCCAGGACTAAGTTCGGGAAACCTCAACAATACTCATATGACACTACATTTTTTTTCACAAACCAAGATGACTGACTGTCCTCAAAGTGACGGTCCTAAAAAAGCCAAAACAACACGTCTTATCATCATGCCAGTAGCCATAAAACATAATTTCGGTATCAAAGGTTTCTCTCTCTCTCTCTCTCTCTCTCTCTCTCTCTCTCTCTCTCTCTCTCTCTCTCTCTCTCTCTCTCTCTCTCTCTCTCTCTCTCTCTCTCTCTCTCTCTCTCTCTCTCTCTCTCTCTCTCTCTCTCTCTCTCTCTCTCTCTCTCTCTCTCTCTCTCTCTCTCTCCCTCCCTCTCGCTCCTTCTCCCTCCCTCGGCTATCAGTGATCGTTTATGGAGATGATCCCAGGAAACATACACACCGTTTCCTAACCCACTGTTCCCCAGGCACTGTGGATGTTGATTAAGGCAGCCCTCTGCACCTCTCTGACACATTTCAGGTATTTCCCTTTAATAAAGGATCATTATTGATCATTATTGATCATTATTGAGGAGACAGCAATTTGTGTGTGGGATATCCTAACCCCTGACTTCTGAGCAGGTAAGGAGGAGGATAGTCTATTGGCCACAAGGACCTCTTGAGTGGTGTTGTTGGATGCTGATTTGGATATTAGTTGCAGATAGATTTGCATGGCTAATAATGGTCTGAAAGGCATTTTTATTGCATTATCGTATTGTTGGACAGCATAGTTGCTATAGTTACTGATAGTTAACCTTGGTGGCTTGGTATGAAATGTGACATTAGTCATCACAGTATTGACTTGGCTGGTATTTTGACTTTAGTTTAATATCTAAACGAAATATCTGAACTCAAAATCACAGTCATGGTCATGGACCTTAAGTGTGAAAACCCCCCTGGGTGCATCCCAAATGGCACGCTGTATTCCCTACATAGTGCACTACTTTTGACCAGCCCTATGGGCCCTGTACTACGTAGGGAATAGGGTGCCATTCGGGACGTGGACCCTGACTCTACCCCATAACCCAGAAAAGAGCTGATAAGAAGTTGGCTCTTTTCTTCTCTTCCCTCCTCTTCTCTGTTATCTGGGCTTTGGCATGTAGCAGTTGTCTGGTCTACAATCATTAACAGACTCGGTCTTGGGCCAGGGTTTAGTGGTACTCCATTCTTCTTCTGATACAAAGGGGATGGACAGAAGAGGGGGAGGGGGGAGAGGTGGCGAGAGGGTTAAGGGTAGAAGGAGAGGAACCAGGGTTGTGTGTTTTTAAACACACAGCAGAAAAAGTTTTGCAGTAGAAAATGAACGTTTCTTATTGTAGTCTCTCCCTATATCAGTATGTTTTCTTCCATTTGTTGCCTAATGAACAGGATCCAGGGCACTCAGGCCAAGTGGAGGCTGCTGAGGGGAGGACGGCTCATAATAATGGCTGGAACAGAGCAAATGGAATGGCATCAAACAGGAGGAAGAGGAAGAGAGTCCTGTGTTTAATGTATTTAATATCGTTCCACTGATTCCGCTCCAGTCAATACCACGAGCCCGTCCTCCCAATTTAAGGTGCCACCAACGCCCTGTGCTCAGGCCAGAGGGGGGACACTGCCAAGGGCGCTGGGTTAGCCTGCCTGCCAGCACCCGAATAACACAAGACCCGTTTGTGCCCTGTCCTGAAAAGGAGCAGCTTCAAACAGGAGGAGCTCTCAATACAAATAGAAAGAAGCCATTTTCCAGTTAAATACTTGGTTTTACATTTCAGTTTTTCTCCCTGGTCAGATTGCACTGATGTCAGAAGGGGCTGTGGGGCAGAGGTGCTTGAGAGAGACGGTAGGGTTCACTAGTGATAAATGGCCCATTATATTCTGGAGGCACACACACACAGACACACACTCACACACAGGTTGAAGTGCCCATAAAGCGATAGCCCTTCAAGAGTTTGTGTATAAAAACACATCAACACTGGGGTTGCTAGGGAAGAGATTGGGAAATATATAATGCAGCCAGTGTTGACATAGCTGGCACTTCAAATAGCTGTGGAGGTATAATAGGCCTGATGAAATGTCCTCTCCCCTTCATTGTACCTGCTGTTGAGTTAGCCATTATGTACAGCTGGATAGAGCCTCAATATATCAACAGCTCATTGAATCATTTGTACACAACCAATTGGCTGGGCTTTGCCTTGGATTGGCTCTTTGTGCTCCAGTGTTTGGCCTCAGTAACTCATAGAACCAACAGTGGTGTGTTTGAGTTGCAGCACATTTGATTTAGGCTACAGTTCTTTATTTAGCTGGCATTCATTTTGTAACTGTCCTAGTAAAATAGTACTATGTTAATAAGTCCTCTTTTTGCTTCTTGGGATTCATTTTAACAAGCCCTTAGGTACAACATGGTATCTAAATGAAAAGCTAGTCAATCATCTGTAGTTACAATGGGCTGATGGTTTGGTTTGGAGAACTTTCAGGTTTTTCTCTTTCATCTATCATCTCTTTCTTCTCTCGCTCCCTCTCCCTCTGTAATCTGAAATGATCTAGCTGTCCCATGACATCTCTGGTAGAATCAAATGAGTTATCTCTGTTCTATTTATAATTGCCAGCGGAGGCAGTGTAGTGTTTGTGTTCGCTCCTTCTTTCTCATGCTCTCACCTTTGTTTTGTCTGTTTACTTAGCTAGCACTGCACCCTGCACAGACATGTCCTGTAGGGCTGGCAGAGGGCTAAGTAAGCCATGGATAGATCATTTCAGATTTCATAGGAAGGGGGGGGGGGGTAGAGAGATGACAAATGAAATAGAAAAACATAAAAAACAGACAGGGCCGGGCCTCAACAGTCACTCTCTTGTAGTTTCTGGTGGTTTTAAGTTACCTTGTGGCAGCACACATTTAAGGCAGTCTTTCCATGTATCTTTCACTCCATCGTTCCCCCTTCCTCTGATTCTTCCACGGTGGTGAGCTCCATTGGTAGGTTGGAATGTGAGGAATGGAAGGGGGAGGAAGGAAGGGAGAGAGGTTGGATGCTGGGAGGAAGAGAGTCCTGGTACCACCAGTTCTCCTGGCGTCTCTCTCTAACTGACACACACCCAGACAGACCGAGACATTAGAGACAGATACCCCCTCCATCCCCCTCTGTGCCATGTCACTTCCACCTTTATACCAACACAATCCCACATAGTGACAGAATCAATAAAGAGCAACTACGGGTTTAGCTGAGAGGGTACCCCAACAAGAAACTCATCCTAGATGCACGAGTGCCTACCTTTTCAACTTTGGCTCTGTATTGAAACACGACTCACTCTCTCTTTCCTTCTATCTCTCTAGATCCGGTTGGAGATGGAAAAATACCTCTCCCAGACCCCAGGCAGCCCCCTCATCCCTCCCTCCATGGCCCCCACAGACAAGAAGAACCGCAGAGAGAGCGCCTCGTTGGTGGACGAGTACTTCTCAGAGGAGAAGCCCAACACGGCCCCATACAGCGTCAACATCAACCTCATCCTCCCCAACACCACCCACCTCCGCACTGGCCTGTACCGGCCCAACAAGCCTAACCAGCAGCACCACCAGTCCCACCAAAATCACCTACTCCAACACATCAAGACAGAGCCGGGTGTGGATGTGCCAGTGCCCTGCTCGATACAGACCATCCAGACCTTGCCTGACTTCACGTCTGTCTTCAGCATGCCCCAGACCGTCAACACCATGTTTATCAAACCCGACATGGCTGCCGGTGGCCACCCAGTTTCAGACACACACACAGAGCTGTACATTGGCCCCCAGAAACCACAGGTCTACCAGATGCCTGTTCCTGTCAGTGGAGCTGATCTCACAATGACCCTCTCCCACAGCAGCCAACCAGGGACCGGCGGAGCCAGCAACGGTAGAACCATGATAAACCTGAACAGCGTCTCCTTGTCGACGGTGGGTCACGGCGGTGGTGACTCGTCGTTTGCGATGCCGGAGCATTTCTACCACCACCACACCACCGCATCGCCCCAGTCCCAGCCCCACAGCCTACCTCCCTCACCCCCCAACTCCCAGCCGGGTAGTCCTGAGAACCAGGCAGAGCTGCTCACCCCTCCTCCCCCCTACCAGGCCTCCACGAGGCTTGGATTGAAGGTCACCCAGATGTCCCACCACTCCATGCTCATGGCCCATGGACAGGGGGTGCTGACGGGACCCAGGTACAACCGACGGAACAACCCAGAGCTGGAGAAGAGACGGATCCACTTCTGTGACTTCCCAGGTGAGCCCCCTGATACTGCATGGATGGAAAGGAAAGGGGGATACTGGAATAATGAATGAATGAATAAATGCTCCCAAAGTGCCCTTTTGATCATTGAAAGAGATACTTTGTAAAAGGCTAATATGCTAAAGACTAAACCGTGTATGGTCACAGATACAGGAGATGAGGTTCATGATTCTGTTAGTTTGCTTACAGAGACATGGTGAAATGAAATACCGTAGAGGTCAATGTTGAATACTGCTCCATGGTCAGTGCAATGATACTAACATCGCTTTTCCCTTTGTAGGCTGCACCAAGGTTTACACAAAGAGCTCTCACTTGAAAGCACACCAAAGGACACACACCGGTAAGAAAGAGTAACTTCCTCTCTACACTTACACTAATAGAAACACAGACAGACATACGCACATGTACAGTACTGAATAAGGAGGGCATCATGAGACTCTATGTTAAAGGCTTGAGACCAAAGCAAAAACATGGAGGCACTACGGACGGAGGAAAGAAGAGAGACAGATGGGAGAAAGAGAGCGAGAGAGAGAGAGAGCGGAGGTGTTCTAAACTTTCTTAACAGATGTTTTCTTATTGTGCTAATGCATGCCCGTACAAGCCATAGCAGGTTTCCCCCAGCCCAGAGAAACAGAGAGGAATGGAGGGCGGGAGAAAACACAGTTGTGGTTGACTGGGCCAAAACCTGTTCCTCCTGCTTTTCACTCCCTATTCAGAGAAAAGAGGGGAGGAGCAGGGAGGAGGGAGAAAAGAAGGGAGGGAGCTGGGATAACGAAGAGAGAGGGAGCTGGGATAACGAAGAGAGAGAAGCAGTTTCGATGTAGTCACTTCTGTAAATGGACACCTCTGGCTGACAATTTTAGGGATTACTCATTCAGAGGATGAGCGACAGAACAGAATGAAGATACAGTAGAATCTGTTGGATGCCATGATAGAACGTATCCAAGCTCTGAGTAGCCTACAATCTGATTTCACTCTCAGTCATCCAACCAGTCAATGATAGACCTGGGGCTGTATGGCAGGTCTATCCTAAATCAGCCCTCCCTCTCTGAGTCTCCTGATACATGCGGCTCCAGGTCACTCACACGTCTTGGGAACTATTAAGTCTAGATACTAGATACTTAGCCATGTGGCCTCTTCTTTTGTAAATATTTTCTTTTCAAATATGGCCTATTGTGTGTGTGTATGTATGTATGTGTGCGTGCGTTGCATGCGTGCGTTGCGTGCGTGTGTGTGTGTGTGTGTGTGTGTGTGTGTGTGTGTGTGTGTGTGTGTGTGTGTGTGTGTGTGTGTGTGTGTGTGTGTGTGTGTGTGTGTGTGTGTGTGTGTGACTGAGACATACCTGGCTGTTCACCATGTACAGATGTCTCTTTTGTCTCTGAGATATTTTCTGCTGCATTTACCCACTTCATAAGTATCTACTGTATTCTAGTCAAGGCCTGTCCTATATAACTACTGCTGTACACACCTTTTCTGTTCATATACTGTCCATACTGTCTATACAACCATCATACACAGTACCAGTCAACAGTTTGGACACACCTAATCATTACAGGGTTTTTCTTTATTTGTACTATTTTCAACATTGTACTGTGGAATAATAGTGAACACATCAAAACTATGAAAGAACACATATGGAATCATGTTGTAACCAAAAAACAGTTAAACAAATCAAACTATATTTTATATTTGAGATTCTTCAAAGTAGCCACCCTTTGCACACTCTTGGCATTCTCTCAACCAGCTTCGTGAGGTAGTCACCTGGAATGCATTTCAATTAACAGGAGTGCCTTGTTTCAAGTTAATTTGTGGACTTCCTTTCCTTCTAACTGCCTTTGAGCCAATCAGTTGTGTTGATTGGTAGCGGCGGTATACAGAAGGCAGCCCTATTTGGTAAAAGACCAAGTCCATATTATGGCAAGAACAGCTCAAATAAGCACAGAGAAACGACAGTCCATCATTATTTTAAGACATGAAGGTCAGACAATCAGGAATATTGAAAGAAAGTTTCTTCAAGTACAGTCGCAAAAACCATCAAGCGCTATGATGAAACTGGCTCTCATGAGGACCGCCACAGGAAAGGAATACCCAGCGTTACCTCTGCTGCAGAGGATAAATTCATTAGAGTTACCAGCCTCAGATTGCAGCCCATTTGAGATGCACACGTTGTCTGTTTCAGGGGAGATCAGCTGATGATAATCTAGTGCCATCGATGGTTGCAATATTATATTATATTGTTATTGGATTCTATTCTATTCAAATAGGGAACATTCTGTAGGTTACCCGTTAGCATGTCCATTGTCACACAAATGAAAGGTGTAACCCATAATAATGTGTTTCCGTGGCTGAGTTGATGAGCAGATTTGGGCCATCAGTTGATTGACAGATGTAGGCCTACTGTAGAATGATAAACCTTCCTCCAGTGTGGATGCTGACCCACGTTTTATAGTTGGGCTATGGGTGATTTGTCGATATAGTTCTGGTCTTTGGTGTGGATTGTAAGCCTGTATTGTGTTGTGTTAATATTTGATTTTGTAAAGCTGTCAAGATGTTTATGCATTTGAGCCTATACAAATCTTGTTGAGCTGACCCTTTTCTTTGACGTGTAAATTATTAGACTATTCTTTTTACGTCTTGAAAACATTTTAAATAAATGTAATTAACTTGTGGGTCTAATTTAGGCTCGGGCTGGTCACTAGATCTCCCAGCACTCATGAGGATGAGAGGCGGAGCGCGCTGCCTCGACCACTGAGCTCAGGAAGTTCCCAATGCTCTAGCAAGCACTAAGAATGCTATGAATACTGATGATACTCAGACACATCGTTTTTTTATTGTTTCGTTTTAAGCCTTCCCCAAACCATAGCCCTAACCTTAAGCACTCGGAATAAAACTGTTAACCTTTGAGCTGTTTCTGTTTCAACCAGGTGGAATGAATGCATCGAAAGTAGACGTTCCTCCATGAGTCAAAGGGCAGCGGGCTTGATTCGAATCCGACTCGGGCATTTAAAAAATATATATATATAAAATAGTTTGACAACCCTGTTAGATATGGAAATACAAAATGGGTCAACTTTGAGGACCTCTAACTCCTAAACGTTTTGGCATTCAAGTCCAAAAAGTTACTTCCTGACCACTTTTAGTATGGGCAAATATGTATAAAAAGTGATGTTCAAATCAATAGGGGTGAGGTCAAAAATGGATTGAAATCAAATGGAAAGACCCATTTTTCACCCGATTCTACATGTAAAACCAGTGCGCTCTCAGTTTGCAAATCATGTTCAGAGGTGTAAGTACTCTTAGCAAGCAAATGGTATTGGTGTGTCTGAGCCGAGTAGCCTACAGTACGAACAGCGCATTGGGAAGTATTCAGACCCCTTTCCTTTCTCTACATTGTAATACGTTACAGCCTTATTCTAAAATGGAGGAAATGAAACATGTTCCTCATCCATTTACACACAATGCCCCATATTGACATTTTTGCAAATGTCTAAAAAAACAACACCAATTGATTGGACATGATTTGGAAAGGCACACACCTGTCTATATAAGGTCCCACAGTTGGCAGTGCATGTCAGAGCAAAAACAAAGCCATGAGGTCAAAGGAATTGTCCTCGAAGGTCCCCAAGAACACAGTGGCCTCCATCATTCTTCAGTTGAAGAAGTGGAACCACTAAAACCTTTCCTAGAGCTGAGCAATGGGGGGAGAAGGGCTTTGGTCTGGGAAGTGACCAAGAACCCGATGATCACTCTGACAGAGCTCCAGAGTTCCTCTGTGGAGATGGAAGAACCTTCCAGAAGGGCAACCATCTCTGCAATACTCCACCAATCAGGCCTTTATGGTAAGAGTGGCCAGAAGGTCAAAGAATAAAGTCAAAAATAAAGTCGAAATAAACCAAATAAAAAGTAAGTTTGAATGACAATGAGGGGCAACGCTGTTACAGTGGAGGACAGATGAGCCTCTTAAAGAAGAAGTTACAGGTCTGTGAGAGCCAGAAATCTTGCTTGTTTGTAGGTCACCAAATACTTATTTTCCACCATAATTTGCAAATACATTCATAAAAAATCCTACAATGTAATATTCTGGATTTTTTTTCTAATTTTGTCTGTCATAGTTGAAGTGTACCTATGATGAAAATTACAGGCCTCTCCGTTTAAGTGGGAGAACTTGCACAATTGGTGGCTGACTAAATACTTTTTTGCCCCACTATACATACGCTCTTATTCAAACACACACACGGACACACATGCAAATAGTGCCTCACATGCAGTCAAATGTATACAGTTGATTGATTCCTTGATGTCTTTTTTTTTTGTTCTCCTTCCTTTTTCTCTTTTGATAATTGTGTTGGTTATTGGTGCATTGGGGGATAGTGGGTTGGGGATGGGGTATGAAGGGAGAGGAGTCTTTTTTTATTTGATTTTTGTGTGTGGGGGGGGGATCTTGGAGGGTTGGTGTCCTGGCAGTTTGGGCCGGTGGCCAATCGAACATCTCTGGAGAGACCTGAAAATAGCTGTGCAGCGATGCTCGCCATCCGACCTGACAGAGCTTGAGAGGATCTGCAGAGAAGAATGGGATAAACTCCCCAAATACAGGTGTGCTAAGCTTATAGCGTCAAGAAGACTTGAGGCTGTAAATACTTCCAAAGGTGCTTCAGCAAAGTACTGAGTAAAGGGTCTGAATACTTATGGAATTGTGATATTACAGGTTTTTTTTATATACATTTGAATTAAACCTGTTTTTGTTCTTTGTTGTTATGGGATATTGTCTGAGGGGGAAATAAACAATTGAATCCATGTTAGAATAAGGCTGTAACATAACAAAATGTGGGAAAAGTCAAGGGGCATGAATACTTTACGAATGACTGTATGTTGCTGATGAGGCCCCCTGCCCTCTTAACAAACAGAAACAGTTTATAAACCTGCGAGGCTCACAAAGGATGTCCTGTGGATGGTTTATGGGCTTCACAGAGAGTTGGGACTGTTTGCTGTCTTTCAGTAAAACCCTGTAGGCACCATCATAAAACAGATAATGACCCTTCAAGAGAGAAGAGTGTGCTTGTGTGTGTGTGCGTGCGCGAGTATGTGTTCTACGTACGTGCATTTGAAACGCGTGCATGTGTATGTGGCAATGTTAGGCTGATAAAAACTCAACCGTTGCACAACTGCCACCTGACCAAATAGCTGAAGTGTATTATTGTGATGCTGTCAGTTAAACAGCTCCCTTATCTAGGCCTCAGCAACATTCACAGTATCACAGCCCTAACCTGTGTTTTGGAGAACAACCAATTACACTTGACCCTCTGTAAGCTTGTTTAGGGATCAAATCAGACAACGTGTGCATTTCAAATGGCACCATATTCCCTATATGGTGCAATACTTTTGAGCCCTATGGGCCCTTTTTAAAAGTACTGCACTAAATAGGGAATAGTGTGCGATTTGGGAAGCAGGCAACATGTTTGATCTGTGGGCCTGTATGTGCAGGGCTATCTCATTATATTGTTTACATAATAATGGCAAGGATGGAGAGGCGATGCTTTTGACCCAGAGATGAGAGCAGAGCTAGACTGAACTCAAATACACTCCCCAAAACACCTTACCCTCCACCCCTGGCCCCTCTCACCCAATGCCCCCATGACCCTCTGGGCCCCTGCTTCAGTAGTGATTGTCAATTAGCTGTTTTTAATGAGTAATACTCTCTATCTAATCAGTACTCATGGCGTCCTCCCTTACAACAACAAAAACATGTGAAATGTGTAGTTGAAATGGCTGTTTTTGCAAGTTGAGCTTAAGTTGAAACCATATTTTCACATGTATTATGTTAACACCACCTTTTCTCATGTGAGGAGAAGAGCATGTTTTCACCTCACATTAGAAGAGAATGTTTTCACCTCACATTAGAAGAGCATGTTTTCACCTCACAGGAGAAGAGCATGTTTTCACCTCACAGGAGAAGAGCATGTTTTCACCTCACATTAGAAGAACATGTTTTCACCTCACAGGAGAAGAGCATGTTTTTACCTCACATTAGAAGAGCATGTTTTCACCTCACAGGAGAAGAGCATGTTTTCACCTCACAGGAGAAGAGCATGTATTCACCTCACGGTAGAAGAGCATGTTTTCACCTCACGGGAGAAGAGCATGTTTCCACCTCACGGGAGAAGAGCATGTTTTCACCTCACAGGAGAAGAGCATGTTTTCACCTCACAGGAGAAGAGCATGTATTCACCTCATGGGAGAAGAGCATGTTTTCACCTCACGGGAGAAGAGCATGTTTTCACCTCACAGGAGAAGAGCATGTTTTCACCTCACGGGAGAAAAGCATGTATTCACCTCACGGGAGAAGAGCATGTTTTCACCTCACGGGAGGAGAGCATGTATTCACCTCACAGGAGAAAAGCATGTATTCACCTCACATTAGAAGAGCATGTTTTCACCTCACAGGAGAAGAACGTGTTTTTAAGGTCCAAGATTTTAAGGTCCACCCTGTTAAGTGAACTGAACTGTTTTAATATGGTGAAACTGCACCTTTTAAAACATTTGTTTCAAAAGACACATTGAACATCTAATAGTCAAATCACAGTGTAAAAGCAGCTGAGCTGGTTCTTTTGGGTCATTTTCTGGTTTTGTGTTGTGGAAAACTGAATGGGTCGAGCATAAAACATCAACCCTGTTACCCATAGATCGACAGGCTAGAAATGTTTTCAACAATTTACATTTTTACCTTCATTTTTTGGGGTGTGAAGCTTGCATTCAATTGTCCCTCCCTGTTGCACAAAACAAGCTTCTATTCCCCGTCACAAGGGGGGATGAAATCCTTACTTTATTTGTCACTTAAAAGGCCCTTAAAATAGTCAATAGAAAATGTGTTTTTATTAAGTTGATCGTTGCTCTAGCCATGCACTGCTTTGGAGTCTTATTTAGAAAGATACTCATAACTCAAGGGCTACAGTTTTGTGTCCTTTCAGGCTCTTTCTCTTTCTGTCCCCTTGGGGAAACATTGTCCTGTGTGTCAACATCACAATCTTATCAAAGCTGACATTTAGTATCCATTCAACAGTTTCGAGTTTACGCTGAACCCATATAATACTCTCTGAGTGAATAGCCAGATGTTGGTAGGGGATGTACCTGCTTTAACATGCCCACTGATGTGTGTGTACAATGTGTTCACCACACCCTGTTGAAGACATCACTGCCAACACAGTTGTGAAATGAAAGGAAAATAGTGAAATGAAGAATATAGTCTACAATCTCTTTCTCAAAATGACTGTACAGGATATTCTGCTCTCTCGCTCTCTCTATTCAATTTGACTTTATTGACATGGCAAGTTCATTATTACTTACATTGTCAATGTATACATATCGAAAAATAAAAATATAGATTTATATATAAAATATATTTATTTATATATAAATAAAGGGTGGGACCAACAGCAATAATAATAGTAGGTGTTGTCACGGCAGATTTCCTCCTCTTCCTCTGAAGAGGTGAAACAAGGATCGGACCAATACGCAGCGTGGTAGGTGTCCATGTTTTAATAGGGAAAACTGAACATGAACACAAATACAAAATAACAAAGTGAACTGGCAACGAAACAGTCCCGTGTGGCACAAACACAGACACAGGAAATAATCACCCACAAAATACCCAAAGAACATGGCTGCCTAAATATGGTTCCCAATCAGAGTCAACGATAAACACCTGCCTCTAATTGAGAACCAATCTAGGCAACCATAGACTTACATAAACACCTAGACTAGAAAACACCCCATAAACATACAAAACCCCTCGACTAGCGAAAGCACATAAATCCCCCATGTCACACCCTGACCTAACCAAAATAATAAAGAAAACAAAGATAACTAAGGCCAGGGCGTGACAGTAGTGGACATGGGATTATCATTAACAACAACTACAACAACAATATTAATGAGAACAACAATACATTAAAGCAATAGTAGTAGACCAGTGTCAACATGACTGAGAAGACACATGATATGGAATGAAAGACAAAACAAAACAAGATGGGAAATATTATCGATATTACTTTGCACTTTTCACTGGCTGTCCCTCAGGTTGTGGCAG